>NC_084834.1:15147376-15759042 GCF_033115175.1 Lepus europaeus | reverse complement strand
TACTCACTCCCAGAGCCTGGAGGTAAGAAGCAAACTCCTACGGACACGTCTGATGCTAGCTCAGAGTCGGGCTAAGTGAGAGGATCACGCACACCTCCTCTCTGGATCCCTGGAAAGCAACAGCGAGAAGAGCAGGCAAGACACAGTTAGGGGCGGCCAAGAACGTGGGCGCTGGATTCACCGTCTCACTGCACCACGCCCCGGCTCTGCGAATTTGGGCAAATGCCAGAACCTCTGTCGACCCCCATTCGCTCCCCGGAAAGCTGGTGATACTGGTGACACCTTCCCATAGGGTCTGTTGTGACGATGAAGTGACAGCACACATGCAGGTGCTAGAACTTGGTGCGCCGGACGTGTGGCATAAATGGTGCTGCCGTGCATCGAACTGCTACTGTTATTCCAGAAAAGAGATGCCTGTAGCCAAAGAGAAATGAGAGTTTGGCCGGCAACAAGGCCACACTGCACCTTCTTCCACCGAGATGTGGTATGGGTCACCTCCTGGTGTGGCACAAGCCAGCCCAAAGCTCGGGGCAACAGCCAGACGTCTCCTGTCATCGGCGTTCTCTGCTTGAAGATGCAGATGTCTTTGGACATGGCGTTTGCCCTGTCTCAGACTCAGGTCTGCTCCCTCTGTGTTCACTCCAGGACTCGGGCTAGCACAGTGAAGCTGCCGGGAGCAAGCCTTTCTCCCAGTGCTGCCAACCGTCAGGGACCTACGGCACTCCCAAGGGTCGGCCTCCTAGGGGGCACACTTTCCCCTCCACCCATGTACTTCCGGCCAAAGTATACCATGAGCCCAGCCGAAAGTAGAGACTTGGGACCGGGGGTGGGGGAAGGGGGGCATTGAAGCTGACAGCAGGGGTGTGGATGAGGGTAGGGGGCAGTGGAGAACCAGAACCCACTGTTCAGTCTGCCTCAGCCGGGATCTGCCCATCTCATGCCCTCCATCCTCCTCTACCCGCCCCACGGCAGCTATCCGTCATCAGCAGGTGCACAGGCTACGTGCGGACTTAACCGCCCCAAACCACCTAGGATGGTGACTGACCCTTTGAAATTTGCATCGGTGGCATTTGACCAAAGTCCAGGCCCCAAGGCGCCCTGCCTGCTATAGAGCATTCTGAGTTTACCACTGCCCTAGGGAATTGGTGCTAACTGCCCACTCCAGGGAGGCAAAGGCACGGGCAGGCTGGCGCAGGGAGGGGAGCGGAGGGGCGGGCACCCGCTGGCTGGGACTCGGATGGGAAGGAGGGTACTGCCGTTCCAGAGCCGGACTTGTCACCAAGAGCATTTGACCCCCGAGGAAGGGCTCGGCCCCGTTCCGAGGACAAAGTACAGTTAATAGCTTTGGAAACGCGCAGCTGGAATAAAAATTGTTGCCAAAGTGGGTTCTTCAAATTTTAGATAAAAGCAATTGCTTGTGAAAGCTTCAGTCAGTCGAGTTGCACTGAATGCAACGAGATGACTTAATGCAACTGTGATAGAGGGGCGGGCAGCGCCTGGGAAAGGTCAAGGGCACGGGCGGGGGTGGGAGGGCGGCTAGAAGGAAGCGGTGCCGGTCTGTGTTTGCCATCAGAAAACAAGAGAGGGCTGGAGGGGTGGAGAGCAGCTCATCTCCAGGACAGCGAGCAATTGCGCTGCGTGGCCTGACTTGAAGAGGCTTGGCTGGGGAGCCCCGGGCTCGTCCCGCGGAGATGAACCTGCTCTTGCCCGAATGCCCCACAGCACCTGGTTGGGCTCCCCAGTACCCACGGGCTCCTAGCACTGAGCCTTCGTTCAGGGGCTTCTGCAGAACATTCTTTCCCCCACCCCCAAAACAGCTCAGACTTGTAAGCAGACAGACAGGAAGATCAACATTTCAACACAGGGTGAAAAAGGTTGTGATTAACACGTGTTCAGGGTTCCCCACCACCACCTGGGAGACCAGAGAAGGGCAGCTGGCCACGCAGGCCATGCAGGCTGGGCAGGCTGGGAATACCAGCCGTGGGAGCAGGGCCTCTGAGCAGTGTCAGAAGAGAGAACGGAAGCTGTTGTGGTGCAGTGGGTTAAGCCACCACCTACGATGCCATCATCCCAGGTTCGAATCCCAGCTCAGGTTCAGAGCCGGCTGCTGTGCTTCTACTATGGCTCCCCCTGCTAATACGCTTGGGAAAGCAGCAGAAGACGGCCCAAGTGTTTGGCTCCCCATCACCCACGAGGGAGACCGGGATGGCGTTCCGGGCTTCTGGCTTTGACCTGGTTCAGCCTTGGCTGTTGTAGCCATTTGAGGGAATGAACCAGCAGATGGAAGACCTCCGTCTCTGTCTCTGTCGCTCTCTCTGTCGCTCTGCCTTTCAAATAAATGAAATAAATCTTAAGTAAAAGAAGAGAACAATGCAAGCTAAGGAGCAAGGGCTGAGACCCCTGGGTGGACCTCCTCTGGTGGCCCGGAAGGAGATGGAGTGAGAAATGAGGCTGGAGAAACAGGAAATGGCCAACATCAAAAATTCTCTCTGGGCCACCGGCCAAGAATCAAATGGGCGCTGTGGGCACATCTGGGGCAAAGAGACTCTCCTGGCCGGGGAAGCACTGGCTTTGTCCCCTCCCGTCCACTCTCTTGTTACCAAAGGACTTCCCATTTCCCACAATGTCCCCCAAGTGTCATGGGAGGAGGGATGATGGTCTTGCTTATATTTTGTGTCTTACTCCCTGGCAGACAGAGACCCAGAGAGGCAAGGCAGGAGGCCCTCGGAGAAGGAGACTCTACGAAGAAAAGAGTGCTCACTTTGATGGGCACATGAGGATGGGGAGTTCTAAATATTTGGGGGAAAACTGGAATTAAATGGTTAGCTTATTTCGCTGCAAAGATTTCCAAAGGCATGCACACAGGAGCGTTCAAAAAGTTCAGGGAAATTATTGTTATGGAAAAAAGTCACGATTTCACTCGTTTTTGCATCAAAACAAGCTTATCTTTTAGTTAGGTGTTTGTTTTTTTTTGTTTGTTTTTTTTTGTTTTTTTTAATTTGATAGAGTGATGGAGAAAGAGAGCAGGGCAGAGAGACGGACAGACAGGTTGCACCTGCTGTTTCACTTCTCATATACTTCCAGCAACTAGGGCTGGGTGGAAGCTGAGGCCAGAGACTGGTAGCCCATCCCCCCCTCCCTCAGAGGAACCCAGTTAATTGAGGCACCTGTTGCCTCTCAGGGTTCTATGTTAAGAGGAAGCTGGAGGGGCCGGCGCCATGGCGTAGCAGGTAAAGCCGCCGCCTGCAGTGCCAGCATCGAATATGGGCACTGGTTTGAGTCCCGGCTGCTCCACTTCCCATCCAGCTCTCTGCTACAGCCTAGGAAAGCAGTAGAAGATGGCCCAAGTCCTTGGGCCCTTACAGCCCCATGGGAGACACAGAAGAAGCTCCTGGCTCCTGGGCTTGGATCGGCACAGCTCCAACCGTAGCAGCCAGCTAGGGAGTGAACTAGCGAATGGAAGACTTCTTTCTCTCTCTCTGCCTCTCCTCTCTCTGTGTAACTCTGACTTTCAAATAAATAAATAAATCTTAAAAAAAAAAAAAAGAGGAAGCTTAAGTCAGGAGCCTGAGCAAGGTACTAAGACCAGGTATTCAGGCATTTTTTTTAAAAATTATTTATTTATTTATTTAAAAGGCAGCTCACATAAAGAGAAGAAGAAAGACAGAAAGAGAACTCTTCCATCCACTGATTCAGTCCCCTTATGGCTGCAATGACTGGGGCTGGGCCAGGCCAAAGCCAGGAGCCGGGAGCTTCCTCCAGGTCTCCCATGTGGGTGGCAAGGGCCCAGGGACCTGGGCCAACTTCCATTACTTTTCCAAGTGCATCATCGGGAAGTCCGGTTGGAACTGGATTGGAAGTGAAGCAGGAGGGACTCAAACAGGCACCTGTAGGGGATGCCGGCGCTGCAGGTAGAGGCTCAACCTGCTGCTCCACGGCACAGTTCCAGGATGCAGGTAACTTAACCAGTACCTTAACCACGAGGCTCAATGTCTATCCCATTAACTTACCTTTTAATTCCATGTCAGATAAATAAACCAGATCTTTCAAAAGAAGACAGACGCCGATGCCCCCTGGAAGGGCTGGAGGTGGCTCACCCTCGGCCAGGCCACACGGTATGGCAGATCTCCTCCAAGCTCCCTGTCCTAGCCAGCAGCACCCCGGCCTCACAAGCTGTCCCCCCCCAGAGCACCATCCTTGACACCTGCCTGCCCCACGGCCCAGACCCTGCTCCACCAACGCCGCCTCCAACAGCGCTTGAATTCATTCACGTCATCTCGTGAGCGCCAGCACCCATCTCACCACCCTTGCGGCTCCCCAAAGCTGGAGCTGTGCATCCTGGGAGAACTCGAGGGAGACTGAGGGAGGCAGGCGGCATGACGCTGTGGATGGAGCAGTGCCCTCATTCTCCTGCGTCCAACTTGATGCGTTTGGAGGTAGGAACACGTCTGTGAACCCGTCACCATTATCTCCATGCCACAGGCACACCCACCACCTCCAAAAGCTGCCTCCGCCCTCTTGGCTTACCATTAGTGCACGTGTGTGTCATAAGAACACAACGGAAGCGCCACCCTGTCAGCACATCTTCTTCCAACTCTGCAACACAGTCGTGTGAACAACAGGTACTGGGGGCCAACGCGGTGGCACAGCGGGTTAAGCTGCCCTCTGCAGCGCCGGCATCCCGTATCTGAGCACTGGTTCGAGTCCTGGCTGTTCCACTTCTGATCCAGCTCCCTGCTAATACTCCTGGGGAAACAGCAGAGGGTGGCCCAAGTGCTTGGGCCCCTGCCACCTGCATGGGAGACCTGGATGAAGCGCCTGACTCCTGGCTTCAGCTTGGTCCAGCACTGGCCATTGTGGTCATCTGGGGAGTGAAGCAGCCAATGGAAGATCCTTCTCTCTCTCTCTCCGTAACTCTTTCAAAATGAATAAGGAAAGCTTTAAATAATAATAAGATCTAAAATCCACGCGTGTTTTTTCCTTCATCCGCATTGTCCCTGAACCTTCCAAAGACGCCCGCACGTTTCGTCTCGCAGCACCCTCCATCCTGTGTTCCACTTCCGGTTCCCAGCTGACTCCCGCGGAGCTGCGGCTTGTGTGGGTTCAGGGACAGGGCTGTTCTCGTGGCACAAGTGTGCCCAGCCTTTCTGAACAAGTCGGCAAGTGACCGCGACCATTTCAGCTGCCATCGTCACTGCCCAGAGTTGGTCGCCCACCCAGGGGCTCTGGGAGATCTAAGTTGAACACCCCTCGCTTGCTTCTCAGGGGAAACCATGCCGGCCGCTGGCTGGTGCTCTGGGGTAGCACGCGACTGTGCACAGCTGCAAAACATCAACACCCGGATCTGCCTTCTGGAAAGTTCCTGTTCAGGCCTGAGTTGAAAAGCCTCAGGCACTCGCAAGCGAGTACTTGCAAGGTGAGACGTATCTCACGTTGTTGCCCAAAGGACATCAGTGGGTTACGTCTAAAATGTCTCACACAGACATGCTTAAAAATAAAGGCACATGCGAGCCTGTCTAGGGTCTGTCTAATGAAGTATTGAATTTTTAACCCAGTGGTTAAAAGTCCAAAAATGTAACACCTTCAGATGGGTTTTCAGGACCAGTTGACATCAGAAAAAATGCAAGTTTACTAGACGATAAACTTCACCAGAGATGTTCGTGCATTTGGTGGAAATAAAACAATGAATTTTGTGGCTCAGGACGGGCAGCCAATGATGAGCTTGCTGCATTTGGGTGTCTGGAATTCTGCAAAATACCTTTTCTAGCCGTGGTCAGACAGCAAAGCTAAATGCTCAAGTGAACCAGGGTTAAGAATTGATAACTGAATTGCTTTGTCACAAAATGACGTGCCAAAGATTTAAGAAATATGATGAACATATTCAATCGTGGCCTTGAACCATTAACAAATAAAAGAAAAAGGATTGTTAGTATTACTTCATGTTTAAAAATTGCCAGTTTCTTTTTTATCTATCCTATTTGAACATACTTATAGTAAATACCTAATACATTCATATAATTTAATATAATATACATGATATTTTAAATATGGCAATTCTATATCAGCACACGTTTTGAAATCAATGTTAAAAATGCACACATCGGGGCTGGCGCTGTGGCATAGCAGGTAAAGCTGCCACCTGCAGTGCCGGCATCCTATATGGGCGCCAGTTCTAGTCCCGGCTGCTCCACTTCTAATCCAGTTCTCTGCTATGGCCTGGGAAAGCAGTGGAAGATGGCCCAAGTCTTTGGGCCCCTGCACCCACATGGGAGACCTGGAGGAAGCTCCTGGCTCCTGGAGTCGGATCGGTGCAGCTCTGGCCGTGTAGTTATTTGGGGAGTGAACCAACGGATGGAAGACCTCTCTCTCTCTCTCCCCCTCTCCTTCTCTCTGTGTGTAACTCTTTCTTTTTTTTAAAGATTTATTTATTTATTTATTTATTTATTTATTTGAAAGTCCGAGTTAAACAGAGAGAGAGGCAGAGAGAGAGACAGAGAAGTCTTCCATCCACTGGTTCACTCCCCAATTGGCCACAATGGCCGGAGCTGCACTGATTCGAAGCCAGGAGCTTCTTCTGGGTCTCCCCCATGGGTGCAGGGGCCCAGGAACTTTGGTCATCCTCCACTGCTCTCCCAGGCCATAGCAGAGAGCTGGATCAGAAGTGGAGCAACTGGGACATGAATCGGTGCCCATATGGGATGCCAGCACTGCAGGCTGGGGCTTTACTCGCTACACCACAGCACCAGCCCCCTGACTTTCAAATAAATGAATAAACCT
Organism: Lepus europaeus; assembly: GCF_033115175.1. NCBI lineage: Eukaryota > Metazoa > Chordata > Mammalia > Lagomorpha > Leporidae > Lepus > Lepus europaeus. The sequence continues at coordinate 15,752,265 of NC_084834.1, read as the reverse complement.
TTTCTTTAGGGGTCCCTGCTCCATGTCTTTAGTTGTTGGAGTGCCTCATCAGACAATGTGGAGACGCTGGCCTGAACCCCAGCACGGCCCAGGGTCTCCCCACACCCACCCTCACTCTGCCTCATCAATGTGGAGATGCTGGCCTGAACCCCGGCATGGCCCGGGGTCTCCCCACACCCACCCTCACTCTGCCTCATCAGACAATGTGGAGACGCTGGCCTGAACCCCAGCACGGCCCGGGGTCTCCCCACACCCACCCTCACTCTGCCCCATCAATGTGGAGATGCTGGCCTGAACCCCGGCACGGCCCGGGGTCTCCCCACACCCACCCTCACTCTGCCCCATCAATGTGGAGACGCTGGCCTGAACCCCGGCACGGCCCGGGGTCTCCCCACACCCACCCTCACTCTGCCCCATCAATGTGGAGACGCTGGCCTGAACCCCGGCACGGCCCGGGGTCTCCCCACACCCACCCTCACTCTGCCCCATCAATGTGGAGATGCTGGCCTGAACCCCGGCACGGCCCGGGGTCTCCCCACACCCACCCTTACTCTGCCTCATCAATGTGGAGATGCTGGCCTGAACCCCGGCACGGCCCGGGGTCTCCCCACACCCACCCTCACTCTGCCCCATCAATGTGGAGATGCTGGCCTGAACCCCAGCACGGCCCAGGGTCTCCCCACACCCACCCTCACTCTGCCTCATCAATGTGGAGATGCTGGCCTGAACCCCGGCACGGCCCGGGGTCTCCCCACACCCACCCTCACTCTGCCTCATCAGACAATGTGGAGATGCTGGCCTGAACCCCAGCACGGCCCGGGGTCTCCCCACACCCACCCTCACTCTGCCTCATCAATGTGGAGACGCTGGCCTGAACCCCGGCACGGCCCAGGGTCTCCCCACACCCACCCTCACTCCACAGCCCTCAGCCCTTGTCACCTGTTCACACCGCGCTCACCCAAAGCCCTGAGCATGACACCCACACGCTTGTCCTCACGGTCTGCGGTTCCTTCTAGACCGGCACCACACAACGCACACGGGAGAGGGGTCCAGGGCCGTGGTGAGGCTCTGGGCCCCATGGCGTGGACAGAAGGGGGGGTGACCCCCTGCCGAGACCTTAGCCTCCTATCCCATGCTCAGCTGCTCTTCTGTGGACACAGCCACGCTGCAGTCACAAGGAAATACCCAGACCACGCGGGTTTTATCCAACGCATCGCACACAGACCCCAGCCCAGTTTCCGGCGTAGTCCACACGTTGGTTGCATAAACCAATCATTGTGCAAGAAGTTGGGTCCACAGCGGCTCTGGCCACCATCCACCGTTGGCGTCCACACCGCCTGCCTTCCTGCAATGGGCCTGAGCCAGCAGCCTCATACCCCTTATTCTTCCCTGTAGGGTGTTTATTTGTGACCCATCCTGCACCCTGTAGCTCAACTTCAAGTGCCCAAAAGTCCAAATCCCAAGGAGAAGGAAGCAGGCGGGAGCAGCCCCTTCCCAGCCCTGGACCCTGGAGCTCATTGTGCAAATGAAATGTCCCCCTGCCTTCTCAACCAGGGAACCGATCAGACAACTGATGGCTCTACAGTCCAGGGTGACGGAGGCCTACCGTCCATTGCAAAACTGGTAGAGTCACTAGGCAATCCCCCACTGACTACAGAGAGTGGATTTTCCATGGAGAAACTCCATCCTGATGACCTTCAGACCTGGCTGGGGTCCGGGGAACCCATGTGAGCTGCCAGCAAGCTGTGTGGTGGCCATGGTGTGCAGCTCCTGCAGCCTGAGCCGTCCAGAGGGGCCTCCTTTTGCAAGGGCGGGGGCACAGGGCCCCCCATGCCATGAGCCCTCGTAGGCTACCGCAGGATCCCACAGTCCCTCTGAGAGCAACAGAAATGGATAGAGAAACAGAAAACTGTCAGCCACCGGGAAACCAGTGAAAGTCCTGGGGCTGCCGCAGCTCACGCCTGGACTAACAGCGGCCGGCGAGGACCACCTGGAGGCCAGCTCAGCTGCAGTAGCTGGCAGTAGCTCTGGGCGGAGATCAGAGCCACAGACGGAGAGCTGAGCCACACAGCGCCAGAGACAGAGGGGTGGCCGCAGAGGCACGCTCCCCAGGGATCCGCGTGCCCTCCTGGGATGCAACACAGCCAGTGCCGTAGACTGGGAGGAGACGAGCGGAAGACTGAGCTGGGAGCTGTCCAGGGATGCTGCTTCTCTCCACAGACTACACACGCAAGGCTTGGCGGGCCTGCTATTGACTGTATCACGTTCATTTCGCTTCTACATGCAACTGTGCGCAGAGCTGCTTTTTGTGCGGCTTCAGACATCCCCAGGAGTGCCTGGGAACTGGGTGAAGATGTGCCAAATGGCAGCCCTCCAGGAACCTAACAACCTGGGAAACACTGTGTGCAAAATGCATTATGAGACAGGTGTTCCCGCGTAGTGTGGAAGTCAGGACGCTGATGAGCCAGAAATGAAAATATTGGATATGCAATGCCGATTAGGCTTGAGGCTCGGGTTCCATGTGTCCTCCAAGCCCGAGTGCTGCCCGCCATGGGGGTTTGATGGGAAGTCCCACCCCTACTCCGTCCAGAGCTGGCAGACTCCTCCCAGGGTGCATTTCGGTTTGGGCTTTGATTTCCTTTGGACCAAGACCTAGCGGCTCAGCCAAGTCCTCACCGGCAGTGCTCCTGGCTGACTGTCCATCCAGCCCCTGGGTGTCCCTAGCCCTGGATCTGTAGGCTCTCGTCTGGATGAGGAGCGCTCACTCCGTATGCATCTTTCGGATGTGACTCTGTTCCCTTGGGGTTCACCCAAAGGAAGATGGCCCTGGGAGAGCCTCGTGCCTTCCCAGGGGGCAGAGTCCTTGGCTGAGCTGAGTCCCGCCAGCCTCGGAGTGAAAGAGGACCGGCCAGCGCCATGTGGCCAAGAACCCCAGGCAGCACCTGGGGACTGAGTGCCCCCGACAGATGGCCAGCAAAAACACCTTGGTCCTCCCGATGCCAGAACCTTCCACTGGAGCTCCGGGATCCATACCCGACTGCCTCCTCCATGCCCCACCGGAGTGTTCCACAGCATCTCAACACAGCAGGTGCACAGGGGGCTCTGGATCCCGCTCAGCCGAAGTTGCTGCCGTCTCCTCTGTCGCAGGGAACGGCAGCTCCACCCTGGCAGCTGCTTGGTGGGAAACCCCTGTGGCCGATTCACCCACTCAGCTCACACATCCGACCCCATCTGTTGGAACCCCTCTGCCTTGCAAATACACCTAAAAAAAAATCTGGGTATCTACATGGTCTCGGGCCACCACAGTGCCTCCTGGACACTGCGATCTCTTCCTCACTAGCATCTCTGTTTCTCCCCACCATGACCTTTCAACACACCGGCCACAGTGAACCACTGAGCTGCGACATCTGGTCTCTGCTCCAGGGCCTCCTGCAGTGACCACCCATGCCCAGGGTACAGCCTGCTCTTGTTGCATATCACCCCCCTCCCACAGCTTGATGCCTACCACTCTCTCTGAGTCCCTGCACCAGCCCCACTGCCTGCTTCCTGTCCTGTGAACATGCCAGGCACGTTTCTGCCCCAGGGCCTTTGCACCACCCACCGTTGCCTGCCTTCCAGAACTTTCCCCAGGTCCGCCCATGATTCTTTCCTTCAGTTTCTTCACATCTTTACTCAAATGCACCTGTTTCTGTACCTGAAATTCCAGCGTTCTTCAAAGCTTCCTACTCTCGGTGCTTTATTTTTCTCCCTTTGTCCTAAAGAGAATAATAAAGTATATGAGTATAGGCTTCTTACAACTTAATTATGCTTCATGCGGTCTCTGTAGCAGAACGCAAGCTGCATGCAGCACAGACTTTCATCTCTTTTATGAACTAGGTGGCCCCGAGTCCCTGGCACAGGCTCCCCGGTTCCTGTGTGTTCAGTGGGTCCGTGAGTGCAATCGTGTCGTGCAGCACGGAAGAGCAGAGCGCTCAGCTCTCCGAGAGGAAATCTGTCTTATAAAGTAGGCTCACGACAGGGAACCGCGGAAAATTACCGAACGCGACTTTCAGGAGTGCAATAAAGACAGGGGAAGATTTTGCCCATTTAGACAAAATAAGACAAAACTGCGCGGAGAAACATAACGGCTAAATTATGTTCCACCCTTGATCCAACACTGTGGAAAATCAATCAGTGCTGTAAAGGAAAGACTTGATACAAATCTCCAAGTAGGAAAAAAAAAACCTGTTATGATGGAAAGGGGATGTGACCCAATTATTTGATACATAAAAGACAACCGAAAATTAGCTTTTCTGTTTTCTAGGTTTAGAAAAAGTACTTGAGTCCCTTTCCAAAAAGATGATTGAAAACCTTTTCCAGATCACTGCAGCCAATCACAGGGGAGTTGCGGGGGGCGGGGGGACAGAGGGACTTCGGAGCCTGGTGATAAACAAATCATTGTCTTCCGGTGTAATTATACAATTGGTGAAATAAGATAGAGATTAAAGAAACAGAAGGCAGATGGAGACAAGAGGGGAGGAAAACAAAGCCTCGGGCTGCTGTGGGAAGCCAGGGGGTTTATTTTTGGCTTTGACCTTAAGTAATTAGAAATGTAAAGATTAAAAAAAGAAGAAGAAAAAGAAACAGAAGCTTGAATGCATCTAATACCCTCATTAAAAGCTGAATGTTAGCTCTAAATAGTGGATGCTCGCAAATTCTGACACTGGAGATGATCAATGCAAGCCAAGCATGATGCATGATTAAAAAGCCTCCCGAGTCCACGGTTAAACAATGCCTGTTAACATGTCATTCAGATCATCTACGTTCTTATTTGTTTACTTGATCAAAGGTGGGACAGTGATGTATGCAAATGTCCCACCCCGGAAACGGTTCTTGTGACATGTGATCGCTAGCTGCTCTGTCTTGGTGGTGCTGCTTTTCACGAGGTAATTTTTGATAAAGAAGAGAGAGTGTTCACCCCACCTCCTGCCTCTCAAGATAGGCGGCCCATCGCACAAGGTGGCAATGGGGCTCTCTGCAGCTGGGGGCGATGGTGCGTGAGATAATGGGGCTCCAGGTTCCCGGGAAGAAGGGAAGGGGGCTCAGAACCAGGGGCCAGGACCAGAAGCAGGTGCAGAGCCAAGTCTGGTAAGAGGTGTGCGGACAGGCATGGCCTACAAATGGCCCAGAAGGATGAGATGGGCTTGTCTCAGTGACAAAGCCTTTCCTGGAGTGACACTCCCCAATGACACACACGTACTGCCATCGAAACACACATAGACACTTGTGTACACACTCCCCAATGACATACACGTACTGCCATCGAAACACACATATGACACTGTGTACACACTCCCCAGTGACACACACGTACTGACATCTAAGCACACATATGACACTTGTGTACACACTCCCCAGTGACACAGTGACACAAACGTACTACCATCTAAACACACATATAACACTCGTATACACACTCCCCAGTGACACACATGTTCGGACATCTAAACACATATGACGCTCATATACACACTCCCCAGTGACACACATGTACTGACATCTAAACACACATATGACACTTGTGTACACACTCCCCAGTGGCACACACGTACTGACATCTAAACACACATATGACACTTGTGTACACACTCCCCAGTGGCACACACGTACTGACATCTAAACACACATATGACACTTGTGTACACACTCCCCAGTGACACACATGTACTGCCATCTAAACACACATATGACGCTCATATACACACTCCCCAGTGACACACATGTACTGCCATCTAAACACACATGACATTTGTATACACACTTACACACAAATGCACACTTGCACACAAATGCACACTTGCACACACACCTTCACACATACACCAGCACACACACACGCAGGAGTGGTTTTAAACAGCACATGCATGGAAAATGCGTATTATCAAAAAAACTATGCATGAATTACAACTGTCTTTTGGAATCAAGAGAGACTCATCTCTTAATTCCATGTTTCCATGAACTTTATTTTGTGCGAGGCAGCGAGAAGGCCCGAAGGCCCACAGCTATGAAAGCAGGAGCCCGGCCCCTGCGCCCTCACAGCTGCCTCCCAGGACCTGCAACTCTGCAGGAAGCAGGAGCCAAGCTGGTTTGGCACCCAGGTCCGTGGCCGTGGGATGCGGGCATTTAACTTGTGCTTACCCATGAGGCCAAACTCCTCTGTGAACTTTCTGATGTGTGTGTGTTTGTGTGTGCGTGCATGTGTTTGTGTGTATGTGTGTTTGTGTGTATTTGTGAGTTTGTGTGTATGTGTGAGTTTGTGTGTATGTGTGTTTGTGCGTATGTGTGTGTGAGTTTGTGTGTGTATGTGCGTGTGAGTGTGTGTATGTGTGTTTGTGTGTTTCTGTGTGTGTATGTGTATGTGCTTGACTTTTGTGTGTGTATGTGTGTGTTCACGTGTCTATGTGTGTGTATGTTTGTGTGTGTGTGTGTGTGTCCACAGCCTTCTGGTTGTTTCTCTGAAGAACTCAAATACAGGGGGAAACTGGACAGAGGTTACCCAGAACCTTTCTGCACTCTTCCTGGAACTCCTGAGAGTCTTTGATCATTTCAAGATAAAAAAAGCTAAAAAGAAAAAGCCCTCAAAGCCATGAAAATCAAAGCAGGAGAGATTGCCCCAGATGGAGGGCAACTTGACAGATGGCACAGCTGGACACAGTGTGCCACCCTGGACGGACTCCTTCCTCTCCAGGACGCCACGGTCACAAGAGCAACCCCCGGGTGGGGTTTAAGGGGGAAGACCATACGGAGACTCCAAGCACCGCCCAGCCAAGGTTTGGAAATGGTTTCCAAAGTAGAAACTTGGCCTGTGATCCCTGGGACCACGTGAGTTGGCAAGATGTAGAACAGAGGGTGTCAAAGGTCTTCGTAATGGACCAAACAATACCGATGTTTCTGGCCTCGTGGACCATGGCATCTCTCTCATGACCACCCAGCTCTCCTGTTCGAGCACAGGAAGCAGCCACAGAGCGTATGAAAGCAGAGAGGGCTGGCCACATGTGGCCTGGGGGCTGGGAGGCAGGCTCTGGCTCATCAATCACTGGTTTCTTGGTCAAGACAAAGCGAGGGACCGGGAACTCCATCCTGATCTCCCACGTGGATGGCATGGGGTTAAGCACTTGGACCGTCTTGCACTGCCCTCGCAGGCACATTGGCAGGAAGTTGGATTGAAAGCTGGGCAGCCGGGATTCCAATCAGCACTCCAGCACGGGACCCCAGCATTGCAAATGTAGACTCAGCCTGCTGTGCTGTGCGTCCATCCCAATGCTTCCTCATCGGCCTGTTCACGTCTCCATGGAGGACAGGCAGCAGCTCTTCCTTGGCAGGCCCCCGATTCGTCACTTCCTATTGTTCACGATCAGAGTGCTAGCCACGGTTAATCATGAGACCTCTTGGAGGTGGAGCCGCAGGCATAGAGCTGGCGTGCTAGCTTTGGGCAACTCCACCCATGTCAGACAGCGGGCGGGTCCACAGGTGCCCCTCCCACCTTTAGAAAAACACCATCTTTACTGCCAGCACTCTGGTCTTTGCGGTCTGTTTGCACTGAAACAATACAGCACCCAGCGGAATCGCCCAGAGCAGCCCAGCCGAGCTGCCGGCTCTTCCCCGTCCTATCTTCCTTAGGGGAATCCCCGGCGAAGGCTCTGGCTCCTGATTCTGCCAGTGGCCACGCCCAAGGGCCACCCCTGGGGTCCTGCACAGTGACCCCCTCTCTTCCTCCCAAGCCCTTCCTCTTTGCTCCATGGCTTGCTGGCTGCACCCTACAACACCGACCATATTTGTCCATGAGAGAGAGGAAAGAGAGAGGCAGATAGACACAGAGAGACAGACAGAGCTCCTATCCACTGGTTCACTCTCCAGATGCCTGCAACAAATGGGGCCAGGCCAGGCCAGAGCCAGAAGCTAGGAACCCAATCCAGGGCTCTCCCAGGGGTGCTACTTAAGCCATCCACTACCGCTGCCTCCCAGGGGTGGGCATTGGCGGGCAGGTGGGCATCAAACCCGAGTACGCCCATGTGGAATGCAGTCTTCTTAAACGGAGGCTTAACCACGAAGCCAGTGTTTGCAACCTCAGAATGACATCTGGTGAGTGCCTCGCGCCATCTCGTCTTAGGCTGGGTAAGCAGAAGCACTGTGGTTCCTTTGATAGACAGAGCCAAGGAGGGGGAAGCCTTGAGTGTGGAGCCGGGGCAGGGGAGAGCGTGGGGCTCCGTGCTGGCTCTGGACTGACTGCTCTTCTCCCTTCCCGGACTCTGCGTGTGCTGGCTCAGCTCCGGGATTTACCATCGGGGCTGCGAGAAGGGGTCCTCAGCCCCAGTCGAGGTCTTCGCCAAGCACCCCGATTCCGCACCCCTGGATTGGAGTCTGTAGACCGGTTGCTCCAAAACCTTGAGATGACAGTGTTGGGGCTGCGATGGCAGTTCCCGGTGAGGTGCATGAGGACTGCGGAGCACCCGGGGGCCCCAGTCCCGGAGGCGCCTCTGAGCTCTGGGGAGGGAACTAGGAGAGGTCCCCCCCCCCGAGGGCTGACTGCACCCTGGGACTCCCCAAGGAGCTGACTAGCCGTGGGGAGGGGCGTGGGAAAGGGGCAGGAACTTGGGAAGGCCTCAGCTCAGCTGGCCTCATTCCTGCCCAGAAGTTCCCGAAGCCTGCTGCCCCGCCCCCACCCCTTCCCTGGCCCCTGGCCCCGTGGGGACAAGGGCCCCGCCCCATCTGCTGTGTCCTCAGCTGCCCCTTAGGAAAGTGCTCTGACCCACGAAACATCTCCTTGACTAAGCGCTGCTTCTTTTAATGGCAGGCTCCCAACTGCGGCCAAATGCCACTCATGGCTTTCTAATGAGGACATTTCAAGCAGGAGGCAGGCCGGCCCGGGAGAGACCCCAAACAGCTCACATCAGGGGCGGGCGCTTGGCATAGGGGCTAGCACACCGCTTGGGGTGCCCACGTCATCAAACACGGGAATCCCAGACTTCCGAGCTCTGGCTCCATTCCCGCTTCCGGTTCCCTGGTAATGTGCACTCTGGGTGGCAGCAGACAATGGCCCAGGTATTCGTCGCCCACTTTGGAGACCCAAGATGTAGTCCCAGGCTGCTGGCATTGGCAGTGAACCAGTAGATGGTAGACCTCTCTCTTCCCCAGGCTCTCCCTTTCTCTCTATGTTTCAAATAAATGCATATTTTCAGATAAAAAGACTAGCAGTCCCCTGTGTAATCACTCAGCCCTGCTCCCTACTGGGAGGACGGAGCAAGGGAGACGGGGGTGACTCGGGACTTCGGTAGGCCTGCTTCTAAGATTCCCTGTGGCCCAGGGCAAATGGAGAACAACAGGACCAAAGAGAAACCTTCACAAAGGAAGAATCAAATCAGAGTCTGTGTCCGATCCAAGACCACACCGTCCAACAAAGCGATCCCCTGTCTGTGGGTCAGGACAGCGACCCCGCCCGCCCCAGCCCAGCACAGCAGCCTGTGACCTGAAGACACCATGCAATACCTCACCTGTCTCTTAGAAGCAAAAGCAAACAGGGAAACATCTTCGCACGCTGCATCTATGCCCTCCCCACCCCCGCCCCTCTGCGCCCTTGACTTACGCGCTCGGAGCAATGGAGGGAGAAAATACCAAAGGTGCTCCCAGGCCGCACGGCCGCCGTACAAGACAGCGCTCCGAGCTCGTCTTCTGTCTTGGAGATGGAACAGTGGCCCTGACCCACATCCAGAGAGGAGCCTTGTTACAACCCCGCTTTGAAGAAGATCTGCCTCCCATGAGTTCAAAGGGAATAAGAAACCAGGTCAGTTGCCCGGGGTTTTTAAAGAAGAAAAAAAAAAAAAAGGAAAAGGGAGAGGGGGTGGGGTGGGGAGTGCCTGGGTACCCCAGAAATAGCCTTTAATTTGAGCTTCAGCTCCCAGGGCAGGAGGAGAAGCACACGCTGGCCCCGGCCCTCCCAGCCCCTTGCCCAGGAACCCAGCTGCCACTGTGCGGGCCACGGCAGGGTGGTCCACAGGGCAGCGGCTCCTGCCTTCTCCCCTTCATCCGCTCACGCCTTCATTCACGGCAAGGTCGCCCATGGAATCAGAGAAGGGTGCAAGCGAGGGCACAGGGGCCGCAGGGGGCACAGCCCATGTCGGGTCCCTGGGCACTGGGGGCTTCAGCTGGGTGGGCCCAGTGGAGGCTGGGAGGGAGTTAGATTGAGTTACGGCCCTGCGCACTCCCGAAACTCACAGCTTGTTTCCTATCATTTAGCCTTAAGTGAAAAAGGGAGAACCCAGGAAATCGAATAAGAGTCCACTCCGGACAGCTTAACTCCGGGCTCGACAGCCCTGGAGCAAAATTTCTAACACGCAAATCAGGTTAAGTCACTGTCTTGCTTATAAGCCTTCCACGGTTCCTCCTGGCTACAGGATAAAGTCCAAACGCGTGAGTGTGGCAGGCGGTCTCACTCAGCTGCACGCAGGAGCTGCTCAGCCCCACCCACCGGCTGGCCCCACACTAGCCTCTTTAAGTACACACCTTTCATTCATTAATTCAGCCAGCATTTGCAAAGCATGTTGTCGACATCTTCCACGGGCAAAGGCCTGACCGTAACAAACTAACAAGAAGAGACAGAGCATCTCCATTCTTCCTCTGCAGACGGGCTCTCAGTCTGCTACGCATTACACACACAGAATCCCTGACAATGGGTAGTTGATAAAGAAAATAAATATGGGGCCAGCATGATGGTGCCCGCGGGTCAAGCCTGCGACACCAGCATCCCGTATCAGAGCACCTGTTCAAGTCCCGGCTGCTCCACTTCCGATCCTGCCCCCCGCTAATGCACCTGAGAAAGCAGTGGAAGATGGCCCAAGTGCTTGGGCCCCTGCACCCACGTGGGAGACTCAGAGGAAGCTCCTGGCTCCTGGCTTTGGCCTGGCCCAGCTCCAGCTGTTCCCCTCAAAGGTGCTGGAACCCTTCAGACAGCTAGCAAATATCCACCAGGGTTGGGGAAACTCTTTTTCTGCCCAGAGCCACTTGGATATTTACAACATCAGTTGCAGGCCACACAAAATTGTCAACTTAAAAATTAGCCAGCTATCAATTTCTCAAATTTCATCTGAAAGATTTATTTATTTATTTGAAAGAGTTACTGAGTGCAAGGGAGAGACAGAGAGAGAGAGAGAGATCTTCCATCTGCTGGGTCACTCCTCAAATGGCTGCAACAGCCAGGGCTGGGCCAGGCCAACACCAAGAGCTAGGAAGCTCCATCTGGGTCTCCCATGTGGGTGCAGGGGCCCAAGCACTTGGGCATCTTCTACTGCTTTCCCAGGTGCATCTGCAGGGAGCTGAACTGGAAGTGGAGCAGCCAGGACTGGAACCGGTGCTCCTACGGGATGCCAGCATTGCAGGCAGCAGTCTGACCCACTGCACCACAGTGCCAGCCCAGATTATTGCATTGTGAGGCCTGCCTGTGGTTGCCTTGGCAAGACCAGACCAAATGACTGTGTGGGCCTTATACGGCCCGTGGCCTGGTCGTCCCCCACCCCTGAATCATATGAATGAGACACTCCAGTTGCAGGCCAGTTCTCTGGGCAGCCTAGGGCCAACCCAGTTCTACCGCCTTCCTTGTCTCTAGTTCTCAAGAGGAACCGTAGAAAGTTCTGGAAGTGCAACACCCTGAGCTCACAGCCCGGACTGGGTACCAGTGCCCCCCTCCCTGCACTGGGAGAACACTCTGAGCCCAGCGAGTCAAGTCACCCCCGGGGACAAAGCCCAGGGCAGGCTGCTTCGCAGGGCCCTCAGCTGTGGTGAAGAGGTGGGCAGAGAGGAGACCCCTCTCTTCCTGGGTCTCGCGGGGACCCTCTGGGTGTGACTCCTGGGCTTCGGCAGCCCGTGCCACCTGTCTCTGCATGGAAGTTGGCAGGGGTGGGGTGACCTGTCACGCGGGACTTAGGCAAGCTGGTCACCAGCACACGGAGAATCTAATGCCCACAGATGTCCAGGAGACACCGTGTGCAGACATAAGGCAGGTGCACACAGACAAGTGCCCTTGATCTCACTTCTGCACAGAATCTTCCACAGTGGAGCTCAGAAGCCGAGCGTGGCAGGATGGTTCCCAGGGCCTGGGAGGTGGGGATGGCACAGCTCTTGGTGTGGGGACCTAGGGTTCCAGCCAGCCAGGAGAAGCTCTCGGGAGCTCTGCTGTACAGCGTGGCCGCTACAGTTAATACTGATGGACTGTACACTTAACAGCTGCTGACAGAGGGGCCGGCCTTGTGGCATAGCTAGTTAAGCCTTCACCTGCAACACCAGCATCCCATATGGGCACCGGTTCAAGTCCCGGCTGCTCCACTTCAGATCCAGCTCTCTGCTATGGCCTGGGAAAAGCAGTAGAAGGTGGCCCAAGTCCTTGGGCACCTGCACACATGTGGGAGACCCCAAGGAAGCTCCTGGCTCCTGGCTCCTGGCTTTGAATCAGCATAGCTCTGGCCATTGCAGCCATCTGGGGGTTGAACCAGCAGATGGAAGACCTATCTCTGTCTCTCCCTCTCTCTGTAACTTTCCCTTTCAAATAAATAAAATCTTTAAAAAAAAATTTAAAGCTAATGCATATGTCCATCAGCTAGATTTCGTTGATCTGCAATGTATGCATATTTCAAAGCTTCATGCACGCCATCGACGCACACAATTTTGATGTTTCAGTTAAAAAACAAAATAATGTTTGCATTTTTTTTCTCTCCAAGGCTGAGACCAATGCTTCCCGCCTGGCATGGATAGATTTCCCCACTCCCGAGCCAGGGAAAGAGCCTGTGGCCCTGCCCGGGGTGAGGGGCTCAGCCGGGGTGCGGCTGGGCATGAGCCAGTTTCTTTGAGGGTAACTTAGCCCAAAGAAAAGTCACTCCGGTGAGAAAGATGTTCAAAGGCGGACGTGTCTGGGCTGAAGAAGGAATTAGGAGTCAAACCCTTCTCGACGACCCGAGGAGCAAAACAGAACCGCTTGTTGCTTCAGCTGCAGTTCCCTTGAGCCAAGGTCAGAGCCAAGGCCGGCGCCGCTGGACTCCCAGGCCCCTCGCTGTCCCTGCACTTGGCCGACAGCCCCACAAGGCCCCGGGCACCGGGAGGCAAGGCCCACCCTGGTGCATTTACATTCCTGCCTGCAGGCAGCCTTTGCCAGTCCCGGGATGCGATGTTGATGAAACAGTTAATTCAATTTCCACGGAGAAATTGATTAATGGACTGGATTAAAGGAAGTCCCTGGTGTCTGCAGCCCTGGCCCAGCATACCGATTCTCCCTTATCTGGCCTGGTGTTCTCCTCTGCCGGCTCGCTTGACACTTTGACAATGCATACCCGGGCGCACGGCGGGACGAGCCGGGGCGGGGAGCAAGATGAGAAGCCACCGATTACGGCCGGCGCGCACCTCGACATTTAATTAGTTCTATTAATATTTTAAAATCCTAAGAGGAGAGTCCCACGGGGAACACTGGGAGCACAGGGTTGTTCTCGTAGATTGACAGCTGCCCTGCAAACGGGGATTGTGTCAGGAGACCCCTCCCCCAAGGACTAGGCACCCGTTCTTTGGTGAGGAGGAGAGAAGGCACCTGTTCCTGCTCATCCCCCCCCCAGTGCCCACCACCAGGGATTGAACCAGAAGTCACAGCCACCTTGAAGCTCAAGACCGGAGGGGTGGCAGCCTGGAGCTGGCCTGGCCACCTGCAGAGCCCCTCCCCACTGCCAGTCCTCTTGGCAGCTCTGGGCTTCTCTAACACAGTCATAGACCACCGCCCAGGGAGAGCTCCCCCCACTCCTTCCATGTCCCACGGAGATTCCCCTGGCTTCCTGCTTACCCACTGCTGATGCTGAAAAAGGTTTGCAGGCGGCGGCAGACAGCGCGGCCACAGGAGCCCCTCCCACGGCCAGCTGTGGTGAGGTCATGTTTATAGCAACACTCAGGCTTGAGCTAATATGGTAAGACCCCTGCCTGTCCTCTAGGCGGCCAAGGTGGGCAGCTGGCTTTGAACCCACGGTCTAGAGCAGGAAAGAAAGACCCAGAGCGGTGCAGCAGCCACCCAAGAACCCAGCAAACGCGCGTGCGCTGACTTCATAACCCATCCGATGGCAAGGAGACAGTCACCAGCCAGCGGGGCTGCCCGGCGACTCGGCTCCCCCACCCTGCCCGCTACAGCGCTTGAGCTAAGAGTGGCAGGGCCTGGCTTTCCAGCGCGCTGTTCCCCACGGCTGTACCAGGATCCTGAACACAGTGCCAGGGTGAGAACCCTGCAGCCCCAGGGAAGGTGCAGGTTGTGGTGTCACTCAACCCTGCCCCTCCCCCCCAAACGCTAATGAGTAATTTATGCAAGGCAATATTGCATGACAACATAAATCTGTCAGGAGTTTTTGTTTGTTTGTTTGTTTGTTTGAAAAAATTCCCAAGTCATTGAAAAACATTGCAAACATGGGCGATTTTCTCTTTATTTAAAAAAAAAAAGCGAACTCTCATTTCAATAAGAATCTGTTACAACGACAGAGTCGTTTCCGTAATAGGATGCCCCTAAACAAACCACATTTGCCAGATGCCAGCGTTACCTTTTTCAATTAAAATTCTGCTCCCATTGTTGGAAGGTTAACTTTGAACTTGCAAGGCTGTGTAGCTCGCTGGGGTGTGGAGCTCCCAGCCTGTAAATATGCATAAATTAGCATCGTTTATCCTAGGAGCAGGTTCCGGGGAGGGCTGTGGGTGCCTCTCCAGGTACCTGGATGCATCACCTTCTTCCAGCACCTGGAGGACAAAGATGTCCTTCAAGAATGTCGAGAATCGGAGGGATTTGGATTTTTGCCTGGAAAAACAGAACTCCAAGCGAAATTAAGATTCAGGGGGGAGCAGGGGTTCTCCATTCAGAAATAGAGCCCCCACTCACGGGTCCAAACTGCCAGCAAGCGCCTTCTACTCTGCACCGCCCTTCAGCAGGTGCTTGGGGAACCGGAGACCTCCGAGGCACCACCAGAAAAATCCAAGTCACCTCCTTGGCATGAGCGGGGCGGGGCACAGCAGGTACAAGGTACAAACACAGCCCAGCCTGGGAGTGGGCGTTAGGATGGCGAGCAGGGCAGGGGAGTGTGACTCTAGTTCAGAAAGCAGCACACAGCATCCACGGAGAAGCCCGGGCAGTCCTGGGTACCAGGAATGTGAAGCCAAAGGAATTCTTGGAAACCCAGGTCATGGAGACACTTGTTATACACCGTGCAGAACAGGCTGGCCCTTAGCCCCGGTGTGGGGAGCAGCAGGGCCTTGCGTGTGTGCTGCTGTCTTAATCCTGACCCTTACTAACTGGAAGATCCGGCTCCCCGATGGGGCAGAGCGCCTGGAGCGCAAGAGGCTGCCTCGGTCACGCTGCCACCCTGGCACTCGGCGTGGGGCTTGGCACAGGTGCGTTTCCCACAAAGCTGAGAGCGTGGGCAGGACAAAGGAAGCAGGGAGAGGTTCCATTGGTCAGGAGGAGAATCAGTCACTGGTGGGAGGCAGGACTGAGCCCCACCCCCCAATTCCGTGACTGCCTGAGGCCCCTGCTGTGTTGCCCAGCTACCTGGTTTTTCTCTCTCTGCGAGAGCAGACTTGGGGGGGTGGACTTGCAGCACAGCAGCTCCCACCTGCCCACCACCTGGCACCTGACTGAGATCACAGCCGCCCACCAAGATCAGCCTCTCTGGGGCCAGAGAGAGCCTCTTCTTTAGAGAATGAGCGGCAGCAGGGCCAGCGATGTTCCAAAAACAGTAAGGGCGTCTCCAGCATTTTCTGCAGTCACGTACTTGGGTGCCAGGGAGCCGGATGTGCCCAGTTCTCTGCCTCCCCTCTCCTGCTGCCTCTGGCTGCCCCCTGTCCTGCCTGCCTGCTATTTCTTCTGCTTCCTTTCCAGCTTGTCTTCTCCACCTGCCCCACCCCTTCCCGTTCCCCCTAGGGCACACAGCCCATCTTCCAGCTCTGAAATCTTCCCTGTTCTGCCTTAGAACTCAGACCCTAGGGACAGGTGTTGTGTTGCTGCGCCGGTTCGAGTCCCAGCTCCCTGCTAATGCTCTTGGGGAGGTAGCAGAAGGTGGCCCAAGTGCTTGGACCCCTGCACCCACGTAGGAGACCCAAATGGAGCTCTTGGCTCCCGCCTTCAGCCTGGCCCAGCCCTGGCTGTTGCAGGTGTTTGGGGAGTGAGCAAGCAAATGGAAGATCTGTGTGTGTGTGTGTCCCTCTCTCTGTCACTCTGCCTTTCAAATAAATAAATACATCTTTTAAAAAATTATTTGAAAGGCAGAGTTATAGAGGCAGAGACACACAGAGAGAGATGTCTTCCATCCACTGGTTCATTCCCCAAATGGCCACAATGGCCAGAGATGGGCTGATCCAAAGCCAGGAGCCAGGAGCTTCTTCCAGTTCTCCCACGCAGGTGCAGGGGCCCAGGGACTTGGGTCATCTTCTTCTGCATTCCCAGGCCATAGCAGAGAGCTGGATCAGAAGTGGAACAGCCAGGACTCGAACTGGCGCCCATATGGGATGCCAACACTGCAAGCGAAGGCTTAGCCCACTGCAGCACAGCACCGACCCTTGTATAAATTCTTAAAAGCAACCTCCTTGTCCCTCAAGGAGCCACCTGTTGGACCTGGACCAGTACCTCCTCCCCTGCTCACCCATCATGCTGTGGCACAGGGTGGGGACAGCTTTGGCAGTGTGGTCTCTGTCTCGCCAGGGGAACTCCTTCCTATAGAGCCCACCAATTCCCAAGCTCCCTCCACCCTCACAATTTTATATTTCAAGGACATTCCAAGTCCACAGCTGCTCCAGCTGCACGTTCAGGCTACGGTCTGTGCCTCTCTGCAGGACCCAGCCCGTACTCAGCGTCTACCTCTCTGCAGCCCAGGTCCCTCTCCTAGGAGCTAGCCGGGCTGGGCAGAGCAGCCTGTCCCCAGCCCAGGTTTCACCCAGAGGAGGCGGCCACAGGTGGCACAAGCCAAGGAGCTTAGGGGCACAAAGGACTTGGGCTTACACACCTCCTCCCCACCAGCCCAACGCCTCACCACACAGGATGGATGGATGGATGGATGGATGGGTGGGTGATAGACATAGTTTGATGAATAAAATGGCTGTCCTTTCTCCAGGGAATATTTTAGCACATTTGTCAAAGATAAGTTGATTATAGACGTGTGGATTTTGTTTCTAGGTTTTCTATTCTGACCATTGCTCTACACATCTATTTTCATGCCAGTGCCATGTTGTTCTGGCTATAAGGGCCTGTATTACATCTTGAAATCTGATATTATGGTGCCTCCAGCGTTGTTTTTGATGTTCAAGTTAGCTTCGGCTAATGGGGGTGTTGTGTGCTTCTGTCTGAACTTCAGGATCATTCTTTCTAAATCTGTGAAGAATGTTGTTCGTACTTTGATGAGGATTGAGTTGACTCTGTGAAGTGCTTTGGGTCGTAGGGACGTGTTGAAAACATTAATTCTTCCAATCCATGAACATGGGATCCATTTGTGTGTGTGTGTGTGTGTGTGTCTTCCTCTATCTCTTTCAATAGAGTTCTGTAATTTTCCTTGTATAAGTCTTTTACATCCTTGGATAAATTTATCCCAAAGAAGTTAATTTTTTACAGCTATTGTTAATGAGATGATTCTTCTAACTTCTTTCTCAGCAAGACTGCGGTTGGTGTGTGAAAACGCCTCTGATCTTTGCGTTTGATTTTGCAGCCTGCCACTTCAGGGTATCAGTTCTAAGAGTCTCTTGCTGGAATTTTCCATCCCCCTACACGTAGAACCGTGTCATCTGCAATGGGGGATAATTTGACTTCCACCCTTCAATCTTTATACCTTATACTTCTTTCTTTTGCCTAATGGTACCACTAAAGTGTCAGAACTGTACTGAACAAGAGTGGTGGCTCCAGAGCTCAGTGGAAATGCTTCCAGATTCCCCCCATTCAAATTGAGGCAGGCTGTGAGCTTGACCAGTGTAGCCCTTGTTGTCTGGCAGTGTGTTCAGAGCTAATGTTTAAAGATGTTATACTTCAAGGATGATGTATTTTATCACACGCATCTAAGGCGATAACCATGCGGTTTTGTTGATTCGTGCATGTTGGACCACCCCGGGATGTATCTCAGTTGGCCGGCGTAGATCCTTTTGCTATGCTGTGGGATTTGAGTTGCCAGCCCTTTGCTGAGGAGTTTTGCATGTGTGCCTATCAGGATATTGGACTGATTCTCCTCTTTCTTGTATCCTTGTCTGGTTTTGGAATTAAGGGGCTGGCTGCTGGTGTCATAGGATGAGTGTAGAAAGGTTCTCCCTCTTTCAGCTGTTTGAGAGAGTTTGAGAAGAGCCAGTGTTTGGTAGTACAATTTTGTAGGACTCAGCATCTGGGCCCAGGCTTCTCTTTTTAGAAGTCTCTTTAGTACTGACTCGGTCTCGAGCCCGGTTCTTGGTCTGCTCATGCTTTCCTTCACTCCGTGAGTCACTTTTGATACGTTGTATGTTTCAGGAAGCCTGTCAGCTCCCTCTAGGCTCTCCACCTCCTACTTTGTTGGTGCGCAGTCGTCCCTCTGTGCTTCTGCAGTGCCAGTTGTCACGTCGCCTTTCTCATCTCTAATTTCATTGACCTGAATCTTCTCTCTTTTTTTCTTAGTTATTCTTGATAATGACTTATCAATTGCGCTTGTCTTTTCAGACAATTTGGCTCTTCATTTCATTAATCTTTTGTATTTGTGTACATTTCTATATGCTTGTTTCTTCTCTAAATTTTATTATTTCTTTCCTTTTACCACTTGTAGGATTGATTTTTTTTCTCATTCCTAGATTCTCGAGGTGCATTGTGAGGTAATTTATTTGATACCTTTCTTTAAAAAAAAAAAGATTGTATTTATTTATTTGACAGGTAGAGTTACAGACAGTGAGAGGGAGAGACACAATCAGAGGTCTTCCATCTGCTGGTTCACTCCCCAAATGGCCACAACAGGTGTAACTAAGCTGATCCAAAGCCAGGAGCCAGGTGCTTCTTCCTGGTCTCCGATGTGAGTACAGGGGCCCGAGGGCTTGAGCCATCCTCTACTGCTTTCCCAGGCCATAGCAGAGTTGGATCAGAATAGGAGCAGCCGGGACTAGAACTGGCGCCCATATGGGATGCTGGCACCACAGGCAGAGGATTAACTTACTATGCCACACTGCCGCCCCCCCCCCCTTTTTTTTTAAGATTATTTATTTTAAAGTCAGAGTTAGAGAGAGAGAGGAGAGGCAGAGAGAGAGAAGGAGAGAGAGAGAGAGAGAGAGAGAGAGAGAGAGAGAGAGAGAGAGGTCCTCCATCTGCTGGTTCACTCCCCAATTGGCTGCAATGGCCGGAGATGCACCAATCTGAAGTCAGGAGCCAGGAGCTTCTTCTGGGTCTCCCATGCAGGGCCATCTTCTACTGCTTTCCCAGGCCATAGCAGAGAGCTGGATTGGAAGTGGAGCAGCCAGGACTGGAACCAGCGCCCATATGGGATGCCGGCACTTCAGGCCAGGGCATTAACTCACTGTGCCACAGCACCAGCCTTTGATACTTTTCCATTTTTGTTTGAGGTAGGCACTTATTGCTATAAACTTTCCTCTTAACGCTGTTTTCATTGCATCTCACAAATTTTGATATGCTGTATTTCTATTTTCATTGGTTCCGAGGAATTTTTTTTTTTTTTTTTGACAGGCAGAGTGGACAGTGAGAGAAACAGAGAGAAAGGTCTTCCTTTGCCGTTGGTTCACCCTCCAATGGCCGCCGCGGTAGCGCGCTGCGGCCAGTGCACCGCGCTGATCCGATGGCAGGAGCCAGGTGCTTCTCCTGGTCTCCCATGGGGTGCAGGGCCCAAGTACTTGGGCCATCCTCCACTGCAGTCCCTGGCCACAGCAGAGAGCTGGCCTGGAAGAGGGGCAACCGGGACAGAATCCGGCGCCCCGACCGGGACAAGAACCCGGTGTGCCAGCGCCGCTAGGCGGAGGATTAGCCTATTGAGCCGCGGCGCCGGCCCGAGGACTTTTTTAAGTTTCTCCTTTGATTTCTCCAATGAGCCTGCCGCTCTGTCTCACATTCGTGTACAATTTTCAGAGTTTCTTTTGTTTCTAATTTCCAGCTTTATTCCGCTGTGGTCAGAAAAGATGCATAAAATGTCAGCGTTTCCAATTTGTTGAGACTGGTTTTCTGGTACCCGGTGTCTCCTGGAGAGGGTTCCACATGCTAATGGAAAGACTGTGTATTCTGCAGTTGTGTAAATGCCTATTGTGATCGGCGTTGTGGCCCTGTGACACACCTGTGACACCGCAACCCACACCGGAGTGCCATGACCTGCTGCCTCCCAGTGTGTGCACTGCCAGGAAGTTGAGCGTGCAGCGGAGCCAGGACTTGAACCAGGCCTTTCAGTGTGGCGTGCAGAGAGCCCAGGCAGCAGCTTCCTTGCTCCACAGTGTCCACCCTTCGCTGGCCTTCTACGAGGGCCCCTCCCCCTCCCAGCACCAGCCCTTCCTCTGTGGCTTGTGGACAGTCCTCGGAGGCCTGCCGCCTCGTCCATTTGTTTTCCTCTTCCTTCTATGACATCATGAGTGCCTCAAGAGCCAAGCCACGCCTAGAAACATTCAGAGGGTGCAGAACGGAACCAGGCATCCCCAGAGCCCTGCAGGCCACCTTCAGCTCGTGCCTGTCAAGCCCATGAGCCCCAAGAATATCTATGGCAGGGGCCTTCCAGGGCAGCCAGAGCCAACACTTCCCCATCTCAGTGCAGAGACAGCAACATCCATCACCCTGTTGCTCCCGGCCCATCCGGGGAAATGACCTGCAGTGAGGCCATGGGAGAGGGGCTCGGGGTTCTGAGCTGCAGCACAGGCAGCTGAGGAAACAGCACCCAGACAAGACACAGAAGGTCCAGCCATGCCCCCCACCCTCCCAGTGCAGCACCTGTTCTAGAAAACTACTTACAGCCGGGGATCTTTTGGGCTATGTGTCCACTTTCTTGTGCCACAAGCACATGAAATCTGAGTGTACTTTCAAAAAGTTCATGGGAAAAAATGGAATTAAAGGTGCATTTATGGGGGGGTTGGCATTGTTGGCCGTCGCCTGCTCAGTCAGCATCCGTATGGGATCTGGTCCATGTCCCAGCTGCTCCACTTCTGATCCAGCTCCCTCCTAATGCACCTGCAAAAGCAGCAGAGGATGGCCCAAGTGCTTGAGCCCCTGCACCCACGTAGGAGACCCAGAAGAAGCTCCTGGATCCTGGCTTTGGCCTGGCCCAGCCCTGGCCTTTGCAGCCATTTGGGGAATGAACCAACAGATGGAAGACCTCTCTCTTTCTCTGTCTCTCCCTTTCTCTCTGTAACTCTGAAGCCAGGAGCCAGGAGCTTCTTCCGGGTCTCCCAAGTGGGTGCAGGGGCCTAAGGACTTGGGCCATCTTCTACTGCTTTCCCAGGCCATAGCAGAGAGCTGGATCGGAAGTGGAGCAGCCAGGACTCAAACCAGCATCCATATGGGATGCTGACACTGCAGGTAGCAGCGTTACCTGCCACACCACAGCACCAGCCTTAGACAATCATTTTTCCAAAAGTCATGCACATGAGGATACAAAAGAGCATGCATACTATAAAATAAACTTATCTTTTAACTCCCTTTTCCCACAAACCTTTTGAAGTATCCTCCTGTGTTCCAGCTTTATACACACACACACATGCACCCCACACATGCATTAACACACATGTACACATGCCCCATGCACATACACATGCACAACACCCCACACTCTCTCACATACATACATACACACACATGCACACACACTAACACATGTGCACACACAAACACACATGCACCCCACACACTTATGCATTCACACACTTGTACACATGTCCCCGGTGCCCACACACACGCACACACTCTCACACATACATGCACACACACGTGCACACACAAACACACATGCAGCCCACACGCTTGTGCATTCACACACTTGTACACATGTCCCCGGTGCCCACACACACGCACACACTCTCTCACACATACACATGTGCACACACACACACAAGTAGGACGGCAGTAGAAGCTAAAGGTGTTCTAAGCAGTGCACCGTGGGAGCAGTACGAAGCTCCCTCAACTCTGCCCGTGTGAGTGAGCCTTGAAAACCAAGTTGAGTTTCCCCCTCCACCACCAGGCAGAGGGGGCGGGGTGTCCCCAACGGGGACCGTGGGGAGGCCCCGGGTGATGTCGTCTGCTGGCCAAGAACTCCCCGAAGGCGAGAGGCCTTCCCAAGGTCCTTCCAGCCCTGCTCAGGGCTCAGCCTCGCCCCAGCATCGCGCTCACTTCTAGGTAATTACCCTCGCCGTGCCTTCCCGTCCGGCAGCTGCTCCCACCAGCTGTCACAACTGTGCTCACTCTGTCTTCCCAAGTCCCTGGGGAAGGCGGGCAATGGGCTGCCGGGCAGGGAGGGAGGGCGGACTCCAGGGAGAGCTATTAAGCACCTGCTGGGCTCCAATCGAAAAGGTTTAGGAAGATCACTGCTGAGCTTCTAGAGAACTGTTGGCTTCACAAGCGCGCAAGGGACCGAGCGTCCTAGGCGTCCTCGCCTTAGTTAGCCATGGCCATATGCGGAAAGCGAATGTGTAAGACAAGCGTGAGTTCTTTCTCAGCCTTCTGTGGCCTGACGGAGCATCTGGGCTTCCCGGGCTGTCAGCTAGAGTTATTCCTGGATCTTCAGTCACAGCAAAGCCTGCCCAGGGCTGCGTGGGCCCCGAAGGCCTCGCTCACCTGTCTGGGGGTTGGCGCTGCTGCCCGCCGGTGGGGCACACGCTTGCTCAACACCCTGGTTCTAGAAGGGCAACCACACCTTTTTGCAAAGCGTCTTCAGGTCCCCCTGGGGGAAGCAGATGGGTGGAAGCCGCACGGGTCCCCACCACGTCTCTCTTTTGCAGATCTAGTTCTGACATAAGCTCAGAAGAGGCTCCTCCTCTCCCCACGCCAGAAATGACAAAGTCACATTGCACAAGAGAAGGCATTGTAGGAGAGTGTCTGTGAGCCTCTTGGGAAGCAGTCGACCACTGTTCACCCCTGAAACACGAATCCCATGATGCATTATGCTGGGAGCCCTGAATCTCATCACTTAAACCAGATCTGGACACGGGAGAGGAGGCTGGGCTGCGGCCATCCCAGAAACGCATGAAACTGAAGCGACGGGTCCTGGCAGCTCCACTTCCGATCCAGCTCTCTGCTATGGCCTGGGAAGGCAGTGGAAGATGGCCCAAATTCTTGGGAGACCTGGAAGGAACTCCTGGCTCCTGGCTTCAGTTTGGTGCAGCTCTGGTCACTGCAGCCATTTGGGGAGTGAACCAGCAAATGGAAGATCTCTCTCTCTCTCCTCTTTCACCTCTCTCTCTCCCCTCTCTTGCCTCTCTCTCTCTCCCTCTCTGTAACTCTGCCTGTCACCTAAATAAAATAAATTTTTTAAAAAAGAGCGAGCCATCCATTAGTAGCTATCATACATGTTCCCCAGGAGGAGAAGGAGACCACACAGAAGAGGAGGCATGGCCTCTCCTCCACCCTCTGCGCCATCATGTCTGACTCCTGAAATCCCCCAACAGGGGTTAGCCAGGCCATCTGGGGGTGTCAGCTCGCTGGCCCCCAAAGCCAGCTGCCTCTGCGGGGGGAGTGAATAGAGGCACGTGCGCCAGTGGCACGGACAGCACCAGCGCCCATGTGGATCTACAAGGCCCATGCATTTTGCATTTGCCAATAAAAAAGCATCCTAACATCGGGAGTAAGCAAGGAGAGCGCTGCATTCGGAATCAGTTTCAGCCTAAATGATGCGTGGCCGGTGAAGGGGACCCCTCTGTGAAGCAAGATGCTTGGTCCGCCCAGAACATCCAGCCCCGGGTCTGCAGGGCACAACACCACTTAAGAGGAGCACCCATGGTCAGGTTCTTGCCTCTCCCGGCACCCTCGTCGCGTTACCCACTGGATCCAGTCCCTCTCCGGCACCTGTTGGAGAGGCTCAGGAACTTCCCTCCTTGGGCACGTCATTAGAGAGTGAGAACACATAGATAAATGTTGGCAGAGGGATAGATAGAAGCTGCAGAAAGATCTACCATAAAAACAAAACCCAAAATAAAGGAGGAAGACAGCCGGCTGGGAGCCAGCCTCCTCTTTGTCTAGTCAATGAAAAGCATTTAGCTCCGGGAGGAAGCTGGAAATTAGCCCCATGCCAGCCGAGGAGCTCGGGCCTGACTCCAGGCCCAGCTCTGGGGCAGAGGAGCCAAACAGCGCCTGCCTGCTGAGGCCCCATCCTGATCCTTGCAATTGGCAAGTCACTGGGTCCCTCTGGAAATCTGTAACCCCGGGCAGCCACGGGACAGGCAGGTGTCCTGCCTGCAGATTCCCCCACAGTGCATCGGTTCTCTGGAAGCTGCCATAGCCTCATCCTGCAGTGAGCCTGCCGTGGGAAAGCCTCAAGCCTCGGCCTCCCCACCAGGAGCCAGGGGCCTCACCGGGGTCGCCTGCAAGAGAGTCAGCTGCAGGCTGCCAGAGAAGGACAGTGGCCAGGTCAGGATGCCCGACCTCTCCTCTGGGCTCCCTCACGGATGGGTGAGCTGGCCTGGGAAAAGCGGGGCCCTGCACCTTCCTGGCAGGGTTATCACCGACACAGCAGGCTGGCTGAAGCAGAGTCTGCGCTTTGTTAAGGGGGCCTGTGGTTTCCAGAGGGGGTGTTTTTAAGGAGAGCAATGCATCAAGCAGACAAAAGAGTAGCCGATCATTTGAGGGAGAAGGAACCCAAGGCCAGCACGTCCCAGTCTCGCTGTAGCAGGTCTGGACAGCATTGAAACAGGGTCTCCCTCCCCCTCCCCAGCTCTGACCACTCTGCAGAACCCTAACTCTGCGAGTTAGAGTGACGCTAATTAACCCTGATCTCCCCACGGCCGCAATGCCCGGCTTCCTGCCCGCAAGCTTCCCCACTCTGGAGGACCGTGCAGCTCCCAGGGTGCAGCCTGCTCCTGGGTCAACTTCTCTCCGGAACACCCCCAAGCAGCCCTGCACGAGAGAACTGTCTACACAGAACCGTGTCGTCTGGCTTTGTGGTGCAGTGGGGTAAGGCTCTGCTTGGGGCACCCGCATCCCATATCAGAGTGCCAGGGTTCGAATCCCACCTGCACTTCCAGCCCAGCGTCCTGCTAATGTGCAGTCCTTGGGGACAGCAGGTGCAGGCTCAAGTACCTGTATCCCCGCCACCCGTGTGGGAGACCTGGATGGAGTTCCTGGGGGAGCCCTGGGCAATCTCGTGTGTTTGGGGAGTGAACCAGTGGATGGAAGATATCTCCCTTCCTCCTGCCAACATCTCAGATCGCAGTCTCTGGGGCTGACGACTGCCTTTGGCTCCTGACTCCAGCTTCTTGCTGAGGCTGACCCTGGAGGCAGCTGTGACGGCCCAAGTCATTGGGTTCCTGCCACCCCCATGGCGGCCTGGATGGAGCTCCTGGCTTCTGGCTTTGGTTCGGCCCAGTCTCAGCCATTGAGAGCATCTGGGGAGGAAATCGGTCGATGGAAGCATTTTCTCTCTCTCTGTCTCTCTGTGCCTCTCAAGTAAAAGCTGCAAAGCCCTCCCTCCCTTCCCCTAATAAACTCATCAAATTAGAAAGGGGCAAATGCAGAGTCCCAGGCCTCGCCGCAAGCCCTACGGATCAATACACGGTGACTACGGATCCCACGGTGACTCACCGGCACTTTAAAGTTTGGGAAGCACCGCAGTGCTAGCCCGGCGTGAGTTAGCCGGGCCACTTGAGAAACTGAAGCCCGGAAAACCCTGAGCAGCTCGCCAAGGCGCACCTCACCCAGCCCGGGTTGAAACAGTGGTTCTAACCCCTGCCCTCTGATTTAGCTCACTGGGCGGCTTCCAGCCTCCCCGCATGTATCCGTCCTTTGCCTCTGCCCATGAGGAGCCATTATCAATTTTTCACAGGAGTCATTGAGTACCCAAGCCGCCAGCTCAACCATTACCTAAACGGTTAACACTTAAGCCCTGCTATTAACAAAGCAATTGGGCTCAAACGGAAGGCAGCATCGTGGAGTTAGTGCAGCTAGCCCAGTGGTTTTCAACCCGGGAGGCACTTCAGGGGGGTTTTCCAACATTTGAGTCATAGTATCCACATGGATGGAGGTTTTTAAGAGCACCATGGGAAAGAACCCTGCGTGGACACGTGGCGCGTGGGGCCCCTGTTACATGAAGACCACCACCGGGCACGCTCACGACGCCAGCGCAGAGCAATCGCGGCCAGCTGTGGCCAGGACCCCACCTCCTGCTGCATGCCGGGCCGACTAGGGATGTGGCTAACTTGGACTTCCAAGTGTCTCCTCCTGGGAGAAACACAGTTTCTCAACAGCCCGGGGTGGGGGGTGGGGAGTGCACCAGAGACACGTGGAAGCTATCCGACCTCCCATTCTGTTCTGCTCTGAATGAAAAACTGCTCTAAACACAAGGTCTGCAGAAAGCTGAATCTGTTTACCCAAAGACAGGAATCGGCTAACAATTGGGACTGCACATTCCTATAAATCTGCATTTCCATACCGATTCTCGTGGACTCACTGGATAATAAGCAAGCACCAAACCCGTTCCTATTCTTTTCTAATGAAGCAGTACCTTCGGCAGTGCTACGTATCATAACTTCCTATTATATTTTATTTACACAGAAGCTTCGGCTATTTTAAAAAGAGAATCTGAAGGAATCCAACAGCTCTAGGTAGGCCTAGGCGAGTGTGTGGTTGAGTCCACTCCGGTTTACTATGAGAAATGTATCTCTCCTCCTCGTGTTTGTAATCTTCTCCACCTAGCTTCAACACCTCCACACTCACGCACACTCTCCCTCGCCGTGTAATTCAATTACAGAACAGGAGGGAGCTAATGCCCTCGGAAGTCCACCGAATCCTAATGAGTCTGGATGGTGTTTGTGCCCTTGGCTCCTTAGGGAGGCATCCGATGCCCGTCTCTGCGAGAACAACCGCCGGGTCCTGAGGTTCCAGAACCTTCTCTCCGGGACACACTGAACCCTTCTGGCTGGACAAACCCATTCCACAGATCTGGGATGTGTCTGACCCCGAACCCTAAGCAATGCATCCCTCCACCAAGCTCTTAGGGATCCTTCTCTCGGAAAATCTCCTCTGATCTGTGAAAAATGTGATGCTCCCCAACAATTTTATATAGAAAGCAGAGTCCCACATCAAAGGAGACAGAAGGAACCGATGCTGGGCTATTTACCCGGGCAAATGCCTTAGGCTGTCCCTCAGGTACATTATGCAAAGTTTGGGAAATTCAGCTCTACCCATTAGTATGTAGGCACAAAGTGAATATATATAATTACGCTTCTAATTAATTATAATTGCCTGTGATTAGCTATATGCAATCATGCACACATAGAAACAAACATAACAAGAAGACGGAAGCGAAGGTGAGGGGGTGGAGCAATGACAAATCCTGTTCTTTGCTAATGAGGGTACAAGTTGCTGTGACCCCTTGGGCAGCTGGTAGGCACACAACCCGCATCCCTGGAATACGATGCCTAAATGCAAGCCCTAGGCAAACTCTGGTGCACCCACACGGGGGACGCACATTAAGGGCGCTCATACCAGCGCCGCTCGTGATGGCAACCAAACTGGGCAGCACGCACCTGCCCATCAGCAGTGGACCCTGCAGGCGAAGGGCACTCTCATTAGGCAGTGGGGCGGTGGCTGCCCTAAGCTGTGCTGACCACATAGGAAGCAGAAGCAGCAGTCACCCAAAAGGCACCTGTTGACGTAGAGCCGGGAAACCCGTCGTGAGTGGTCTCCTCATCTTTCGCCTCCTCCACCCTTCTTCTTCAGATGATCTGTGTGTGTGTGCGACCTCTTTGCTCCGGCACATCTGGCATTATGTATAGCCGTACGCAGTGATGTACAGCGGGGGCCAGCATTGCGGCACAGCCGGTTAAGCCACTGCCGCCACAGGTTAAGCCACACTGCCTGAAGCAGGTGCCATTCTTCCTGACTTGCAGGAGCAGACCAACAAAGGGGTCACGTGATTCGCTCTCAGTCGGAGCCAGGAAAGCAAAGAAGAGCTCCATCCAGGGGCTTCCTCCCTAAGACCCACTCCCCCCCACTCCCGTGGTTCTCATCAGTTGCACTGGAAGCATTGCTATGCCGGCCCCTGACCCCCGCATCACTTCTGCTGTCTGCCACCTGCACCTGCCACCAAGCTCCACCTGGTCTTCCCAGACATGCACCAGGTGAATGGCTGATGTTTGCCACTCCCAGCTCCAAGCAGTCTGCTTGCTGTCTTGGGGCGGTCGACACAGGCCAGTGTGTTTGCATAGGAGACAGAGCCTCCTGGAGCCAGTGTTTCATTTCGGGAAGAGAAGGGAGCAGCCTGTAGCCTGGATCCGGTCCGTTTAATCACCTCAATTCCTCCCACGGCCCTGGTCCTTTTCCTCCCGACACAGTGTCCAAAGTAAATCCAATTTCTCTGCTGATCTGAAGCTCACATCAAACTCCGTACTTCCAGGCATGCGAATTACGGCAAATGTGTCCCCGGGGTGCGTCCCCGAGGAGCCACCTGCCTCACAGCACTGACAATTCTGTCTCGGAAAGAAAAGAAGGGAGCCGGACGCCGGACTTCATTGTGGCCAACAAGGAAGAACAAATTGATGAAGTAGAAGTGCCGGGGACCTTGGGAGAAAGGGCTGCGTCGTGTGGGAGGTTGTTACTGTGACTGAAAGGGAGCACGGGCTGTAGTTCAACATGTCGCCGTGGAAAAGCAGCCTTCACAATACCCACATCGCCCGGTGCGTGCACGGGCTCAGAGGCAAGAGGGACCACAAATCAAACCGGAACTCAGCGTGTGCCGAGGTGCAGCTGGGGCAATGGGCACGCCGGGACCCAAACCGTGCTTCTCCCTCCCACCCCAACGGCCCAAGGGAACAGCAGACAATGCAAACATGGAACGTTCAAGTTCTCTAGCACCCGGAGGCTGATCATCGCATTGGGAGGCACTAACAAAAGAAACTCAGGATGCAATTGTAGTTGAGATCAGTGATTTCCAAAGGCTGTGGGAGGCAGAGCAGAAGGTAGGTGTAAGAGGAAGGGTGGGGCCGGCGCTGTGGGGTAGCAGGTAAAGCTGCCACCTGTAGCACCAGCATCCCAGATGGACGCTGGTTTGAGTCCCAGCTGCTCCTCTTGTGATCCAGCTCTCTGCTAATGCAGCAGAAGGTGGCCTAAGTCCTTGGGCCCCTGCACCCACATGGGAGACCTGGATGGAGCTCCTGGCTCCTGGCTTCTGCCTGGCCCAGCCCTGGCTGTTGCAGCCATTTGGAGAGTAAATAAATAATTCTGAGAGAGAGAGAGAGAGAGAGAGAGAGAGAGAGAGAGAGAGAGAGAGAGACCCTCACCAGAGAGGCCTTGCCCTGTGCCAGACATCAAGAACCTGAACAAACAGGCTGCCCCTCCTCCTGCCCCCTCCTCCCCCTCCTCCTGCCCCCCATCTTTCCCTTCTCCCCTTCTCCTCTCCTTTTCCTGACCTCCTACATACACATGCCCAGGGTCTCAGCACTAATTCTTTTACCTCAATCCAGGGTTTTAAATAGCATGTAAACAATGACCATTCAAAAATGTTTATCAGGGCCACCACTGTGGCATAGTGGGCTAAACCTCTGCCAGCGGCACCAGCATCCCATATGTGTACCAGTTCTAGTCCCGGCTGCTCCTCTTCCAACCCAGCTCTCTGCTGTGGCCTGGGAAAGCAGTAGAAGATGGCCCAAGTCCTTGGGCCCCTGCACCTGCATGAGAGACCTGGAAGAAGCTCCTGGCTCCTGGCTTCGGATCAGAGCTCCAACCGTTGCGGCCAACTTGGGAGTGAATCAGCAGATGGAATACCTCTCTCTCTGTCTCTCCCTCTCTCTGTCTGCGGCTCTACCTCTCAAATAAATAAATAAATCCTTTAAAAAATGTGTATCTCCAGCCCCACCTGCTCATTTGCATCCCAACTGCTGCGCTGGACAGCCCTCTGGGCTTCTCCATCGGAGCGCCTCACAGATAGCCCAAGGGGAACGCATTCTTCTCTCCCCTGACGTTTCTTTGGCCCCCTTCTCCACATCTCTGTCAGTGATCCCCCAAGCCAGATCGACATCACGTTTGAGTTCTTCCTCCACGTGATACCCCACAGTCCATCTATTTGAGATTCCGACATAGGCGTGGAATCTTGGCGGCTCGCCATCCCCGGTGTGAACTCTCTCGCCTAGCGTCTTCTTCAGTCTCGGCTAACTCAATAGCCCCCAACCTGATTCTCCCGCCTCCATGCATGTCCTCATGTAACCTAGCCCCACACAGCCAACAGAGGGAGAATTTAAAAGGTAAATCAGATGGTGTTCCTTCCTCACTCAAAACCTTCTCGTGCATTCCCTCTGTGCCTTGAATCAGATCCAAACTCCTTGTCATGGTTTAGCGAGCCCCACGCCACCTGAGTTCAGCCCATGTCTTGGTCAAGCACAGGGCAAAGGCACACTACACATGGTGCAAACCCCCAACTCACAGGCAGAGGCTCGGCAGCTGAGATGGGGCAGCCCCTGCCTATCAGCATTCAGACCGTGCCCAGGAGAGGGACGCCACTCGCAGCTGCACTTGCTCTCCTGCCGCGGGCTGGTGCACAAGGGGTCAAGTGCACGCTCCTACTGGGAAGGCCAGCAGCCCAATGTGCACCTGCAGGCCCCCTGGGAAGTTTAGGTCACGCACAGCCTTTCCACCAAGGGGAACAGAGCGAGCAAGCCGCACCTGATGGTTGGCGGGCAGCGTGGGGCCCGCGTGGTGTCCTTGTCACTGAGAGTGAATCCTGTTATGTCTCTGTGTGCTCCTACCTCCAACACAGGGTCGCTGCTCCTGGCTCCCTGAGCCCCAGATCCACCAGCATCTAGGCTCTTTCCAGCTCTTCAAACACACACCCTGCCAGCCCCAGCCCGCCCATGCTGTTCCCTGCCTGGAGTGGTCTCTCTCAGACTCCCCCCACTCTCCACCTTGGCCAGCTCTTTTCTCTACCTACTACACGAGGGTGCTCAGATAGCTCACAGGAAATGTGTTTACCTTTGGAGCAAGAAATTCTGCAAGCCGCGCGTGGGTCTTTCAAAGGCGCATTCCCATCGACACTCCCGCTCCCTGGCGTATCTGGGCTTCATAATTTTTGCACCAAGATAAACTGATCTTCTAACTCCGTCTGCCATGCGCTGTGTGAAGCAGCTTTGCATCGGCTGAGACGTCACCTCTCTGAATCGAGCCACATTGTTCTCTGCTCCTGTGCCCAGACCCTTCCCTTCAGAGCAAGCGTCACAGGTGCCCGCCAGGTCTCTGCACCCCTTTGCCGCTTCCATTCAGCTCTGGCCATTGGGAGAATAAAAACCTCATGAAGGGGAAAAACAACCCCATGAGGGTAGGAACTGCGCCTTTGTTTTATGAAATGATGAAAAAAATTTTGAAAATAGTATTCTACTTTTTTTGAAAAAAAATTTTGGATTATGCCCTCATTTTTATTATACTTATATTGATTTTATTAAATTGATATATAATCAATATTAAATATTGATTTTGTTAAACTTATATTGATTTACTGGGTTCAAATTTATAAGGATCCATAGGCTAGACAATAGTATATTCTGGAGTATTTATAGCCCTACTAATACCCTGGCACAGACAAGAAAATTAATCGATTAATGTAAAATCTGTATGAAGAACAGAGAGTTTATGGTCAGGAGAAATTTCTCTCTTGTTTTTTTTTTTTTCTAAACTTTTGTATATTCGAGAGGCGAAAATACACACATACAGAGAGAAAGAGAGAGACAGAGAGAGCAAGCTCTCATCCACTGGTTCACTCCCCAAATGGCCGCAACAACCAGAGCTGTGCCGATCCAAAGCCAGGAGCCAGGAGCTTCTTCCAGGTCTCCCACGCGGGTGCAGGGACCCAAGGACTTGGGCCATCTTCTGCTGCTTTCCCAGGCCATAGCAGAGAGCCGGATAGGAAGTGGAACAGCTGGGACTCAAACCGGTGACCATATGGGTGCTGTGGGCGGTGGCTTTACCTGCTACAGCACCAGCTCCCCAACCATGTCTTAACTGCTGAGCAAACCCCCTCCCCACGTGAGACATTTCTTATCCTCCACCACATCCCCCATGTAAGGTGGCTGCCTGGAAGATATCAGGAATTCAATAACTATTTGTTGAATTAGTGGGACTAATGAGGCATGCCTCAAAAACCTGCCTCCACCTTGCCACATCCAACATTTTTATAACCTGACCTGATGCTGTTCAATGCTATTGTCACCGAATCGAATAAAGACATGGGCGGAACGCCTATCACATTCAGAGATGCTGTAAAATGAGAGGGTATTCAGTGAGCGAGAAATCAAGACCCACAATCTTGAAGGCTGAAACATCACAGGCCCAAACCAATATGATAAAACGAAAATAAATAAATAAATAAAAGCCTTTCTTTGGGCTCAGGAGCTAGACGACCCGAGAGCACGCGTCGTCACACGATCTAAAGCAGAGTGGCTCGGTGCACCCATTCAATGGGTTATGTGAGACAGTGAGACAGGTGGGAGCCCCTGAGGATCCCAGCAAAGGCAGGACTGTACGGATGAGGGGACCGGGCGACTGTTAAGGGAGCCGCCGACGTGGCGAGGGCAGACATGGGTAGTCTGACTCACACCGTGCAAGAGAAAACAAGAGAGCCCGTGGGGTCTCTGTGGCAGCCCTTAAGAAAATCCTCACCTGCTGTTGGGAAGATAGAGACCCAGCCAAGGCTCTGGAGCTCAGTGCATACAGAGAGCTCAGTGCATACAGAGAGCTCAGTGCATACAGAGAGCAGTCAGTCTCTAGGCAACAGTCAGGACCCTCCTAGGGCCGGGCTGGGACCCTGACACTTGCGAGTTGGAGGCCCGGATGTTCTCATCAGGAAATCTTGCTGGCTGTGCAGAAGTGGGTTCTCGGTTACAAGACGGTGGGTGTCCTTTGCCTGGAAGTCGGGCAGGCATTTCCAATGCAGGAATCTACCTCGGGGACCTACCCATCAAGTCACATATCTGGAAGAACCGCAGAGGATAGAGTTCTCATCTACCCAGGCTGAGCAAAGATGTGGCAGGGGCCAGGGCTCTCAAAGCAATGGCCCTACCCAAGTCGGACACGTCACACTGCCATGGGCTTCGTGGGTCCGGGAGGTGGCGTGGTCCACCACCAGCGGGGAGTGGTGCCCAGGGCAGGGCAGGGCTCTGCAGCAGGTTGAGGCTGCAGCACCAGAAACTGTCATTCCCCAGGGCCATGGGACCCAACAGAAGACAGACTGGCAGAAGTGAGGCCAAGGAGCATTCAGAACAAGCTGTTCAAGGGAGAAGCCACAGCAGGTGTTCCCGGGCTGTGGGCAGGGATGATGCCGGGGGGCGGTGTGGTGCTCCATCAGCTTCCCGATTTAGGCCAAGGGACTTGGCCTCCAGAGGTTGGGAAGTCAAAGCTGTGTGCACAGGTGGGAACAGCACTCCATCACACCAATGCCCATCGCCCACAGAGCCACCGGTGGCCCGGACTGGCCTGGATGGACAAGGGGCCTCCCAGCCCTGGAGTGCCACGTGGGATCTGCGGAGACCCGGCTCACAACCACAGCACGAGGGTCCCTTCCTCTCTGTCCACCCCCACCGCCCTCACTTCCCGGGAGGTCTCACCCTCTCCAACAAGCACTGTGCACCCCAGAGCGGGCTCCGAGGCCGCCGGCTGGAAGCGACAGCCCCGCTCACCATCTCCATAATCCCCATCCTCCCGTCGCCCCTTTTCCATTCTGCTTTGCCTGATTTATTGAAATCGCCACATCACTGGCCTCTGCTATTTTCACGGTCTGTAACGCGGCTTATCTTTCATTTTCTTCTGCCTTATGTGCGGTTTCTCTCGGTGGTTTCTCCATAGAACCAGCAATTTCCTTTCTGGGCTCCTTTTCAGCAAGGGGACAGCGTCCATGTCTGGACCACGTGCAACTGTATTGGTGGGGGGCGGGGGGCAGGGTTCGGGAATGCGCAAATACCCACAATCTCATTTGATTCAACTTAGTGCTTATCTGGTTTTTGATTTCTACAGGGCTCCATTCTTTCCTTTTATCGTGGATATGTTTCGTCTACTTTTAGCTTTCCTAGCCCTACTGCCACTGTGCTCTGCGCTATGCAACGATTCTGTGTGCTTTTCCTCTTATGCAATCATCTTACACTCTTCCTCTTACGCAATCAGAGATATGTGAATGGGGCGACTGCCCTGTGAAAGTCGCGTTAGGGGAGGTGGACAGCAGCGTGAGGACCGTTTGGGTACAGCTTTGGGCACACCGGGAAAGACTTTTTTCTCACGAAATCAGCTTTCTGGTTCGCCTTCAATGCCGGGTGCTTCAGGGATCCGTGTAGCTAAGGGGTGGGGAATGTCCAGCCCAACCATTTGGTCTGGCCCCGCCAAGGCAGCACAGAAAATTCAATACGTCGATAGCAGGCTCACTTTCCAGTTGGTAATTTTGTATGGCCCATGAGTGATGTCATAAATATCCAATTTAGGGGCTACTGTTGTGGATAAAGCCGCCGCCAGCAACACAGACATCCCATATGGGTTGCTGCTTTGTGTCCTGGCTGCTCCACTTCTTTTTTTTTTTTTTTTTTTTTTTTATTTTTGACAGGCAGAGTGGACAGTGAGAGAGAGACAGAGAGAAAGGTCTTCCTTTTGCCGTTGGTTCACCCTCCAATGGCTGCCGCGGTAGCGCGCTGCGGCCGGCACACCGCGCTGATCCGATGGCAGGAGCCAGGTGCTTCTCCTGGTCTCCCATGGGGTGCAGGGCCCAAGCACTTGGGCCATCCTCCACTGCACTCCCTGGCCACAGCAGAGAGCTGGCCTGGAAGAGGGGCAACCGGGACAGGATCGGTGCCCCGACCGGGACTAGAAGGCTGCTCCACTTCTGATCCGACTCCCTGCTAATGCACCTGGGAAAAGCAGAAGATGGCCCAAGTGTTTGGGCTCCTGCATCCATGTGGGAGACCCAGAGGAAGCTCCTGGCTCCTGGCTTCAGCCTGTGCCAGCCCCAGCCATGGCAGCCATTGGGAAGTGAACCAGCAGATGGAAGATCTCCCTTTCTCTCTCTGCTGCTCTGCCTTTCAAATCAATAAGCAAATCTCAAAAGGAAGAAAAAAATCTCTCTGGAGACTTTTTTTTTCCTCTTCCTTTCATCGGCAAATATATCATTTATACATAGTATATGAAATATGTCAGTTTTGAGGTACAAAAATAACACAACAACAAAATACAACATCAATTACCAGCATTAGGAATCGGAACATAACTAATATGTTCAAAACCCATGGGTGCCCCCCGTCCATCACATGCTCCTACCTCCTCCCTGGAGAAAAGTACTATTTCACTTACGTTTATCACCACCTTGCCTAGCTCTAGAATTTTACTGGGGATAGATGTCATTTCTAAACAAAATGCCAAGTCTACCCTATTTACATGAAATTGTACTATTTATTTTGCAAATACTTTCGGTTCTGAGTGTTAAGCACTCGGCTCCCACTCACTCCACGTTCATCACTATGTCATATCCCTTTCTATGGCAATATCAAAAACGCTGCACCTGCGGGCTGTCTCCAGCTCTCTACTTCAAAGGCTGCTTGACTCGCAATAGAGACCTTGATAAAGCCAACCCAAGCCCATGCCCTAAGTGGAACACGTGTTGAATGCGCCTGGCCTCACAAACACTGGAGCTCAGCGACACAGCACACAGCAGGAGCTGGATGCCACCTGCAGGTGCAGCCGCTACAGCCCAGCAAGCACAGGGTCTTCCCAGCCCCTGCGGCGTCCGCCCAACGGTGAAGCTGGAAGTTCTCAAGTCAGACCATCGGAAGTCCGAGACTGTCTGGGACCAGCGTTGCTACCCTTCTCCCACCTTTCTTCTGAGGACCCCTTGCAGGGGCCCCTCTGGGACATGGGTGTATGAGTGGTTCATGGGCATTCACATTTTAAACTTGACCGAGTGCAAATGCTTGTATCCATGTGCACTCCCGCCAGCAGGGCAGGAAATTTCCCTTCGCTCCACTGATTTAACTCGGTATTTTCAGACTTCGTAATGACTGTTTATCTAGGCAGTGAGAAATTAGATCGCATTTTTATTCTAATGCACATGCCGTGATGGCCATAGAGGCTGAGCATCGTTTAATACGCTTATTGGCCATTCTGGCTCTCCATTGTGAAATTTCTACTCATCTCCCATTCCAGTTTCTTTGGGGCTGTTCGTCTTCTCTCTGTTTAGTCACAGGAGTGCTTTATTATAAACGACTGGCCACCGTCTCGTGTCATTCATTACACGTGGTACCAGTCTCCCCTCTCCTCGGTGTGTGACACGTCTTCCTGGTCTCCATTTTTTTCTGGGACCTAGATGGTTTTCATTCAACAAACCCTGATCTTGCCGTCTTTTTTTACTTAGGACTTCTTTTGCGTGCTGTGCCTAGGGAACAGCTACCCCAGATCCTGAGAAAGCCTATCACACTGTCCTCTGAAATTCTTCAACTTTCATCTTGCACAATTAACAGCATCACCCATCTGGAATTAACTTCTGTGCGTGGTGTGAAGGAGGAATCTGTTTTTATTTTCTTTCCACCTGGATAACCACCACCGCGTATTGGAGGGCTCAGCTCATCCCCACTGATACACGCCATCACCTCTCAGCTTCCAGCCACTCACAGAGAATTTTATAAGCTCTTTCCTCTCCCCGTGCCAAGACCATCCTTTATTTCTATAGTACTAACATTTTATGTTGTCGTCTGCAAGGGTGAGCACCTCTCCGGACTTGTTTCCACTTCTAAGGAACACATTGACCCTGCTGGACCCTTCATTTACCTGTGTAAATTTTATGACTGGCTCACAAGAGGCACGGAGATCCTGTGGGGAGTCTGCTTGGGACTGTATGAAGATAGATAGATGATAGATAGATAGATAGATAGATTACTATGGGAAGAATTGCTATCTTCATGGTATTAAGTCATCCTATCCATAAGCACAGTATGTCTATTTTTTTCTTAGCTCTTTTTTTTTTTTAATGTGCAGAATGGGTTTCTAAACAGAAACAAGTCACAGTACCCACCTTGCAGGGTTGTCACCACGATGCATGGGTTCACACACAAGGATGCTTCAACAGGTCTGTGGGACATGGAATGAAAAGATAAGTTTAGTGCGATGCAAAAACATTGAAACCCAGGAAGAGTGTTCTCAAAATGTGTGTCTCCCAGGAACATTTTGAAGAACCCTTGTAAAAAACTCTTCATCCAGAATAAATGCTAAATAAGTCTTTGATTTTATCATTCCTGTAGAATTTATGTTTGACTTTTCTACCATACGTAGCATGTTCAACTGCATTTATACTGCTGACTCTTCCAATGTATAGAAACGCAATTGACATTTGTATTCATCAAAACCTGAAAATCTGCTAGCTCATGTTATCAATAATAATAGATTTTGTACACTAGAGGAGTTTTTATCATATTATTGCCAATAACAGTTTTTCTTCCTTTCTGGTCCTTATGCATCTTATTTCCTTTTCGTGCCGTATTGCATTGGCTGGAACTCCCAGCACGCTGGCTAACTGACGTCATCTTGGCCATGATCCTTTCTTGTCACCGACTTTAAAAGGGGCTGTATTTATACTTTGTCACAGAGGAACCCATTAGTATGATTTCAGGTACAGGCAGCGTATCTGCCTAAGGGAAGTGACTCCTCTTCTGAGTTTACTAAGAATTTATAGCACAAAAAAATTGGTGGCTTAGCAAACTTTTTTTTTAAGATTTTATTTATTTTATTTGAAAGGTAGACTTACAGACCGAGAGAGAGAGACAGAGAGAAAGGTCTAAC
Source organism: Lepus europaeus (assembly GCF_033115175.1). Lineage (NCBI taxonomy): Eukaryota > Metazoa > Chordata > Mammalia > Lagomorpha > Leporidae > Lepus > Lepus europaeus. Next base: position 15,714,320 of record NC_084834.1, on the reverse strand, counting down.
ATGGTAAATTATATTTATTATTTTTAATTGTAACTTTTAAAGTTAAACTGGCCACACATTACTGGAAATATATAAACTTGGTCATAATATATTATCTTTAAGATTCAATTTGCTAATATTTTGTTTGAGATGCTTATTCCAATAAATGAGTAAAATTGGACCATATTTTTCTGTCCTTATACTGGCTTTGTTAGGTTTTCTTTTTTTTTTTTTTTTTTTTTTTTTTTTTTTGACAGGCAGAGTGGATAGTGAGAGAGAGACAGAGAGAAAGGTCTTCCTTTTGCCGTTGGTTCACCCTTCAATGGCCGCCGCGGTAGCGCGCTGCGGCCGGCGCACCACGCTGATCCGATGGCAGGAGCCAGGTGCTTATCCTGGTCTCCCATGGGGTGCAGGGCCCAAGGACTTGGGCCATCCTCCACTGCACTCCCTGGCCACAGCAGAGAGCTGGCCTGGAAGAGGGGCAACCGGGACAGGATCGGTGCCCCGACCGGGACTAGAACCCGGTGTGCCGGCGCCGCAAGGCGGAGGATTAGCCTAGTGAGCCGCGGCGCCGGCTAGGTTTTCTTTTTTATTATTTTATTTATTTGAAAGACAGAGTTACAGGGAGAGGTAGAGACAGAAAGGTCTTCCATCTGCTGGCTCACTCCCCCAGATGGCCACAACGGCCGTAGCTGCGCCGATCCGAAGCCAGGAGCCAGGAGCTTCTTCCAGGTCTCTCATTCAGGTACAGGGGCCCAAGGACTTGGGCCATCTTCCACTGCTTTCCCAGGCCATGGCAAAGAGCTGGATCAGAAGTGGAGCAGCCGGGACTAGAACCGGCACCCATTGGGCTGCCGGTGCTGCAGGCCAGGGCTTTAACCCACTGCGTCACAGCGCTGGCTCCTGTTAGGTTTTCATATTGAGGATACCCTGTCCTCTTTTTGACTCTCTGAAACTTTATGCTATTGTTCCTTGCGAGCTTTGTAAAGTTCCTCCAATTTATAAAACTCTCTTCCCCTTGTATCTTTCTCAAAGACATGCTGGTAATTGTTGCTCCAATGGTTAATGGCTATAGAATCATTTCTCCCTGTATCAATTTTAAACATTCTTCCTTTTCCTAAGAATGTATCCATCTTGACGTTTTAACATTATGGATGTGAGTTTTTCCATGATATCCTCCAATTATCTTTTAACCCCTGCTGCCTTCTCACAGGGCAATTTTCCTGGCTCACTCCCTAGGTGACCTCAATGGCCGAAGCTGTGCCAATCCGAAGCCAGGAGCTTCCCCCAGGTCTCCTATGCAGGTGCAGGGGCCCAAGGACTTGGGCCATCTTTTATTGCTTTCCCAGGCCACAGCAGAGAGCTGGATTGGAAGCAGAGCAGCCGGGACTCGAACCGGTACCCATATGGGATGCTGGCACTGCAGGCGGTGACTTTACCTGCTACTCCACAGCAATGGCCCTCAAAGAAGCAACTTTAACCCCATGCTCCTTTCTGTTGATTCTGCTTCCATTTCATTAATTCCCACCATTGTGCCGTGTTTGCTATTCCCTACTTCATTCTGCGGTATTTTCCTGTTATTATTTTCTACCTTGTGAAGTGGAGCGCCAGGCGTGTTTCTTGTCAGCCTCTCTTCTTCCAATAAAAGCATTTAAGACCATAATTCCACTTGCAAGCGCCAAGTTCATGGTCTCCCCCGAGGTTTGACTTGTAAGAGTTTCACTACGCTGTTTTATTATTCATTACGGAACTTGTTTTTTGATACAATTTCTTGACTGTTATTCGTTTCTGACATAATTCCAGCATCTAAAATGTGGTTAGTAAGGCACGGATTCGTGGAAATACCTGCAACCTCGTTGAACTTGATCAGTTGTTATAAATGTCCTATTGTGTACATGAAAAGAGTGTACGTTCCCCGATTGTTCCTTGGGGAGGACTCCACGACCGTGCGGTGAATCCAGTGTGTGAACCGTGCTGTGTGGATCTTCCTTCCTTGCGAGTGAGAATCTTCCTCACCAGTCGCTAAGAGCAGGGTCTTCAGATCACCCACTCGGTCTGTGAATGTGTCCTTACCGTTGAGTCCATTTTTTCCAAATATTTTGACTCTATGCTATTAGATGCATTCAAACTCAGAATTAGTGCAGAAATACAGCAAATTGATTATCTGTAGTGAGCTTTTTTCTCTAAGACCTGTTTTTGGCCTTAAAGACTATTTCTTCTGAGATAGAATTGTACCTGTCATTGTAACTCACACCCATTTTCCTTTAGCATTTCCCCATCAATGCTCTCCCATCCTTTAATTTCTTTTTTTAAAAGGTTTATTTATTTATTTGAAAGTCAGAGTTACACAGAGAGAGGAGGAGAGGCAGAGAGAGAGAGGTCTTCCAGCAGCTGGTTCACTCCCCAGTTGGCCACAACGGCCGGAGCTGCGCCGATCCGAAGCCAGAAGCCAGGAGCTTCTTCCAGGTCTTCCATGCAGGTGCAGGGGCCCAAGGCCTTGGGCCAACATCCACTGCTTTCCCAGGCCATAGCAGAGAGCTGGATCAGAAGTGGAGCAGCCAAGACTCAAATCAGGGCCCACATAGGATGCCGGCACTGCAGGCTGGGGCTTTACCTGCTATGCCACAGCGCCAGCCCCCCCCCCCATCATAATTTAAGCTTTGTTTTCAACTTTCCCCTTTCTTCTTTTGAATTAATGGAGTGTTCCCTCTATTCTATTCTTGTGGTAATACTTCTGGAATTTAGTCACTCTATTCTGATGCCCTTAACCGTTATCCAATGTGTTGAATTGAGTTTAGCAGTTATTAAATTCACCTGAAAGGTTCGTGGTCTTGCAGGAAAAGGAAGGAAGCGAGGGGCGTGGCTGGAGGTGGGCCGAGGCGGGTTGAGTGCCAGGCCCCCCCACCCCCACCCCGCGCCGGCATCCCAGCGGGCACAGGCTGCTGCTACACACCCTGCTGTCTTCGCTCTCAAAACACAAGGATCCCGTATGCTCTGAATCGTCACCCCCATCCGGATTAGCACACAGGTGTCCAGGACTGAGGTCCAACACTGTCTTTTTTAACTCCGGGAACCCAGTCTGATTGACATTGCTATAACCACTTCATGCTCATTTACGACTGCGCAGCCGCTGTTTGCCCAGCTCATCAACCTTCCAGTATCTTAGGGCTTCCTTTTGAACTCATTTTGCTTCTTCCTACTCAGTGGTGGGAATGTCCAGCCCGAGGGCTACATAAGGCTCACGAAATCATTTGGTCTGGGCCTGCCGAGACAACCAGAGGCCAGACTCGAAATTCAATACATCTAGAGCACGCTAATTTTTTTTAAAGATCAGCACATATTTTTAAAAAAAAATAAGAGGCCGGCGCCGCGGCTCAATAGGCTAATCCTCCGCCTAGCGGCGCCGGCACACCAGCTTCTAGTCCCGGTTGGGGCACCGGATTCTGTCCTGGTTGCCCCTCTTCCAGGCCAGCTCTCTGCTGTGGCCAGGGAGTGCAGTGGAGGATGGCCCAAGTCCTTGGGTCCTACACCTCATGGGAGACCAGGAGAAGCACCTGGCTCCTGCCATCGGATCAGCGTGGTGCGCCGGCCGCAGCGCGCCAGCTGCGGCGGCCATTGGAGGGTGAACCAAGGGCAAAGGAAGACCTTTCTCTCTGTCTCTCTCTCTCACTGTCCACTCTGCCTGTCAAAAAAAAATAAATAAATAAGATTGATTTGAAAGGCAGAGTTACAGATCTTCCATCTGCTGGTTCATTCCCCAAATGGCCACAACGGCCAGGGCTGGGCTAGACCACAATGTCAGGAGCCAGGAGCTTCTTCCGGGTCTCCCAGGTGGGTGCAGGAGCCCAAGCACTTGTGCCATCTTCCACTGCTTTCCAGGCCATAGCAGGGAGCTGGATAGGAAGTGGAGCAGCCAGGACTCGAACTGGTGCCCGTGTGGGTTGTCAGCTTTTCAGGCAGTGGCTTAACCCACTGCAGCACACTGCTGGCCTCCCAGGCTAGTGTTTTTAAGTTGATGACTTTGTGTGGGCCGTGGGTGACGTCATTACCTAGCCACGTGGCTCCTGGCTCTTCCCTCAGGGAAGCTGTGGCCGGCAACACTCCCAGCGCTGAGCTGTGTGAAGGTTCCTCCACCTTGTACCCTTTCTGGGCAGGAGTCTCCTTTGGTCCAGGACCTGCGTGGGCAGAGGGCTTCTCTCCCAAACAGGATGACTTCATCCCCTAAATCTGCAGTTTGACAGTTGGGGTTAGAGGAGTTACCGTCAGTCTAATTTGAATTCCTCTGGGGCAGTTTGTCTGGTCATCCGGCCTGCTTTCCAGAGCCTTCGTCTTTGGCGTGGTTTCGCTTTCACGAAGCTCGGCTTCGGCATCTTCTCTCCAGCCTGAGAAATTCTGTCACTCCGCAGCCCGGAGTGGCCTCTCCATCTGCTCTTCCTGGTCCCCTTTTTGGAGCGTGTTAGCCATCCTGGTCCTCTCGCTGTTCCATCCGCGGCTCCCAGGAGCTCTCTCAGCTCACCCAGCTTATCTGTAGCTGTCCACTAAGCTTCAATTTTGTTCATAAAAATTTTCAGGCCTGGAGGCCTGATTACGCCTCCAGTCGAGAGGCCAGAATCCCATAGGGGGCACTGGTTCAAGTCCCAGCTGCGCCACTTCCCATCCAGCACCCAGCTAATGGCCTGGGAAAGCAGCAGAGAGGGTAGCCCAAGTGCTTGGGCCCCTGCCACTCCCATGCGAGACTTGGAAGAAGCTCCTGGCTCCTGGCTTCAGTCGGATCCAACCCCAGCCCCAGGCACTGTGGCCATTTGGGGAATGAACCAATGGATGGAAGATTCTCTCTCTCTCTCTCTCTCTCTCTCCCTCTCTCCCTCTGTAACTCTGCCTTTCATAAATAAATGATTTGCGTTCTGCACCTGCCGATTCCAACATCCACAGCCCCGGAGGCGCTGGTTGTATTGCCAGCTGCTTCTCCTGGGCTCACTCGTGGTGCTATACATTCTCCTGTGTCTGCCAGTTTCTCGTTGTGAAGCCAACTTCCTAGGACCTTGCTCTGAAGGAGCTCTCCAGGCCTGCGGCTGGAGCCTTCCTCCAGAGAACATTTTTTTTAACAGGCAGAGTTAGTGAGAGAGAGAGAGAAAGGTCTTCCTTCCGTTGGTTCACCCCCCAAATGGCCACTACCATACCAGCCGGCATGCAGTGCCAATTTGAAAGCAGGAGCCAGGTGCTTCTCCTGGTCTCCCATGGGGTGCAGGGCCCAAGCACTTGGGCCATCCTCCACTGCCTTCCCGGGCCACAGCAGAGAGCTGGACTAGAAGAGGGGCAACCAGGACAGAACCGGCGACCCAGTCGGGACTAGAACCCCAGGTGCCGGCGCCGCAGGCGGAAGATTAGCCTAGTGAGCCGCGGTGCCGGCCTCCAGAGAACATTTATATCTGTTCCTTCCCAATGGCCAGAGGCATTGCCAACCCGAAACTCTTTAAAACGAAATTTTCCATTTTTTTGCAATACCCGTGAATACAGAATCAGACACAGGCTGCATGAGGAAGAGCTGGCGGGTGAGTCGGGCGGAGTTTTTGTCCTCTTCTCCCTAGAGCCCACGGACATGTTCTCTCCTCATCCCCTTCCGTGGGGCAGGGAACGGCTTCTGCCATCCATAAGGGACCCTGGCTGTGCGCCTGGGTGCTCCTGCGTTGTTGAGACCCCAGCCCCCTTCTCTCGTGTCTTGTACGTGTCACACAGGTGACAAGGCTCCTGCCAGCTCCAGAGATCACCAACCCGGATGAATTCTGACTCTCTGGTCCCCAGCCTCTGCGGGGAATTCACCTACGTTCCCACCAGCTCAGCCACCCTTTGAAAGACGTGTCCTTCAGGTCCTGTGTGTGGTGCTGGGCCGGGGCTGTGAGTCCTCCCACGCATCCTTCTCCCTTCTCCCCCTCCACAGACCTTATTTAGGAGACATCTTGCTTTTTCAAATTGTTTATGTATTTATTACAGAGGCAAAGAGACAGAGAGCAAGAGAGAGGGAGAAAGAAAGACAGCTCGCGTCTGTTAGTTCACTCCCCCACAGATGTCCACAGGGACAAAGCTGGGAGGCAAGAACCCCACCCAGGCCTCCCACGTGGGTGGCAGGGACCCAAGGACTTGAGCCATCACCTGCTGTCTCCCAGGGTGCGCATTAGCAAGAAGCCAGAGCCTAGAACTGGAACCAAGGAATCTGATGTAGGGCAGGGGTGTCTTAACGGACATCTTAATCAGTAAGCTTAGTGCCTGCCCGGTCTAATTCCTTAACACAGCTGCGACTCCCACGTATTAACAAAGCAGGTACCGAGGTAATGCCCGCTCTAACGCATGATGGAGGACTTCAGCGACCAGTTGAGCAAGCCCCTGCCATTCTTGGCCTCCGGGACATCCTCTTTGGGAGGCGGGCTCTTCCTTCTTTGGATCCAGGTTTTCTTTTTTTATTATTATTTTTTCGTTTTTTTTGACAGGCAGAGTGGACAGTGAGAGAGAGACAGAGAGAAAGGTCTTCCTTTTGCCGTTGGTTTACCCTCCAATGGCCACCGCGGTAGGCGCGCTGTGGCCGGTGCACCACACTGATCCGATAGCAGGAGCCAGGTGCTTCTCCTGGTCTCCCATATGGGTGCAGGGACCAAGCACTTGAGCCATCCTCCACTGTACTCCCGGGCCACGGCAGAGAGCTGGCCTGGAAGAGAGGCAACCAGCACAGAATCCGGCGCCCCGACCGGGACTAGAACCCGGTGTGCCGGCGCCGCAAGGCGGAGGATTAGCCTAGTGAGCCATGGCACCGGCCTGGATCCAGGTTTTCATTGGCAGAGAAGCTCCTGTTATAATCGGGTTGCCTGAGAGGGCCAGTATGCAATCCACTGCTAACCGCTAACCCAGGAGGCACGAGTTGATCGTCACCGAGCCAGCCCTCCACAGAAGAGGGAGGGTAGGGGGAGGCGAAGAGAAGGCAGAAGCGAAGGCAGAAGCCCCTTGGAGTCTCACCCATCACCCAGGAAGGCAAGAGATAAAGGAGAGAAGTGCCAGGGACTGTTGGTAGCTTTCTTAGAAAAAAAATATCAGTGTGAGCAGCCAGACAAAGCAGATAAAGTAGCCACAGTGTTGCTATTCACTTGCTAAACCCCAGCCCTGCCCAAGGCAGGAACCAGTCAAAGGAAAGACTATGCATATTATATATCAGAGCCCTAGAAACCAACTGGGCTGATGGCTTCAGACCCCAGACAGCTGACACACGCTGTTGAAGATCACAGAGCAGGTGCCTGACCCGGCTCTTCAGAGTCCGTGGCTGGGGCTGTACAAACACCCAGCTGATGGAGTTCCCCTTGTACCTGCAGCCTGAGGAGAATGAGAGGCCGGGAGGAGGGGGTCCACCTCCAGGCGCAGCCAGGCAGCCAGGTGAGGCGGCTTCACTACAAATCCCCTAGGCGGGTTCATAGCATTGATGGACAGGAGCCTGGAGGGCTCCAGGAACTTCCTGTGAACGCTCTCCCCCGCCCAGGGCTGCCCTGTATGGAAAATGCCACAGTGGCGGGTTCCCAGCCCTACAGTTCTGCACGCAGGCGGTAGCAGTCACCTGCTCATTCTCAGATCTTAGGTAAGTCACACACCAGTGATAAAATGAGGAGGTGGAGTTCCTACCAGGTTGTTTTATAAATGTTCATTTACTTATTTTCATCTTTGTTTGAAAGGCAGAGAATCAGAGACGGACAGACAGATGGACAGAGGTCTTCCATCTCCTGGTCTGCTCCCCAAATGGCTACAGCAGCCAGGACTGGGTCAGACCAAAGCCAGAAACTCAGAACTCTGTCAAGTTGTGGCGTAGCAGGTTAACAGCTGCCTGTGTCTCCAGCATCCCATATGGATGCCAGTTCAAGTCCCGGATGCTCCACTTCCGACCCAGCTCCCTGCTAATGCACCTGGGAAAGCAGCAGAAGATGGGCCAGGTCCTTGGGCCCCTGCTCCCACGTGGGGGGCCCGGAAGAAGTTCCTGGCTCCTGGCTTCAGACCAGCCCAGTCCAAATCGTGCAACCATCTGGAGAGTGAACTAGAGGATGGAAGATTCTCTCCTCTCCCTCTCTCTCTGTAATTCTGCCTTTCAAATAAATAAAATACATCTTTAAAAAGGAAAAGAAAACGTAGAACAAAATCCCTCAGGGAGAAGGACAAGAGCAGTGTCAGTGAAGTTCAAGTGCACGTACACTTACACACATGCACACATGCAAATTCACACACGCGCACATGCTTACACACTCATGCACACAATCACATGCAGGCACACTTGCTCATATGCACGCAGTTACACATGTATGCACACATACACGTACATGCACACTTACACACGTACGCACACGCACACGCATGCACACTTGGCGGCCGGTGGTGCATTCGTGGCCCTGGGCCAGCAGCAGGGGCATCGCCAGTGCTCATGGGTGTTTCATAGTCGTGAGCAGAGTTCATGTATCTGACCCGGGCAGGGCTCAGACGCCACTGTGCACCCCACCCGCCGCCCCTGTCCCCGCTAGCCGTCCCACCCACCCCGACAGCACCTGCTATGGCAGAGAGGGAACTGAACAAGGAAGAATCCCCCCTCAACGTCAGACTCTGCCTCTCGGCCCAGAAATCTCCGTTGCTCTTCCCCGCCACATGCTGCAGTTTGTAAATAACATAGAACAGAGAGATGCGAATACCAGGGCAGCCAACGGTAGCCTGGAGCAGCTGTGTGCGCCAGGCAGGCAGCTTCCGATCGGAAAGAAGGGCAGAAGAAGCACGTGGCAAGTTCATGGTTGGGATCAGGAGTCAGCCTCACCCAGCCCCTCTGTGCCTGCCTGCACAGCCCGGACACTCTCCCAGCGAAATGCCAGAGGACGCCTTGGGCGGGCTGTGTCTTTGTCCCTTCTTCACAAGCCCTGCAGGCCCCCCACCTGGGTGCACACACTCACACTTGTGCACACGTGTGTATGTGTACACGCCCCCCCCCCCCCCCCCCCCCCCGCTCCATGAGTTCCTAATCACTCGCTCTGACCATGGTGTTGATATTTGAAGTCTTCATGCCCAACAATGCCCTGGCCTTTGTCGTCTGGGTCCCACCCCTCCGTGAAGACCCAAGTGCACTGCCACCTTCCCCTGGAAGCCCCTTCAGCTCCACTGCCCTGGCCTGTGTGAGCTCTTCCTCAGGGCGGCTGAACAGGTGGCGCACCAGCAGTCTCAGAGTGGCCAGGATTGACTTCCCCCTAGCTGTGCCTCAGTTTCCCCAACTGTAAAACGGCGATGACGAGATGAGGAGTGACTGACTGACGTCTGCAAGGCACCTGGTCCAGGCTTCAGTTAGGAGCCAGGAACCCCACATGGGTTTCCAATGCGGGTGCAGGGACCCAAGCACTTGGGCCACCATCTGCTGCTTTCCCAGGTGCACTACTAGCAGGGAGCTGGAGCAGCCAGGACGCTAAGCGGCGCTCTGAAATGAGATGCCAGCATTGGAGGAGCAGCCTAGCCTGCTGCACCACCGCGCTGGCCCACAGGAGCCCTTTAACACCCACCTGGCGAGCCCCACTGTTTTTTTAAGACTCAGCTCCCCTGCCCAGAAGGAGGTGTAGCTCCAGTTCCATGGGTTGTGGGGCCGGGCTGGGGAAGAGAGTCTTCCTGATGTTTATCATAGAAGCTGTTTACTTTAAGTACCCCGGGGCCAGCCCACCTCAAGCCCACAACGTAGCAACTACGCCTTTTAAGATGAACAAGCGATCAACAGGAACAATATTCATGACATTCAGTTGGGAAGGCAGGAGGTAAATGATGGCGTTAAAGGTACCCAAGGTGCGAGCGGGCTGGGGGTGGGGCGGCGGTGCCAGAGGTGGCGTCACAGGAGCCCTTGAGCAGGTGCACGCTGTTAGGGCCCAGGAGCCGAGAGCACCAGGCAGGGGTGAGGAGGGAGAGCAAGGACAGGGAGCAGGGGAGCAGTGGGACGGGGAGGCAGGAAGAGAAGGGAAGTGAGCCCTGATCCTCAGGCAGAGGTCGCGGCTGCTGACAGAGGAGCCCCGTGGAGCTGCAGGTGGATTTTGATGGGAGAGGTGACACAGTGCCCGGCTGTGGAGAGGAGGGAATGAAGGGTCAGCAGATAAGTGGTCTACCCGGGTTCCTGTGAGACGGTGGACGGAGCTGAACTTCATTGTGCTGTTTGCAATCTCCAGGACGCACAGTCAGGGCGGCTCTGTCCTTGTCACCCTTGTCCTGGGACTCAGGGCACGGACATGGCCTGGCCAGAGAGCTGGAGAGGGGGGCCCTGTGCTCTGTTAGGGACCAGGTGTGTAGGAGCCGCAGGTGCGTAAAAGGAAGCCTTGCTCTGGAGAGGAAGAACAGCTACAAAGACAGGTCAGCAGCCCGGCGGGCCAGGGAGCCCCTGACTGTGGCCGGATGCAGGAGCTCCAGGGCTGCTCCTTGGGGGCCCAGCTCCTCGCCTGTGCAACTTAGGCTGGGCTGGAGGAGCCGTGGGGTCGCTGGGACCTGCAGGGAGTGGGCGGGGGACAAGGGGCTCCAGCCCGCGCCTGCCTCCTGGCTCCGGGCTCCACGCCAAGCCCAGGGGCCCTGGAGCGAGGCTTCCTCTTACCAAGGTCACGTTGGAAACTGCTTTCAAATTGTTCTCCTGGTTCAATCAACTTTCACATTCATAATACAACAGAGAACTGCAGGGCCACTGAGCTCAGAGCGTCTGTGGCTTTTCATTTCCTGGCATGATTAGGGGGATAATCATTGTGCTTGGAAAAATAATAAAGCCGAGTCTGACGTGAGATCAAAGCCGAGAGTCCGGCCACACACACACACACACACGCTTGCACACGCACACGCAGGCCTGGAGCAGCAGTGACACACCGAGTGCAGCCCCCAGCCCCGAGGGGCAGAGGAAGGGGCCAGGCTGGCACGAGAGATGCTGCAGAGCTGGTCCCTATCTCAGCATCAGCCCCAAGTTGTCCTCTGCCCCCAACACTGGAAAAGCAGAGAGCACAGAGCAAGCTGGCAGCAGGAGAAACGTAGCAGCCTCTTCCCGCTGGGGAGGAGAGAGCCTGGGACCCCGGAGGGGCTGGCTGCCGCCTGCTCCTCAGACCCGCCCCCGGCCCCCGAGGGACAGAGGGACAGCGCCCAGCCCACCCACACAGCTGATGGGCACAGCAGGTAGGGCTGCCTTTGGCCACGCCAAGCCATTCTTCAAAAGGAGACAGGAGACATGGAGGTATGAGGGAGGGCGCGATGGCCCCTGGGAAGTGACAAGGAACGGGGCAGACAGGTGTGCCACCTGTTCATCCCAGGGGCTGCAGGACAGGCAAAGGCCTCTGGTGCCACCCACAGGCTCCAGGACAACCACGGGAGCAGGAAGGAGCCTGCCCAGAGGAGAGCAGCAGGGTCCTGAGCTGTTGCCCCGGGGCGTGGGAATGCAGGTGCGCATCATACAACAGTCAGGCTGCACCTCTGCCCTGAGCACTGATGGCTCCTAAGGAGCCCTGGTCCCCCCTGTGGGCCCACACACACTTTCCTTCCCACTCTGGGCCCATTTTCACAGTCTAAGCCCCCACGCACAGAGAGAGAGAGAGATGGTCCTCCCGGGGAGCAGAACTCACACAGGGACTTGCAAGGAATTGTACATTTTTAAAGATCTTTTTTCTCCCCTGTTTAATTTGAGAGGCAGAGAGAAAGACAGACAGACCAGGCTGAGAGCTTGCGTTCATTGGTTCACTCCCCCAGACACCGGCAAAGACCAGGATTGGGTCAGACCAGTCAGAAGCCAGGAGCTCCGTCCAGGTCTCCCACGTGGCCGGCAGGGGCCCAGTCACTTGAGCCACCACGGCTGCATCCCAGGGTGAGCATCAGCAGGAAGCCGGAGTCAGGAGCCAGAGCCAGGTCCCAAGCCTAGGTTTTGGGGGCCGGGGAGTGGATATCTTAAGCAGTAGGGTAAATGCCTGCCCTAGAATTGTACCTATTATTTTTTTTGTGGTTATTAATTCACAGGTTTCAGTTCTCATGCCAATGTGGTCTCCCTTACCTCTGCGTGGCTGGTGCTTGAGATCATGTCTTGGGATCCAAAGCGCTCCAAAGCAAATGTATTGTGGCTGCCGCGTGTGCAAGCTAAGCCTCTAGCAAGCAAACCCACACAGACTCACGCCACATGCCTGGCACCCCTGCAAAACACACAGGCGGGAAAGGGCACGGACTCGCATCTCAAAAGGCCGGCTGCAAGCTCCCGCCTCTTAGTGATGCTCTTCTGAACCAGGCACACCCTGGAGGGGAGGGGGGCATTGCCATCGCGTCTCCTGCTCTCAGCAGAGAAATGGGGGTCAGAATGAGCCCCTGCATCTGGGGTCGTTCGTCCCCAAATGGCTGAGGGTTAACACAAGAGCGATGTGTAATGAAAACCTGGCCAGGACGAAAGGAGCGTGTGCCTTTAGCCAAACAAGGTCAAGGTCAAGGTTATTACTTCTCCAGAAGCAGGGTTAGGGTTAGTTCCATTTGCCTTTGGGAGACTGGAACTAAAGCTGGCACAGACCAGAACTTGAGGTTCCTGGGGTTTTCCTTGGGCTCCTGCCACAAAGTAGGAGGTGGGGCTTAAGGGACATGTGAGGAATGCAAGAACAAGACCCAAGGGGAAGCCAGAGAAGAGGGGCCTGCTGGACCAAGGAAGCTCCTGTGGGAAAACCCCACCCTTGTGTGAAATAAGGGAGCAAGCTCACTGTTGAAATAAGACCGGCGGAGAGGCGGCAAGATGGCGGAATAGGCAGGAAGCACACTTAGTCCGGGGGGAGAGAAAGTTTAATATAAGTGGAGATACTGCAGGGTCAAGGAAGAGAAGGGGATGAAACAGCAGAGGAAACTCTTCCGGAACTAGTGATTCACAGTGGACCTGCGTGGAGAGCGTGGGAGCCCAAGTTCGGGACACCAGCGGCAGACTCAACACACCAGCGCTGGAATGCGAGGTGAGCCGAACCTCAATAGCCCGAGATACCAGCAGGCAAGCGGAAAGAGGAGGCTAGAGGGAACGAGGCTTGAAACTCCGTGGGGAAAAGTTCACCAGGCTAACTAGAAGAAAGATAAAAAAAATTTAAAAAGTGACTGATACGGACACAAGTTTCTCTCTCTCCGCTCACCTCTCAAAGGCGAGCAAAACAGAGCAGGCGCCATTTTGGACATACGTCATAAGCAGGGCGACCTCAGGTCTGCACCAGCCCTGAGCCTAGCAGAAAAACCTGACTCTGTGGGGAGGGGTGAAATAACAGGAGATTAGCATCTAACTTGGCAACCCAGTGGGAGACTGCAGGAGAATTGGAGCCCACACTGAGGGCAGCACAGATTCCCTGTGTGGTCCTTGGGAAAGAGCTTCGGATCTCTGGCTCCTGTGGGTATATCATTTGCCTGCTAACTACCTCCAATTACGTTCAGCTGTGCGGAATTACTTCCCTTTTAAATCAAAAAAAGAAAGAGAGATTTACCACACCTAACCTGGGAGTGTCATCTCTGACACACCCTCAACCCTGAGGAACCAAACACAGCTCTCAGTCCACACTCATCTCAAGCCTCTAAGGCTCCACTGAAAGCAGACACTCCACTTAATATAGAGCCATAGTGTAACAAGAAAAAACACCACAGTGAAAAAACGAAATATCTCCAACATGCCAAACAACAAACGCAAAAACCAAGCTAACAAGAACAAGGAAGAAACTATGAAGCCCCCAAATGAAAAAGACACCCCAATTCAAGATTATGAAGATGATGAGATCGAAGAAATGCAAGAAGCGGATCTCAAAAAATTGATAAGAACATTAAGAAGTTCTCAAAAACAAATTCTTGAACTACAGAAATCCTTCATGGACAAGATAGAAAATCTCTCTCGTGAAAGTGAAATATTAAGGAGGAATCAAAATGAAATGAAACAACTACTGCAACAAGAAACTCTGATAGTGACTAGAAATCATAATGAAATGAAGAGTTCAATAGATCAAATGACAAACACATTAGAGAGCCTTAAAAACAGAATGGGTGAAGCAGAAGAGAGAATATCAGACTTAGAAGACAGAGAACAGGAAAGGAAACAGGCAAACCAAAGAAAAGAAGAAGAAATTAGAAATCTAAAAAATATTGTCGGGAATCTACAGGATACTATTAAAAAACCCAACATTCGGGTTCTAGGAGTTCCTGAAGGCATGGAGAGGGAGAAAGGATTAGAAGGCATTTTCAGTGAGATACTAGCAGAAAATTTCCCAGGTTTGGAGAAGGACAGAGGCATCTTAGTACAGGAAGCTTATAGAACCCCTAATAAACATGACCAAAAGAGATCCTCACCACGACATGTTGTAATCAAACTCACCACAGTGAAACATAAAGAAAAGATCCTAAAAGGTGCAAGAGAGAAACGTCAGATCACTCTTAGAGGATCTCCAATTAGACTCACAGCAGACTTCTCAGCAGAAACCCTACAAGCTAGAAGGGAATGGCGAGACATAGCCCAGGTACTAAGAGAGAAAAACTGCCAGCCCAGAATACTATATCCTGCAAAGCTCTCATTTGTGAATGAAGGTGAAATTAAGACTTTTCATAGCAAACAGAAACTGAAAGAATTTGTTGCCACTCATCCTGCCCTGCAAAAGATGCTTAAAGATGTCTTACACACAGAAACACAGAAACATGGTCACCAATATGAAAGAAGGTAAAGGAAGGAAACCTCACAGCAAAAGATCACAGGAAGCTCAATTTCTCTCTGACATAGAATTAAACTCTGATGCTCTGTTAAAGCAATGTGTTAAAGTAATCTATTATGTTCTCTTGATGTCTGTTACCAGACTTTAAGTTTCTATAATGGAAAATGCTATTAATACAAATGTTTGAGAATTAAAAAGTCTAATGATCTTGTGTTACTAGACATGATAGTTATCTTAATGAGAAAGCCCCAGAGGCCTAAAGGGTTAAATACTTGTAAAATCCTACAGGTGCTTTCAAAAATACTGTGAAGTAAGCAAGTGCCTCTTGTTGGTTGATGAGTTTATAATTTTAAACATGGCGACTTAAAGTCTTTTGTCATCCACAGTTATATATGATCTCCTGCTCATAAAACTAAAGCGTTGTTGGTTCTGTGTTTAGCTGTCCTCCTATAGGTTCCTATGGACTTTTTCCAGCCACTTTTATTGTATTCAGTACTTTGGGATGGCTCTGTAAACAGATGAAGCCAATAATGTATTAACAGTACCAACTGAGAGAAAGTATGGTTAACTGAGGTTACTAAAAAGAAAAAGCAATTCAAATCAATTGGCAATCTACAAAAAGAGTTAAAGATTTTAAAAGCTATTATTAAAATTGCTATATTGGTCTATTATGCTATATTATATGTGTGTACATATTGTATGTCCACATGGGGAAATTTTATTAAGAGTTTTATTTTAAATGGCTTATAGATAAGATTGTCCATAAATTTAAGCTGCTAAAATCAATCAAAGATACATTTTAATTTGTGTGACCTGAATCTGTGTATCATATGTTTTAGACTTGTTGGTAGAAAGAAACTAAAAACATTTTAGATGGTTGTGCTTAAGTTTACTGGCTAAACAAACTACACCTTGTTAGATATTTAAGAGGTGTTTTCAAATACATGATTCTTAAAATTTATAGAAGGCATTGGACCTTCTGGTAAATGTTTTCTGAAGTTGTTATCTAATGGTTGAAACGGTTTGCTAAGTATTCATGTGATATTGCTATTGTCAGCAAGCGATCTAGGACTTGCTCCCTCATTTCTCTATTCTAAGCCCAACTTGTTCTTGCATTTCTCTATTCTCTTCAAGGTAGGAAACTAATTCTATTATGAAGGAATCTGTAGGATGCACAATTTAATCTTTAGACCTTATAAAAGAGATGGCTAACATTTTTCTGCAATAACATAGCCAAAATAAGAACTTAAATAATAATCTCATAGCTAGATTCACTTCGCCATCAGCCAAGTATACAGTAAGTAGAAAAAACCTCCCTTTCAGACCAAAGGGAAAGAAAGTTTTAAAGTGAGAATATAATTTTCCTCATGGGCATTGTCTACCTTAGAAAAACTACTACAGAACATGCCTGTGACTATAGACTTGTCGTTCAGGCCACCGAAGATTAGAGATGGGAAACGGGCACTCCCTTGACTTGCATCCTCTGGTCTGCTTTAACACAAACCAGGAGGAAAAGAAAGCTCGGCATCAGAAGCAATGGGTGGCAGGCCTATTAATGGCTGACCTGTACAGTGATCTGCCCTCAAGGAGACCCAACAGGCCAGTCCACTGCAGTGGCTTTCAATGTGGTAAGCCTGGGCTTCAGCAGAAGTCAGCTTGTGAAGAGCCCTGGCAGCTCTGCCAAGAGTTGGATCACTGGAAATGGACCTGCCCTGGAGTCGAAGGATGCCCAGGTCAGAGCCACAGATCTTATTGGCTCTAAGCTGAAAAGCCCTTCACTCAGCCCAACTTCCAAAGTGACCACTGCAGCTGAGGGTATGGTCAAATAGGGTCAGCAACATTGCAGGCAGAACTGTAAATTTCCTGTTAGAGATGCCCCCTGCCTTTACCTGGCCAGCTCTCCTCCCAGGCCAGCCAAGTAATGAAAGTCAACAGAGTGCCTTCCCCTAGGAGGTTCACACCTCCCTTAGGATATACCCCATGTGAAGAGATAGATAGGTCTGGGCCTCTGAATTTACAAGGCCTAAAGCCCACCAGATTATTATCAAGCCCCTTCTATCAGGTTCTATTTGCCTCTCAATCAGAAAACTTAATTGTAGCTTAGACAGCACCTTTCTTAGCTCCTCTAATAATGACCCTGTCCTTTGTTCTAGGCCCTGTCTAGTGCACTTGGGCCTCATTCCTTTGTAATCATAACCTCTACTCTACCACCAATGGCTCTACTCCCAACATGTGTGTACTGATGGTCCTCTTCCCCACTTAATGCTGTATAATTGTTCAAACCTGGTAAATGCCACTCTTAGAATCATTGGTTACTATCCTCACCCTGTCTTTTATGACCTTGTCTAAATATGATCAGAGTCAGCAAACTTGGAAGGCTTCCATAGCCTTGGCAACTCATGACGACAGCCTAGGGTGGTTACTGGCGCCATA
This sequence comes from Lepus europaeus, assembly GCF_033115175.1. Taxonomy (NCBI): domain Eukaryota; kingdom Metazoa; phylum Chordata; class Mammalia; order Lagomorpha; family Leporidae; genus Lepus; species Lepus europaeus. The sequence goes on along the minus strand of NC_084834.1, from coordinate 15,697,212 downwards.
AACTAGAGTGTCAATTTGTTGGGTCAACAACAGGAGCCACTGTGCACTTGCTCCTCATGTGGGATCTCTGTCCTTAATGTGCTGTGCATTGTGATTTAATGCTATAACTAGTACTCAAACAGTATGTTTCACTTTGTGTTTCTATGTGGGTGCAAACTGTTGAAATCTTTATACTAAATTGATCTTCTGTATATAAAGAGAATTGAAAATGAATCTTGATGCAAATGGAAGGGGAGAGGGAGCGGGAGAGGGGAGGGTTGCGGGTGGGAGGGAAGTTATGGGGGGGGGGGGAAACCATTGTAATCCATAAGCTGTACACTGGAAATTTATATTCATTAAATAAAAAAAAAAAAAAAAAAAAAGAAACTGGAAAAAAAAAAAAAAAGAAATAAGACCGGCGGTGTCCACTGGCCACCAGGGGGCGCCTTGCGTGGGGCCACCAGGTGTAGAATTTTGAGAGGCAGCTTACCCAAGTGGTTATCATGTTGGGCGTGAAGTCAGACATCAGCCTACGTGTGTGAGAGGGACCCTAGGAAAAACAAAGTATCTTAGGAGAGGAGTGTAGCAGCCCCCAGCGCCCTGGGAAAGCAGCCCAAAGTCTTACACATACCCCAATAGCATTAAAGGTGGCCCCAACCGTCCCCCAAAGAAAGCACCCTAGGAGAATCCTCTCTGCCCGGTGCCTAGCGGGCTACCCAGTCTGATAACGCTGGGTAGTAAAACCATGGGAGCAATTTTACCTCTTTCCCACTCAGCAAACCCTCTGTGCAGGAGAAGAGGGAGGGGGTGGAAGGAGAAGCGGCCGCGGGAAGATCCAGACCCCATTCCCTTAAATGCCCCGTCTGGATGCAGACTCCGTCCTGGGACCCCTGCTGTAGCAGGTGCGTTGTTCTCAGCCCTCTCTGTTCCCTGTCCTTTGCTGGCAGGTGCATTCTCTCCATTAAACTATGGGCCTTTGCTTACCACAGTCGGAATGAATGGGCTCCCTCTCGCTCGGATTCCATCTGGGGAGGTGCCCGTCCACTCTGAGGGGTGCCCCAGCCCATCAGCCATGCTCCCTTGATGGCCCGCCCTCTCTGTCTCTCTCGCATCTGAACACTTCCTCGGGCAAAGATCGGAAGTCCATTCCACCCATCTCCACCAACAGTCTTAGAGACACAGACTCGTCCACTGCTGGTCACCATCGAGAAAGTACACGCAGCCCTCCCCGTGAACTTGAGTTTCCTCATTCATAAAACATGGACGATGAATAATACATGCGCACATACACACCAAGCGCAGGGTGGATGTGATACGCAACAGGGAAGTACTTAATAAACATAAAGGCTCTCACAAATAATTGAAAAGACCACAACAGATGGCAATTTCCCACTCGCATCTCACTGCAACTTTGAACTGCTTTGGCACCTTGGGCACAGATTCTACAGAGTGAGAGGAGACTGGAGCGGACTGTTCTCCAAGAGTGTGGGTCGTTCCATTTCCTCCTCCCAGGGAACACCTTCTCCCCGTGGGATCTCATCCACTCTGGTGGCCCCAGACATCCTCCACCAGCTGGGAGCCCCAAAGCACCCGGGGGCCCCTGTCCAGTTGGCCTTAAGCCCCGTGTGCCTCAGACAGGCTGCCATATAAAACGCCATAGACCAGGACAGCCAACGCATGGCTTAAGCAGCAGGAAGTTACAAGGGTACTTTAAAAAAGCTTGTACAAAATAGGATAAGGTTATTTGGGTGCAAAAAAAAAAAAGTTTGACATTAGGAACAGTGTTTTATATAATACGCATCTTCCATGAACTTGCTGCAAACCCCTCAAACCTCACGGTGTGGGAAGCTGCAAGGCCAAAGCCAAGGTGTGGGCAGGGTAGGTTCCATCTGAGGACCACCTGCCCCCGGGCTTGCCAACAGCCATCTCCTCCCTGCATCCTTGTGTGACCATGCTTCTGGGTGTGGCTGTGCCCCCACGGCTTCTTCTCCCAAGGACACCTGTTGTACCGGACCGGGGTCTGCAGCTGGGTGCAAAGCCCCGTAAGCAATTTTACTACGTAAACGTACAGCTGCAAAGCTGATGCTGCAGGCCTGGACTCCCAGGGTCAGCGTGGCCAAACACCCAACCCCAGAGACCCACAGGTCTTCTGGGATTTTGCGGTGCCACCACCCCCTTCCTCGGAGCCCCCAAACACCCTCATCCCACAGAGACCCTGAGGTCTGCTCCCCTCTCATCTGCCAACGGATTAAATGCTCTCTGTCCTTCACCCCAAAGCCTTGTCCTTATTATTTTTGCATCACCTCTTTACAAAGACCCTGATCGCCAAGGAGTCACATCGTGAGAGTTAGTAGGGGCAGGCGCAGTCCAGCAAAGCGAGGCCCATCTCTGCTCTCAGCAGCTCCGGGAAGTCTTTCCCAAGCCTGGGGAGACAGCCCCCCACTGCCGCGAAGCCACCTCCGCGTCTCCCCCCCCCCCCCCGGACGCCTAACACCTCACACAGCACCTAGGATCGGCAGGAGGTCGCGCCCGCATTTCCAGGGGTGAGCGAGTGATTAGAAACCCTGCACGCTGACAGCATCCAGAGGAGACCCGTTCGGCCGGCTCACACGGCTTCCCAGCCAAGGGAAGGCCACGTTTGATTTCTTGCTCTCTTTTATTTTGTGATCAATAACTTCGTACAATCCTTAAAAATAAGCTGCAGGGCGAGGCAGGGGATCATAGACGTGGAAGAGAGGACAGAGCCCGCGGAGGCTGCGAGAAGCCCTATTAATAGGACGCTGGCATTACAAGGAATATCAATATTAATAGCAGTATGACTGCCAGAAAGCCTCAGCCTCGATATTTTGCAGCTCCTTACAAACACCTTTAATGGGTGATGACAGACGCGTGATTTCTGGCTGCAGCTCAAATGGGCTGTTATGACGGCGGAGAGCTGGGAACCAGGATGCACGCACGCTTCTCCGGGAGCCCAGCAACCTTCCCAGGAAGCCCAGCCCGTGCTTCGGACGCTCAGACAGTGCCCGGGATGCCCACACTCACCAGGGTTGCATGCCCAGGGCTACGCCTCAGAGGCTCAGAAGGGAAAGAAAAAAGCTATCACTCTATGAACCTCCAGGGCCGCCTGCGTGTTGATTGCAGGCTAGGGTGAGAGCTGGTCCACCCAGCTCTAAGCAGGAAGTGAGCTCCTGCAAAGACGCGCTGGCGAATGTGGCTTCGGAGGGATGGCAACTCTGCTGCAAAGGCATCAGGGGACCTACCTTTCCAAGAGACGCTTCCCGCAAAATCACTTGCACAGCTAAGGGTCCCTTCGTGGAGTCTCCAGGTGTGTCCTCCCGGAAGCAAGCCTAATTCACAAATGCAATTTAACTCAACAAACGTGCATTGATTACTGTCTCTGTGTTCGGGCATGGTGCCAGCGCAGGTGATAACAGATATTGAAGACGTGATCTGTGCCTTTAGCAAACTCGGATTCCGACGGGAGACAAAGAAACGAATACCTCTACCAATTTGGCCAGTGCTACAGTGAAATTATCTAAGGATCGAGATAAATCTGATACTTCATTAGGAAGGGAACAGTGAAACAAGGTGCCGGAGGGGTCAGCGTTGTGGCATAGAAGGTAAAGCTGCCACCTGCGATACCAGCATGCCGTATGGGCTCCCGGCTGCTCCACTTCCAACCCAGCTCCCTGCGGGCGGCCTGAGAAGAGCAGCAGAGAGTGGCCCAAGTGCTTAGGCCCCTGCCACCCATGTGAGAGACCTAGATGAAGCTCCTGGCCCCTGGCATCAGCATGGCCCAGCCCCAGCTATTATAGCCATCTGGGAAGCAAACCAGCAGATAAAAGATTTCTCTCTCTCCCCCCCTCCCCCCCGTAACTCTGACTTGCAAATAAATAAATAAATAAATAAATCTGAGAGAAAGAGAGAGAGAGAAGGAAGGGAGAGAGAAAGAGAGAGAGAGAGAGAGAGAGAGAGAAAGCTAGATGTCAGGAGGGAGGGGGCAGTTGGAATGGGTCTTGAAGTTTGAGTAGGAGTCCACCAGGCTGGAATTGACATGACAAGAAGCAAATGTGCCTAAGGATCACAAAGCAGAAGCCTGCCATGAGCAAAGGATCCGATTCAGCCAGGCACAAACCTCTCTTCCTCACACACTCGGCTGATGCTTCCCCAGGAGTCAGCACGGGCCCCCCACTGGCCGCCCAGCCTTCCACCATAAGTGCGTAAGCAGGACTCACTTTACAAAGTGTTGATTTGTGTGCTCAGGGAAACACTGATGTGGGGGAAGGAGGTACACTGGTAAGGAAAGAGTTGCCATGGCCAGGCGTCCACATGGAGCTCGGTCAGGCTGGCGCTCGGGGCCTGGCTGTCCCCGGGGCACACCGCAGCCCCAGGAAAGCCGGGCTCGGAATTGAATTCCTGCCGCCACCTGGGCTGGATTTGTGTTATGAGAAAAAAAATTCCATTTCTGCTGCAGCTCCCCTGAATGCGTCAGAACAGAGTGTGCCCCCAGCCCGGGAGGCTCCCGCGTGGGTGGCGTGGAGAGCCGGCTTGGTTTGCTCTGATGTTCCTCCCACCTGCATCGCAATCACCTCCAGCGAGCTCTGGAACCCACCATTGCCCACCTGTCCACCTGCCGCTCCCCCTGACTTCCGGGACTGCTTTCCCTGTATACGCGTGGCCTCGTGGAGCCAAGTCGTCTTTATCACCATCACCATCCAACCCACACCAGCACTGTGATGATTTTATAAGGAACTAAAGATCATCGTGGGGACACGGCCGGCAGCGTGTTCTAAGCTGAGATAGCAGGAGCTGTGCTGGCGTGGAAGGGGTGGGGTTTGGGCAGTGCACGCTGTCAGAGCAGGTCTCTCTAGCGGTAAACATTTCCCCGGGTAAACCAGATGGCAATTCTTGTTGGTGCCCAGCTTTGTGCTTGCCCTTGCCCTGCCTTGGCTTTTTTTTGTAGAGTGCTGGCCAGCCAACGGCAGCTGATGCCCCAGCCTCGGGGGGTAGCATTTCCTACCCCAGATACAGATCGCCAGGGTGCGAGAAACTCCAGCTTCCTTGTAGTTCTTGGGAGCTCCCCAAATCACAAGTCGGTCGGCACTTTTCATAATGCTTTGTGTGTGATTTAAATAATGACTGAGGGAGCGGTGTTGTGGCCCCGCCACCACCTGCAATGCCGGCATCCCATACGGGCGCCAGTTCAAGTCCTGGCTGTTCCACTTCCGATCCGGCTCCCTGCTAATGCACGTGGGAGAGCGCTGGAAGACGGCTCCTGCCGCCCACGTGGGAGACCCAAATGGAGTTCCTGCCCCCTGGCTTCAGCCTGGCCCAGCCCCAGCCATTGCAGCCATTTGGGGAGTAAATCAGTGGATGGAAGATCTCTCTCTCTCTCTCTCTCTCTCTCCTATTCTCTCTCTGTAATTCTGCCTTTCAAATAAATGTTTAAAACATCTTAAAAAAAAGAGACTGACTATAATAATAAACCACAAATGGGTTCTCAGTCATAAGGTTACTGGAGAATTGATCTGTAAGTAACATATAATGAATGCATGGTTTATTGTTGTTATGGAGCAACATATTATGGCAAGATTACATGCTTCCCTAAGTATATACTTCAAGATTATATACCTCAACATAACTGATAATTGAAATGATCTCTCCCCGGCAGAGACATTTCATAATCAAAAACATTAAAAGAAGAGAGGACAGGCAGAGAATAAATGTCAGACAAAAGTCATTTTAAGACTAAAAAGGAATAGCACGAATATTTAAAAGCCACCCTTCTTACAATGGGATTTTAAAACACACACGCAATGTGTTAATTACCCTACTTGGAAGTTTCCATCTCTCTCTCCCTCTCTCTCTGATGACAAACATTCCAGACAGAAAATGTTTCGTTTGCATTGCTGTTTTTCAAACTGGTAAAATTGCCTCCAAAAGCAATGTCAAATTGGCGTTGGGCTACGTGTTGCTGTCTGTGAACTCATTTCCCTTCTTAACGGCAAAAACATGTTCTCCGCTCAATCTGATTTTGGTTTTGTCTTGGAATTCATTACGGCTTTTGCTAATTCAGATTTTTAAGCCAGTTCCTGTTGGAATGTTGGAGTGTTCCCATAACAACCTTCGCATTTTCCGCCCGCGTTTCTCAGTTAAAGTATTTGCAAATAACTGTAATGTAACGAATAGCAAATACTCCAGCCATAAACATTGCGGGCTAGTAATGAATAAAATAACATTCAGAGCTCCTAGCGAGCTCTCCAAAAAGCCCTGCACAGAATCACGGGGCCGAAATTGCCAATTTAATGACTTATTTCATTACTGAAGCTGATTATTTCTTGGAATACCACCCACAGAACTGGGAGAGAGTATTCCGTGTGTATAAGATCACTAATATTTATTTTTTCTGCAACAAGGACCCCTCCTCCCGCTGCCAATGGACAGGGCAGTGAATTTGGTCCCATCATGTGGCAAGGTGGACAAGCCCCTAAGAGAATGACCAATGCCCTCCCCTTTGCCCCCAGGGCAGCCACTTCCGGTCCTTGCTTCCGACTTAATCTTTCATGTTCCCAGGAGACGCAATGCTTTGCACCATCTTCCCAGAGCCTGTTTTTTTTTTTTTTTTCTTTTCCTCCAAATCTGGAAAAATCATACCCAATTCCTGAGAAAATTTGGCAAAGAACGCCCACCTCGAATATCCCGGGGAACTCGGTGGACCGTCTCACCAGGCACAGGTGAGATGTCTTGAGACCCTCTCCCAGCTTCCAGGCAGACGGGCTGGAGCACAGTGCACCCGGCCCCTGCTCAGTTCACCCCGAGGCCCAAGCAGCACCTGCCAGCAGCTCCTCCCATTACCCCACCCCAGAGTCCTCTCGCTCTCCCCACCCACCCAGCCCCCCTCACAAACACCTCCTCTCCTAACATTCCAATTTTCTGAGCAAATTCAGTCTCCGTCCTGAGCTTGGCCTAATCGCCACTGTGACAATTTAATTAAAGCAATTCAGACGCAGGCGTGAATCACAGGTGAACACTCCTGCGATCGTACGAGTCTGCAAATGTCGCTCCGTCGGCGCGCGCCTCCATTTTTTGATCTACGAAATGGATAAGAATCCCCTGCTCATAATATTTTGGAGAAGATGAAATAACAGAGGTAAAGCTTAAGTGCTGGGAAATTGTAGGCTTCCTTCCTCTCTCTTCCAAGAGCATTTGAATTTTAAAGGGAGAGCTTTAGAGTGCAAATGGGCCCCTGCCTGCTGCTGGAGCCATACCTGGTCCCCAGGAGCAGCATCACAGATCCTGCACTTTTGTAACTACAGACAGGGAAGACGCCCCGGCAGCCATGCCCCCCCCCCAAAAAAACAGCCATGCCCCGGAACCCGGTGTGGATTCCAGAAACTTCCCACCCTGTGCCTTTGTCCAAACTGGACTTGAACTTGGCGGGTTAGCCCGCCAACCCAGGACCTAGCCCACTGCCACCGCGCCCCAGGGTCTGGCTTGAAGTCCATGCTCCATGAGAGTTTGCCGAATCCAATTCCCCTCTCCCCGGATTAATCGGTGGCAGGAGCAAGGAGCCCCCCGCCCGCAAGCTCCAAGACCTGGCCGCAGCCACCCCTTCCTCCGCCTCTGACCTCTCGAGCCCCTGCAGAAGGTTTATGGACGTAATTACAGCATGCTATTGATTTCCTGACAACGGCCTTGATGTAACTATTTTACAGAATCAAGCTAATTTCAGACATTGAGGTTTTGATGGTCTCTGGCGGACTCAGCCCAAGAAGTCATGCTGTCTCGTCCCTGCGTGCTCCCGCCCCTTCTCGGAACGCTGCTCCGCTTGGGGGCCCCCTTCCCTGAAGCCAGCTGGGGAGTCTCTGTCCTCTGGGATGGCCACGTGGGCGGGTCCGCCACGTCTCGGCCACACGCCTCACAAAGCCGAAAAGACAGGCCAACACGCCTGGGCTGGCCCGGCCCTGATGCTCCCTCTGCTTCCCTATCAGGTGCAACACATTAGTGCCTTGAGATACTGGTTGACCGCGGGCGGAGCGCCCGAAGATCCAGAATCTTACCAAATCTGTACCACGTGCGATGCTGCGTGTGACTGACCATGCTGGCACGCCCATGGTGCAGACGGCGGAGACCAAGGCTAGAAAAAAACTGCAGCTTTGTAACGTGAAACATTAGCAGTGCACGAGGGCTTTCCCCAGAAGGCTTTGCATGAGGATGCTGCTCCACTCGGGAATAAGAAATAACCAAGATCCAAACAACGCGACGTCCCCCCTAGAGCCCCTGCTCACCTGCAGCTGGCTGGGCCCCGCCCTTCTAGCCTAGATCTCCAGCACAGGGCCTGGTCCGGCTGTGCTATTCTAACCCACTCAGAAGCCACCCTCCTTTCCCAGCTCTCCAACGCTGAGCTCTCCTTGAAGGACTTGCTCCAGTACCACCTGCAACCGGGACACTTTTTCCTGCAAAGCCACCTCTCGGTGGCCTCTCCCTACCCTGACGTCCGAGGACGCCGAGCGCATGTCGCTACATAATGAACGTATGCAGATGGCCTCTGGCGCTGTTGAGACCCGTTCCTCTCTTCCCTTGCAGTAGTCGCTCTGGGTTGGTTGAATCTGCACCCCCAACCACTGCCCAGTGGAATCTCATTTCTCAGTTTCCCAGTGACCACCATCCTCTATTTGGGGAACAACAGGATGCCAGGGAAGTTGAGTTCGCCTCTGGATCCAAACAGGTTCCAAGACCAAGGCTGGGCCCATCAGTGCACCCGTGGGGCCTAAGGCCATCCCGTCACAGAGACTGCTGTGGCTAGCAATGCCAGGCAAAACTCGCTCTCCCCTGCTGGCTGAGAGAAAGAGCGAGGGCGAGACAGACAGAGCCTGCTCACGATGGAGCTAGCACTGTTAAGGAAGCAGAAACAAGAGCCCGGGAGAGAAGGTCTCGTTAACAGGTTTTTTTTTTTTTTTAATATTTATTTATTTATTTATTTGAGAGGCAGAGTTACAGAAAGAGAGAGAGAGAGGCCTTCCATCTGCTGGTTCACTCCCCAAATGGCCACAATAGCCAGAGCTAGACTGATCCGAAGCCAGGAGCCAGGAGCTTCTTTCGGGTCTCTCGTGTGGGTGCAGGGGCCAAAGACTTGGGCCATCTTCCACTGCTTTCCCAGGCTTTCAGCAGGGAGCGGGATTGAAAGTGAAGCAGCCCAGACTTGAACCGGTGCCCATACGGGGTGCCGGTGCCGCAGGCAGAAGCTTACCCACTACACCACAGCACCAGCTCCTCTAGTCAACATTTGGAGCTGCAAGATCAAGTCTCGCCTCCGGCTAACAAAAGCCCTTCCCCAGACTTGTCAGCCATATGAACCAACTCAGTTTCCTTTGTTTAAACCAGGTTGGGACGGGACTTCTGCCCCCAGAGGGACCCCAGTGCATATCCCCGAGCAGTGCCATGTATGCTGGTGCCACCTGGCCTCCATGCAGGCTCTGAATGTTTATAAGAGAACGTCAAAATACATTTAGCCCCATTGATTCTCTTATATGACCTATTGGATTTCTGTTTTCTCCAATAACAAAATAATACATGGGCATTAAAACACACTTCAGAAATTCCACCACGGAGGATTAGTGCTAACCACCAAGCTGTTTTCACTCTTATTCAGCTAGGGGCACTGTCTTAGAAAATTGGGACAGATCATGGTATGTGTGTACTTTGGTGACGTCATGACTGAAGGTCAATGTTGGTGATGACTATCTTGCTGCAAAATCATGTCTTATTTTCAAAACATTTTGAATGGTTCAGATGCTACATAGATTAGCATCACAAGGTCTGTATTTTTTATATCCAGACTTATGCTCACCCTAACATTGAATTTTCCAATTCAGAGTTAAGGAGAGAGAGGGAGAGATGGAGTGAGAGGCGGGGAGAGAGATTGAGAGAGAGATTCCATCCACTGGTTCACACCTCAGATGGCCACAACAGCCAGAGCACCTGCTATACCACAATGCTGGCCCCGGCTTCCTCTTTTCCTATGACACTTGCTAGACCTCTCTGCTGCTGTTCTAATTCAAGAATAGTGATTCTATTTTTTTCATTTTTTAAAATGTTGCTACAGTTTGTTTTAAAAATATCTATTTATTTATTTGAAAGGCAGAGTTACAGAGACACAGAGAGAAAAAGAGAGACAAAGAGAGAGAGAGAGAGAGAGAGAGAGAGAGAGGTCTTCCATCCGCTGGTTCACTCCCCAAATGGTCACAATGGCTGGAGCTGTGCCAATCCAAAGCCAGGAGCCAGGAGCTTCTTCCAGGTCTCCCACCTGGATGCAGGGGCCCAAGCACTTGGGCCATCTTCCACTGCTTTCCCAGGCCATAGCAGAGAGCTGGATCAGAAGTAGAGCAGCCAGGACTTGAACCAGCGTCCATGTGGGATGCCGGCTCTGCAGGTGGCGGTTTTACCCGCCTGCAGAGCTGGTCACTTTTTTTCTTTCCATTCTGTTTAATTGCTTTTAGTTGCTTATTAAGATGCTTAGTTAAGGGGCCGGCATTGTGGCACAGCGGGTTAACAAGCCCTGGCCTGAAGCGCCGGCATCCCATATGTGCTCCGGTTCTAGTCCCAGCTACTCCTCTTCCGATCCAGCTCTCTGCTATGTCCTGGGAAAGCAGTAGAAGATGGCCCAAGTCTTTGGGATCCTGCACCCACGTGGGAGACCCAGAAGAAGCTCCTGGCTCCTAGCTTTGGATCGGCGCAGCTCCGGCAGTTGCAGCCATCTGGGGAGTGAACCAGCGGAAGGAAGACCTTTCTCTCCGTCTCTACCTCTCTCTGTAACTCTGTCTTTCAGAGTTTCAGCTTTCCCATAAGCTGTTCTCATGTATGCCGCTTTGTACGTGGACTACAGTTCTTCTAACGACCCAACGATTTCTAAATCATAGACTTTTTAGCTTCTCAAATCTCAGGTATTCCTCTGCTAGCTATACATTATTTTAGGGTGCTGTTGACTGGGTCCTACATAAATACTGATTTTTAGCACTAAATGAGATTTTATTTTCATTTTTTTTTCACTATTCCAAGAATGGTTGAGAGGAAGGTTTATGGCTTGTTCGTGGGTTAAAGTTTATCTCGCGTAATTGCTAAATAAAAGTTACCAGGTCTTTATCCCTGCCCCCTGCACACTCACTCAACATGTCCTCTTCTTCGTGTGCTGCGTTCTGAGAAAAACAAAAAACACCCCGTCCTCTCCCCCAGCGCCTTCTGTTATTTTTCGCTTTGCATTTCTCTAGCGCTTTTGCTTTAAATATTTTGATATTCAAATATTTGACGGCCTCCACCGTTTGGTCTGGGCCAGCTACGCTTTTATGCCAGACTTTATGTTTCCTCAATATCACTTAATTCTCTTTGTGCTCCCAATCCTCTTGCTGCCGGGTTAATGCTGCCGCTACCGCGTTTTGCATGGCTTCGCTCGATATCGTTTACCTGGCCTTTTATTTTTAGCCTCTCCATGTCCGTCTCCGTGTTTGAGATCTCTATCTCGCACACAGCATAGAGCTGACACTTATTATTTGATAGGATCTCGGGCTCCCTGTTTTTAATGGGAAGGCTGCCTCTCTCCTGTATTGCCATAAATTATATAGCCGGACTTAGCCCTGTCGCGGCTTCATTTTATTATTTCTGCCTCCGGGATATCCTTGCTCTTGTCCGTGTTTGCCTGGGAGCTTTCTTGCTTTTCTACAAATCTCTGTTTACTAAAAAGATCATGAATTATTATTCTTTTTTTAATTTTCTCCTCCCCAGGAGTAAAATATGTTGTGTGAATTCTTTGAACAGCTCTGCTAAGTTTTAATGGGCTTAAGTTTTTCTGGTGGTCAATGTCAACACGAAAACAGTTCCCTGCCTACTTCTTCTGAGGCGAGATCCATGCATAGAAGAAGTCGGTAAAAAGTTCACAAGGGGGCCAGCGCTGCGGTGCAGTAGGTAAAGCCCCAGTCTGCAGTGCCGGCATCCCATATGGGCACCGGTTCTGGTCCAGGCTCTTCCTCTTCCGATCCAGCTCTCTGCTATGGCCTGGGAAAGCAGCAGAAGATGGCCCAAGAACTTGGGCCCCTTCACCCACGTGGGAGACCCAGAGGAAGCTCCTGGCTTCTGGCTCCCGATTGACACAGCTCCAGCCATTGGGGCCTTTTGGGGAGTGAACCAGCAGATGGAAGACCCCTCTTTTCAGGAAGGGAGGGAGGAAGGAAGGAAGGGAGGGAGGAAGGGAGGGAGGAAGGAAGGAAGGAAGGGAGGGAGGAAGGGAGGGAGGGAGGAAGGGAGGGAGGGAGGGAGGAAGGGAGGGAGGGAGGAAGGAAGGAAGGGAGGAAGGAAGGAAGGGAGGAAGGAAGGAAGGAAGGGTTCCTGGAAAATATGTTTTATGAAAAAAAAATGCATGGATTTAAAAGTGTTCGCACCAACACAAACATCTTGGAATTCTATCATTTCCATGAAGTTTGAGGGCTCTGTGTGCTGTAGTCTCTGCTTGGGCGGGTGTGTGTCTCTGGGCTCACATCTCTGTGATAAGGGACTCGACCTTGACTCCAGACTCTGCAGCCTTTTGCATGAGAGCAGGGTAAATGCCGGTGCCAACCCTGAGGATCCCACAGGCTTTGCTCATGAAGGTGCACCTGCGGGCCCAGAGGCGGGACCCCAGCCCTTCCCATCATCCCCTGCGGTCTCCCGGGGTGGGGTGCACCTGCTGATGGAAGGCCAGGGTGATGCACAGAGACAGAGAAGAGCCCATTCTGTGTCCCAGTGCATGAGAGAGAGCTACCCTGCCCGGCACCCCTTCCCAAGCTGCCTCCCTGTGGTCTCACCCATAGTCTAACTCCAGTCTTCGTTAACTACTCAAACTAAGCTATGTTTCTTCCCGAATAGTTTTACTTCATCTTTTTAATCTGAGCCTTTAGCCAGGATGAGTGCGGACACAGCTCCCTTGGACTCTCTCTGCTTCTTTAGGGCATTCTGCCCCATGTGCCTCTCCAATCCCACTCCGCTGTTCCTACAGGGATTGTCCTGGCGTGTTCCCCGGCCACCCTGCGATCCCCACGTCGGATCGCCCTCTCTCTTCTCCGATTCTTGCGTCTGCTCTACACTCATGGCTTTGCTTTTTTCCCTCCAAGTAGGAGAATCCGTTCTCCTGGGCGACGTGAGCCCCGGTGAGCCCCGGCGAGCCCTGGCGGCGTTCTCTCCTGCCTGCTCTGCCCTCCATGGGGATTTTATCCATTCTGTTTCATCTGCTCCACCGTGGGCTCCTACAACTTCATTTGCATTGCAACCAGCTTCCCTCTTGTTTCCCACCCACTGTCTCGGTTGCTCTTCTTTTTTCCTTGGCCCCTTGGTAGCATTTTTCCAAATGTGACATAAACCACCCAGGCACACATGGGCCCGCCCCCACCTGGCACACTCACACGTTACCGCATAGACTCACGAAGCGAACGCGGAAGGCTGGGGCTCCCGCCTGCGTATCTCAGCAGCGCCCAGGGCAGCAGGCCACAGCCCGAGGACCTCCTGCAGGAGGCTTGTCGCAGCGAACGCTGCTACCCTGCCCAGCCACACAGTCACCAGTGCCTGCGTGTCGGCCGCTCCACACTCGGTCCCTTGTAGAAGCCGCTGGGTAGATTTGCACTATCAGGCAGGTGCACAGCAGCCACCCCAACTTCCAGTGCCCCAGGCCGGTGAAATGAGGGGTCCCCCAGGGGGCTCTCTCAGGCCTGGAGGAACTTCCGCCACCCACCAGTGCCTCCCTGAAATTCAGCAGAGAGGAGTGGAGCAGCCCCCTGGCTGGCAGCGTGCACCTCCCCAAGTCAAAGCCGCACTTCGCCGGATCCCACCGGGGCTTCTAGAGCAGAACCAGGGGTGGTCGTGCGTCTGGCTCATCACGCCCTAGGCGGCACACTCCCAGCACTGGCACAATGTGCCCCCACCTCCGAGATTTCTGACTGTCCATTTTGACTCGCCAAGGGATGCCAGCCATTCAATAGGTGATTTACCAGTGCCGGTGTGTGGCACGGAGAGTTCAGGCTCCACTTGCAACACTGGTGAAATCTGTATCAGTACCTGTTGGAGTCCCAGCTGCTCCACTTCTGACCCAGCTCCCTGCTAATGGCCTGGGAAGGCAGCCGAAGATGGCCAAGTGCTTGGGCCCCTGTCACCCATGTGGGAGACCCAGATGGAGCTCCTGGCTCCTGGCTTCAGACGGGCCCCGCCCAGCCATGGTGGCCCTTTGGGGAGTGAACCAACAGATGGAAGCAGTCTCTCTTTCTCTCTCTCTCTCTGCCTTTCAAATAAATAAAATAAATCTTTTAAAAAAATAGGCACCTTATCAACCACTAGCCAGGCATTGTTGAATGAATGAGTGTAGGAAACAGGACACCAAGTGAATTCTGCCTGAATTTCATGATCAGAAGAGACTGACCGCCCTTGGTTATTTCACTTTCTTTCTTTCTTAAGATTTATTTATTTATTTGAAAGCCAGAGTTACAGAGAGAGGCAGAGACAGAGAGAGAGAGAGGTCTTCCGTCAGCTGTTCACTCCCCAGATGGCCACAACGGCTGGAGCTGTGCTGATCCAAAGCCAGGAGCCAGAAGCTTCTTCCGGGTCTCCCATGCGGGTGCAGGGGTTCAAGCACTTGGGCCATCTTCCACTGCTTTCCCAGGTCATAACAGAGAGCTGGATAGGAAGTAGAGCAGCTGGGTCTCGAACCGGCGCCCACATGGGATGCGGGCACTGCAGGCTGCTACGCCACAGCACCGGCTCCGGTTATTTCACTTTCTTGGGAGAAGGACCCAAGGACTCTGGGGTCCTGCAGTGCAAAGGCAAGAACAACCGCGTGTGGGTGTGTGCTGAGACCACCAAACGAAGCCTGCAGGGAGCTGCCCCTGCCGCTCCCCTGGCCACCGCCAGCCGCCATTGCTGCCACCTCTTCGTCCCCACATCATACAGCTTCCACTGGCCCGATGGCTCCCCAGCCCTGACCTGCCCAGCTCCCTGGGAGTGAGGCTCCCTGTCCCGCCCTACGCACGTCGTAGCTAGCCATACTCCCGCCCCCCACTCCGGGGTCTTGTCCATCTCTCCCTCTTTGGAGCAGGGGTGGGAGGAGTGGGGGTGCTGCCGCTGAAATGCAATGGGAAGATGGAGCCAGGATCAGAGACTCGGGCGAGGAGCAGCGTGTGCTGTGAGACGGCACCTGTCAGCCCCTGTGCCTGCGGGTCTGCCAACCAGCCCTGTGATCAAGGCGCCGAGGTGACATGGTGACAGGCGCTTCTGACATCCACGCAGGCCAGAGTGTAATGAGGATGTTGCCTCCCCGTCAGCACCGTCCCAGGCAGGGTGCCCTGCATGAGACAAACCAGAGATCACACGGGCAGCCCTTGCGCTTGACCGAGATCCCCCCTGCCCGGGGCCAGGGCAAATGAGTCCCCAGGGCTCAAAGGGGACGGCAGTCTCTGAGCAGACGGGAGATGCTGTGACAAGAGAGCAGGCAACTGACAGGCAGCCGGGGCCCTGGCACTAACTAGCAGTGCCGTGTCATCCAGGTGTTAACCGCCCGAGCCTTGATGTGTCACCATCAAGGGACCGATCATGCTGATTGCTTCCGTTTTTTTTTCACAAAGACCCTCCCTGTTCCCCACCCCGCACCCCCAGGTCTGCTGCTGTCAATGGTAGGAGCATCCATGAAAACAACCACAACAATGTTGCTGGCCACAGCCTGGCTGCTCACCCGTGCAGATGGCTGAAGTCCACACATCTCCCCACTGCAGGCGGCTCACCCGGATGCCACCGGTGACTGACCGCACAGGCGTGCCTTCTGTCCAGCTGGGCTTCCGGTGCCGACCCCTTCTGCGTGCGCCTCTGGACTCTTCTATTTCATCTGAATTTTGTGCTTTTTTTTTGGGGGGGGGGGAGGTAAAATTTACCTACAAGCTGCATAAGTCCTAAGGGTACAATTCAATGAGTTTTGCCAAATATATATAAAAGCCACGTGACTGACACACCAGTTGAGAAGGAATATTTCCATCACCTCAAAAATGTCCCACCAGCCCCTTTCGGTCACCTGCATCTCCCATAGGCAGGCACAACTGTGAAGGTCGCCCCTCGACATGTTTTCTCTGACCTTGAGCTTGGTCGAGTTCTTGGTGTTTCGCTGGACTAGAATTCCATGGGTACAGAAGGAACGGGCATCCCTCACTTTGCAGTCTTGGGAAAATGACAGGATTCCAGTTCATTCTTCCTTGCGTTTCGTAAGATTTTACTCTGCTTCTGGCATAGGTTCTGCAAGATCACACTGGCAACACCTGCTGCTCTCTGAGCGTTGAACGCAGATTAGAGGGGCAGTGGCTACGAGGTGGGCTCCAGAGACAGGTGAGGGCACTCGATCTTAGTTTTTATTTTTAACTGAGGCGTAAAGCTTGTATGTATTCAGGGAGCGTGGAGTGATGTCTCAGTGCAGGCACACACTGTGCCTCGTCCAATCCAGGGCAAACATAGTGATCCCCCTGGAATAGGCACCATCTCTTTTGCTGAAAACATTCAAAATCCTCTCTTTTGGCTTTTGCATACATATATTTATTTCTTTTTATTTGACATATTAAATTTTTTTTTAAATTATTTATTTGAAAGAGTTACACAGAGAGAGGAGAGGCAGAGAGAGGTCTTCCATCTGCTGGTTCATTCCCCAGATGCCCCCCAATGGCCGGAGCTGAGCCGATCTGAAGCCAGGAGCCTCTTCCGGGTCTCCCACATGGATGCAAGGATCCAAGAACTTGGGCCATCTTCTATTGCCTTCCCAGGTCGCAGCAGAGAGCTGGATCAGAAGTGGAGCAGCCGGGACTCGAACCGACACCCACATGAGATGCCAGCACTGCAGGCGGCGGCTTTACCCGCTACACCACAATGCCAGGCCCAACATATTATATATTTGTATATAGCTTTAAAGCAAGACGAGAACAGTACTGGTTTCTACAGTCATCCAGCTGTGCCATGTCACACCAAAGTGTCTCTCCTGGCCGACTGTAACTCAATGCCTGCCAAGCTTTGCCCGTCCCCGGACAGCCACACGGGAGCCTCCTTTCCTGTCCCACCCTTCACCGGCTCCATGATGTAGCCTCATCTCTGTCACAGGATTCAGTGAGGTTTAAACTAGGGGCAGTTTGCAAGGTGCTTAAGCCGCAGCTGGCACGCAGTAGGTACTAAATAAGTGCTGGCTGTTACTACCAAAGAGGTCGCACACCATGGTGCACCAGGAACTGAACCTCAGCTGCTACTGTTCTCAGATCTTCATGGGCAGGAGGCACGGTGGGCGTGCTGGCTGTTATCCAGGGGTGGTGGGGAGCACTATGAGAAAGGATTCTAGCCCCTTGGCCGCTGGAATAAAATCTACAGTGCACCATACTGGGAACGGAGGTGACCAGCTTATCCCGGGACTCCCCCGGCTGGCCCTGCAAACCCCAAGACTGCCTCCTTCATCCCAGGCAAACCAGGACAGGTGGTTACTCTGACCCGAGCCTCACTCTTCTCAGCTGCTAAGTGGGCATCACACACACACACACTCACACACACACTTACAGGCCAGCAGAAGGGAGCAGATGCAAGGACACGTGTGTGGCAGGGCTGCGTGGAGCTGTGCGGTCCTGCTTCTTTATTTATCTGATTGGGAAGAGCGGCCCGCACATCGAACCCGAAATTCAGCCCTGAGCTCCAACTTACTATTCAATCTCGAGTCGGACTCAAGGCTTCTGTGCTGAGCGCTCAGCCTGCTCTCTGGTCCGGACTGGAGGATGGGTCCTCATCCTGTTGACCCTGCTTTCGACCCCCCAGGCAGCCCCGGAGTCACCCCCGCCGGCCCGCCAGACTGTCCCACTCGAGTCCGACCTCCCAACGTCTCATCCAGACAGATCCCGGGCCCTGCAGCTGCCCAGGCTCGCCGTGGACTCCCCAGGGTGCAGCCTGGTCCCACCCACTCCTCCCCCAGAGGCCGCGCCAAGCTGAGAAACTTCTGGAAGCAGGAGGCTGGGCGGGAACCAGCGCGGGGAAGGCTGAGGTAATGGAATAACCCTGATGCAATTACATATTGATTGCCAGTGTTATGGCTCTCTGATTGCCTCTTATTGATACAAATCCACTGGGCTGCCTCTTTGGATAAAGGCGAGACAACAGAGGAAGAGGGGCCCGAGGGAGGAGGGCCGGGCGGGGAGCAGCACCGCCCCCACCTCCCACCCCAGGCCGCCACTCCACTGTCACCTGGGGAGTTCTCAATGACTCACACGTCATGGACTGGGGACAGAGGTGAGCAGAGGTGGCCACAGTGTGAGGCCAGGGGTAGACCAAAGGCCACTGGGGACACGTTCCAACAAAGCCCCCAGAGGGCAGGCAGGGGCAGAGAGGTCGGAGGTCATGGTCGAGGTGGGCAGTCCCAACAGGCAAGCCGCGGAGGGCTGGCGAGGGACAGAGGGTCTCCCGGGTGACAGAGAGCCGGCTTCCCCCGCACGGGGAGAACAAATCCCTCTGCTCTCAGACTATAGCTGACGGCAGCACTTCCATGTTCGTGGATGTGGTACACCATGGCTCGGTGGAGCCATGGTGTCTGTGCCGCCTGCAGTCTCCGGGGGCCCCAGGTCTGTGCGCGTGGGAGAGTGAGCAGGGCTGAGTCAGATCATCTCTCAGTGCCTTGTAAACCAGCTACTATCTGCATGGCTCATGAGACTCAGAGCCCCCCAAGGGGTTCAGACCAGAAGAGTGCGTCTTCCAGGAACTTTTTGAAGACCACACACATACACACATACACACACCCGCCTATTGGGACTGCCCACAAGTTGCTAGTTTTACCCCTGTGATACAAATCCTAGACAGATTCCAGAATACTTTTGCACAAAAATGTTCATTCCTTTGTGTTTTAAGTTTGTGTACTTTTTAAGGGAGAGGGGGAGAGGGAGGGGGAGGGAGAAGGAGAGGGAGAGGGGGAGGGGAGGAGGGGGAGGGGGAGGGGGAGGGAGAGGGAGAGGTCTTTCAGCCACTGCTTCACTCCCCCAAATGCTGTACCAGCCAGGGCTGGGCCAGGCCAAAGCCAGGAGCCCAGAACTCTATCCGGGTCTCCCACATGATTGACGGGGACTCCAGACTTGAGCCACGACCTCCCGCCTCCCATGGTGTGCACTAGCAGCACACTGAATCAAAAGTGGGGTAGAGGGGACTCAAGGCACTCAGAGACAGGAGTGGTGATCCGTCCCACTATGCCCGGACACCTGTCCCATGAATCCACCTTTTAACTCCGTTTTCAAGAACGTTTTGTCCCCCTTCTATACACACACCTCATGCAGTCTCCACACCCTGCAGCCAGAGAGAACGAACAGCTGTTTGTCCTGTAGATAAGTCAGATCCCTGTGTGCCTAGGGTGAGCCGTCACGGGTGGCGACTCTCTGCTCGCCACGCTGTCTCTGGAGCCCCGAGTCAACCCCCGGGGAGTGTCTCAGACATTCACAGAGTGGTGAGAAGCGCCGAGACACCAACATCCATGTTCCCAGCTGAGGTCCAGCAGATAACAAGTGCCCTGCTTTCTTGGTTCGGGTCCCATACGATGAATGCGCATCTTCTCAGGGCTGCGTAGCGCCACTTGTTTGTTTGTTTGCATCTGTGTGGTTTGCGTTGCCATTGTACTGTTCCTAATGGCTCCCGGGTGTCAGGCAAAGCGGCTGCCTAGCACTCCTGGTGCCCCCATGCACCAGAAGACAACACGAGGGTTGGACAAGCTTGCCCAGGCTGAATTACAGTGTGGCTCATTAAGAGTTCAATGTCACTCATCAATAGTTGTTTAATAAGGTGTCTCTACACAGAAACGCACATAAAGCAACATCATATATTGATCACTTGGTGAAAACATTGTGGCCAGAGTCTCACAGGAACTTCACTCTGCACTGCTCCTAGGAGCAGTGGGAACAGTACTCAACTAGTCAGTGTCTGCAGCAACTTTCTAGAACATACCAGCCATGAATAACGCGGGTCAACTCCCCGGAACACTCTCACAGCAAAGCGAGAGCCAGGGCTGCCTAGTTTCCCAAATAAAGGAAGCCTTGAACCTGGCTCAAATGCGTGGGTCCCCATGGGACGAATGGATTGAGTTTCTCATTCCAACTTAGCCCCACCCAACTCCAGCTGTTGTGGGCATTTGGGGAGTGAACAAATGAATGGCGCTCTCTCTCTCTCCCCGACACTCCTTTTCAAATAGATAAATAACCTCTTTTTGAATTTTGAGATGCCTGTGGTCATTCAGTGAGAAAACTACAAACACCAAAACTCTATGCATTGGGAGAGTCTATTAATATCATGGACACTATTGCTGTTATTCATGAAATTGCCTTCCTTAAAGGATAAAAGAATTACTCCAATAAACTGGGAGTGAGCGCTGCCTTTGTTCACAGACAAGACAATGAGGATCCGCCTTCTAATCCTCTCTGCCTTCTTTTACCTTGGTTTCCAGTCCCCAGTGGGTGCTCAGCCATCGTCACGGGGAAATCTGCCCGAGGAGAAAGGTAACGGGTGCCAACTTTCCAGCCCTGGAGCCCACGTTTGGCGCAAAGGTTACGATGCTGCCTGGTGGTCCCATTCCACATCAGAGAGCCTGTGTTCCCATCCCAGCTCTGCTTCCAGCTCCAGCCTCCTGCTCACGCACACTCTGGGAGGCAGCAGGTGATGGGGCAAGCACCTGGGTCCCTGCCACCCACGTGGGAGACCTGGGTGGAGTCTGTGACTCCTGGCATATGCCTGGCCCAGCCCAAAGCTGTAGCGGGTATTTGAGGGATGAACCAGCAGGAGGAAGATCTGTTTCCACGTCTCTGCTTTTCAAATAAAAAGACATTTAAAAAAAAAAAATAGTTCCTTTAAAGCCGAGCAGACGTGTGAATGTGCAGCCACATTTGGAACAGTTGTTTTAAGGCCTGCAGGTTTTGTCTACATTGAGGGACGTCTGGTGACCAGAGAGAAGGTGGCATTCGCCTGGGTGGTGCCGGGTGGTGAGGACACACAAGTCCCTGGGACCTGTGCTCGCCCACGACACCTCGGGGCCTGCCCTGTGCTTGCTTCCTGTCCACCAGGCTCTAGGGCTGGCATTTGGCTCTTTATGCCCAGCAGTGTGGCATAAAGACTGGTCCTGGGGGCCGACGCTTTGGTGTAGCGGGTAAAGCCACCACTTGCAGTGCTGGCACCCCATAAGGGCGCCGGTTCGGGTCCCAGCTGCTCCACTTCTGATCCAGCTCCCTGCTATGGCCTGGGAAAGTAGTGGAAGATGGCCCAAGTCCTTGGATCCCTGCACCCACGAGGGAGACCCGGAAGAAGCTCCTGGCTCCTGGCTTTGGATTGGTGCAGCTCTGGCCATTGCAGCCAATTGGGGGAGTGAAGCATCGGATGGAGGACCCCCCCCCCTCTCTCTCTCTGAATTTCAAATAGATAAATAAATCTTTAAAATAAAAGATTTGTGCTTCAATAGGCCAGAATGCTCCTGATACTAATCCCATCCTACCGTCTTCTCAACCCGTGCCTAGAGCTGTGGGTCAGAACCGAGGCTGGCCCCAGCCCTGGGATAAGACGAGGGGGAGCTCTGCCTCCGCTGTGACCGTCAGCTCGGCTTGGCCATTTCCTTAAACCGAGCCTCGGCCCTCACCTCTGAGACTGAGCTGATCCATCCGCATGCGCTGCCGAGCGGCCGTGGGGCGCAGGCAGAGGCAGAGAGAGCTCCACGTGGCAGAGCGCGGGGCGCCCTTGCCTCATACCCCAGACCTGCAGGATACCCTCCAACTAGACCCCCCCCAACCCTGCAGGAGAGGCCTCCCCATACAGCCTCGCTGGAGTGAGCTGGGAGACGACCGTGGCGGGGACGGAGGGTCCATCAGAGCCCCGGAGCCACACTCACCACCCCTAGAAAGGCTGCCGACAAGCTGGGAGGGCAGGAGGCCTCTGAGGAATCCCCGCCTGTACCTGCGGGAGAAGTGACGCACCTGCTTCGCAACTCCGCTAATTGCCTGATTGGGGTTCTTTCATTAATTTTTTTCTTTTAATTCTGTTCGTGGAGGCTGCAGCCTTATAGTAAACAGAGCATGCCTTTAATGAAACCAGTAAATAATTTTTTAAAAAAAAAAAAACAAGGAAGTGCTTTGATTTCCTAGGCAAATCCAAAGCTCTCTGAGACGGAGCCGTTGTATTTCAGCCCTCGGCCCTCTGCCCGCCCTCCTAAAGACGGCCCTCGCCTGACTTATACCAGAACCTCAGACAGGCTGGGTCCCCAAGCTGGAACTCCCTCCAAGTCCCCCAGCATTTAGGAACGGCCACCACATAGCAGGTGCACCCAGCTCCGCTGCAGGACTTACTCGCGCCGCAGGGCTCCGTGCACGGTTACTGCCAGTTCTCTGCCCTCCTGGGCTGTGTTTCCATGTCCGTCAGCCACGCAGACAGCAGGCGCTTCATCCACGCTGATCCACATCCCCTCCCTAGGCTAAATCCTGAACAAACCAGGGCTCCTTTAATATCACCTTCATTTATTCCGCAAAAGACTTGCTGACAGGGCAGCCAGCAGCATCTGAAATTTCATCTAAACAAAGAGGGCAGGGACAAGGGGAGTCAGAGCTCTATTTTCTGGTCCTGGGCTCCCGCTGCCTCCTCCCAGGCGCGCACAGGAACACGCATCTGAGCACATGTGCGCCGCAGCGATAAGGAGCCGCTCAGACGTGCCATTCATCACCCCTGCCCGCTGCAGGGAGTGCATGCGCGCGCGTGTGTGTGTGTGCGTGCGTGTGGCACACACCCATGTGCACAGGCACCTAGGCAGGCTTCATAGCTCCTTGCACGGCATGGGCATGACGGGGGAGAAGCACAGAGCTTCGAAAGGAGGTGGCAGAGGCCGGCTGGTCAAGCAAGACACCGGCCCTGGCTGCCTCCCTTGGATCTGGCTGTGCGACTGAGCCAGTTTAGCCAGTTAACAGCCCAGGAAGGACCAGTGGGAACGGAGACCAGCTGACAGCCTGCAGCCCCGCTGTCAAGGAGAGATCAACATGAATCACCACTGTCCCTGTGGGAGCTGAGCCTGCTCCTTCGTGCACCCTGATAGGGGATTTACGAAGTAGGTCAGTGTGGGCGGGAACGCTAATCATACGCCTCGCGGGCCTCTGGGACATCTGGCCAGTCGGAGACATCCCCACCCAGGCCCCGGGTGTGCATGCCCAACACGTGCACGGACATATACACGTGCACACACACATGTACGTGTACACACGAATGCACATACACATGTCCACACACACTTACACGTGCACAGACACGCATGCATATGTACACATGTGTGCACACACACTTATACATGCACACGCATACACACATGTGCACTTTGCACACGTGTGCACACGCACATATCTACATGTGTGCACATGCATGAATGCACACAAGTGCACAGATACACACGCATGCACACACATGCACGCACACTTATACATGCACATGCATACACACATGTGCACATGCACCTGCGCACACACACACACACACATGCACCCACACACTTACACGTGCACAGACAGGCCATCCAGGGGCCCACTTCAGCTTCCCTCCCAGAACCAACCCCTTTCTTGCAAAGATTCTTGAGGGAAAAAACGGGAATTCAATGGCTATATGCTGATGGACAGCTACCTCAGGCCAGGCACTTCCACTTCCATTTGGTCGCTCAGCCTCACTGGGCAGAGGTGTTTCTGGTTATGATCCGGTTTATTGAGAGATGAAAGACCACACAGGTGGTATGATCTGGGCTTTTGGCTTCAGATACACACAGCTAGGAAGCAGTGGGTGAAGAATTCAAAAATGTATGGGTTTTGTTTGGGGTGTGTGTATGTGTGTGTCCAAACCACACACTTGATACTTTTTTGGGAATTTCATTTATTTGAGATATAGTGTTCCATCATCTGGTTCACTCCCCAAATGGTGGGTGGGAGCCAAAGCCAGGAGCCAGGAATTCTATCCGGGTCTCCCATGTGGGCAGCAGGGACCCAACTACTTGAGTTAGCACCTGCTGCCTCCAAGGGAACCCAGACTCAAACCCAGGAATGGATGTGGAATGCGGGCATCATCACCAGCCTCTTAAAGGCAAGGACAAAGCCCAGCCCTGGGGCTGGCACTGTGGCACAGTAGGTTAATCCTCTGCTTGCAGCGCCGGCATCCCATATGGGCACCGGTTCAAGTCCCAGCTACTCCTCTTCTGATCCAGCTCTCTGCTGTGGCCTGGGAAAGAAGTGAAAGATGGCCTAAGTCCTTGGGCCCCTGCACCCATGTGGGAGACCCGGAAGAAGCTCCTGGCTCCTGGCTCCTGGCTCCTGGCTTTGGATCAGCACAGCTCCGGCCATTGCAGCCATTTGGGGCATGAACCAGCAGATGGAAGACCTTTCTCTCTGTCTCTCCCTCTCATGGTCTGTAACTATACCTCCCAAATAAATAAATAGAGCCTTTAAAAAAAAAAAAAAAGCTAGCCTGTTTGATAAGTTTTGATAGACACCTGTGAAGCCATCAGTAGCATCAAGATAACAAGCATTTCCATCGCTCCACTTTGTTCTGTGGTCCCCCCACCACCGTCGCCCTCCCCACTCCATCAGGCCACCCCCGACCCCCCTGGCTGTCTCCACAGGGGAGTGTACATCTTCCAAAATTGCTCGCTCACTCAGCAGGTGTCCGTCACCTGCCCAATTCGTCCAGGGTTGATCCGTGCTGCCACGTGGATCCTCGGCCCCTCTCAGGCTGAGTCGACTCCGCCGGCAGGCTCTGCGTCATTGGTTCACCCCCTGACTCCCCTGCTAGTGAGTAGCTGGGTTGTCTCCCCTTTGAGGCTCTTTCAAATGGAGCAGGGGTGAGAGTGGTTTCCTTTCTTTCTTTTCTTTTCTTTTTTTCTTTCTTTCTTTTTTTTTTTTTTTTTTTTTTTTTTTTTGTTTCCTGCCAGGGGCCATGTAGATACGCACAACCTCACTCGTGGGCCACACAAAACCATCAGCTGAAAAATCAGCCTGCTGCAGATGTATTGAATTTCCAGTCTCGCCTGTGGTTGCCTGGGCTGGGCCAGAGTGGGTGATGTCACAGGCTGTACACAGCCCGGCTGCTCCACTGCCCATCCAGCTCTCTGCTATGGCCTGGGAAAGCAGTAGAAGGTGGCCCAAGTCCTTGGGCCCCTGCATCCGCATGGGAAACCCGGTAGAGGCTCCTGGTGGAACTTCTATAAACATCCTCACTCAGGCTCTCAAACCCTAATAATAAGAAAACAAACAACCCAACTTCGAAACTGAGAAAACACCTGAACAGGTTACAGATGTCAAATAAACTTACGAAGAGAGGCCCCCACACCATCAGTCACTGGGCAAAGGCAAATTCAGACCACAGCCAAGGGCAGGCACGCAGCCTAGCAGTTCAGACACCTGCTTCCTATGTCGGAGTGCCTGGGTTCTACACCCAGCTTTAGCTCCTGACGCTGGCACGGAGGTCAGGATGGGGTTAAAGAAGAGCTGAGTTCCTGCCACCCACTTGGGAGGCCTGGATGAAGTTCCCAGCTTCCACGCATCTGCGGAGTAGACCAGAGAAGGGGACCACTCCCTCTTGCTTGCTCTCTCTCATTCTCTTTCTCACTGTATCCCTCTCCTGCTAGGTCTCCCTCTCTCTCTCTCTCAAATAAACACATGCGCACAAATACACACAGACACCACAATGAGACACCAGTTCACAAGGAGTGCAGCGGCTACAGTTTACAAGACCCAGCTAGGAGCCCTGGCTGCATTCAATCACTGGACAAAACTCTCCTGTCTTCAAGTTTCTTAGCTCTCCAAGCCCTGCATACCCATGGTTCCACATCTGTAAGTCCAACCAACCATGGATTGAAAATACTGCAGCAGGGGCCAGTGCTATGACGGAGCTGATAAAGCCGCCGCCTGTAGCGCCGGCATCCCATATGGGTGCTGGTTCGAGTCCCGGATGTTTCACTTCTGATCCAGCTCTCTGCCATGGCCTGGGAAAGCAGTAGAAGATGGCCCAAGTCCTTGGGCCCCTGCACCCATGTGGGAGACCCAGAAGAAAGTCCAGGCTTCTGGCTTCAGATCAGCACAGCTCCAAATGTTGTGGCCATTTGGGGAGTGAACCAGCAGGTGGATGACCTCTCTCTCTGTCTCTGCCTCTCCTTCTCTCTCTCTGTAACTCTATCTTTCAAATAAATAAAATAAATCTTTAAAGAAAATACTCCAAAATATTCCAACAGATACCTCACATGGAACACATATGGGATTTTTCTCATCATTATTCCTTAAATAACCCTGTACAACTAACTATATATCATTCGCTTCGTATTAGGAATTCTATGTAATCTAGAGGAAATT
The DNA here is from genome assembly GCF_033115175.1 of Lepus europaeus. Classification (NCBI taxonomy): domain Eukaryota; kingdom Metazoa; phylum Chordata; class Mammalia; order Lagomorpha; family Leporidae; genus Lepus; species Lepus europaeus. Next base: position 15,670,837 of record NC_084834.1, on the reverse strand, counting down.
TAAAGTCTATGATGAGAATGCATGTATATATAAATATATATATATTATATACATATATATAGGCTGTTGGGGTGGCGGCTAAGACGCCATTTCAGAGTGCCTGGGTGGAGTCCTGGCTGCGTCCTCTGGTCCAGCTCCCTGGGAAGCAGCAGGTGATGGCTCAAGTACTGGAGTCCCTGCCGTCCACACGGGAGACCCGGACTGGGTTCTTGGTTCCTGGCTTCAGCCTGGTCCAGACTGGCTGTTGCAGGCATTTGGGGAAAGAACCAGCAGATGGAAGATCCCTCTCTGTATCTCTCTTTCTCTCTCTCTCTCTTCCCCTCTCTTTCTCTCCCACTCTCCATCTATCTCTGTCTCTGTGTCTGTCTCTGCCTCTATTTTTCAAATAAAAATTAAACAAATACAATTTTTTTAAAAAAACTATATGGGAGGATTATGTAGGCTCTATGAAAATTCTATGCCTTTTAAAAAGACTTATTTATTTATTTGAGAGTTAGGGTTACAGACAGAGAGGGAGAGATGGAGAGATAGGTCTTCCGTCTGCTGGTTCACTCCCTGAATGGCCACAAAGGCCAGAGCTGGGCTGACCAGACACCAGCAGCCAAGAGTTTCTCCCAGATGCCCAAATGGGTGCAGGGGCCCAAGCACTTGGGCCATCTTCTGCTGCCTTCCAGGTTCATTACAGAGAGCTGGGTCGCAAGAGGAGCAGCCGGGACACGAACCAGCACCCATATGGGACAGTGGTGCCGCAGGCCAAGGCTTAGCCCACCATGCTACAGCACTGGCCCCAATACTATGTTCTTTTTCATAAGGAATTCGAGCACCTGTGGACTTTGGGGTCACCTGGGGGAGACCTGAAACCAGTTTTCTGAGGACATAGAGGGTCAGCTGTGTAAGTAAAGGCCAACGTTGAGTCGCAAAGTTAAGGAGCTGGGGAGGGAATGGACTGTGAGGTGTTGGATCAGCAATGAGTCAGTTAACCCTTTCCAGTCTCTACTGGTATTTTACACATTTGAACCTTGTTTTTAACAATTCCCAGTCTCCAGGATTCTATAGGTCGAGGACCCCAAAGAACTCCATAATAACCCTGCCCCCTGCCCGTGAAAGGTGTGGAATTAACCCTTGGGAACAACGAAGCGGGGGGGGGGGGGGGGGGGGGGGCTTGGTTCTTCCGCCCATGGGAATCTCCCTCCCTCCTTTCTGGTAGCCATCTAGTTACAGGAGAGGGTATGTGCGCATCACACACACACTCACACACACACTCATGCACCCTTTAAAATGTTAATGTCTCCAGCCGGCGCCGTGGCTCACTAGGCTAATCCTCTGCCTTGCGGCGCCAGCACACCGGGTTCTAGTCCCGGTCGGGGCACCCATCCTGTCCCCGTTGCCCCTCTTCCAGGCCAGCTCTCTGCTGTGGCCCGGGAGTGCAGTGGAGGATGGCCCAGGTACTTGGGCCCTGCACCCCATGGGAGACCAGGAGAAGCACCTGGCTCCTGCCATCGGATCAGCGCGGTGCGCCGGCCGCAGCGCGCTACCGCAGCGGCCATTGGAGGGTGAACCAACGGCAAAGGAAGACCTTTCTCTCTGTCTCTCTCTCACTGTCCACTCTGCCTGTCCAAAAAAAAAAAAAATGTTAATGTCTCCAAGATGGAGGTGCCCAAACAGTCGTCAAACCGTTGCAGACACAAAAAGGCCCCGTGTTGCTTTGCAGCCCACGAGGGACCAGGACCGTCTTTAACTTATCTGGGTCCCTTTTGTCTGGAATATTCTTTTCTCCTTTGAAACAAGCTGCAAAATGCAAGGCTGGGAACAGAGCCTCGCCAGCCTCCCCTCCTCTGCAAATGGATTTGTCATTTGCAGTCCCGGCCCCAGACCTGGGGCAGTTTGGATCAAAACCCGTCTCCAAGGCTCCGTTTATTACCACTTTCTACAGAATTCGCCCTTTGATCAGGAACCGAGGGATTCCACGCTCTGCCCCCGTGCAGCGTGCTCCCACCCCCGAGAGATCCCACTGCTGTCGCCTGCCTCTCATTTTGAAAGCCCTGTTTACTTCGGAAATGTAGCAAGCAAGTGCTCCTGAGCTGGCTTTGATGTCTGTTGAATTTAATGTATTTCATTGCATTACGGAGAAGCTCTTTCAGCCTCACTATCAGCATTTTCTTGATGTGCCAAGGGGTCTTTTTGTTGCGTTTTGTGCGTGCGGCTGTTGATTTGCGTGGTTGGGTTTTGCAAAGAATGATTTGAAGATTTTTGTCCTCTCTTACTTTTTTTTTAAAGGCTACCCAAAGGCTGAGCCAGCAGGGAGATCGACAGCTCTTGGAAACCAGGCTTCTCCGATGAGTTGAGGGAGAGATGACAAAAAAGCAAAACTTTTCCCTTCCCTGCTTGCCTATTCCATGGCCTCTGTGATAAACCGACAAAGGCCAACCGTTTGCATCGCTCTATCAACTTCCTGCCAAGCTAGACCACGTCTGGGGCCAGGGACAGAAGTCAAATGATTTCAAAGGTCACTGGGAGACGAGCGACATATGCGGGGCTGAAGAACGGCTCGGGAAACTTCCTGTCCGCGTGGCACCCGGAAATGAGGGCCTCGTTTGCAGAGACGGTCCTTGTGGACAGTGGATTGGAGCGGCGCTAACCCAAGGACGCACAGCCTGCTAAGAAGAGGGAAATGTGGGCAGAGACGCACGCAGAGGGAAAACAGCTGAGCGAAGACAGAGGCACAGGTTGGAGGGCAGGAGCTGCAAGGGGCAGCAGGAGACTCTGCAGGGAGCACAACCCCGCCAAGACCCTGCTGCTGCTCTGGGAACCCCCAGAACCAGGCAACACCCAGTCCCGCCACTTCACGCCTCCCCATCCGTGGTAACTTGCTGTGTAGCTCTAAGAAAATAAAACACCCCAGGCATCATTGAAAACAGGTGCCTGTGGACAATCAGACACGCAGAGTGCCACGTGCCTCCTTCTAAGCTATGAGACAGGACACCCTTTGCACCGCATCTGACCACCATATGACGGGAATTATTCGATACCCATGTCACGTATCACCCTAATCGCAGTATCTTGAGGGGGAAGGCACCACCGTTAATAATTACCCTAGGACAACGGGCATTCACCAGAGCTGCTGAGGGTGCAGGGACCCTACCCATCACACAGACCATGGAGATGTGGAGGGGCTTGCCCAGCAGGGGGCAGAGACAGGCTCTGTCCCCAGAGGCAGTCTGGCTACAGTGCACCTGGCTGGCAGCACCGGTCTGTGTGACACTGGCCACGCCCAGCCTCTGGGACCTCGCCACAAAACCAGAGAGCCACCTGGAGACAGACTTCAGCCGAAGGTGTGCTGTCAAGGCAAGTGGGAAAGAACCCCGACCCTATAAGGAACCCAGAAACATGCTCTCTTGGCCCTGCGTGTAGCCGCAGGGATGGAAGTTAGAAGACCACGGATGATGGGGGCAGCTGTTCAGCTCAGCAGTCAGGATGCCACACGTGTATCCCATATTAGAATCCTGGGCTCAAGTCCGAGTTCAAGTCCAATTTCCTGATAATGCAGACCCGGGGAGACAGCAAACGATGGCCCAGGTGCTTGGATCCCTGCCACCCAAGTGGGAGACCCAGGCCAAGTGCTGGGCTCCCAGCTTCAGCCTGGCTCTGTCCTGGCTGTTGCAGGCATTTGGGGAGTGAACCACTGTAGAAAATTCTCTCTCTCTCTCTGCCTCTTTCCCTGTCTCTCTTGCCTTTCAAATACGAATGAATGAATGTATGAATCCTAGATCATGGCTCTAATTCTGTGTGCAGAATTCTTCCATGGCTCGGAGCTAGGAGTTCTGGGTGCCATTGGGTGAACTTGGCCTTTGCGTGCAGGGACACACAGCAGGGGGGCACTGCCCCCTCCTGAATGGCAAAGAACGGGGCCAGATCACCTACACCCCGGGCTTTTCACAGTTCTGAAGGCAGGGCCCAAACCCTGAATCACACTGAAGTCCTGATGGCCTCGTCCCTCCAGGGACCCCCCTAGAAGCCCTGACCCTGTGCCCTGTCCCCATTCCCCAAAACTGACCTCTTAGCCACAGAAGCCTGCCCCACACTTGAGCCTGCTTTGTTGCCCTGGGCCCCCTGCTCAGGTTGGCTCTGCCTGACCTCTGCCTCCTAGAGGTGCCGTCTCTCCTCCCCGAGGGAGTTGCACAGCGCAGCTCAGGATCCACTTAGGACGGGGACTCCATGTGCAGCCACCGCATCCTGCTCAATTTGCTCCCCAAGCGACTTGGAGTACAAGTGCTTCCCCCTGCTCTCTCTGGCGCCAGCCTCTTCCAAGCTCCGTCTCTTGCCCTTCCCTCATGGGCTCACCCTTGCCCCCACTGCAGGAGCTGTTCCCCACAAACACACGTCGGACGCTCCCATGCCCGATGCAAACCCTCAGTGCGTTCCCACGCTCCGGGCCCGCGCAGCCCAGCTCCCTCTCTCTCCCTGAGGTCCCTGTCCTCTCCCCATTGTTGCATTTCGGCTGGCCAGAGCTTTTCAGGACACATTGGTCATTCCACGAAGCAGCATGAGCTGGATCGGCCATGGGACAAAGGCAAGAAAGGTGGAATCCAGAAGCTGGAGCTGCCCCGTGCAGAGAGGGCTGGGGAAGGCAAACCCGCAAGAGCCTGTGTTCAGTTTTCAGTTTTTCTAGAAGGTCAGGGCAAGCAGCAGTTAGATGCTCCAGATAAGAAAGGGGAATGAGCTCGCCAGTGCGGGGAGGTGAGGCAAGGGGCAAAGATGGAAACCGGAGCCAAATAATGAATACTAAGCTCCTGTACTGGACGTTTAGTTACATTATCCTATGATCAAGGCTTTTTGCAAATATCGCCAGGGGATTCAAAGTAACACATTAAGTGCCCAGAAAAATCGCTCAGCAGGAACATAGGCTGTGTCTTTCTCCTCCAGCCTACAGAGCTGTTTTCCCTGTATCCAGGTCCCCGGAACTGAAGACCAGGGTGACACAGAAATGCACGTCCCTGTGCCCGCTCTTCTGCACGGCTTCTATGTCACACAACGAGGGAGCGGAGCTTATCCCTGTATTAAACTTGAAAACTGCTGTTTGTCAAAGACTCCACTAAATGTGGGGGGGAAAAGAAAACAAGCCAAACCTTGAACAAAGGAATCTGCAAACCTTATAACCCCACTGCAGATAGCTCTGCAGAGCGTGGAAGTGTACTTCCAGGGGCGGGTATCTGGCAGGGTTAAGTCACCACTTGGGATGTCCAAATCCCAGGTCAGAGTACCTGGGTTCACGTCCTCCCTCAGCTCTCAACTCCACCTTCCTGCTCAGCAGATCCCAGGAGGCAGAAGGTGATGGCTCGAGTAGTTGAGTCCCTGCCACTCAGATGGGAGACCTGGATGGAGTCCCTGACTCCTGGCTTTGGCCTGGCCCAGACCTGACTGTTGCAGGCAGAATGCAGTGGATAGAAGATTCTCTCTCTCTCTCTCTCTCTCTCTCTCTCTCTCTCTTTCTCTCTCTCTTTCTCTCTCTCTTTCTCTCTCATCTCTCTCCCATCTCCTCCTCTTCCTTTCAAATAGTTTTATTAACTTAGAGGGAAAAAGTCACTGGTTTAGATGCTCCCATCCTACACTGGAGTGCCTGCGTTCATTCCCAGCTCTAGTTCCAACTCCAGCTTCCCACTAATGCAGACCCTGGGAGGCAGCCGAGATGACTCAAGTTCCGCCATCCACATGGGAGACCTGGATTAAGTCCCCAGTTCCAGCTTCAACCTCAGCCCAGTGCTGGCCACTGCAGGCATTGGGAGAGGGAGTAGTAGATAAGAACATTCTCTCTCTCTCTCTCTCTCTCTCTCTCTCTCTCTCTCTTTCTCTCTCTCAATAAATAAAAATGTTTTTTAAATTATTCAATACTTTTTTAAAATTCTGCTTACAGAAAGAGACAAAAGGTCCCGTTTTTAAAAGGGCAAAGGACATGAACAGGCAATTCATAAAATTTAAGAGATCCAACGACTATGTGAAAAGGCAAGTATGATCGAGCACACTGGAAATCCAAAAGAGGCACTATCTGGAATGCCACGTCTCACTCATCAGATGAAAAACACGCTAAAGAATAGGCTCTGTCGACACCTTGTGCAGGTGAGTGTGTGGAGTGAGCGGAAGGTGTGTGTTCTCAGCCATGAATTAGTGCAGTCATGTTGTAGAACAATTCAGACAGTGACACAAGTGAGCATATCCTGGGATCCACGGAACCCATCGTGTAGGATCTAGATTCTGAGAAATCTCTACAAAATTGTTCAAGATGAAAATTGGAAGCAGCTTAACATTTACCAACAAGACAATGGGGCGTATCCCTACAACGAAAAACTGGCCATAAAAATGAACCAAGGCATCCTATCGCAAAATCTCCTTAACATAAATTTGAGCAAACGTCACCAACAAAAGAACAGAAGAAGTAGCAGAAGAATACACACACCACGGTGCAATTTACATAAAATTGTTAAAGCTGTAGAACACACTCGTAACACAGGCATGCATTAAAAATGAAATGCAAGGGGCTGGCGCTGTGGCACAGCAGGTTAACGCCCTGGCCTGAAGCACCAGCATCCCATGTGGGCACCGGTTCGAGTCCCCGCTGCTCCTCTTCTGATTCAGCTCTCTGCTATGGCCTGGGAAAGCAGTGGAAGATGGTCCAAGTGCTTGGGCCCCTGCACCCACGTGGGAGACCCGGGAGAGGCTCCTGGCTCCTAGCTTCGGATCGGCTCAGCTCCGGCCATTGCGGCCATCTGGGGAGTGAGCCAACGGATGGAAGACCTCTCTCTCCATCTCTACCTCTCTCTGTGGCTCTGTCTTTCAAATAAATAAAAACAAATAAATAACATGCAGAAGACCATTAACTAGAAAGTTCAAGGTAGATGCCACTGGAGCAGAGGATGGGGAAACACACACAGGGCAGCCTTGGGTGTCTGTTCCATAAATCTGCAAGCCTTCTCTGTATCTTAAATACTTCATGATCAATTTTTCAAAATGAGTAACAGTCAGAAGATTACCAGGGGAAGGAGATTGAAACCATGAGTGAGGAGCAGAAGATGGGTCTGATTATGGTTAGGGGCCAGCAGAGACACGGCAGGGACCCGCTTGCATGCTGAAGTCTCTCCTCGGGGGGCATCCTGCCCCGGGAGCAGGTCCCAACCTGCCCTCATTCTGATCTGCACCCCATCTTCAAGAGTGGTCCCCCAGCAGGTGGCCCACTCACCGGTCGTGACGGGAGAGGGAACTGCAGGCTGCCCTTCCGTAGGTGCGGGTCCTCGGAGCGCCCTGTGGGCAGCTCTCTAGTTCAGAGTCTGCTTCCCCGGGCTCCGCCTCTGACAACCCCACATCGGACACCACCTACGTCCCCAGGGCCAACGTATAACAGATTGCAGCTCATCGGCCCTGACCATGCAGGGCTGGCTCCCCCTGGGCTGCAGGACACCTCCGAAGCCACAACTCCCCTCGCCCCGATCCCAAGCCACCCCCTCTGCCCTGTCACTCCATCTCCCCTCCAGAGCAACACCGGGGATGGCCTTAATGGGAAACAAGGGCCCCGTCCCTTAAGCCAAGTCTCCCTCGAAGCAACACGGAAAATTGCTTCCCCGGAGTTACTTAACCTAACCCTCCAATTTATTCCCTATTAAGATGGTTACTCTAATTTAGCTATTTGTGGTTGTCAGAGACGGAGAGGCCCTGCCGGCACTGGGAGCAGCTCTGGGCTCTGCTCTGCCAAAGTCCTGGGCCATCCCCACTGCACAATACCTACAGCTGCCCCCGCTCACAAACTCATCAGGAACCAAGCAGGTGCCCAAGGTGCGAGACCAGTCAGCGATCGCATCCTGATCGTCAGGATCTGGCTGGCCACACCAGGAGATGGAGAAGCGCAGGTGTCCACACCTGCTCTGAGCGTGCATCAGGGGCCCAGTGTAGGGCAGCGAAGGCCTGGACTCTGCTGTACCAGACCCTTCTGTGACCCTGCACTTGTGTGCTCTCTCAAACCCCCCACCTCTCAAAGAATTTCCTCTTCTAGGCACCAGGAGGGCTGAACTTGAAGTTCTGATAGCTTAGGAGTCCTGGGCTTCTTTGTGCTTGGACCCATATTTCAGATTTGTTGTTGTGTTACTTTCCAGAATTGAGAGAGGCGCTCCTGGCCCACTGGGTCCTTGACAAAAAACATAAGGTGACCGACCGGCTCCGTTTCCTTCTGCTGGGTCAGATCCAGCCGCGTCAATCCTCCCAGACTTTGATTTCCTGGAGCTCCACTTCAAAACATTCCACACTGTTCGCATTTCCTGGACGCCGGCCCCAAGTACCACATCTGGAGCTGCTCTCCCTGAAAAGTGGGCCCCAGTCGTCAGAGCTCTTGGGACAGCGCCCACCACGCCATTAGCGTTCGGGGTGGCTGTCACGCCTGGTACAGTCTTCTGTCCACGCGCAAAGCAGAGCCCAGAAAGCACACCAGATCCCTTGGTCCCCAGCTCAGAGCTGGAAACTGACCTGGTGGGGAGGCTGCACGATGCTCACGGGGGAGCTGGCGTTTAGGCGAGGGGTTGAGACACCCACATGTCACGTGAGCGTGCCTGGTTCGTTCCCAGCTCGTTCCCGTTGCAGCTTCCTGCTAATGCACACCTTGGAAGCAGCAGGTCAGGACTCAAGTAGCTGGGTTCCTGCCACTTCTGTGGGAGATGGGAGTTGAATTCCCAGCTCTCTGCTTCGATCTGGCCCAGCTGATCATCGTGGGCATTTGGGGAGTGAACCCGTGGAGTCTGTCCCAGGCTCCCCCTCCCACAGCCCCACTCCTGGAGGTTGCTGGCGACTTTGGGGTCCCTCGGTCTGGAGAGGCACCACCCCAGCCTCTGTTACCCTCTGGGGTCTCTTTGTGTCTCTTCCAAAAGTCTTTCCCAGGGCATATGCATCGCTGAGGTGCTGTGTCCCTTTCTCTCAAGGATACCAAGTCACATAGACCTGGGGGACATTTTCATGTAACCGTGAGGACTTCGTTTCCAAATGAGGCCGCTTGTGTGGTCCTGGGGCTGAGAGCTTCAACCTCAACTCAACCCTTAACAGCCCACACCGAGCCTGGCGGACAACCACACCGTGTTCTCTGGCCTGCTCTGCCTAGGGGTCCTCTTTGGGGGCAGTAACACTGGGCCAAGCCCTGGATTCAGTATGGCTCATTTTGTACGTCCTTCCTCCCACCTTCTTCCCTCCCCATCTCCCACAGCGGTGATGCCACAACTAGTTCACACGCCCCACCCTGCCCTGCCCTACCCCGGTCTCTTACACGGCAAACCTCCCCGGGATGCCTGGTGTCAACCTAGACTCCTGAGCAGAGAGCAGACACCAGGGGCCACACAAGTGTCTCTGCTAACAGTGCTTCTGACACAGTGGTGCAAGGGTGTGGGGGGGGGGGGAGGGAGAGAGAGGGAGGGATAGAGAGAGAGAGAAGAATCAGGGAGGGAGAGAACAGAGAATCAGAAAAAGAGAGAGGAGAGTCAAGAGAGAGTAGAGAATTGGGGGGAGAGAGAGAGGGAGCAGAGAGAGAGAAGGAGAGAGCAGAGAATCGTGGGGGTGGGGGACAGAGAGCGGTGGAGTTGGAGACACCAGGTCAGCCCAGCTGTTTCCCTGTCTCTCGCCTCCTGGGGACATCACGTGGCCATGAGCGATGTCAAGCGACAGGATGTGAGAGGACCCAGAGGAACAGACCGTGGGGTGGCACTCAGAGCTGCATGGCTGCCACGTGAGATGTGCCAGCCTGCACAGCTGCACACGCATGGGTAAGCACGGGCACAACAGCCCAGAGCCTGGCCACCAGCAAGGACACTGGCCAGGAGCCTGGACATGGACTCCAGCCCGGCGCCTCCATGCACCTGCTGTGTTAGGCTGGACAGGTCTCCTCCCTCCTGTGCACTCGCAGTGCCCCCATTAGCACAGAGGGCACAGGGCGGGTGGGGCGGGGCCAGAGTCCTGGCCTGGCCTCTTCCCATCTGCCCACCCTGGGAGCCTGGGGGGGTGGGGGGGACCGCTCTTTGCCAAGAAAAGCCGTGCACACAACAGCAAGTGGAGAGCGGTGGGGAAGCCTCCATCCGCTCGCTCCCTCCAAACAGAAATCACTTACCCTAAACGGCAATCAGTCCCCGATGGCCTCCTTTCCAGACGCCTTGCGTGACAATGAGTGATTTGTAACAACATCCAATCAGGCGCACCTAACCTTCCTGTAATTGCCTGTCTTTTCCAGCGTTCTTAAAAGCTTCGCAGTGGAAGAGAACAGAAGCCTCTTGTCAGAAGCAGGCTATTAGACAGCAGAGAGAGACACCCCCAACTCCTTGCCTCGTCCCAGCCATCTCGGCAGCGTCCCAGGCACCCCTGCCCCTGCAGGAGGGATCCCCAGCGGGCAAACATCAAGGGAGCCGCAGCCACCTGCTGGCGCAAATCTCCCAGCTGCCTCCCACCCCCAGCCCATTCCCTTTCTGCTGCTCAGAGCCCCTGGGCTCTGGTTGCAGTGGCTCACGACAGGCCTGGTGGGTTCCCCAGGCTTGAAGGAGAGGCTGAACATGACCAGAAGACAGCAGCAGCGAGGGCCTGGGGTGCACCCCCCCGTCACAGGCTGGACCCCTGCCCCCAGTACCCCCAAGACCTGGGACACACAGACGAGACCCACACTTAGATCTGGCTGGCTGGGCATAGCCAACAAGCAGCCATGGTGGAGGCAGGAGGGCTGCACGGCTCCGAGAGCCGGAAACCCAGCAAAGCATGGTCATGAGAGGGAGAAGGGAGAAGTTATGGGGCTGGAGATGCCGGGGGGCGGGTGAAAAGAAGGCTGGAAATTCTCCAAGAAAGCCCTAGGGAGGCCGCACACACCAGTCAGAGGTTCCTCCTCCGTGCCAGTCTTGGAGACACTGGATAGCTCTCTCCCTCTCCCTGCTACGCCATGCTCACTCTGGTTCCCTCAATTCTTCTTCAACCAGTGGACATCATTTCGTGAGTCATCATTTCGTGAGTCATCATTTCGTGAGTCATCAATTCATGAGTCATCATTTCATGAGTCATCATTTCGCGAGTCAGCATTTCGTGAGTCATCATTTCACGAGTCAGCATTTCATGAGTAATCATTGCACGAGGACTGTGTTGGACATGGATCTCTGCCTCTTTGGTAAGCTTGCCTCATGAGAGAAGCTTACAATTTTAACCTGGGTCCTCTCTGCACTCAATCCTCCCTCCTACGCCTGCTTTTAGCTTTTGAGCACCAACTCGGCCACTCAAGGGCCAGGCTCCAAACTCATCGTGGGGACCAGGTCCCCGGTGTCTTTGCAGGGAGCTCCACAGGGGGTCACAGACCGAGGCTGCAGCAGCCCTAGTGGGAGCTAAGTGGTAACGCTGCTAAGATCTTTTGATATTTTCCCGCCCTGTTTTGCACCATCCTCTGTCTTTGCCCACCTGCTACAGGTGCACCACACCCCATTCTCCTTTGACTTCCACCCTACCTGAAAGGAAAATGCATTGAGAGGCTCATTTCCATTCATGCCTCCTTTGCAACACACCTGGCCTGGGATTCGAACCTCTTAGGAGACTGTGCTCTTCTCAATTCTGCATCCCTAGAGCCATGCACGGTTCTCAGAATTCATAGACACTTCAAGATGGGTGGAGAGGGGCTGGCACTGTAGCACAGTAGGCTAAGCCTCCACCTGCGGCTCCATATGGGCGCTGGTTCAAGTCCTGGTTGCTCCACTTCCAATCCAGCTCTCTGCTATGGCCTGGGAAAGCAGTGGAAGATGCCCCAAGTCCTTGGGTCCCTACGCCCACATGGGAAACCTAGAAGAAGTTCCTGGCTCCTGACTTCAGATCTACCCAGCTCCGGCCAGTGTGGCCATTTGAGGAGTGAACCAGCAGATAGAAGACCTCTCTCTCTCTCTCTCTCTCTGTCTCTCCCTCGGTCTGTTTGTAACTCTACCTCTCAAATAAATAAATAAAATCTTCAAAAACAAAAAGAAAGGTGGAGGAAGAGATGGAGGAGGAGGAAAGGAAGAGAGGGAGGGCGGGACTCAACAGCCCCAGGACTCAGATGTTGGCCGAGCTCCAAGTGGGCGCCCATCTGCGTACAACACAGAGTAGATGTTGCCCACCTGAGCTGCAGTGTTGGGTTCTCTCTGCTCACCCCTCTGCACTCCGTGTCCCCAGCAGCACCCCACAAGGGGGTTGCTCTAGAGCTTTAGTGACAAGTTCTGCCTGTCACCTAGGAGCAATCAAGCCCCCTTAGCATGGGGCTTGCCACCCTCCTTCTCACAGGCATAAGGCACTCGGGTTAGGCAGGTGCACACGGGGTTGCAAATGCAGCCTCCCCTTTCTTCCTGCGGAGAAGCTGGGAAGGGCCAGGCACTCAGCTTGACCACAGATTAAACCGCCTCCTGTTGTATGTCCCTGAGTAACGCGACTTATTGGGACTGGCTGCGTGTGCGCTTTGTGCCTCCTATCTGAATGACAGGCTACAAGTGATTGCAAACACAGAGCCACAAGAATGCCTCATTTACGCCTCTTTGTCTGAAATCAGAGAGTCTTCTGGGTGAGCAAAGTTCCCAGAGAACGCGGAATCCAAAGCAAATCTTCGCGGCGGGCTGATGGTCTCGAGCATAAACCTGTATTTCTGCGGCCGCTGTTGGTGAGAGTCATTTTCCCTCCGTGGCGACTCCATCCTAACTGAGACCTCCTCGCTCGGTAGCAGCCATGGTGCAGCGGCCACAGCCTGAGCCCTGATGCTCAGAGACTGGCACTGGCGTTCCTCATTCCCTTAACTCCCTCAGGACCTCCATTCCTTCTACAAAACCACAGTGTGTGCACCTGCCTGGAGCAGCTCTCGTCAGAATGGGAGGGCGCAATGCCTGCAGTACGCAGCTCTGACGCACGGTGCGCAGGGTTCGTGTCCATCCTGGACTCCCCGAGCCTGGACAGACTTCCGCCTGCTGCAGAAGAGCCCACGTGGCCATGCTGAGCTGAAATGTCTTCTGCCTCTCGCATCGCTGGCTGCAGGTTGGTTGGAGCATCTTCCCCCCAACCCACCATGCTCTCTGGTCCCACTTATCTGTGGCCTGGGGTTGGCCAAGGCAGAGAAACCAGATGCCGTGCAGCAGGTCTAGATCATGCAAAGCATCTGGCTCCACTCTTGATGATGAGGCATCTGCAGCCCACTTCCCCACCCCAAGAGGGCAGAGGCTGAAGTCAGAGAGCTTGGAGAGCCCTGAGCCAAAATTTAAACTATTCCAATCCTAGCTCTGCGGTGGCAAAGGCCCCTTGTGTGGTCTCTGTGGTTTTTTTTTTTTTTTTTTTTTTTCAATGCCCAGGTTTAAATCACTTCAAGACAGCAGGGCTGTGGACCCAGAGCTGTCCTGTTAGTGTGTGGAGGGAACAGCCCCGGGGGTGGCAGCCAGAAGGAGGACCCACAATGACTCAGAAAAATGACAGCCCTTCCAAGATGGGAAGAGAGAAGAGGGAGATCTGGATCGCCAAGGTTCAAACAGAAAACCTCCCAGGGCTGAGTCGGGGGCCGGGCACAGCGGCACCCCCACTCCCACTGGTGCTGGCAGACAGGCCCTGGAGCTCCTGACCCTGTCCGCTGGATCCGTGTAGCCGGCTCACCATCTCAGAAGCAAGGCAGTAGAGTGGGCCAGCCCATCGCAGTGGTGGATTGGTGCTGTCATTCATTCTTCCCCATGTGCCAAAGCCACGCCCCAAAGTTCTGGCAAGTGAGGATTGGCTCCAGAGTGACCAAGGGGTTCCTGGATTTAACCACGAAGGTCAAGCACCCCCAGAAAGCTCTTAGTCCCAAATCTGAAGCCCACTCTTCCTTCCTGTGAAATTGACATGATACACCGTGCTGCCTTTCGCACAGGACGGCTCAGCTGAACGGGTGCGCTAGCGTATTTGATGAGACGTCCCTTGTTTGTTCTTTATTAAGAAGAGGGAGAGAGAGTGGAACAGAGGAAGGAAGAGACGGATGGGAAGGACAGGTGGAGCCCGAGACCCAGCCCCGCTCCTCCAGCTGATGACCGGGGCACCCTGGTCAGGGCCCAGCTCTCCCACCTGTGCCCTGGTCTCAACTCGCTCCGTGAACCAGCAGTGGCGTTTCTACCAGCAGCATCAGCAGGGCGCTCATTAGAGCAGCCACGTGCCCCTGCCACCTGCCAGAATAGGTGTGGCACATGGCCCCACGTGGCTCGAAGGCACGTACGTGGGCTCCCGGCGGCTCCCGCGTGGGTTCCCGTGGCTCACGCTGCCCACCTTCTGCCCTGCTCTTGTCCTACCCGGAGCACCCAGCGCCCCTGCTGGGCTGGACGCTGGGTCTGTTTTCCGCAACCTTCCTCCAGCCTCTCCAAACGGCACCCAGGGTGCTACCCTCAGGCAGTTTTGGGCTGAGAAAAAGGAAGTGATCTCTCTACCATGAAGAACACCATCCCCGAGCCGCTGGGCGCAGCGGGAGGCCGCCAGCGCACACAGCAGCGCCCGGCTCCTGAGCCCTCCCTGGGCTCAGGCCACAGCAAGAGGATAGCGGGGGCAGCTGCTGCCCCCACGGCCACTGCCCTGACCTCTGGGAGGCCCCTGGGGGAAGTCACCAGGAAGCTGTCACAGCACTACACCTGCAGCTTCCTGGCACGAGATGGCCCTACAGAAGCTGAAGCACAGGTATTTTTTTTTTTTTTTTTTTACAGTGCAGAGGCAAAAAAAAAAAAAACCAACAACAACAGGAAAAAAGTCCTCGTCAGCTGGTTCACTCCAAGAAACAGACTGGACCAGGCCAGAGCTGGTAGCTGGGCACACACAGCCCAGTTCTTCCCATGTGGGTGGCCAGGACCCAGTCACTGATGCCATCATCACTGTCACCCAAGGTGTCACCTATGCCTCCCAGGGTCTGCGTCAGCAGGGAAGCTGGGCTCAGGAGCTGCTTCTGATCCAGCTCTCTACTATGGCCTGGGAAAGCAGGAGAAGATGGCCCAGGTCCTTGGGCCCCTGCATCCCGGTGGGAGACCTGGAAGAAGCTCCTGGCTCCTGGCTTCGGATCAGCACAGCTCCAGCCATTGCAGCCATCTGGGGAATGAACCAGCAGATAGAAGATTCTCTCTCTGTCTCTACCTCTCTCTCTGTAACTCTGTCTTTTAAATACATAAGATAAATCTTAAAAAAAAAAAAAAAAGAAACACCATTGCACGGCTGTTAGAACAGCTAGAATCCCAAACACGATGCGTTATTCAACAACAAGCAGCAGTGAGCTACCAAGCTGGAAGAAGACGGAGAGAAACCTTAATGCGTGTTACTAAGTGAAAGAAGCCAGTCTGCAGCTACAGAACATTCTGGAAACAGATCAACTATAGCATGCGGACAGTAAAAGGATCAGCAGTTGCCGGGGGTGGGGGTGGGGAGATGACTCCGTGGAGAGCCAGGGCACTGACACTCAACCAGATGATGCTATGACTGGGGCCAGTGTTGTGGGGGCAGTGGATTGAGACACCATTCAGAATGCTGGCATCCCATTTGAGCACCGGTTCGAGTCTCGGCTGCTCCACTTCCAATCCAGCTTCCTGCTGATGCGCCTGGGAAAGCAGCAGATGCTGGCCCAAGTGCCTGGGTCTCTGTCACCCACACGGGAGACCCAGGTAGAGTTCGAGGCTCCTAGCTTTGGCCTGGCCCAGATGTAACCATTTGGGAAGCGAACCAACGGATAGACAATCTATCTCTCTTTCTCTGTCTCTCTCCCTCCCTCTCTCTCTGTCAGTCTGTCTTCTGGATAAAGAGAATCTTAAAAGAAAGAAAGCCAGCAACAACTCTGCCTACAGTAAAACTGGACAGGTGCTTTCCGGCTGCGAACTGCACAAACATTTTATTCCTTCTTTTTTTTTTTTTTTTTTTTTTTTTTTTTTTTTTTTTTTTTTTTGACAGGCAGAGTGGATAGTGAGGGAGAGTGAGAAAGGGAGAAAGTTCTTCCTTTTCCGTTGTTCACCCTCCAATGGCCACTACGGCCGGTGCACCGCGCTGATCCGAAGCCAGGAGCCAGGGGCTTCTCCTGGTCTCCCATGGGGTACAGGGCCCAAGCACTTGGGCCATCCTCCACTGCACTCCCGGGCCACAGCAGAGAGCTGGCCTGGAAGAGGGGCAACCGGGACAGAATCTGGCGCCCCGACTGGGACTAGAACCCGGTGTGCCGGCGCCACAGGTGGAGGATTAGCCTAGAGAGCCACAGTGCTGGCCTTTTTTCTTATTTTTTTTTTAAAGATTCATTTATTTATTTGAAAGTCAGAGTTACACAGAGAAAATGAAAGGCAGAGAGAGAGAGAGAGAGAGAGAGAGAGGTCTTCCATCCGATGGTTCATTCCCCAGTCAGCCACAACGGCTAGAACTGCTCCGATCTGAAGCCAGGAGCCAGGAGCTTCTTCCAGGTCTCCCACGTGGGTTCAGAGGCCCAAGGACCTGGGCCATCTTCCACTGCTTTCCCAGGCCATAGCAGAGAGCTGGATTGGAAGTGGAGCAGCCAGGACTCAAACTGGCGTCCACATGGGATCCTGGCACTGCAGGCTGTGGCCCCATGCACGCGCATTTTCACACCTGCATCGGCAAGTCAGCTCGTCTAACACCACACAGGACCCAGGCCACCGGCTGAGCCCAGCCTCTCCATGGTGTCCGCTCCGAACCCTCTCGGCTCAGAGACTCGCGCCTTCCCTCCGGGCTTGCTGCTCCGCGGAGCTTGAGCGAGGACGCCCAGGTGGTTCCACACCCCAACAGCCCCCATGGGATGCTGCAGGAAGCCGGCCCTCCCTACAGAAGCCCTCTGCAGGGGCCACGGCCTGGGCTGGGAGACCAGCAGAAAAAGCTCGCTGCCTCCCCAAAGCCCTCTTTATTCCCCCCGTATTTCTCCACTCTTCACTCCCACCATGGCTGGCTGCCCGGGGCATCCATGTGAGAACAGCAGATTTCTGCTTGGTGCGCTACTCCCCGTCTCCTCCCAGGAAGGCAGTTTATTGGAGTCTCAGCAATGCCATAAACACTTAGCACACTCAAGATGAAGAAGCAAAACGAGAACAAGCCAAGAGCCCGTGACGCAGTCACGGGGAGGGGCCGGGGGCTGTCTCTGGCTGGGGAAGGAGGTCGATGGAGGTGTCAGGACTTGGCGGGGCCCTTGGCGATGAGCCCATTTTACAGCTGGGCAAACTGAGGCCTGCAGAGGTGAATTCTCCCCAGGTCTGCAGGGAGGATGGCCAGTATGTGCCCTTGATGGAGTTCCTTCCTCATCAAGCCCAAAGGTACATGAAAAAAAATCTGACCAGGTTCCCAGGAGAGACTGGGAGTGTCACGGCCATCATAACAGCTCACAGATAGATTCTTCTCATTGGACATCTTCTAGCTCTTTCTCCCAGAACCTGCAGGGTGAACGCCCATGTGCAGGCAGAGATGAGGCCAAGAGGGAGGGGAAAGGGGGCAGCAGCATGCATAAGACGCCAACTGCATGCTCAATGCAGGGGCGAGGCACTCTGCAGGTGTTAACGCAAGTCCCCAGAATCACGGCACAAAGATCTTTCTAGAAGGAACTCGGGCCCCCCCCCCACGGTGGGGTGCCGCAGGAAACACACACCACAGCAGCCAACTCCAGGGGGCGCTGCCTGTGCACTCATCCAACCCCATTCAACATCTTCCCATTCAACAGCAGAGAAAACCGGGGCTCCAGCAGGATGCAGGAGCTTTCCGGAAGTACCAACCAGCCAGTCACAGCGGGTGCCCCCCTCTCTCTCTCAGGGACCCCAGGTGAGGACTTTCTAAGCTCTCGCCACACGTGGTCACCTCATTTGATCCACACAGCATATTGGCATAGCAGGCGGAGCAAAGATCAATACCCCCACTGAACAAAATGAGACAGAAGAAGTGAAAAAGAAAGAAAATAAGAGAGACGAGGCAGGGCGTAGTCCCGGCTCGCACCGGCACCAAGGGTCAGGGACAGGTGTGTGTGTACCTGGCTGAGCCGCGGGCACCACACCATCCTGCCCTCACTCCTGGCCCCCATGGTGGATTTGGACAGGGATAGGGGAAAGTGTGTGTGTGTGTGTGTGTGTGTGTAGGTGTCTAGGTGTCTTTGTTTTTCAAGATTTATTTTAAAGACAGAATGACAGAGTGAGAAGGAGAAAGAGAGAGAGAGTAAGAGAGAAAGAGAGAGAGAGACATCGTCCATCTCCTGGTTCGCTCCCCAGATGGGTACAACAGCCAGGGCTGGGCCACGCTGATGCCAGGAGCCAGGAGCTCCATCATCCGAGTCTCCCACATGGGTGTCAGGGGCCCAGGCACTAGGGCCACTTTCTGCTGCTTTCTCGGGCTCATTAGCAGGGAGCTGGATTGGAAGTGAAGCATCTAGGACTCGAACCAGCGCTCCCTTGGGATGCTGGCTCTGCAGGTGGTGGCTTAACCCACTGTGCCGTAGCACTGGCACCAGCAACCACCCCCGCTTCCACAACCATGCCCCACGCAGCAGGATCTTTCTGTTGGACTTTGTTTGGCCTGGTCTTGGAGAACGGAGCCTGTTCAGCTGCCTCGAAATGCTCGCTCCACCTTCCCCCTCCACCTTCCCCGGTCAGCTCCCCTCTCCCTGTCCCCGCAGCCACAGGGCTTGCAGTCACCGCCCATTGGCGGAGCGCATTAGTCATTGTGCAGTGAGGGTGACATTTAGGTGCACAGGCCTGGAAGAAATCGCAAGGATTTGGATGCACCAAGAACACTAAATTTAACCAACTCAGAGGGCCCTGGGGGGCAGGGGGGGGAGTCAGGGAGGAGGGACAGGGTGGTGGAGGAACTGTTCCTGCAAACCACAGGTTCCGGGCCCTCCCTGCCGCCCTTCCTGCCCGTCCATCAGCCCACACTCCCTGCACTGAAAGGCCCTAATCATTTCTCCCATTGTCTGGTTTAGCACAAAGCAGGGTCAGAGCTGCACCTGCCTCAGCAGAAGGCCCTGCGGGGTGCCGACACCTGCGTGTGCACGCATGAGGATCTCCACGTACCTCCCCCACAGGCTGAGATCAGGACAGAGCGAGGGGTACAGGGCGGAACCCCATCCCCACCTAATCCTGCCCCTGCTCCCCCAGAAGGAGCACAATGGGGCAGGTGCACTGACTGTTCTTCTGCCTCCCCAGGCAAGCCCCACCCCCAGAGAACCACCTCCAGGGTGTGCAATGGCAGTGGCTCACCTGGGCACCTGTGCAGTCCACTAGGGGAGGAGGGGACACGCGTGGTCCAAGCCTGTTACAACTGAGAACCCCCCAGGATTGTCCCCGTTGCCTCGGTTTCTCATGTTGGCCAAGAGGTCTGGGATGCCCCCCACGGCCGCCTGCTTCTCGCCTTGCCTCTGTTCAACAGGCGCTTGGCAATTAAGCAGAACCCTTTGGAAATAAAGAAAGATTAGATCCGCCCAGGAGATTCGACAAAGTACATGAAGGAGCTCCAAACATTCCCCTTTTCCTGCAGAGAAACCTAAGCCTTTCTCAAATGTCACCCCCCAGGGTGGTTTCCTGAGCCGAGCAGGAGCCAGAGGTAACAGGGTAAGGGAAGGAAAGAAGCAAACTCTGGCCTGAACGCTGGAGCCAGGATGCACCTGAGAGCGGGACCCTCCCTGCGAGGGGCAGGTGCCCGGGCAGCCACAGCATCCCACCACCAGCCACGCTGTGTGACAACGGCCCCTGACTCACCTGCCCCCTCTCCAGGCCATCCTCCACACTGCCAAGCCAGAGCTAGGGGTCTCACATGCAAGTGGCACTCTAATCTCACTAGCCACTCACCCCAGGAATGACTCCTCCCCAGCTACTCCTGTGTGCAGCCTCTCACGTCCACTCCCAGGTCGCTGTGGGACACCCTGCAGCCATGGCCGCCTTGCCGTGTCCTGTCTCCTCCCCACTTGCCCCTGTGTCCTGCCCCTTATTCCTCTCGCCCATGCTCCAGAGCCCAGCCCAGTCCCCCCAAGCCTGTCCTGCTCATGGCCCCCACGCCCCCAGGGTAAACCCACCACCCCCTCCCTTGAGCTCTGGCTGACCTCGCTTCCTGGTCACAGCTCCTGGGAAGGGGTGTGTATGCAACTTGTCTCCTGGAGCCACCTGGACCCTTTATGCTTGGCTGGGACCCAGATTCCTGGCCAGTGGCAGGGGAAGGCAGCTCTCAGAATCCTACAAATTCCTAGAAGCTGCACCCTCTGGGTCATCAGGGGTCTTGGGCCTGCCCTTGACTGCCCTACAAGATGGGTGAATAAATAAATCAATAGTAAATATTTGCAAAATTCCCTTGTCTACAGCCTGCCCTCCCTCGCCTTCCCTTCTCCCCTCTCTTGCTCCCCTCCCCCTCACGCCCACCAGACCACCACCAGGGCGTCCAAACCCCTGTCCCTCCGTTGTATAGAGCCTGGCTGACAGCTGCCTCAATACAGCCATCGGGTGGGGAGGACGTCTGGCACAGGCGGTGAGAGTCTCTTCGGACACCTGCTCCCTCTATCGGAGGGCCTCGGGTCGAGTCCCAGCTCTGCTCCCGGATCCAGCTTCCTGCCAGTGTGCACCCTGGGAGGCAGCAGGTGACAGGACAGCTCAGGACCCTGTGTCCCTGCCCCCACATGGGAGACCCAGGCGGACTTCCTGGCTCCTGGATTCAGGCTGGCCCTGCGTCACTTCTGGAGTGCATTTGGGAGTGAATGAAACAGGTAGGAGATACCCCCGATCCATAACACCCACACACTGCCTCCCCATCACTCTGCCTCTCATCCCTATATCAGACTCAAGGACCACTTACTGCCTTAGGCCACAGTGCTGGTGTCAGTTATAAGAAGTAATCTTTGGGGCAGGCGCTGTGGCACAGCGGGTTAAAGCCCCAGCCTGCGACACCAGTTTCCCATAAGGGTGCCAGTTCGAGTCCATATGGGCTCCAGTTGGAATCCCAACTCCTCCACTTCTGATCCAGCTCTCTGCTGTGGCCTGGGAAAGCAGTGGAAGATGACCCAAGTCCTTGGGCCCCTGCACCCACATGGGAGACCTGGAGGAAGCTCCTGGCTCCTGGCTTCGGATCAGCTCAGCTCGGCAGCTCCGGCCGTTGCAGCCAATTGGGAAGTGAACCAGTGGATGGAAGAACACCCCCCCCCAACTCTGGCTCTATCTCTCCTCTGTACCTCTTTCAAATAAATTAAAAATACAAAATAAAAATAAAAGAAGTAATCTGCTCCCAAACCATCCCCCTCCCTCCTAGGTGCAGAGATGGCCTCACTCACCTTTGCTGAATTAATAATCGCACAAAGTCCCACAAAGTTGCACTTGACTGCAGTGCAACCTAGCAGGTGCTCTGCCTGCCTGAGCCCAGGGAGAGGAGATGGGGCAGGCCTGCAGGGGAAAGTGAGCAGGAACCGGAGCCCAACACCCCCCTCCTTGGCTCATGGGGTGCCCACCCCCCACATGGACGCCCCCACCCAGGGCTCCACCTGGTTCCTGGTGCACTCGGCTTCCATTATTCCCTCTGTCAATCACACCAGGCGGGAACGGACGGCAGGATCCCTTGCCAAGAGAGGGAGCCAGGGCGGGCAGGCGGGAGACGGGAAACGAACTTGTTCCTTTCATCAAGTGGCAACACGGATTATATGAGGTTGAAAAACCGCTACCTCGCTCTTGCACCCGGCTCTGGCTCTGTCGCGGGCTGTAAAACCCTCGGCGATTTTATCTTTCCATAAACTTTTATTGAATCTGATGTTCCAGGGGCCGCAGGGGATCATCCAATTAAACTCCACCCTCTAATCCCACTTCTAAACCCCGGCACTAAACTGATGGGAGATTAGGAGCTAATAAAGATGACAAATGAGAGGCGATCTGTAGATGGATAAGGGAAATGGAGTCCAGTGGGGATTTGCCAGAGAGAGACAGGCAAGGCGGGCTCTGGACACCGCCGGGGTGGCGCCGGCCCTTGTGCCGGTGAATTCGAAGGTTTTTGAAAAGATATAACGTGGGTGCCCAAGGCAACACCCTGCACCATGATGCTGTGACCCAGGATGAGGGTGGGCCTCCCAGGGCAGGGCCAAACGCCATCATGATGGCAGCCCCGCCCTTTGTCCCTAGGGGAGCACCTGCCACGTGCCAGGCCCCTCTATGGATGTGAGTGGCGTGGGAGAGCAGTGCTGTGCGGGCAGGTTAGCAAAGGGGCATGCAGAGCAGGCCAAGGGTTCCCCCGGGGTCTCCGGGTGCACGGCCGAGCCGAGGCTGGATCCTTGGGTTTCTGAGACAGAATCCCCACTCCGGGCTCCCTGCTGACAGCGCAGGCCCCACGGAAGCTGCCAGCAGTGCACTTTCCTCCCCCCCTGCGGGGGGGGCGCTCCGGACCATCCACCCCTCCTTCACCACCACGCCACAAGCGCCGTCTCTGACTGCAATGATTCCTTTCATCAACATGTACCCAACGCATGCTCACCCCAGCCCCCAGAAACAGGAGGTATTTCCTCGGTTCTATCAATGAGTAAACAGGGAATCAAAGACTCCAAATGCCCTGTTAGGATCACAAAGCTAACAAGCAGGAGCCTGCACTGTGGGTTTAGCCTCCCTCTGCAGCGCCATCATCCCATATAGGCGCTGGTTCGAGTCCCAGCTGCTCCACTTCCTATCCAGCTCTCTGCTAATGACCTGAGAAAGCAGTAGAAGATGGTCCAAGTCCTTGGGCCCCTGCACCCACGTGGGAGACTTGGAAGAAGCTCCTGGCTCTTGGCTTCGGATCAGCTCAGCTCTGGCTGTTGTAGCCATTTGGGGAGTGAACCAATGGATAGAAGGTCTCTCTCTCTCTCTCTCTCTCCCCCCCCTCACCCCCGTACCTGTAACTCTGCCTCTCAAATAAATAAATAAATAAATATTTTTTAAAAGCTAACAAGCGACAAAGGATGGCACTCAGGTCCCAGTGCACTTGGAAGCCACCACCTGTGCTCCGTCTAGGGCCCCGTTCTGCCCTCACTGGGGCCCAGTCCAGTGACAGGAATGAGACAGGGACCACAACGTGACAGAAGAGGCGGGTTTTCTGTGCGCTGTGCAGGTATGAGGGTGCGTCGGTGATGGTCTGAGGTTATTTTTAAATTGACTGCATGGGAGTGACATGGGCATCTTTCCGCTGGATTATTGTTTACGGCCCTGGCCTGTATTCCTGCTGCACTGGGGTCTTTCTATTTGTTGACCTCTTTATTAGGCAGAACACTAAGCCCTTGACTGTAACGTAGCTCAAAAACCAAAACAGAAAAAGAAAGAGGGAGGGAGGGAGGGAGGGAGGGAGGAAGAGAATATCATATCCTTAGAATTCTATGAACTGTATTGAATCTATTCTCTTTGTATTTGTATCACATTAACATGAAAAAATAAAATTAAAGTGAGATGAGCACAAAGGTATTTCCTTGCAAAACTGAAATACAAGGTGTGGTTTTTACAAAGCACACATTTTCCATAAACTTCTTGAAGATCCCCATCCATGTATCGGTCATCCTTCCTCCAACAGAAGGCATTCCAAGGAAGGATTCTTTTTTTTTTTAAGATTTATTTTATTTTATTGTATTTGAAAAGCAGAGTTAGAGAGAGAGGGAAATACAGAGACAGACAGATCTTCCATCCACTGGTTCACTCCCCAAATGGCTACAACAGCCAGGGCTGGGCCAGGCCAAAACCAGGAGCCAAGTTTCTTCCGGGTCTCCCATGCGGGAGCAGGGGCCCAGACACCAGACACTTGGTTATTTTTAAATTGACTGCATGGGAGTGACATGGAGCATTATCAGGCAGCTGGATTGGAAGAGGAGCAGCCAGGACTTGAACCCGTGTCCATATGGGATGCCGCATCCCAGGCGATGTCTTTAACCCATCATGCCACAAGGCCAGCCCCTCAAGGAAGGACTCTGGTCCCAGGAAGCACTTCTTCCTGGGCTCTCCCCTGTAGTGCGCTAGGGACCTTGTAGAGAAAGGGCAAGAAGCAAACCAAAGAAGGACAGGAAGACCTGAGAGACCACGTCAGAGCTTCCTGCCACACCCTCTTTCCCTACTCCCATCTCTCCCTGTCTCTCCCAGGGACACAAGCAAACCCCGGAGAGACAGTTTGCCCCAGGATGGCCTGGACCAAGACCCTACCTCCCTCCCCCTGAGTCCAGTCCCCTGAGTCCTTTTGTTCCTGGGGGTAAGGGAAGGGAGGAGGGATGGTTTCCTCTCCTTGGGGGACCCACCGTGCTCCAGGACGCACTCACTTGGACTTCACCCACTAGAGATTCTGCACCTGCACCCCCTGGAGGAAGGGAGAGGCACTGCAGGCTCCTGAGCCCCCAGAGGTCCCCTGGTGACCTGGTTACATGGTCCGAGATGCACAAGGCAGCTTTGATGAACCTCATATTTGGAGAGAATCAAGCAAAACCAAGCCCGGACGCCCCAGTGGTTCTCAGGCCCGGCTGCTGATTGGGCCAACCCAGGGAGGCCCCGCCCAGACGCTTCGTAGGCAGTGCACAAAGGCTGTACTTCAAGCTGATGACGCCCCCTGCTTCTGTTTGCTTCTAAGACAACGGGGCCTAGGGTCCCCTGCACCGCAGCCCCCAGCCCTGGCCCCAGCCCCGCCCACCAGTAAGCCCAGCCCTTACCACTGCCTCCTCTTACTTACAAGTTAATATGCATTTCATCACGTTTAATTAACACGGGGCACTGGTGCTGTCTCAGCCTCGCACCCAGCCAGCGGGAGCCGGGGCCTCCCTTGGAGCTCAATCACACTGCTGTCTTCCACAATTAGCTCCCTCCCCCCTGATGGCAAGGGTCTGCGCCCATAAATACCCACCAATTGTATTGATATTTGTAATTAAAACCACCCAGCGGGTCACACTCAGTTGAGCAAGCTGGCAACACACACATCCATATCGGGAACGGGAGCATATTTGTAGTGACATTTGATGGATAATAATCCCGGGCGTTTCTCATTTTTTTGGGACATCCTGTGGGTCCCAGCTAATTAAGGCGAGCTGTGTCTTCCAGCATGGAGGACATTCTTCAGACAGACCCCTTGGATTGTCGTGGTTACAGAAGTTTCAGGCCTGAGGACGTAGAGTGACAGGGGTCAGGGGGGACAAACCGCAGAGTGGACACAGCACAGCCGCCATGGCTGCCTCCAAGTTCCCCCTTGCACCTGGCCTCTGTGACCTTGGAACGAACTTTAAAAGAAGGCACGCCAGGCCTCCCCAGAAGCCCCAAGGCTATCTCTCTGGGGTTGTCTCTGATGGTGCAACTGGCCCTTTCCATCCAAAAAAAAAAAAAAAATGACATGGACACAGCCTGACGCGTGCCCAGTTCAAATCCCGTGGAGCCGGAGGGAGGGCTGCCTCTACCCAACACCACCTTGCTCCTGTCTCTACCCTGACCCCATTGGAGCTCCCGGCACAAGTTGTTGGGGTCCTACGTGGGCGGTTCTTGCAAGGAAAATTGCCCATCAGTTTATCCGTAAGCCTGGTGGAGACCCAGAGCCGGTCACCGTTGGAGGGTTCCACTTTGTGGAGTGGAAGCAGCTGCCGCGCCTGAGCTCGGCGTGGGCTCGGTCGGGTTATCAGATCTGCCCGCTTCTCATTTTCCCTTTGAAACCTCATCACTCACATACACCCAGTGAGATTTAAGACCTTTTCCCAAATCCCCTAACAGCATTCTTACAAGAAACAATCAGTCTTCAAGTGAGTTAAAAGGAAGCCATCCTGTCCCAAAGGACGGCCTCTCGAGTGTCTGGGCGGCAGGTGATTTCTCTTGTGACCCAGAATAATCCCTTCATTTCCAAGCCCCTCGAGGCTAGAAGGGGAGCTGGGGTGGGGAGCCAGCGGAGGAAGCCCTGCCGGGCAGGCTCGGCCAGGACCAGGGCACCTGAGCAGCTGTGCCACTCACGCCACACCTGCTCCCAAAAACGACTTGAGCCGGTGACGGGTCTCCTAGGCACACATCCAATAAAGCCATTAAACCAGGAACAAGGAGGCCACACGGTGTTTGCAAAGGGTGACACTGAAGGAGGCACGCGTCCCATTATCCCAGGGCTCAAGTAGGAACAGCGGGTTTAGATGGAGCACGGGTGATTCAGTGATCATCGGGACAAGTAACTCGATTATTCAGAGACGAACGGCGCAATTGGTATCTAACCCGGGCCTCGGGCATCAGCCCTCTCTCGCCTCTGCTGCCTAACTATGAAGAATTTCACTGTCCAGCATGTGTCTGTGCAAACAAAACCACGGGAGGAGGAAAT
This sequence comes from Lepus europaeus, assembly GCF_033115175.1. Taxonomy (NCBI): domain Eukaryota; kingdom Metazoa; phylum Chordata; class Mammalia; order Lagomorpha; family Leporidae; genus Lepus; species Lepus europaeus. The sequence continues at coordinate 15,644,575 of NC_084834.1, read as the reverse complement.
CAGAGTGTCCTGCACGCGGGGAAGGGCTCTGTGCATCACTCAGAGAGCTTCCCACTAGGAAGGCGCGTTCTTTTCAGAACTGTGAGATAGGCCGGCGCTGCCGGCACTCCGGGTTCTAGTCCCAGTTGGGGCGCCGGTTCTGTCCAAGTTGCTCCTCTTCCAGTCCAGCTCTCTGCTGTGGACCAGGAGTGCAGTGGAGGATGGCCCAAGTGCTTGGGCCCTGCACCCGCTGGGAGACCAGGAGAAGCACCTGGCTCCTGGCTTTGGGTCAGTGCAACGCTGGCCGTAGTGGCCATTTGGGGGGTGAATCAACGGAAGGAAGACCTTTCTCTCTGCCTCTCTCTCTCTGTCTAACTCTGCCTGCCAAAAAAAAAGAACTATGAGATAAGAGATATGTGCCGTATGGTCTGGATGTCCTTGAAGACGGGCCACTCACTCCCCCAGCAAGGCGCATCTCCTGAGGTCCATGCAGGACAACGTGGCTCACCTGAAATCTCCTTCTTGGGTGGAGACAGTATCCACCCCACTAAGGGAAATCAAACAGCGACTCCAGTTCAGGAGACCTTCACCAGTACCGGGGTTCCGTTAGCAAACAGGTTCTGGCGGGAGGACAGCGCTGGAGAGAACAGTGTGGTACGATCACGGGTGAAACGGCGCTGGAGAAAGACGACCCCGGTCCTTTCTCACGTGAAAGAGGAATTTCCTCACAGACAAGGCCGAGAGAAACACGCGGTGGGATTCGGCACTCTGATCTTGCTAAAGGTAATTTGGGTGGGGGAGCAGGCATTTTGCACCCTCCTAGAGGGACTCGCCTTTTCCTCGTTAGCCCATCTGACTGTGAGAGCAGCACCCACTAAAGCTGACGGGCGTGCACAAGTTGCTCCTAGGTGCTACCCAGTGTACCCTGAGGCCATGCGCAAACATTCTCAGAAGCACCCCTGAACCCCATTAAAACCGCAGATAAGGAAAACCGTCAGCAGCAACGTGGTAATTGTCAATGTATCCGTAAGACAGAACGAACGTTCCAGAGCAGAGCCGTGCAAAAGGATGTTCCGAGATGACAGAAACACTTGCTCCAGCAATGTCCAAGACGGTAGGCACCCATCACCCATGGCTGCGGAGCCCTTGAAATGCGGCTAGGGCCAAAGAGGAACCCGACGTCTTCATTGTGTTGAGTGTCCATTCATTTCCCTTGAAACGGCCACCTGTGCCCAGTGACCGCGGTACCGGGTGGCCCAGGTGCGAGACAGCACAGTGCAAAGGAACCTGGGTGAGTCCATTCGGCAGCAGGAACCAGACTGAAAGGAACGCCTGCCTCACGGTTACTAGGCTTCACAATGAGGGGAAAGCGAGCTGCACGTGTGGGGATAAAGAAGTTACACCACCACGTTTGAGGTCACGCACGTGTGCTCCCCCTCTGGGTGGGAAGAAAGGCAGGGCCTGGGGTGGTCCCCTGGAGGCGGGCCGTGGCCTGTTTCTTGGCGGTGTGCTTGTGTAGGCTCTGTGATAAATCATCAGGTTCCCCTTTGGCAACTTTTGGAAATCATCAGGTTACCCTTTAGGTTTCAGAAGCTTCCTTATGGAGCACCAAGAAGACATTCTCGATGTTTCTGTACATCTAAAATCATTCTAAAAATAAACACTTTTGTGGCCGGCGCTGTGCCTATGATGCCAGCATCCCATAGGGTCACCGGTTCGAGTCCCAGCTGCTCCACTTCCCATCCAGCTCCCTACTAATGGTCTGGGAAAGCAGTTAGAGGATGGCCCAAGTGCTTAGGCCCCTGTTCCCATACGAGAGACCTGGATGAAGCTCCTGGCTTGTGGATTGGCCTGGACCAGCCCTAGCCATTGTGGCCATTTGGAGAGTGAATTAGAGAATGGAAGATCGATCTCTCTCTCTCTCTCTCTCTCTGCCTCTCAAGTAAGAAGAAAAAAAAATAAAAACAGGAGGTACACAGGCTCCCACCTGAGCCAGGCGGCCCCGGGTCACATTCTACGGAAACCAGCAAGAAGGAGAGCAGGAGGCAGTAACCGCGGGTTGTCTCACGGGACCATCAGCTCTGAGCCAGGCAGGCAGGCAGCGCCACTGCTCTTCACAGCTCCAGGGCCCCCACTGCACTGCCCCCAGTCACTGCACCCCCTTGAGTGGCGCAGCGCCCAGCCTGGGCACCTGTGTGTGTGCAGGCTGGTTGGGTTTTCTTAGTCCCGTTTTTTTTTTAGAGGAAGAACTAGAGAAACCCTGGGACTCGTGCCCCGTGCGGGTCCAACCGCACGGCCCCTCGCCCAGGACAGGCCCATCCCAGGAGTCTGAATGGCGCCCCCTACAGGCCCTCTCGGGCAGCAGGGAACGAGAGAACGCAGATAAGGAGGAGGAAGCTGGCCATCAGCCCTGGGGTGACCTGCGAGCCTGGCTTCTCAAACCCAGAGCCGGAGGCAGGCAAGCTAAGGGCACGCGGGAAAGAGGCCTCGGGGGAACACGCGGGGAGGGCAGAGGCCTCATCACGTGAGCCCCACCATGCCTTGCAGAGGGACGAATGTCAAGGTCTCCGTTCCCTCCCCTCCCCTGCAGCCTGTGCATCCCCACCTGAAGGTCACCCTCATTAACGCTGCCAGAAAAATCCCTCTCCACACCGACTCGCTGCGCTAATAATAGGAGTGCACGCGTGTCTGGGCGGCAGAGCGAGCGCGTGGCCGGGTGTCTCCATCGCCAGCTGTCTCCCTCCGACAGGTGACGCGCTCACACAGTCAACATTAATGGGATCCGGCTGAGCCCCAGATGACGTCACGGGGGTGACTCACATCGTGTCGATGGATCCCTTTCGCCCCTCCTGCTCGTTCTGCAAGGTGACCTTGACTTGTCACACAGCCGCTGCGAGAGCCAGGAAGCTGAGGGGCTGGCATAGGCAACGGGTTGCCTATCCTGGCTGCTGGGAAGGGGCAGGGGGCGGGCAGAGAGCAGAGACCAGGGCCGGAGCTCCCCAGGGATCCAGAGCTGGGCTAATGAGCGCCTGGTCGGTCTCCTCTGCAGAGGAGCCCAGAGGAGCCCAGCAGCCCGGTGGCCACGGCCCTGCTCGCTGCCCGAGACCTTTCCTCGGCGACCTTCGTGCTGAGCGCTGGCTCGTTCCTCCTGGACATTGAACAAGTACTCAGGAGCCGGAAATAAACTGTGAGCAGCTGGGAAACACTGCCACGACAGAACGGGCTTGGCTTATGCAATCGTTCCCACTCCGCGAGGAAAATGTTCCGAAGGAGAGAGGGTGACTCACACCCCCCCAAGATGCGACTCACCCCGGAAGGCGGCAACGAGGAGGTCAGACCTGCAGGGCTGCTCGGCCTGGGCTCTCCAGGCTCCTAGGTGCCCACAGAGCCCTCTCCTCCTTCCCTGCCTTAGTATCTTTCCCTCTTTGCACTGGCTCCCTCGTTTGCGTGGGGCCTGGGCACATGTTGATTCTTTTTCTTACAACAATTTATTTTTATTTATTTGAAAGAGTTACAGAGAGAGGTAGAGAGAGCGAGCTTCCATCTGCCAGCTCACTCCCCAAATGGCTGCAATAGCCAGAAAGCTGGGCCGATCCAAAGCCAGGAGCCAGGAGCTTCCTCCAGGTCTCCCACGTGGGTGCAGGGGCCCAAGGACTTGGGCCATTTTCTACTGCTTTCCCAGGCCACAGCAGAGAGCTGGATCGGAAGAGGAGCAGCCGGGACTTGAACCGGCGCCCATATGGGATGCTGGCACTGTGGGCCAGGGCTTTAACCCACTGCACCACAGCTCTGGCCCCAGGTATTGATTTCTTAAAACTTGAACTGCAGAGGAAGGACCAAGTGAAGCTGAGCAAGCTGCTTGTGCGTTTTGTCTGTTTCTGCAAGAGGCAGTGGGTCTTTGTCACGCACGCTGCCCTCGTCACCAGGAGACGGGACACGGACCCTCCGATTCCAGACCTGGAAGGTGTCTTTACCAACAGCTCGGCTTCCGGGTGAGGATGAAGACAGGAGCACAGCAGTGGAAGGCGCGGAGGATGGGAGCCCCGGGCTCTTCCTCACTCACTGCTCCAGGTTCCTTAGGCCTCCTCCACCCGCCGCCTAGAAGGGATAACTCGGGCTGAGCCCTTCGAATCCAAACATTCCAAAGTCCAGAAATGTCCATGCCAAGCTTTTGAGTGTTGGCATGAAGACATAATTGTGACGGGTCCAGCCCACACCCTTTGTTCCATGTAGAAAATTATCTAAAATATTGCATCAAATTGCTTTCAGCTATATCCGTCACGTGTCTATGAAACATATCAAATTTCTTGCTTAGTTTTGGGTCCTGTGCCCAAGATATCTCATTATGTCTATGCAAGTATATGAAACCCTCCTCGTCCCAACCGTTTCCAGCAGGAAGCACCCAAGCTGAGCTTACGAGTTACTAAAGCCTTTCCTCCTGGCAAATCCAAGAAAGTGCCAAGCCCTGTCTCACAGGTGTTCGTAGAGTTCCTAAGGAGCACCTGCACTCCATGGCTGAGTACCTGGGCCCAGGGGCTGGCTCTGCTCCCAGTGCCAGCTTCCCTCCTTCTAACGCACGCTCTGGGAGGAGGTGCGGGTGGTGGCTGAAGCAGCGGGGTCCCTGCCACCCACGTGGGGACCCAGACTGAGTTCCCAGCTCCCAGCTTCAGCTCAGCCTAGTCCCAGCTGTTGCAGGCACCTGGGGAATGAAGCCGTGGAGTGGAAGCTTCTCTCTCTCTCTCTCTTTCTCTCTCCTCTGCCTTTCCTCTCTCCCTCCCTTTTAAATAATTAAATTTCACCTAAAAAAAATCCTGGAAATGCATGTTATGAAATAAACCTTGCACGGATTTCAAAAACTTGGGAGCCAACGTAGCGCCTCTCTGAGTTCCCTTTTTCCCTGATCTTTCTGCGCCTGGATACCAGCAGAGAAGGGAGTCATGGGTAGTAGCCCCAGGTGACTCGGGCAGAGGAGGACAGGACAGAAGCCAGGAAGCCCGTGGAGCTCTGTCCCCAGAGACCTCGCCCCTCCAAGTTCGTGCTGCACCTGTTGAGGAGAGCCTCACTCTCAGAGCAAGACCTCAGCCTCCACTCTTTCCATGAATAACCACCTACCAGGAGGTCTCCCCAAGCCTTCCTGTTGCTTCTTTTTTTAAAAAAGATTTGTTTATTTGAAAGAGTTACAGAGAGAGGTAGACACGCACACATACACACACAGAAAGAGAGAGAGAGACAAAGAGAGAGAGAGAGGTCTTCCATAAGCTGGTTCACTCCCCAGATGGTTGCAACGGCCAAAGCTGAGCAGATCGGAAACTAGGAGCCAGGAGCTCAGAGTGCAGGGGCCCAAGCACTTGAGCCATCCTCCACTGCTTCCCCAGGCGCATTAGCAAGGAGCTGGATCAGAAGTGGAGCAGCCGGGACGCCAATGGTTGTGGGATGCAGGTGTTGCTGCTTGTGGCAGCTGCATGGGAACTCCGGCCCCTCCCCTCTCCTTTGACATCACCCTCCCTCAGCTCCCAGTGCAGAGAAGGCTCTGTGTTCCTGCTGGCTGCCCCGAGCACTCTCTGTTCCCGGTTACCACCTGCGTCTCCAGCTCCCCGGAAGCCCTGGAGCATTCTCAGGGGCAAGGCTTTCAAGATCGGTCTCCCCAAGGGTAAGCAGGATGGCACCAGGTCCTCACCACTCCCAACCCCGCCACAGCCCCTGTCCAGGGCTCAGTCCTCTGATGGCAGGAAGGCCTGGCTTCCTCCCCTTTCCCAAGGGGAGCCTCTCTCCAACCCTGAGAAACACCTGTTGCAATCAGCAGCTCCACTTTGCACAGCCCAAACCACAAGCAGACACGGCAGCAGGTCAACCACAGAGCCACATTTAGCAAGGGCGGGTAAGGTTTAAGGAGAGCGAAGCTGTGCAGTGGGAAGTGGGCAGGCAGGCGGCTGCAGACTTGACTTCAGAATGCTGCCCCGGGGCCGGTGCCCACGACCAGGCTGACAACTCCGCTGGCAGTGGGCTCCGTCACCCCTGTAGTGATCCCGTTCCCCAGATGCTCATTCCCAAGCGCTGGAACCCGCGGCACCTCGCTGAGTCCTCAGCAGTCCTGTGCTGCGAGCACATCGTTGTTGTCAGACGTGTGCCGCGGAGCCATAGAGAAGAACCCTCAGAGCCAGCCTGGACTTCAGTGCCTCTCCTGCCTTTCCACGTGGCTCCCGACTCCGGCTTCCTGCTATTGTCCATCCTGCGAGCGGTGGTGACGGCGCGAGTAATCGGGTCCCAGCCACCACGTGGCAGATCTGGCTTGTTCCAGGCTCCAGGCGCAATCCCAGCCCAGCCCTAACTATCACAGGCATCTGAGTAGGGAACCAGCAGATGGTCTCTCTCTCTCTCTCTTTCTTCAACTGCCAAATTAATTTTGTGATCAAATACTACCCGAAAAGCCAGGTGATAGAACTCAGTCGCTTGCAGCTTAGGGAACAGTTAGGGGACTGAATGAGGGTTGCATTTTGCACCTTGCTCTTCCACGCCTGCACCTGCCCAGCTGGTCCCAGGTGAGCGTGCCCCTCCCCGCTGGTGGCTGCTGCTTGTGACCCAGAGCAGCAGGTGCGCTCGCCGGCCAGCTCCTTCAGACTGCAGAACACGGCTCTGAGGTCACCCACTCCAAAACCAACGTCATCTGCGCAGGAGCGCCCCCTTTGGCGACCTGCTGCCCCAGCCGTTCCAGACACAGTTCAGAAGGTCCGCTCCCCGGGGGAATTGCTTGTGGAACCAATTCATCTTGGCGATTTTACAGGAAGCTTGCTCGGAATTTAAAATTCCGGTGGGCAGCATTTCTCCGAGCAGAGCCCAGGAATTCTGGGTAAAGGAAGTCTGGTGGGGGCTGACCGGTATCCCCCAAAGGATACAGACACGGAAGTCCTAACCCCCAGTGCCTGGGTCTGCGGCCACATTTAGAAACAGCTCCCTCGACGATGCCACCAAGGGAAGAGGACACTGTGCTGTGTGCAGTAGGATGGCCCTTTCACCACGCGCGACAGGTGCGCTTATAAGGTGAAGAGCGAGGCCGCAGGATGGAGGCCGTGTGATGGAGGAGGCAGCCACAAAGAAGCCAAGGAAGACACAAGCCAAGAAAGATCTAGGATTCCCAGCCGCCGTCAGAATCCGGGAGAGAGGTGTGGACCAGAATCTCCCCTTTATTTTTAAGATTTATGTATTTATTTTTAAAGGCAGAGCGACACAGAAAGGAAGACAGAGAGATCTTCTCCTCTTTTCCTGGTTCCCTTCCTAAATGGCTGCCACAGCCAGGGCTGGGCCAGGCCAAAGATGGAGGCCAGGAGCTCCATCTGGCTCTCCCACATGGGTGGCAGGGGCTCAAGCACTTGGGCCATCTTCTGCTGCTTTCCCAGGGTCATTAGCCAGGAGCTAGCCTGGAAACAGAGCAGCTGGGACTCAGATCCACAGCAGCCTAAGCCGCTGTGCCACTCGTGGGCCCCTGCACGCCTGGATTTCAGACTGCCAGCCCCCCGAGCTGGCAGAGAAGAGATTTCTGCTATTCTTAGCCGAGCAGCTGGTGGTCCTTGGTTACAGCAGCCCTGGGAACCTGATACAAGGTCTTCGGCTAATGATGCCTCGACCAGGCCCCCTGCAGCCCGGTTAAATCAGACCCTCAGCGAGGTGGGTAATTTTTATCAAATGTTTCTTTAAGGTGCCACGAGATTCCAAATACCAACGAGGGCAAGAAACTGCTGAGCTGAACACGACGGACCAGGCCTCCTCGCCTGCTTGTTTTTCAGCCGACTCTCTCAAATGCATTGGACCACCCAAAAAAAAATAAAATAAAATAAAAATTTTGGAGCATCATTTCCAAGACCCGTGCTTTGCAGAGCATGTGCTAGAAAACCCTATTTTTTGTTGGGTTTTTTACAGCCTGGCTGGTAACACCTGCTTGGAAACCCGTCCAGGTCAGCGTGACGGCTGTGACGTTCTGTGTTACAGAACTGGGTGCTCACTCGCCGAGGGCTGCGTGTTCCAGGGTCTCCCTCTTCTCACGGAGGCAGGGGACTGGCCCTCAGAGCCCAGCATGTGTCTTAGATGCCTTCATGTTGGTGATTAGGCCTTGAACTTGACCTCCGCCTTGGCTGAGGCTCTGTCTTTAAATACACTGGCTAGCTGCGCTTCTTCCCACCGAGACCGTGAGTGACTTTAAATAGGCTGTCTTCAGTCTCCTTCAGGCACCATGGCAGAAATATCACGGAGGTGTGGGCGTGCACATATGCACGCACACCCACACTAGGCTCTGACACACATCCCCAAGCTCCTGCACGCACGCCGTCCATCCCCCCGCGCGGGCTGCCGATGCCTAACCTGTGCTCTGTGGCTGGCGAGGGGCTCATGAAATCAAAGAGGGGGGAAGGTGGACGTCCGGGTCTGCAGTGCCTCCCTTGGGTTATGAAGACAGGGCACAGGCCACTGTGGGCAGGGCGGCTTCCAAATCACGTCGCGTGGTGGAGGCGGCAGGCGCCTGGAATTGTTGCCACTCCACGTACCCTCCAAACTCTCCCGGTCGTTCGGCTTGCTGCCCGGCCTTGCGAGGGGAGGCAAGGCGGCCACACATCACTGATCACACGTTGGTTTTGTTTCATATGTTGATCATTGGTTCTCAGCGTAAATCGGCGTCCTCTGAAACCTCACGTGTTCCATTCTCTGCCCTCAGAGATCTTCAGGTTTGTAGGCTTCACCGGCCTGCCAAGGGGTCCCCGGCACAACGTGAGAGGTGAACAGCCCTGGCTCAGATCCGCAGGTGCACACAGGCTCGCCTGTAGACTTGTGGGAGATGCAGATTCCACAGGGGATCCAATTCAGTGGGTCAGAGGGCGGAACCCAGGAACCTGCATTTTGGAAGGGAGGGAGGGAGAAAGAAAGGAAGGAGGGAGAGAGGTGAAACTCGGTATGTGAGCATCAGAACCGACCGCTGAGACTCATAGCAGACAACAGATGAGAGAGCACATTTTTCAGATCCGGATCCCGGCACATCAGTGTCAAACGCTGCAACCCTGAAGGTGAAGGTGGCACGAAGCTTGTGCCGGCAACGGTGAGTACAGAATGACCGACGACACCGCAGACTTCCCTGTCTGCCCACAGCCCTGGGGATGGGCAGGCGTGGTGGGACACAGGCTGGTGAAGACCCAGAACCTTCTCTCCTCCCTCTTCCCCAGCCCCAAGCCAATGCAATCTCGGATCCCGGAGAGGCAGAGGCCTAGGTCGGGGGCTGTCCCCATGGTGGGCCCTGCGGCTCCCCCGTCATCACCCGCACGCCCCACAGCTGCCTCTGCGGCCGGGGACTCCCCTGGCACATGCCCAGAGCCCAACCTGCCTGTCTCGCCTGAGGAACTCCGCCTGCTGTGCCTGGACTGCCGGGACCCCTGCCTGCTCTTTCCAGAAACTTCTGTGCTCCACATCCTTCAGGACTGTGGCTTTTGACCCCGACCAGCCCTCTGCTCTCAACTACATTTCATGGATCCCATTGGCCGATTCTGCACGTCTGCTACCGGCTGGTGGCTGGGCTGGGGAGGGGGACAAGGGGGACAGCAAGGAGGCAGAGGGGCCAGCAGGGACACTTCCAATGCAAGCCCAGCGCACCTCTCTGGGGACCAGCCTTCCCCTGTCTTCATGGTCTTCCTACTGTTACCCTTTTATTCTCATACATACATACACAGATGCACGTATATGTGTGTCCATGCGTGTGTGCGAGAGAGATGCTGGTCAAATCTTTTGTAAAGTGAGATGCAGCTAACACGCTATGACAGATCACACGAGGCACACACCAAGCTGGGGCTGTCACAGCCGCTGACCCGGTTAATTAACAGTAGGCGCTCACTAGACAGCGGGACTTTCATCATCTCCGTGTTCGCAGAAGGACGAGTGCACAAGCTGTGGCCGCGTGCTCAGCACGAGGTGGCTGAGGACGCAACACTCAAGCTTGCCCGTCTCTAAACCCAGGCTCCCCCACTGTGACGCGCCTGCCCCTCTCAAATGCTTTCTCAAGTGCATTGCTCTCCCAGCACCCAGCGGACTCATTATGCTTTGCTACCAAGGAGCAGAGGTTCTTCTGCAGAGGATGGTGCCAAAGCACTGTGCATGGAGGCCAGTGCTGTGGCATAGCGGGCTAAGCCTCCACCTGCAGCCCCGGCATCCCCCATGGGCATTGGTTCGTGTCCTGGCTGCCCTTCTTCCAATCCAGCTCCCTGCTAATGTGCCTGGGAAAGCAGCAGAAGATGGCCCAGGTGCTTGGGCCCCTGTTCACATGTGGGATACCAGGAAGAAGCTCCTGGCTCCTGGCTTCCACCTGGCCCAGCCCTGGCCATTGCAGCCATTTGTGGCGTGAACCAGTGGATGGAAGATCAATCTCTCTCTCTCTCTCTCTCTCTCTCTGTAACTCTGCATCTCAAGTAAATAAATTAATCCCCCCCCCAAAAAAAAGGGAAGAGGAGAAGGAGCCTCCTTGTCCGTGAGACAAGAAGGACAAACAGCAATCCGAGTGTCCATCAGACACTTATTTTCGCCTTACTTATTCTTTTTGTGCAGTTATTGGATCAAGTCTGGATCCCCAAGAAGCAGCCCCCATGCCTTGGCCGGTGACCGCAGCAATGGCGGAGGAAGGAAGAATCGTGCTGCTAGGTTGCAGAGTTGGTTTTCCCGGAGCTCCAAACGTTCACAAAAGAGCCTGGCACGTGTAGGATGCAGGCCGCCTCAAGCGTAGGCTTCGGCGTCAGCACTCACGGAAGCGTTAGGGGCACCCAGCAAGGGGAAGCCTGCATCAGGCGTCCTGCAGATCCACAAGCATGGGTCGTGCTGGCACTGAAGCCTCACGCCCGCTCTCTCCATCCCTCGCCAAGACGCTCTGCACTTGGTCCAGAGCATTCAAATTAAACACAGCCCATGTGGCAGCATCTGGGATCCACAGGGCCAAAGACAAACCTGAACCAATCCCATTTCACGGCCCTGCTATGGACTCGGAGTGGATGACTGGGGGCACCAGCCAAAGCAAAAAGACCAGCTCCTCTGTGGGCTCCCTGGACCCCCAGCACCCCAAGAGCTCTCCCCTTCTGGCTGCTCCTGGCCCACTGACCTTGGAGAGCATCTGAGCTCCCCCCAAGAGACTCCACCGCCTCTATTTTTATGTGTGCCCCTGCGTGCATCCTTCCGGCCTCCCTCCCTCCCATCTCTGCCCTGTTGGCCCCTTCCTGTTCATCCTGGCCACCCACGCTAACACGAGCCGGCTCTGAGGTTGACATCAGGAAGCCATGGTTTTATGTCACTGAAATAAATTAACCCAAAAGAAAAAAAAAGATATATAAATAGAAAATGCATGGAGGGAGGTAATTACAAGGCTTCCCCTGACGCACGCTGCTTGCACATCACTGTTGAATGATAACAACAGCTTCCCTGGAAGAGGGAGAGGAGGCAGGGGAGTGAGCTATCTCTGTGCCTAGGCTGTGATCCCAGGGACCTGCCCACTCCCATCCAGCTCACACCATCCTGGGGAACCGAGAAATGGAGTCTGCGTTACCCTGGCCTCAGATCTGGCCCCTAGGAAAAAGCCAGAACTGGAGGGAAATGTTCAGACCTCCCCTAGACCTATCCCCCAACGTGAGCACTGACATCACCGATCTGAGGACCCTGGGACACCCACAGGCACAGAGGCCCCAGACCAGAAATACCAACCCGGCCAAGCAGCTGCTTTCCCGCTCTTGGCCCTTCCCAGCCACAGGCCAAGACCTTGGCAGCTCCCCCGCAGGGATCCGTACTTGAACGTGGACACTTGTTGGAGCAGCACTTGGTGGGCACTGAGAAGACACAGAAGCTGACCCTTTGCTGTGGCCATGAAACAAGGCACAGATTTTACCCTGGGAGGAAGAGGAGGGAGAAGGGAAAGAAGAGAAGGGGGAGGCCAGGGTGGAAGAAGAGGAGGCAGAGAAGGGAACCAGGAGGAGAAGGCTTGTGCCTGAGAAGGAGCCCCTTGTTAAACAGTCAGGGGGCTGCTCCCACCCCCACGAGTCAGAGTTACACAGAGAGAGAAGGAAAGGCAGAGAGAGAGAGAGAGAGAGAGCTCTTCCATCCGCTGGTTTACTCCTCAATTGGCCACAACAGCCGGAGCTGTGCCAATCCGAAGCCAGGAGTCAGGAGCTCCTTCCAGGTCTCCCACGTGGGTGCAGGGGCCCAAGGACTTGGGCCATCTTCTACTGCTTTCCCAGGCCATAGCAAAGAGCTGGATCGGAAGTGGAGCAGCCGAGACTCAAACTGGTGCCCATATGGGATGCTGGCACTGCAGGTGGAGGATTAACCCACTGTGCCACAGCGCTGGTCCCCCTTTTTTGTTTTTTAAAGATGTATTTTATTTATTTGGAAGACAGAGAGAGAAGGTTTTCCATTCACTGATTAACTCGCCAAATGACCACAACAGCCAGGGTTAAGCCAGGCCCAACCTGGGAGCCCAGAACTCCATCTGGGTCTCCCACATGGGGGCAGGGACCCACGTACTTGGGCCATCTTTTACTGCTTTGTCAGGTGCATTGGCAGGGAGCTGGATTGGAAGCGGAACAGCTGGGACTCAAACGGGCTCTCAGATACAGGATGCCGGAGGCACAAGATGAGGCTTAACCCCTGTGCCACAACGCCAGCCCTGGCAATCATCCTTTGGTGTCTGTGGGGGATCCGTCCCAGGGCTGCCAAGCCCGTGGATGCTAAACCCTCGGATGCCCACGTTCGTTGTATCAGGTGGGTAGCATTTGCATATAACCTGCACCCCTCCTCGCTTACTCGTTACGTCAGCTCAGGATCACTCACGATACCTAATACAAGGTGCAAGCTCTGGACGCTGGTATCCAGCCGTGTTGCTTAGGGGAAAAGGACAAGAAACAGAAGTCTCTACACAAGCAAGAGGGGCAGAGCCAGGCCTGGGAGAGGACCGGGAAGACAAGACAGAGCAGGGCAGAGATGCGTGGGTTCAGGTTGGAGCAACAAGGCTCCACTCCCTACCTCCTCGCACGGCCTCCAGAGGGCACAGGACCTCGGCAACAAAGGCCCCCTGGGGGACTCCCAGCCACAGCAAAGACCAGAGGGCTATGTGGGCCTCAAAACTGTACACGCTCGGTCGGGCTGACCAACAGATGGTGCTCAGCCAGTTCTCCCCGCTTTTTTTTTTTTTTTTTGACAGGCAGAGTGGACACTGAGAGAGAGACAGACAGAGACAAAGGTCTTCCTTTTACTGTTGGTTCACCCTCCAATGGCCGCTGTGGACGGCACACGGCAGCTGGTGCACCGTGCTGATCTGAAGCCAGGAGCTAGGTGCTTCTCCTGGTCTCCTATGCAGGTGCAGGGCCCGAGGACTTGGGCCATCCTCCACTGCACTCCCAGGCCACAGCAGAGAGCTGGCTTGGAAGAGGGGCAACCGGGACAGAATCCGGCGCCCCAACCGGGACTAGAACCCGGTGTGCCAGCGCCGCAGGCGGAGGATTAGCCTAGTGAGCCACGGCGCTGGCCCCTGCTTTTGCAGATCCTGTGACTCACAGTCGGGGGGGGTGGGGGGGTGGGCAAAGGACCCGGATTTCAGCCGAGATGAAGTTTCCCATTGGCCTCACAGGAGGCGGGCTCAGAATAAACTAAGTTTACATTGGAGGGGGCCAGCCTTCCTTTCTACCTCCTGTTGTAGAGTGAGACACATGCCCCACTCAATCCGGTTAAGCTCTGCTCCGCCCCCAAGCCACGCCGGCTGCCGCTCTGTGGTCAAGTGCCAGCATCCCTTTTGGGCCTGGCTGCCTACTAAGCAGCCCCCAACAGCTGCTGCCTGGCTGAGCCCACCCAGCGCAGGGCAGATCTGCCTTTAAAATGCATGAGGCGGCGCTAGTTCCAGGTTAATATTTCACGGGTTAATCCCTCCCGCACTGTGGCACGACACTGTCAGAATCCCACGGCCTCGTCCAGAGCGCTGTCCAGCCTCCTCAGGCCCTTAGCTCTGAGCCAGCCCTGAATGTTTAAAAGCATTTCCCCACTGCAGCCACTCTTCCTGCCTCCGGATCGCTCTCAGAAGAGCTCCGAGTGTCCCGCATTTGTCATCTGTGAGGATTGGATCTGATGTGTGATTATAAAGTAATGAGACTGACTTTTAAACAACTCGCAGGTCTTATGAATCCAGATGAGTGCTGGCCTTCCCAGATGTCACCTTGGAAGGCTTGGCCACGCGCCCCAGATACCGTCACTCAACTCTCTGTATGCAAATCGCCTGCAGGAACAATTAGCCAATTGCAGGAGAAAATAGAAACTCAGACCCACCAGGCGACGGCACCCATCGCTCTCTGGAGTGGCCCGGTGGTGAGGTGCCAGCCTCCTACGGAGCCTCTCTCTCCTGTCCAGAACCTTTGAAAGCTCCTACCTACCGTGAACAGAGCTTCAACACACAAAAGGCCGTTCGAGGTGTGCCCTACAGTGGGTTCCTTGGCTCTATGCCTTTTCCTTCTTCCTTTCCGCCATCATCTTTCACAGATCCCAAGTTCTCCATATCCCCCTTTTCTTACTTCTTAAATCATGCTTTAAAAAAAAAAAAAAAGAAGAAGAAACACCCAGGAGAGGGAGCGACTGCTGACCACAAGGCACGGAGAGACCAAGGGTCCGTGGCCATTGAGATAGGTTCCGTGGGGTTGACCAGCAAACCCGAAATCTCCATGGCCTCACTCCCAAGGAGTTCATTGCTGGCTCTCTGTACAGATGTGAAATGTGGGGGTAAGGACAAGGGGCCCTGATTCACCGCTCAGTTCCCAGAGAATTGACAACGTTCTCGATGGCTCCATAGAGCGGGAGGAGAGAGACTTAGAACTACTCATGTGAGCCGCTAAGTCCTCTGTCTTGAGCCGACATCAGGTCTCACCCACAGCACACTGGCCACGGTTAGTCTGGTCTCACAGCCCCACTCGTCAGGGAAGGAATTGTCAGCTTCCCATGTGCCTGGAAGAGACGGACGAGGGAGTAAGAGAGGGCTAGGCATTAGAATTCTCTGCTACAAACCGACAGAGAGTGTGATGATGTCAAGTCTGGTAGGCTGTTCCCTTAAAGGCCCCCGGCAGTCATGCCTCCCAGAAGCTACTCCCTTGCTTCGTCTACTCAGCCTGTCCGTGGCCAGTGGGACATCCACGCACGCCAGGCAAGGCAGAGAGACAAATGCTTGTATGATGATGAGGCTGGCTCTCTTGGATGCTGCCATCAGTACACAGAAAGACCAGGCTCTCTGGCAGAGAGGCCACATGGGAAAGGAACAGAAGCAACCATTTCGATGGCCCCAGCCAACTGGAAGGCATGTGGGTGCGGCCAAGCCGATCATCTAGCTCCCAGATGAACTGACAACTGACCACAAGCCTAACAGTTAAGCAGGGCCAACATCATGTGCAACCAAGATAAGGCATCCAGGCTAAGCCTGCCCAGTTCGCCGAGCCACCAAGGAGTGAGCAAATAAACGGCTCTTGTTTGAAACCACAAAAATTTGGAGTGATTTGTTGCACAGCGGTAGATAATCACTAAAGCAATTCCTCTCTACAAGAAGGGGTGCGGCTGTGACGAGACCCTGGAACCTGCGACACTGGCCTTGGGACCCAGCAGCAGATGGGAGCTAGGCAGTCAGTGACGAGGTTGCTGCGGGAAGACGAGAAAGAACGCGTCATCTTTTCGTGCACGCTGGAAAGGGAGTGAGGAAATTATTAGATGCTTGGAAGAGGACAATCCAAGCTCTCTAGTGGCAGAGTAATTGAAAAAATGCTGCCTGCAGTGACTTGAAAGATAGATGGTACTTAATGAACTTGTCTGTTTAGTGAAGAAACTCTCCACACTCAATGTTGAAAGCGCCTGCTGGAGGCTCCCAACTGGGGATGATAAGGCACTGCCGGGGAGAGAAGGGCTAAAAAGGAAGCTGTTCCATTTTTAAGCAGATTTCAGAAGGAAGATAGGGGGCCCAGAACTTGCTGCTTTAGAAAAATTCAACTGTTTCTCACCTCTAGTCTCTCCAGGCGGACAGAGTGCCTTGGAGACGAAATCGCATCGACAGAGCTCAAATCGAGGCTCTGCTCGTAAAACCCTTTGGTAAACTTGCAAAGGCAGTGATCAGGAGACCCCTTCAGCCAGACAAAGGGGTTTCTGAGAACCCTAGGGGCACTCCCTGTCCCACAGCTCAACCATATTCCCCCCTAGGAAGAAAAAAAGGTCGATCTAATCAGGAGTCTAATAAGGAGACTGCAGGGGCGTGGGCTCAACTCCAGTTAGATGCATAGGAAACCCACCATTTTTTCAGAGATGTTTTTGAGTGAAAGCACTACCAGGTTAGGTCAAAAGTGGGAAAGATAACCCCAAATTGGAGGCCTCTGGATCTCTCCTTTTTTTCTTTATTCATTTTTATTTGAAACACAGGGAAACACAGACAGAGGTCTTTTAACTGCTAGTTCGCTTCCCAGACGCCCATAATAGCCACGGCTGGGTCAAGCCAAGGCCACAAGTCTAGAACTCAGTTCAAGTCTCCCAGGTGGGCGGCAGGGACCCAAGTACTTGAGCCATCACCTGCTGCCTCCCATGGTGCACACTTGCAGGAAGCTTACCTGGAAAGCGAGTAGTCAAGACTCAAACCCAGGCACTCCCATGTGAGATGCAGGCATCCCAAGTGGTGACTCACCCGCTGTTCCAAACACATACCCCTTAACCACCACTTCCCACAGGCAGGAATCGGGCTGAGCAAGCCACCTGGCTACAGACGTGACACGCATCTCGGAGTGCAGCCAAGAGTCCAGAGGGAAGGGCTGAGAGTCATAGAAGCAAATTGGCCGGATCTTAGAGACCAGAGCCAGGTCCCAATCACGGAGCATTCTCCAGCCCCACTGCAGACGCCAGTACAGGACCCCTGGACTTCGTAATCACTCTAGACCAGCATCTGATCCCCATCCTTTCCATTTCAAATGTTCCTGTCTGTGGAATCGTCCAGTTTCTTTCCACAGAACACTTGTTCTTGGAGTTCAACACCTCTAGGTGAGGGGAAGCTGCACAGAGCGGCCTTATCTACATCTGGGGTGGATGCAAATCGTGAGATAATGGATTTCAGTGGGAGGCGTCAGGAGATAAACCCTGTGAGAGCCTTGGGAAGGAGGAGTGTGTTTTGTGCGTGCCCAGGGTGGTTTTCTGTATCCGCCCGTTTCCTCCATCCCTACTGTGCATCCCTTTTGCAACTCCTCCACGAAGAGGGAACCCTGTTTCTCCACTGCTTGACTCTCAGCTGGTCTTGTGATCTGCACTGGCCAGTCCAGTGGTGGCCACAGTGATGCTATAGGACTTCTGAGTTCAGGCATCACAAGACGCAAAGCCGTCACCCTCAACTTGGAAAGTGGCCATCGCCAAGTCCAAGGCCATCCTGCTAAGAATGGAGAAGCTCTAGGGAGGAGAACCAGACACCCTGAACCAAATGCCTCAGCTTTGGATGTGTGAGAGAGCCAGTCTCGGGTCACTGGGCCCAGCTAACCTGCTGGATGATTGTAGTCACAAAGGTAATTCCCACCAAGAGCGGCAGAAGAACCACCCAGCTAAACCCAGCCTGCATTTCACAGCTGTGGGCAAATCAATGACTGCTGTGTCCAGCCATTCTTTTTTATGCAACTTGCTATGTTTGAAAAATAACTGAAATATCAAAAAAGTTAATTGTCCAGCTAGCGTATTTGTGCTATATAAAAGCCAAGCATCCGTAAGCACTTTATTTTATTTAGTAGGCACAGAGATGAGAGAGAGAGAGAGAGAGAGAGAGAGAGAGAGAGAGAGAGAGAGGAATCCCATCTACTGTTTCATTCTCCAAATGCCTCAACAAGCAGCGCTGGGCCAGGCCAAAGCAGGGAGCCAGGAACTCAATCCAGGGTTCCCTTGTAGGTGGCAATGACCTAGTAACTTGAGCCACCACTGCTGCCTCCCAGGTCTGCATAAGCAGGAAGCTGGAGCCGGAGCTAGGAGTCAACCAGGTAGTCCGAGATGGGATGCAGGCATCTTTGCCACTAGGTTAAACACCTGCCCCAGACAAGCACCTTAACCTGCAGTCTTGTTTGATTTCCTCTCAGTTGGCGTGGCAGGAATTACTTTCATCTGTATATAAAGAAATAAGCTCAGGAAAGTGGAGTTCATGACCTGTGAGAGGGCCAAGGCTCAAATTTTCTCATCCCAGGAGCCAGGGGACTGCTGGCCTTTTTCAGTTCCGAGTTTCTGGGAGCTGCAGCTGAGGGATCTCACTCAGGGCACTTTGCACCTGCTGCAGCTGGGGAGATGATGGACTTGGGTTCACGCCTGATGGTGGAGCCAGATAGGACTTTCCCTTATACCACCGGAGCCTCGGAGACGCTGCCCTTAGAGAACACGGACTGCAAATGCGCACTCCTGGCACTTGAAGCCCAGGGTGACGCTGAGGAAGCATTCATGAGCGCACAGAGCCTGTCAACGGCGCGGACCACAGGGCTTGCTCCTCCACCCCCCTTATGTCTCTGTTCTACATTCTCTCCTCTGCGGGGCCTTCCCTGCACTGCCCCCTGCCCCCGGCCCACACGTGACCTGTTCCTGTGTGGGCTGCTCCTTAGCACTGACCACCCTCTGCCATGCTATTCGTTATACTCGATCATTTGTTCATGGTCTGCCTCCCCTCGCTGAGCTACAAGCTCAGAGAGCAGGGATACTCTCTGTCTAGCATAGGAGCACAATCCCAGTGCCGGCAGCAGTCCCTGGTGCACGCTAGGTAGCCTGCAAAGTGTGCTATTGGATGAACAAACAGAACGAGAAAGGTTTGCTTTGAGAGAACTGAGACACAGGGCCCCTCTCTCTCAAGGTTGACACCTCCCTGGCTTCTTGGGAGAGCGTGCTGGCCTCTGGCCAAAGCTCTGACTTCCCATGGGAACGACTTTCACCTCCTCCCCAGAGGAGTGCTGTGGGCCCACTGTCCCCAGGATCCCGAGCCCTCCACCCCAGATTCCACAGCACGCATTCTGCCCTGTTTTCTTTTTCCCTTTCCCTCGCGCTTTCCATGGTTTCCCCACGGCCTTTGCCAGTGGTCAGCTCTTAGCCAACGTGAACTCCTGGCTACAGACAGACAGACACACAAGGAAGCAGCAGGAAAGGCTGGGGCAGCTGATGTGGAAGGCCGGATGCAATCAACTGAGTGTGTGCCCCCCAAAGCCATGGTGTCAGGAGGCGGGGTCCATGGGAGACAGCTGGGTATCGGGGACAGAGCCCTCCTGACAGGGGCCGGTGACCTTGTAAGAGAGGCCCGCGGGAGCTCATTCACACCTCCTCCCGCACAGGACACAGTGAGAAGGCAGCGTCCACACTGGGCATCAAATCTGTCGGGGCCTCGACTTGAGCCTCACACACTCCCAAATGTAGGAAGTTTCTGTTGTTCACATGGGGTCTTCAGAGGTTCATGGGAATGTGTATTATGAAAAACATGGGGGTGGCACTGTGGCATAGCGGGTAAAGCCTCCGCCTGCAGTGCCCGTATCCCATATGGGTGCCAGTTCGAGACCCAGCTGCTCCACTTCTGATCCAGCTCTCTGCTATGGCCTAGGAAAGCAGTAGGAGATAACCCAAGTGCTTGGGCCCCTGAACCCACATGGGAGACCTGGAGGAAGCTCCTGGCTTTGGATCAGCTCAGCTCTGGCCATTGCGGCCAGTTAGGGAGTGAACCAGTGGATGGAAGACCTCTCTCTGCCTCTCCTTCTCTCTCTGTGTAACTCTTTCAAATAAATTAATTAATTAAATATTTTTTTAAAAGAAAAAAAAAAAAACACTGGGCCTGGATTTTCCAATGTTTTGCAGCAAAACAGGCTTACCTTTCAATCCCATTCTTCCACAAACTCTATAAAATGTCCACATCAGCCTTGTGTCCGTGCTCTGGGCCGATGCACGTGCAAGCTGAGAGCAGGCTTTGTCCTTCTCCCATCTGGTCCCATGAGAACCCCCATACGCCATCAGCACATGCTGTAAAGGGCAGTGCACCCCGCTGTGGTGGGCGACAAGGCTGCCGGGGCCATATGTTCTTGCAGGTTGGCCATGACCTCTGGTCCTACTCAGGTTCACCACTACCCCCCACCGCCACCATGCAGTATTTCCACACCATAATGGCCGACGCCAGGGCCTGTCGCCTTTACCGCCTGGCAGGTCCGACAGGGCTCATTGCCTGATAAGCAGTTCCAGATGCACTGATTTGGTGACTGTGGCCAAGAGTTCTGTCTCTGTGTGGACCCAGGGACATGCCAAGACTTGGTCTCAATGGGCACGTAATTCTCATTGCAGATGGCGTGAGTTTGCTCCAGAACCCCCAGGGCCTGCGCTGGAATTCAACCCACCACCTCTCCTTCCTCCAACCAAGCACTCCTGGCCCCTTTCATTTCTATATATGGTTTCAATTTAATTGAGAGACAGCAAGAGTTCCCACCCACTCATTCCCTTCCACACAGCAGAGCTGGGCCAAGCAGGAGGCAGGGCGCAGTCCGTGGCTCCCACAAGGGTGGCAACGAGCCCAAGGACTTGAGCCATCACCAGCTGCCTCCAGGGTACGTGTTAGGGAGCTGGAGTCCAGTGCCAGCAGCAGGCATCAAGGCCAGGCAGGCAGGCGTCCCAACCATTGCCTTGATGCACTGAGTTATATAATATGGTATGAGTTTCTTCCACAGACTGGGGATGGTGGGCTGAAACCACAGTTATTGTCTCAATCCTGCAGACTTGACATCTGGGATCCAGGTGTGGACAGCGGTGGCTCCCTCCCGGCTTCTGTTGGTTGCCGGTGTCCTTGGCTTGTGACAGCATCACCCCACTCTGCCTTCATCCCCACAGGGCCTTCTCACAACCCACGCCCGTTCCCTGGGTTACAGCGTTTGTTGTTTTATTTCACCCTACCGCAGGGGGCTGCCACTCTAACCCCTGACATGTGCCACAGCTCCGATGTCAAATAAGGTCACGTCTGAGGGCGTGGGAACCAGGACATCCACATGGGAGTTTCGCAGGACGAAGTCTAACCCATTAAAGAGTTATAGCTTCAGGGCCGGTGCTGTGGCATAGTAGGCTAAGCCTCCGCCTGCAATGCCAGCATCCCATAAGGCTGCCGGTTCTAGTCCCAGCTGCTCCACTTCCGATCCAGCTCTCTGCTATGGCCTGGGGAAGTGGTAGAAGATGGCCTAAGTACTTGGGCCCCTGCACTCGCGTGGGAAATCCGGAAGCAGCTCCTGGCTTCAGATCGGCACAGCTCCACTGTTGTGGCCAACTGGGGAGTAAACCAGTGGATGGAAGAGCTCTCTCTCTCTCCCTAGCTGCTCTCTCTGGTCACTCCTTGCTTCTGGGAAGGAGAACACTGCCCACTACACCAGCCAGGCCCCACCCTCCTTTGAAGTTGAAGGAATGGGCTGGAGACTCCGTGATGGGATATAAAAAGGAACAGGAGAGAACTTGCTTCCTCTCTCTCTGTCTCTCCCCAATCTGTTTTCTCTATCTCCGCCTCTGCCTCCCACTCTCGGCCACGTGAGGATGCAATAGCGAGAGGACCATTTGAAAACTCAGGAGTGGGCTCCCAGTGGACACCAGATCTGCTGGCTCCTCCCAGCCTCCACCACGGTGAGAAACCAGAGTTTGTTGTTGAAGCCTCCGGGACTATGGAGGTTTGTTATGGCAGCTCAAGCTAAGACCAGCCCTGTTCTCCTCTAAAGCCGTGGGTGGAGCTGGACAGAGCTGTGGAAGAGCCCAGGGGCTATGGGGAGCCCACCGTGCCATCATTTTCATCGGGCCTTTGCACGCTCCCATGTCAGGGTGATGCCGGTGCACCGAGGGTGTCAGCCAGCAGGACGGCGACACCCACCTGCAGACAGTGCAGGCGCCACGTGGGGGATGTGGGGGACAAGCCTTCGGGACGGAAGCACAGAGAGGCTAAGACGGCAGTCCCATCCGTCTCGGGGGACACGAGCCCCAGTTTTGTCGCACGCGTCAAATGCTTCCATCACAGTGCCAGACACCGTTTCCACACAGAACCTATTCAAGGTGCTCTCACAACCCTCATTTCCCACACTGAAAACGTCGGCCCAGAGGGGTCGAGGACACGGCCGAAAGCCGCACAGCCAGTAAGTGCTGCGGCTGGGCCTGGAACAGAAGCGGTCTGGGTCCAGGGTCTGTGTATGGCGGTTACAGGGAGTGTGTTGGGCATTGCCTAAAATAGTCCCTAACAGCATGGCGCCTGGCGCATGATTGGAGGGCGTGTCTGTTTTAGAGGCTTTTAAGCAAACACAAGGCTCAGGATCCAAATCTTGGAACCCAAAGTGCACAGACCTTTGCCATTCTCAGAAACCTCCTCGGCTGCCTCTATCTGACCCCATGTTATGGCCATGCCTGCGTGGGTGCGGCAGGCCACGCTGACTGGAAGAGAGAGCAGAGAAACGCCGTGGGCTCCCATTTACAGGGAAGACTGTGCACACCGGGGCCTGGCAGGACTGGCCGTGGGGCTGGGTAGGCGCGCTGTTTACAAGATGGCAGATGGTGGCGGGCGATCCAGGGAAGGGGAGTACCCATAAAGGGGTGGCCACATGGGCGGCACTAGGCCGAACATTCCCTCTGTACTTGGAGGCGCGGTGGGGTGAGGCAGTGCTGGGCCTTTAAGGGTTACCGCCACACCTGAAGGCTCTACCAGAGTTTTAACCGCCTCTGGGGATTTCTGAGCCTCCTGAGGTTCCTCATCAAAGGCCTCCCAGCCCATCTGTTTCCTATCAACCGGCTCAGGTGTGCAAGGTCTTTTGTGCGGCTTTAAGCCTTGAGTCTTTTATTCTTTTTTTTTTTTTTTAACTTTTTGACAGGCAGAGTGGACAGTGAGAGAGAGACAGAGAGAAAGGTCTTCCTTTTGCCGTTGGTTCACCCTCCAATGGCTGCTGCGGCCGGCGCACCGCGCTGATCTGATGGCAGGAGCCAGGTGCTTCTCCTGGTCTCCCATGGGGTGCAGGGCCCAAGCACTTGGGCCATCCTCCACTGCACTCCCTGGCCACAGCAGAGAGCTGGACTGGAAGAGGGGCAACTGGGATAGAATCCGGCACCCCGACTGGGACTAGAACCCCAGGTGCCGGCGCCGCAGGCGGAGGATTAGCCTGTTGAGCCACGGCGCCAGCCAAGCCTTGAGTCTTTAGTATGTATCTCAGCGCCTTAGGCGCTGGGTCCTCAAACTTAGCATGAGATTGCCCCATCCTTTGGGGTACCTTACCTCCAGAGCCTCGCTTCGCCGCGTCTGCTGGTACTTTCACTTTGTTCAGAGTCAGTCCTTCTCTCGGGCCGCAGTCAGTCCTTCTTTAGGGCTCGTTCGAGCCTGTCGTGCCCCACGTTGGGCGCCACTTGTCAGGGTCTCAAGCCCAGTGCTAGTCCCTGACCAGCAGGGGCAGCACAAGCACTCCCCAACAAGGCGAACGGGAGAGGTAAGGTGATGAACACACCACAAGCACCCGTGAGGTCTGTCGAAGCAGGAACCACTTTATTGAAGTGTGCAGGCTTATAAAGCTTATGAAGGACATGCGCAGTAGGGGAGCCCATCAGCGAAAAGGTCACGCAGGCACGGGTGGACCACGCACAGGGCCACCTTCAGCGAGGTATAGGGATCATGCACTGTCCACGTGTCCGGAACTAAATCGGACCTATCCCTGCAGGTGGTCTGATCTCACGGGGTTTAACCACAGCGGCCGCAGACACACCCCCCATCATCCACCAGGCGCCATGTTGTTAGGGACTATTTTAGGCAATGCCCAACATTGTGCTTAACCTACTTCACATGCAATTTCCTGATTTTTAGCAGTCGTCGTACTGCAGGTCAGAAGGCTTCCTGCTCACTGCACTTGGAGAACAGAAGTCTACGCCAGTGCCCTGGGGAGCCGCCGTGCCCTCTCTGAGCTGTGAGAGTGATACTGCAGAGGCAAGTCACTACCTGCCGCCGGAAGGGTGAACTAAGAGAGCGAGGCAGCCCCTGTGTGAGACCAGCTTGTATAGGCCCATCTGTGCTGCAGCTGGCAGCCTTTTTTTATTTAAAGATTGATTGATTGATGTGAGAGTCATAGCAACAGAGAGAGAGAGAGAGAGAGAGAGAGAGAGAGACATCTTCTATCCGCTGGTTTACCGCCCAAATAGCCACAACATCCAAGGCTGGGCAAGACTGAAGCCAGGAGCTTGGAGCTCCATCCAGGCCTCCCACGTGGGTGCAGGGGCCTGAGCACTTGGACCACCTTCCGCTGCTCTCCCAGGTGCATTAGCGAGAAGCTGCAAGGGAAGCCGAGCAGCTGGGGTTGGGACCGGCGCTCCGATCCACATGAGATGCCAGAGTCCAGCGTGTGGGCTTCATCTGAGAGCCACAACGCCCGTCCCCTGGCTTTCTGTCAATGCTGATCGATCTGACTGCCTCAGGGCGAACGTTAGGCCTTGACGTCAAGCACACCAGTTAGAATGCCCACATCCCACACTAGTCCCAGTCCTGACTCTGATGATGGAATTCCAGCTTCCTGCCAACTCAGCCGCTCAAGGAGTGGTCCCCGCCACCCACAGGGAAGCGCTGGATGGACCCCCGCCCTCACTACTCCACCCCCACCCTTACTCTTACAGGCATCTGGGGAGTGGACCACGGACAGAAGTACTCTCTCTCTCACACGCTCTCTCGCTCACTCTGTCTCTCTTGCTCTGGTTCTCTCTCTCTCACGCTCGCTCTCTCTCTCTTCTCGCTCTCACACTCTCTCACTCGCTCGCTCTCTCGCGCTCTCTCTCCATCTCCAACACTGCTACAGTGTTAGCTGGATGCCTGCGTGACCTCATGCTGTTGGCATCCCCACTGCAGATCTTTCCAGACACACGACAGGCACCATTCCTGTCCGTCACGCCGCACAAAGGAGCCTTACACCAAACAGGACTTCTTTGTATTAAACTTCACATTGAACCGCATGCCGCAGATTTTCCTCGCCAGCCTGGCAAGGCGGGGTGAAGGCGGTGAGGGGCTCCAGGACCCGCGGGAAGCCCGCGAGGCGGGGCGAGTGAGCCATCAGGGCAGCGGGAACTCAGTGCCGGGTTTCCGCTCCCCCCTCCCCCACCCCACCCTGCCCATCCCCCCACCTCCCCCACCCTGGCCCTGGAGGCAGCAGGGGAGGGGGATTCTGAACTCAGGAGCATCCTGGAGTGGGGCTGCCCTGTGCTTGTGCCAGAAATTCAAACTCAAGTCCCAGGCAGTGGAATCTGGTCTCTTGCTGTTCTCGGGTTTCATGCACACATACATGCACGTGTGGGCTTGCGTGTGATCTGTCCCCCGAAGTTTCTGTGTCAGAGGCTTGGTCCCCAGGGAGGTGGTGATCCCCGGGCCTCGCGGGGGCTCCCTGGGTCAATGGCAGGCCCTGTCCTTGGAAAGAGATGAAGGGGGTTCTCAACAGAGCGTGCTTCAAAAGCTTGAGTCTGCCATCTCAGCCCCCTGGGGGTGACCACTTGCCTATGCACCTGTTCCCACCCCCATCGTGGGCTTCTGCTGGGATGGGGGGAAGCCAAGAGGGCCCTTACCTGAGCTGAGTGGAAGCAGGTGCTGTGCCCTTGAGCTCCAAAGGGTGAGCTTGGTACACATCTTTCCTTCATAAGCAGCCTGCCTCGGGTACTTTGTTATATCACCAAAACCTGCTAACGCGGTGTAAAAC
Source organism: Lepus europaeus (assembly GCF_033115175.1). Lineage (NCBI taxonomy): Eukaryota > Metazoa > Chordata > Mammalia > Lagomorpha > Leporidae > Lepus > Lepus europaeus. The sequence continues at coordinate 15,618,878 of NC_084834.1, read as the reverse complement.
CACTTCCTGTTACCCACGGAGAAGGCTCAGAATGCTCACCCAAAACTGAGTCTCTGAAAAGCAAGCACGAGTTATAGGACGGGACACCATGCAAAGGGGCTATGATTCTCAAGACAACCTCTTCTTAAATCTGGAGGCTGGGGCCGGCACCCTGGCACAGCGGGTAAAGCCGCCAACTGCAGTGCCGGCATCCTATATGGGCACTGGTTCTAGTCCCGGCTGTTCCACTTCCGATCCAGCTCTCTGCTATGGCCTGGGAAAGCAGTAGAAGATGGTCCAAGTCCTTGGGCCCCTGCACCAGCGTGGGAGACCCAGAGGAAGCTCTTGGCTCCTGACTCCTGGCTCCTGGCTCCTGGCTCCTGTCTTCGGATCGGCGCAGCTCCAGCCGTTGTGGCCAACTGGGGAGTGAACCAGCAGATGGAAGACCTCTCTCTTCTCTCTCTCTCTGCCTCTCCTTCTCTCTCTATGTAATTCTAACTTTCAAATAAGTAAATAAAATCTTTTTTAGAAAAATCTGGGGACTGAGCTCTTGTCCTCATGGCTCAGGTGTGGGGTGATGCTGATTTCAGTGGGCACTTCCTCGTCGAAGGGTCTCCCAGAACCCTCCTTCTCCAGGCATGGAGGGGACTCGTTTAACTCTGCCATCCTGCTGCAGCCCTATTTCCTGAGCAGCACCGGCTGGTGCAAGGGCAGGAGCCTTGGGTGTGAACCCCTGACCACGTGACCTGGGGGTGCGATTTAACCCTTTTTACGTGTCACATTCTCTCTCCCTTTGCAAAGTAGCAGGCTCGGTGCCAGAGTTGGTCTCTGTCTCCTTTTATTCTTTCTACCCGTTACCCCTCACAGCTCCCCAGTTTCCCAACAGAAGTACCTTCTCCCACCCCCCTCCCTGCTCCCCACGACCCTAAACCACACAGACGCCAACCCATCTGAGCCCTTGCTCCCTGTCCCCACCCGGCTCGTGCCCCCCTCCCCTGCCCACCACCTCTTTCCCACCCGGCTGACTGTGAGAGCGTGGCAGGTGCCAGCAAGGCCCAGGTGTGCCAGGAGGGTCCTGCAGGGCAGCCCGCGCCACGGAAGAGAAGCGTGTGTCTTGTGAACATTTATTGTGTGACAAGAGTGACTGAGCAGGACGCTTAGGGCCACCATTAGTGGGCAATGAAGCAATCCCAGAGTCGATGTGTCTCAGCAATTTAGTGTCTACAAAACCCTCTGCCTGCGGGCAGCCATAAGCCTGCCCTGTGTGTGTGTGTGTGCACGTGCGCACAATCCTGCTCATGTTTCAGAAACTCCTGAGCGTCTGCAGAGCCGGCCCGGCGATCTGGGAACCCCCACGTGTCATGGGATCTTAAGCCCCCAAGGCACATCACGGAGCCCTCTACCTTCCTGGAGGGCCGGAAACAGCCCAGCCTGTTGCCAGAGTGAGTTCCCCGAGTCAGCCCTCCGGCCAAGCCTGGAAGAATCTGGTGACCTCCCAGGTGTCTCCAAGTATCCTGCCGGCCTCCACACAGGATCTCCATCCCCGTCATCGCTTTGCAAAGGAGGCCAGTCCCAGAGAGCAGGCTCATGAGCGGATCCTCATCACCTGCATAATTATTTCCCTCGAAGCACAATTAGCAGACACACCTCCAGGATGCAAGGTGTAGAGAGAGCCCCCAGTGTAACGGGCGAGCTGAATTGCACCAGGGAGATGCACAGAAGAGAGAGAGTAAAGGATGGGGGCGGTTTGGGGGAGCAGGGGCAGCCACGGAGGAAAGAGCAGTAGCAGGGAGACAGAGAGACCAAGACAGGCCGCAGGGTGCCCAGCAGGGACCAGCAGGGACCTAGGGCCAGAGGCTCCTCCCCACCCTCCTGTTGCCTGCTGTTTCCGTAGCGTGTGCGAAGTCCCCAGAGAAAGGGGACATGGGGGTCTGGCTGCCCACACTGGAGGCCCGACCGTGCTGGCTGCGGCCCTCCGAGGAGCAGGGGCCCCGCCCCCATAGGACCTGCAACCTGCCTTGTGCACTTCATCACTTGATTCAAAGGCGTTGGACCTCTGAGGCCCTGGGTGGAGAATTTCAGGGGGGAGGGGCAGTGCTCCTTCCCGCCTTGGCCGGCCCCCCACATGGCCCCGACTGTGTAGCCTGAATGAGGCAGCTCGCTAGGGGCTAGGGTCGGAGGCTGGAAACCGAGATGCGAGCCACGCACCCGTGCCAGTCGCGCCTCATCAGCTAAGGTGCAGAGAGAAGAGCTGGTGGACCCTCTTACAAAAGCCTGCTGTCTGCACCCCTCCCTCCGTCACAGGAGGGCTCAGCAGGTGGACTCGGACCCGGCTGCACCCTGTGTGGACCTGGCCGGCGAGGGTGCAACACTGGTAACATCAGCAACTCTTCCCAGAATGCCAGGCGTGCTTGGCCACGGTGGGCCCGTGACCGACAGCACAGATTTATGCTATTTGCACAAACACGCATACTAGGCTGTCTGATGAACAGGCCAGATGGAGCATTTGTGAAGCCCCCCCCCCCCCCCATCACGGGATGACATAAATGAACAAGGCAAAGGACAGAAGGAATCGGAGAGAAGGACAGAAAGGCCAGTGGCGCCGAAGAGGCTTCGACTCACTCGTTCAAGACGGAATTGCACCCAGGAGCAGCGCTGACTCAGAAGCGTCGGGAAAGCTGCTTGCTGAAGCTTGCATGTGGGTGCTTGTGAGCCAGGAGCTGGTCCCCCACCCCGAAGCCCCCCAGAAGCCCCGGGCAGCGGGAAGCCCCGAGGCAGTAGGCGAGGCGGATGGTGATGGAGGGCAGTGTGCGGAACAGGCAGAGGCCTGGAAGGGCCAGGCGACCTCCACCCTGCCCAGGTGGCAGCACACAGGCAAGGCCTTCCCTTCCCCTGCACTGGAGGAGGACAGGTGCATGTGCAGGGAATCCAGCTCAGCCGAAGGCAGCGCAGGGGCTTGGCACTGAAGACGGAGGGAAGCAGAGTTCTAGACGCTGAGCAGTGAGAAACACCCTCTCCCGCTCCCCGCTGCCGCCTAGCCAGCTCCGAGAACCAAAACCACTGGGTAGAGAACAATGGCAACAGTGATAATGGGGAGGGATGAAGGCAGAGGGGGGAGGGAGAGAGAGAGGCAGGAAGGGAGGGGGAGAGAAGGAGGGAGCAGGGAGTGAGGGAGGGAGAGAAGGGGGGAGAGAGGAAAGAAAGAGAGGGAGGAAGAGAGGGAGGAGGGTGAGAGGGAGGAGGGAGAGAGGGAGGGAGAACCAGATGAAGGGGAGGAAGAGAGAAAGAGGGAGGGAGGGAAGAGGAGGGGGGGAGGGAGGGAGGGGAGGGGGGAGAGAGAGAGGCAGGAAGGGAGGGAGGAAGAGGAAAAGAGAAAAGGAGAAAGATAGAGGGAGGGAGAGAGAAAAGAAAGAGTTACTTTTTTTTTTAAGATTTTTTTTATTTGACAGGTAGAGTTACAGACAGCGAGAGAGAGACAGAGAGAAAGGTCTTCCATCCGATAGTTCACCCCCCAAATGGCTGCAACGGCCAGAGCTATGCCTATCCAAAGCCAGGAGTCAGGTGCCTCTTCTCAGTCTCCCACATGGGTGCAGGGCCCAAGGACCTGGGCCATCCTCCACTGCCTTCCCGGGCCACAGCAGAGAGCTGGACTGGAAGAGGGGCAACCGGGACTAGAACCCGGTGCCCATATGGGGTGCCGGTGCTGCAGGTGGAGGATTAACCTAGTGTGCCACAGTGCTGGCCCCAAGAGTTACTTTTCTTAAGAAACTAAATTAACTAGGGCCAGCACTGTGGCGCAGCTGTGACCCTGCTGTGACCCAGTGCCCATATGGGATGGTAAGTAGGTAGTGGCTGCTCCACTTCCCATCCACCTCCCTGCTAGTGCACCTGGTAAAGCAGTAGAAGATGGCCCAAGTGCTTGGGCTCCTGCACCCACATGGGAGACCAGGAAGAAGCTCCTGGCTCCTGGCCTCAGAATGGCCCAACTCTGGCTGCTGTGGTCATTTGGGGAGTAAAAATGGAAGATCTCTCTCTCTCTCCCCCCCACACTCTCTAACTCTGCCTTTCAAATAAATAAATAAATCTTTTAAAAAATTTTGTATTTTGGGAGATCTCTTTGCCTTTGCCTTTCAACAATTCTATTAAAATTTTAATTTTAGCCATCATATTTTTATCTTCCAAGAGTGCTTTCTATCCTTTGTTCCTTTTTAAAAAAAAAAATTGCATCCTATTTTTGTCCCATGGTTGTGATATATTCTCATCTTAATAGGATATTAATTGAATTGCTTCTTATAATTTTGTTCTGCCGTCTATATTGTTTCCTCCAAGTCCTTTCTGTCCTGTTCATTTTGTTGCTGTTTTTCATATTTCATAGTTGTCAGCTGTATTAACAGCAAAGTCTTAAAGATGACAGGAAGCTGTGTGTGTGTGTGTGTGTGTCTGCAGGAAGGGAACTTGTATTTGACTTCAAGCACCGAAAAAGGATAGAATATGATCCCCTCACTTCCTCCCACCTTTTATTTAAATGAGAGACAGTTAATTTAGTTTCTTCTTTTTTTAAGATTTATTTACATGGAGAGAGTAGAGGCAGACAGAGAGAGAGAGAGGGGTCTTCCATCTCCAGTTGGCCGCAATGGCCGGAGCTGCACCGATCCGAAGCCAGGAGCTGGGAGCTTCTGCTGAGTCTCCCACACAGGTGCAGGGGCCCAAGGACTTGGGCCATCTTCTACTGCTGCTTTCTAAGGCCATAGCAGAGAGCTGGATGGGAAGTGGAGCAGGTGGGACTAGAACCAGCGCCCATCTGGGAGGCCAGAGTCACAGGTGGCAGCTTTACCTACCACAGCACTGGCCAAAGGAATTTGTTTCTAATGATGAAATGTAGGAAATAAATTTAGAGGATAAACTAAGGGTTTCCATGATGATCCAGTAAGCACTGCTGAAAAGGAGGACAGCTAAAAACAGAAGAAAGTCCTTTAACATCACCACAAAAACATTTCACGTGAGCATTTCATGTGAGCCCGGACTGGAATGACTCTGCTCACCCAACAAAATAAATGAATAAAAGACCCCACATCAAGGCCTGGCAGGGAACTGTGGAAAAACAGGGCCACACATCATCTCATCAGCGCTTCCAGAAGGGGAAATGCCCCCATCCAAAGGCGTGGAAGAAGAACGACAGCTGAGCACGTGACCGCGCGGGAAGTGAGAACACACACGGCATGCTAAGGGAAGCTCATCCCCACCTGGAATCAAATCTCCAGCTAACCTGCCACCCCAGCGTGAAGACAGAACGGGGAGGTTTTCAGACAGACGAGACACACTGCGCTTCTCCAGAAGCTGCTGGGTCTGCAGGAGAGATAAAGAAGAGATCCAGGAGGACAAAAACACAGACCCCCAGACACGGGGCTCTAAAACACAGACCCCCAGACACGGGGCTCTAACACAGACCCCCAGACACGGGGCTCTAAAACACAGACCCCCAGACACGGGGCTCTAAAACACAGACCCCCAGACACGGGGCTCTAACACAGACCCCCAGACACGGGGCTCTAACACAGACCCCCAGACACGGGGCTCTAAAACACAGACCCCCAGACACGGGGCTCTAACACAGACCCCCAGACACGGGGCTCTAACACAGACCCCCAGACACGGGGCTCTAAAACACAGACCCCCAGACACGGGGCTCTAACACAGACCCCCAGACACGGGGCTCTAAAACAGACCCCCAGACACGGGGCTCCAAAACACAGACCCCCAGACACGGGGCTCTAACACAGACCCCCAGACACGGGGCTCTAAAACACAGACCCCCAGACACGGGGCTCTAAAACAGACCCCCAGACACGGGGCTCTAAAACACAGACCCCCAGACACGGGGCTCCAAAACACAGACCCCCAGACACGGGGCTCTAAAACACAGACCCCCAGACACGGGGCTCCAAAACACAGACCCCCCAGACACGGGGCTCTAAAACACAGACCCCCAGACACGGGGCTCCAAAACACAGACCCCCAGACACGGGGCTCCAAAACACAGACCCCCAGACACGGGGCTCTAACACAGACCCCCAGACACGGGGCTCCAAAACACAGACCCCCAGACACGGGGCTCTAAAACACAGACCCCCAGACACGGGGCTCCAAAACACAGACCCCCAGACACGGGGCTCTAAAACAGACCCCCAGACACGGGGCTCCAAAACACAGACCCCCCAGACACGGGGCTCTAAAACACAGACCCCCAGACACGGGGCTCTAACACAGACCCCCAGACACGGGGCTCCAAAACACAGACCCCCAGACACGGGGCTCTAAAACACAGACCCCCAGACACGGGGCTCCAAAACACAGACCCCCAGACACGGGGCTCCAAAATGACAGAGGGACAGGGAAGGGAAGTCGCAGGGTGATGGGAAAGGAGTGTCCCCGATGCTGGCTTTGCAACCTTGAGAGTGCTTGGTCCAGACAGGAACAGGTGCGCTGCTGGCTCGGGGCAAGGATGGCATGGGAAAAAAACGTTATCTGGGTACAACCCCTGCCTCTGGCTCCAAATCCCAGCTCCCGACCACACAGACCCCAGGAGCTGGTGGCAATGGCTCAAGTTAGGTCCCCACCACCCATGTCAGAAACCTGGATTGAGTTTATGACCCCCAACTTCCACCGTGGCCCAGCCCTGGCCGTTGCAGGCATGTGGGGAGTTAACCCAAGGATGCAAGACCTCTCCCACCCATTGCCACCTCTTTTTCTTTCTTCTTTAAATTAAGTGAGCACACAAGAAAGGATAGTAGAGACCCCCATTCCACTACTCAGCAAGACTCAGCTGTCACAGCTCTGAGAACACTACATATTGGCTCAAGCAAAATGTGTGACCTAGCAATACCGTTAGGGTGGCAAAAGGCCAAAGTGCCGTCCCCCATTGTAAAGACGCACTTTGAGTCTCCAAGAGCAGCGTACAGTACATCTGGCTACTGAACCCCTTTGTGGTCTCACGTGCTGTGGCCTGGCCTTCCTTGGGAAGGCATCAGTGGGGGGCATTGTCCACCCCACTCTCACGCTGCAGTCCCAACCCAGGCACATGCGCTGTGATGAGGGAACCATGCTGGGCAGGACACCTGTGTACGCCAACGAATGGGGCTCATCGGAGTCCTAAACCAACAATGGCTTGCACCCTGAAGAAAGTAGAAGGCGTGGACATGGGGTTTTAGTCATTGGAGAAGCTTGGGATGGCACAGGAAGGGAGATAATAGAGACCCCTGTTCCAGGTAGGGACAAGGAAGCCGTGTGCTTAGAGATGAGGAGGTCAAGGTCAGATCTTGAGGGGCCACTGTGGTTTTTGGAGACCAGAGGAAGAGGATGAAGTCAGTGTTTGCCCCGAGCATCCTGGCAGCTGCTGTAGGAGAGGCTGGAGGTGTGAAGAGGCTGTGGGGGGAGACACCAGCTTGCCCCTGGGGGTGAGGGGCCCACCCAGGACGGCAGCAGCTGGTCTCCCGGAAGCTCTGCTCCTATACTGCTTTGCTCCCAAATGCACGCTCTTCTCAACATGCCGCACCCAGACTAGCCCATCCTCAGCCACCCCTGGACCACGTGCTGTCCGTGAGATAGACCCCGTCCCCTGGACACGCCCTCGACTCGGACGTCCCCCTAGGGTTTCCAAGGGCATTTGGGTGGCTCCCCAGCCTCACCTTAGCCTCCCTGTTCTTGGACAGGGCACAAGGCGCTCCACCTCTGAAACTCCGGCACCCCTCTCTCAGGCCCCAGCCTCCTATTCCAGCTTTCTTTTTTATTTATTTATTTATTTATTTATTGACAGGCAGAGTGGATAGTGAGAGAGAAACAGAGAGAAAGGTCTTCCTTTTTGCCATTGGTTTACCCTCCAATGGCCGCTGCGGTCGGTGCACCGCGCTGATCCGAAGCCAGGAGCCAGGTGCCTCTCCTGGTCTCCCATGGGGTGCAGGGCCCAAGGACTTGGGCCATCCTCCACTGCCCTCCCGGGCCACAGCAGAGAGCTGTCCTGGAAGAGGGGCAACCAGGATAGAATCCGGTGCCCCAACCGGGACTAGAACCTGGTGTGCCGGCGCCGCTAGGCGGAGGATTAGCCTGTTAAGCCATGGCGCCGGCCCCCCCATTCCAGCTTTCTAATCTCCTGGTTTTCCAACCAGGACCCCTGGTTCCTTAGAATTCGTGTCTCCTCCTATTCTGCCCTCTCGTTCCTTTCCTGCTCACTCGGGAGATTAGATCAAGGCTCCTGCCCTTTCTCACAAGCTCCCTTCACAACACCTGCTCCTGGGTGTCTAAGATAACCCCGGGGACTGATGACCTTGTGGTATCTTCCAGTTTCTGGTGGATCCAAAGCAGCCGTGGGTCTTTGCCCCATGCTCCGCCTTCCATGATCTCCATAAGCACTGTGACTTCTTCCCTGCCCCTTTAGCTCCTCCTACGTCTTGGTTTCTGGCTTCAGGTTCAAAGGCAATCCCTCCACCCCTGCTTTTGTCCATCTTTCCTGCCTCAATCGTTTGCATCCGCTCATTCAACACTGCCAGCCTTGTGACTGCCACCTTCTCTCTCTCCCTCTGTTCTGAGCTCCTTGGAGGGGAAAGATGCCTGCATTCTGTGTCTCCACTTCCGTATCTCCTAGTCTTTCCTTATCGTAAACTTTCTGGACGTTTCTACCCCACTCAGCCAGGGAGTTACTCTCGCCAAGGACATCATCTCCCAGCTGCCAAGTCAACTGTGTGCCCTCAGTTCATTCAAACTTTATTCTTTGGTGCATTTGGTGCCATTCACTTGGCTGAGATTCTCTCTCTCTCTCTCTCCCTCTCTCTCTCTCCCTCTCTCTCTCTCTCTCCCTCTCTCTCTCTCCCTCTCTCTCTCTCTCTCTCTCTCTCCCTCTCTCTCTCTCTCTCTCTTTGAACATCCTTCACCTGCTTCCCTCTGGTTCCTTTCAGGCACTTTATTCTCTCATGCACCTGCCATGGAGTCTGAGCAGGCTGGAGGGCCCAGGAAGACTACACTCTGCCTCTCCCTCCTGGGGCTTCCACACGTCACGCCACCTGACCCAGGAGCAGAGACCCCCACAGTGTGGCCCAAGCTCTACCCCAGTGCCACCTGGCCCCTCTCCCTACCTCCTCGTCAGCTGCAGCAAAGTCTTCTCCAACTCCTCAGAATCTAGGACAGGGTCCCCTAGGAAAGCGAGTTAACTAATTATACTCAGGTTCAGAAATTCTCTTCAACCACAGGGCCCCCTCGGTTCAAAATCCCAGGGCACTCAGCCTACAGTGGACTTCTGGAAAACTCATTAGTTTCATTAAAGCAATAAAATTCGCATGTTTTTTAAATGGAGTGTGCATGCTCCTTATGTAAGAAAATAAAAGAAACAAGCAATGCAGGGAAATACGAGAATGAAATAAGCCACAGAAACCCTCAACCCACCCAGCAATAACCAGTGGTAATGTTTAATTATTATTTAGGTATTTATTTGAGAGGCAGAGACAGACAGACAGATCGAGAGACTGGTCCCACCCACTGCTTCACTCCCTAAAGGCTCACAATAGCCAGGATTGGGCCAAGGCCAAATTTGGGAGCCAGGAACTCCATCCAGGTATTCCAAGTGGGTGGTTGGCACCCAGCATGCATTACCAGGAAGCTGAGCTGGGAGCCAGAGCTGGGAATTGAGCCCTTGTATGTTGACATGGATTGTGAGAGCCTCAAGTGCAAGGTTAAATGCCCACAGCTGGTAGTAATGTTTGATTCGATGTCAGACACACTTCTGGACACATAGCTTTGGGACTGTTGGTATGTCCGTCTCTAGCACCAAGCAGTCAACTCTGTGAGGCTCCCTGTGTATGAACGCCATGTGAAGAAAGACTGACACATGTGTTGGGGGCACCCAGTCGACACGGCCCCCGGTACAGGAGCCCACCTTGCTACCATCAGCTTTTAGCAGAACCCTGGGATGCCCCAGCTCTCCCTCCGCGCACTGCCCCCCTTCCCAACCTGCTCTGCTCTGGAGTGGAGATTCGGCAGGTGAGCCTCTGCCAGCCCTTCTAATTACAGAGGAGCTGACAGGGTCAGTGGAGAGACGAGTATTTTTAGCTTGTGGTGAAGAGAAAGGAGATCAAGAGAGAAGATTTCTCTGCCGGAACTTTCCTGGGCTCATGCTCCTGGGGTTGCACTGCCTCCCAGGGTCTTGAACTTGAAAAGTGTTGTGATGAGAGAGAAAGCAAGACAAAGCTACGGGAGGGGTGGCGGGAGGCGGGGAAAGCGGTTAACATGGCTGTCAGAGTATTTGTTTTGGAGAGGTTTGCAAAGCAGTGTGATGTGTTTACTGTTGGAGCGCTAACAAGAAATAGATACGGAGGCCGCGTGATGCTAACTGTCTTTGACATTGGTGATGGCCCTTTGGTTGGAACAAATTCAGCCAGTGCCGCAACGGATTAGCTCAGGCGTCTGTTGTCCCAAGAGCCGCCCCTTGCAAATGTTCCAACGCCGAGTCGGCTCATCTGTCTGCCCATTGATTTGTGTGAAGGCAGATGGTTGTGGGGGAGCGTCAGGCAAGAAGGGCCCTGCAAGGGTGCGGGACTGAGGGGTGCTGAGCTTGAGGCTGGCTGATGGGACCCAGTTCCAGACCCTTCTAACAGGTGCCCATGGCCGTCAGGTGCATCACGGGACAGTGACTCACTCCGACCTGCCAATGCCGCTCACTGAAACTTCACAGCCAGGCGTGCCCATTGCACAGATGAAGCACTGAGGCACACAGACATTACGTGGCTCTATATCAGTCCTGCAGGTCAGTGGCTGATCCAGTACCATGGCTGTCCCCCATGACCTGCCTCTGTCATTGCAACCTGCTCCTTGGGAAAGGAGACCAAAGCTGCTTCTCTCTGGTGACCTGGGCAAAGGCCACGTGGCCCATCTCTCTCTCCTCTCTCTCTCTCTCTCTCTCTCTCTCTCTCTCTCTCTCCATGTGAGCCTGCAGGTACTCCAGGTCCTGCCCTCAGTATCCATGCAAGCACAGGGATTCCGTCCAACTCGGGGATCTGGGGAGTAAGCTAACTCTACCCCCCTATAATTAGAAGAATGACATCTTCTGTGTTTTCCAAGACTTGGTATTCTTCAAATGGTTTCAAATGTAGTTGATAGCGCTGGCACATTTCACAGATGACAACCCAGTAGCACCCATGCAGACTCAAGCCAAGGTTCTTGTGGGAAAGGGGGCCCAGGTTCACGGATAGTGCCGTCTATGGCCATGGCTGGAGTGGTTGTGGGTTGGCTTGAGAACTGTGTGCAGTAGGGTCACATCAAAAGCACATTCACATCACCCAAATGCAATGAATTCAGCTTCCCTAGAAATGAAAAGGAAAAGCTGTATGTTCAGCCAACACATCGGCCTGGGTGAAGGGGGATGGGCTCCAAACCCGCTCACACATCTCCTGGTCTGATCATCTTCCTCCCCTGAATGGGAGTGATGGTATTGGAAAGAAATAGCTGGCATTTGCCTATAGCAGACAGAGGTCCATCCACATAGGATCCATCATTTTCATCGGATGTGCCATCCAGGTGTCATGGGCGAGCCCTGGATGGATAGGATATTGCACCTGCCGACTTGACCATTCCCGCCTTAGGCCTCACTGGAGACAGAAATCAGAACCACAATGCATTCCCCAGAACCAAGTGCTGGTAAAATGTATCCGCTGTGTTGTTCTTCCGAGTTCTCAAATCCATCTTTTCCTCCACCTCGTGGGCATCCGTGTCTGTGATCTTCTCTTTGAAGCAGGGCTGATGTCCGTCTCGGGTTGCTTTCAAAGAACCCACTTGGGAAGATGATTTAGAGAAAGGTATCTTGAATTTTAAAAATCACTCTTTAGGCCGGCGCCGTGGCTCACTTGGCTAATCCTCCATCTGCGGCGCCAGCACCCTGGGTTCTAGTCCCGGTTGGGGTGCCAGATTCTGTCCCGGTTGCCCCTCTTCCAGGCCAGCTCTCTGCTGTGGCCTGGGAAGGCAGTGGAGGATGGCCCAAGTCCTTGGGCCCTGCACCCGCATGGGAGACCAGGAGGAAGCACCTGGCTCCTGGCTATGGATCAGTGCAGCGCCAGCCGTAGCGGCCATTTTGGGGGTGAACCAACGGAAGGAAGACCTTTCTCTCTGTTCTCTCTCACTATCTAACTCTGCCTGTCAAAAAAAAATCATTCTTTAAAAAAAATACACGTTTGCTGGCCTTATAGGCAGCGTTTTTCTTGTAGTTGTAAGCGCTGTTGTCGTGTGTCTAAAGGAAACCCACGCCCGCCACCGACTGCCACACCTCCGGGACATGGCGGGCAAGGCCCTTCACGCACTGGCCTTGTTCTATTCTTCAGGCTCGCCGCCCACACACTGCCACAAGCGCGCCCTTGTTCCCGTGTCCCACACGCACCAGGCTTCCGATCCCGCCTCCTGCACTGCTTGCTGTTCCCTGCTGGTGAGTGAGTGATTCAGACTCCCAGAGCCAACTCAAATGTCATCTCTTTGTGAGGCGGAATTCACCACCCGGGGTCTGCTCCTGTGCCCATTTCTGATGTCGTGCTTCTCTGGGGGGTGGGGGCTGCATTACCGGCTGCGTTACTGGGGGGGGGGGGGGGGTGTGTGAAATGCCTTTTCCACACCCGCACCACCTGTGAGCGGCACACGGAGCTCCCACTCTCTTCATCCCAGCCGCCCAGGGGCTAACCCTCAGCAAGACAGAGGAGGGTGGGCGGATGGGGGCCCGCGGCGTCTCTCTACTGCTGTGACTCTCTCCAGGAACTTCCGCAGGAGAAAAAGATCAGAGACAGATACTCGGCCTGGGCTGCCCACCCTACTTCCGCTGAAAGCGAGGCAGCTGATCCGTGTTCCCTATGCCCCACCCCCAGCTCCCCGGGTCCTCTCCTCCCCTCCTGGGAAACCCCACTGGGGCACCCCCTGCTGAGAGAAGTGAGGACAGAGACCAAGCACTCCCAGTAGTGATTAAGCTGAAGCACCAAACGCTTTGGATTTTACACCATTTAAAACCCGTCTATTGCACTTAGGGGTAGCACGCTACCCACACGCAGCCTCTTCCAACATTTACAAAGTACCCACAGGGATACAGAGAAAAAAATGAAAACTCACAGCCGACAGAACAGAAAGAACTTTGGAGAGAAGGAGAGGAAGTGTACTGGAGGTGGGGGTAGTGTACTGGGGGTGAGGTGGGGTGGGGGTGGTGTACTGGGGGTGAGGTGGTGGTGGGGGTGGAGTACTGAGGGTGGGGGTGGTGTACTGGGGGTGGGGGTAGTGTACTGGTGGTGGGGTGGGGATGGGGTGGTGTACTGGAGGTGAGGGTGGGGTGGGGGTGGTGTCCTGGAGGTGAGGGTGGGGTGGGGGTGGTGTCCTGGAGGTGAGGTGGGGGTAGTGTACTGGTGGTAGGGTGGGGGTGGGGGTGATGTACTGGAGGTGAGGTGGGGGTGGGGGTGGTGTACTGAGGGTGGGGGTGGTGTACTAGGGGTGGGGGTAGTGTACTGGTGGTGGGATGGGGGTGGGGGTGGTGTACTGGGGGTGGGGGTAGTGTAATGGTGGTGGGGTGGGGGTGGGGGTGGGGGTGGTGTACTGGGGGTGGGGGTAGTGTACTGGTGGTGGGGTGGGGGTGGGGGTGGGGGTAGTGTACTGGAGGTGAGGGTGGGGGTGGGATGGTGTACTGGAGGGTGGGGGTGGGAGTGGTGTCCTGGAGGTGAGGGTGGGGTGGGAGTGGTGTCCTGGAGGTGAGGTGGGGGTGGGGGTGGGGGTGGTGTAGTGGGGGTGGAGGTGAGGGTGGGAGTGGGGATGGGGGTGGGATGGTGTACTGGAGGGTGGGGGTGGGAGTGGTGTACTGGAGATGAGGGTGGGGTGGGGGTGGGGGTGGGATGGTGTCCTGGAGGTGAGGTGGGGGTAGGGGTGGTGTACTGGGGGTGGGGGTAGTGTACTGGTGGTGTACTGAGGGTGGGGGTGGTGTACTGGGGTGGGGGTAGTGTATTGGGGGTGGAGTGGTGTACTGGAGGTGGGGGTGGGGTGGGGTGGTGTACTGGGGATGGGGGTGGGATGGTGTACTGGAGGGTGGGGGTGGGAGTGGTGTACTGGAGATGAGGGTGGGGTGGGGGTGGGGGTTGTGTACTGGGGGTGGGGGTAGTGTATTGGGGGTGGGGTAGGGGTGGGGTGGTGTACTGGAGGTGGGTGTGGGGGTGGGGTGGGGTGGTGTACTGGGGGTGGGGGTTGTGTACTGGGGGTGGGGGTAGTGTATTGGGGGTGGAGTGGTGTACTGGAGGTGGGGGTGGGGTGGGGGTGGTGTACTGGTGGTGGGGGGTGGGGTGGGGTGGTGTACTGGAGGGTGGGGGTGGGAGTGGTGTACTGGAGATGAGGGTGGGGTGGGGGTGGGGGTAGTGTATTGGGGGTGGGGTAGGGGTGGGGTGGTATACTGGGGGTGGGGTGGTGTACTGCAGGTGGGGGGTGGGGTGGGGGTGGGGGTTGTGTATTGGGGGTGGGGGTAGTGCATTGGGGGTGGAGTGGTGTACTGGAGGTGGGTGTGGGGGTGGGGTGGGGTGGTGTACTGGGGGTGGGGGTTGTGTATTGGGGATGGGGGTAGTGTATTGGGGGTGGGGTAGGGGTGGGGTGGTATACTGGGGGTGGGGTGGTGTACTGCAGGTGGGGGGTGGGGTGGGGGTGGGGGTTGTGTATTGGGGGTGGGGGTAGTGCATTGGGGGTGGAGTGGTGTACTGGAGGTGGGTGTGGGGGTGGGGTGGGGTGGTGTACTGGGGTGAGGTAGGGGTGGGGGTGGTGTGCTGGGGGTGGGGTGGGGGTGGGGAACCTAGCCACCTGTGCTGTAGGATGCACCAAGCTCTGTGCCCTAGGAAGCAAGGGCTCCTGCTTTTCACTTGAGAAGACATTTCATGCTTCCCCCACTGCCTGTGTTCTGCGTCTGTGCCAAACACAAATCGGAGGATTTCCCCTTGGTGCTGCTGTGCTTTGGCCAGGAACCCACTGCCTGATCAGCTGCTCCTCTCGACCACCTGCCTTAAGCCCTGCCCTTTTTGCGCCTTCCCAGTAAGCAGCTCTTGGAGAACCCTGCTCAGAAGTGGAGGGCAGCTCGAAAACGTGCTTCCTCATGGGTTCCGTCCAGTCAGCTTCTCCCTGGACAAGGCACAGGTGCTTCCTCATGGGTTCCGTCCAATCAGCTTCTCCCTGGACAAGCCACAGGTGCTTCCTCACGGGTTCCGTCCAATCAGCTTCTCCCTGGACAAGCCACAGGTGCTTCCTCACGGGTTCCGTCCAATCAGCTTCTCCCTGGACAAGCCACAGGTGCTTCCTCACGGGTTCCATCCAATCAGCTTCTCCCTGGACAAGCCGCAGCAGGTAAACTGCAGCTAGAATGTGGCTCCTTTAGACTTAAGACTGAATCCACCAAGCCAACCAACAACCTCGTGTATGGAGACAAGAGCGTTAGGCCTCCCACCTCAAGCAGACAGAGGACACAGCCAGGAAACAAAAGAAAAACAGATTTTTAGCCTGTCTGAAGATGGATAGAGAAAAGACTTCAATAACAGAAAATTTCTATTGAGAAATAGACTAACAGCATCTGAAGGACTGAGAAGAACATATCACAGATAAAGGATCACCTCCAGGCATCAGAAGAAAACTTCTGGAAGCTTGTACCCTCAGCGGAGTGAAACAAAGGGTTACTCTTCTCTGAAACAGGATGAAAAGATCTTGAGCTTAAAAAGACAATGGGAGGTACGGGGAAATGGATAAAATACAGAAATTACTACACATTTTCTTCTCGCATTTTAATGGGTTAGAGGTGGATGCTTTATTAAAAGACAATCATCTTTCAAAGTACTTTTGAGGTGTCGAGGAAGGAACATCTCCAAGAGGGTGAGCGGTGAGAGAATTGATTTAAGGTAAGGAGCCCTGGGAGAGAGACACACAGCCAGCCCTGCTATGCAGTGGATTTCTCCTGCCTGCTTGAACATCAGAGAGTCCCACACTGGCAGCCCTGTGCTGAGCGCGGAATATGAACCCGAAGGTCCTCCAGCAGACTGGGGTCACTTCAGGAGCTGCTGGGTCAGCAGTGTCCTTGACTTCCCAGAAGCAGCACACAAAGAGTCACGCTGGGTAAAAATAACGCCATGAGAGGTGTTCAGTATCCCCATGGGTTCAGTTCACACAAATACGACTTCACAACCAAGAACATCTCCCAACTCAAGAGGGACCAAGCTATCCTGACCGACACTCCGCAGAAATAAAAATGGAGTACATGGCAAGAGCCATAAGAGGAAAGCTACAAAACTCCGAGGGACGGTAGCAAAGACCTGACCACATGGAGAGATGCCGTGTTTGGACAGGAAGACTCGATACTGCCAAGATTTGAATTCTTCCCAGCTCGATCCGTAGACCCGATGCCGTTCTGATCAAAATCCCTCCGATTTCTTTTGTTGCTATTTATAAGCTGATTCTGTAGTGCACGTGGACAAGCAGACGACTCAGAATAGCCAACATGATATTGTACACAGACAAGGTCACAGGACTAACATCACCCAACATCAAAACTTACTACAAAGCAACAACAATGAGACAGTGCGGAATTTGGCAAACGCATGGTCAAATAGATCAGGGGAACAGAAGAGAGGACCCAGAAGTAGATACGCACAAATACAGTCATCTTGTTTGTGACAGGGAGTAGAGGCAATGGAGAAAAGGTGGTTTTTTCAAGACACGGTGGTAGAACCAGACATTTGTGCAAAGAGAAAAATGAATCTAGACACAGACTTTATATCTTTCACAAAAAATAACTCAAAATGCATCATGGATCTAAATATAAAATACAAAACTATAAGCCCCCTAAAAGATAACATAGGAGAAAAGCAAGATGATGTTGGAATTGTTGATGCCTTTTAAATACAGCACCAAGACCATAATCCATGCAAGAAATAGTTAAGATGCTGGACTTTATTAAAATTAAAAATTTCAAATTAGCACTGTAACATAGTGGGTTAAGCCTCCGCCTACAGCACTGGCATCCCATATGGGTGCCAGTTCAAGTCCCAGCTGCTCCTTTTCCAATCCAGCTCTCTGCTGTGGCCTGGGAAAGCAGTAGAAGATGACCCAAGTGCTTGGGCCCCTGCACCCGCATGGGAGACCCGGAAGAAGCTCCTGGCTCCTGGCTTTGGATTGGCACAGCTCTGACCATTGAGGTCATTTGGGGAGTGAACCAGAGGAATGGAAAACCTCTCTCTCTCTCTCCAGCTCTGCCTCTCTCTGTAACTCTGTCTTTCAACGAAATAAAATAATTTTAAAAATCACACTCTTCCATATTTACCCAAAAGAGTTTAACACTTGTGCCCACATAACAACTGTGTGTGGGTGTTTATAACAGCTTTATTCACAACTGCCAACACTTCGAAGCAACCAAGATGCCCTGGGGTAGGGACAGGGATTAACACACTGTGGACGCCCAGACAACGGAGTGCTATTCATCGCTGTGAAGAAAACTACGGAGTCGCAGAAAGACACGGAGGCACTGTAAGTGTGTATGTTGGGTGAAAGACACCGATCTGAAAAGAGTGCGTCTAAATGACACAAAAGGATGAGAACCGTAAGAAGGTAAGGGGTCACCAGGGCTAGGGGACAGAGGGATGAAGAGGTAGAGCCCAAGGGGTGTGACAGCAAAGAAACCACGTTGTGTGGTGCCACATGGTGGCCGCGTGTCTTTGTACATCTGTCAAAAGCTGTGGACGGGGACCCTGCTGTCAACAACAACCTCTGAATGGCGGTGACGTGGCAGTGTAGGCTCCTCAGTAGTAAGAGAATGACCAGTCTTGCTCTGGATTTTGAGATTGGGAGAAGTGGTGTGTACAAGGGAGCAGGGGTTACGTGGGTATCTCTGCTTAATTTCGCTGTGAATCTGAAACTTCTCAAATACAGCAAAATCAATTTTTTTTAAAAAAAGGTTGTGTTTCAAACAGAATCTAATTATAAATTATCTTCAAGAGATACACTTAGAATGACTCAGAAAACCTAAAAATAGAAGAGCAAACAGGTATCAAGTTACCGTGAACAAAAAGAGGGCAGTGATGATATGATTAATATTAGAATGTACTCAAAGAAACATGCACTAAAACAAGATAAAAAGGCAAAAATCCGCAGTTCAGATAAAACAATACAAAATGTCTATGTTTTGAGTAACATCAATAACAATATTAGAAAATTTAAAAGCCACATCAACATTGAACAATAAAGGTGCTATTCAATTAAGTAATGTGTGTATCACTAAAAATGATAGTGTAAGTACTTACTAATCTGAGAAAATGCCTAAAACCTAGAGAAACCTATGCTGCTCTGTTGCTTGTATTAGCTCCTGTGGGATAGATAACGCCATCAACGGAGGAAAAAGCATGCTTTGTGTCTTCTACAATGCGGATGCTTTTATTTCTTTTTCTTGTCTTATTACACTGGTGAGGGCTCCGTACAGTGTGTAATACAAGAGATGAGAGTTAACATTGCCTCCTTTCTGATCTGAGGAGCCTTCTTCTAAGGCGCAGTGGTGTTACACAGAGATAGCTTCGCCTGGGGACAGGCATTAGACACCTGCGTCCCCTGCTGGAGGGGCTGGCTCCTGTTGCCAGGGCAGACTGGGAAGCAGCAGTGGTAGCTCAAGGAACTTGGCTCCCGCCACCATGTGGGAGCCCTGGGTTGTATTTCTCCTCTGCACTTAGCCCACGGCCCAGCCCATGTAGACATTTCTGGAAGAAACTAGCAGGTGGGAGTACCTCCCCCACCACCACCACCGCACTCAAGCTCTCTCTGCAGCCCATATAAAACATTTTCTTTAACTAATTAGTTAGAACCTTCAGAGCCTTCTGTTTAACTTTGCGAAACAACATGAGACCCAGCGTTTAGGTCCAATTTTTCTTCATTAATGAAGCAAAACTCTTCTGAGTATTCTAGCCAATGCTAAGTGAGCTGGGTACAGAGTTTGGGTTTTGGTGGTGGTGGTGTTTTTTTGTTTGTTTTGTTTTGTTTTGACTATTTCTGGTGGAAATTAGACTAATCATGGTCCTGGTGAGCTTTGACATTTTTAGTTGGCGTTGCTCATTTAGCTCTTTTAGGTCATTCTTCCTCCGGCTTCGACAGCTTGAGTGTTCACGTGTGTTCATCAGTGGTTATCAGCTGAAGGCTCAGCACTGACATGAGAAGACCCTTCAGAGCATTCCTCTTCCCGCCCCTTACATGCGTGTGCACCCAACACACGGATATGCGTGCCCCCGCACTCGCTCACTCTCTCTCTCTCTCTCTCTCTCTTTCTGCCACTCTTTCCTGCCTAGCAAATTTCCCTGATCAAGCTTCATTGGCATCCGCCACAGGCCAGGTCTACATCCTCCAGCCAGGGAGAGTTCTGGGCTCCTTCGGGTGCTGTGGCCTGAACTCCCTGTGCAGGTGGTGCGCCGAGGGAACCATGGCGCTCACGCTGTGTGTTTTCCATTTCTCGGGGTCCATTACCCTTGGTTGCCTGATGTCCAGTCTTGAAAAGTACACACACACACACCACACACACACCACACACACACCACACACCACACACACACCATACACACACCACACACACCATACACTCCACACACACGCGCACACCACACACACACACCACACACACGCGCACACACCACACACACACCATACACACACCATACACATACCACACATACACACCACACACACCACACACACACACACCACACATGCACACACACGCTCGCGCACGCACACACATACACACACACACCATACACACACCACACATACACCCCACACACAGATAGCATTTCCCTGGTCACACTCGTCTCAGGTAGGAGGAGAAGTCAGGGCCCTGTTTCTCTATATTGCCAGAAGGAGAGATCCTGATTGTCATAAATTTATTCTGCAAGATATATAAGCTCTTTAGAAGCCAGGCCAAGGAAATTTATGTCAAAGTAATTTTATATCTGAGCCTCTGAGAAAGATAAACACGGGGGGGAAAGGGGAGGCTCTGAGAGAAGTACATTTCCTGGTACACATATTGGGACTACTTAAAACAGAAGAAGCAGCATCAAAAATCAAAAACAAGGCAGCTTGTAAAGGACACCATTAAGACATCGAGTGTTCAGGTGACAAAATGGGGAGAATCTTTCCAGTGTGTACAACCGAGAAGATGGCTCGTGACTTCAGTTTCGCTCTCTAGCAACCATTAGCTGCGCATGGCTACTGAACACTTGGAATGTGCGTGTTCAAGTTGAAGCATAAAATTCACAACAGCTACTGAGGACATAGGAAGAAAACCCTGGCTAATTGCATGTTGAAATGATAACATTTCGGCCATATTGGGCTAAGCAAAATAGATTATTATTTAAAAAAAAAACACTTTTGTTGGTCTCTTTTCCCTTTTGTAGCAATGGCTACTAGAACACTTTAATTTTTTTTTTTTGGCAGGCAGAGTGGATAGTGAGAGAGAGAGAGAGAGAGAGAGAGAGAGAGAGAGAGAGAGAAAGGTCTTCCTTTTGCCGTTGGTTCACCCTCCAATGGCCACTGCGGCCGGCGTATTGTGCTGATCCAAAGCCAGGAGCCAGGTTCTTTTCCTGGTCTCCCATGCGGGTGCAGGACCCAAGGACTTGGGCCATCCTCCACTGCCTTCCCGGGCCATAGCAGAGAGCTGGCCTGGAAGAGGGGCAACCGGGATAGAATCCGGCATCTCAACTGGGACTAGAACCCGGTGTGCCGGCGCCACAAGGTGGAGGATTAGCCTGTTAAGCTACGGCGCCGGCCAAACATTTTAATTTTTGTGTGTCGCTCAGGTTGTGAGCTGCTTTAGGATGTACAAAGAATGCCGAAAAATCACCAAGGAAAAGACAATGAACTGCAGTGGACGTAAAGAGGCGATTTATAGCAGGAGAAATGCAAAACACGGTGTGAGTGTCTGCTCGGAATAATTTAGAATAAGGTAGGCACAAGCTAAAACAGCACGGAGAAGGACAGATCGGCCAAGGTGGGAAAACCAGAGAATGCCAAGAGTTAGCGGGAACCCAGAGAATGAGGAGGTCTCAGCGCCGCTGGTGGGGGTATGGACAGGTGCAGCTGGTCTATGGAACAGCCTGCCAGCGCCCAAATCACACACAAACACACACACACACGTATGCCTGTGCATATGTACTGGCCCAAACTCCCTGCGATGTGTGTGCCTCAGAAAAACCACTCCACTCCAAAGGGGCACATCTATAGGGATGCTCACTGCAATGTTATGTGTGGTATCTCATAATTAGCGGCCACCCGGGAGTGTTCTGGTGGGGAAGGAAGACCCCCTGTATGTGGCATTCCTCACCATAGAACACCATGAGCAGCTGGAGGCAGTAGATTTTATCTTAAGAACACAATGGATGGGAAAGAATGTATAAAACAATGTGTGTGTGCACATAAAACAATATCCAGCCCCAGGAACATGTCCCTGCACAAAGTTAGACGTGAGGTCCATTAGAACGTGGTGGTCTAGAGGGTGGGGAATGGCATCAGGGCTTAGGTATGAAGGAGACACAACAAACTTGTGCGTACAAACGTGCAGACGTAAAGCAGTTACAATGGTGCATTGCAGACTGGGGACTTTATAACAAGCTCGCACTCTGCGTCTTTGCTGGGGAGAAGAACGGGCAGTCCTTTTTGGTTATTTGCAAAGCTACAGGGAAGAAGGAATGCAATTCGAGGACCCAGTCTATCTGAATTTCCCCGCATCCAACACAAGGGCAGCACACCGAGTACGACTCTGGATTGCGCCGAAAGAAACACAGCTGTGTGTCAGATGAGACAACTCTGCCCTGGCACTAAGTTCTCAGGACAGCCTCTGCCTAGGACTGGCCCAGGGGCCTGGATGCGGTGCCCAAGACGATCTTAGACAAGGAAACGTGGAGGGTGACGGGAGGTGGTGGGTAGAGGAGGAAGAAACGTGGAGGGAGAGGAAAGACAGGGCCCGGGGCCCTCCAGCCCCCAGTTCAACCACGCTGATCTACTGCAGGCATTAAGTTCCCACGTTAGCTTTGATTTGAAGAACAAACTCTGGGATTAAAAAGGCAAGAAATGGGAGCCACTCTCCCGGGCCTTTATGTTAGATACTGAACAGGAGGCTGAAGGGTATCTCCGGTGGCACTTAGACAGAGGTGCAGAGGATTCTTCATATGCCTGCTTCCTTTATCAACACTACGTGGCAACTCGGGGCATGATATTAGATCACTGGTCCCTGAATAGGCAGTTCTACGGGCAGCTAACGTAATCGAGCACAGTGTGTGTCTTCCTGGAAACAGCGCTCACTAGAGAGTAGAGCTTAGAGAATCCAAAAGAATGATGGGTAATGTCCCTTGGACTCACTCTGCAAGGTCCTTGTCACGCTGCTTCTGGGAGATTCAGTGACCAGGTAAGTGCCCCGGGCTGCAGGTACACTCAGCTGTTGACTGGAAGGGAGCCATCTATTTTAAGCACATTGAAAAATGAAACACAAGGCCGGCGCCGGCTCACTAGGCTAACCCTCTGCCTGCGGCGCCGGCACACCGGGTTCTAGTCCCGGTCGGGGTGCTGGATTCTGTCCCGGTTGCCCCTCTTCCAGGCCAGCTCTCTGCTGTGGCCAGGGAGTGCAGTGGAGGATGGTCCAGGGCCTTGGGCCCTGCACCCACATGGGAGACCAGGGGGAGGCATCTGACTCCTGGCTTCGGATTGGCGCAATGCGCGGGCGCAACGCACTGGCCATAGCAGCCACTTGGGGGCTGAACCAACGGAAAAAGGAAGACCTTTCTCTCTGTCTCACTGTCTAACTCTGCCTGTCAAAAAAGAAAAGAAAAGAAAAAAAAGAAAGAAAGAAAAATGAAACACAGGCACACACACAACCTGACTGATATTCTTCCCTCCGTGGAGCCCCCTCCCCTCACTCCCCCCAGCACAGCGACACGGCCACCCCATTACACACAAATCCCCGCCCACCTGCAGGCTGCTGGGTGCCAACACAACTACATCAGCCTCCGACATCCCCTAGGGATTTGAGGCAGCTCTGCATCTCCACGAGCACTGGAGCAGTGACTTAGCTGAAACACGTCTCAGAAAAGGGGGGGGGGGGGGTCGCCTAGGAAATGTTGATGTCAGCCCCAAGCAGCAGGCAGCTGCTTGGTCCTGGAACACCCCCAAAGTTGCCCCAGTTCTCTGCACGGACCATCGGAGGGCAGGACCCCAGACCTTCGGACGGCATCCGAGACACTGGACCGCGGTCAGGAGTAGATAAAACTGGCTGGCAGGCTGCTACGTCCAGACTCGAGGGAGGCTGAGAAGTCAGCTCAGGTCATGGTGGAGTAGCTGCTCTGGAACCAAGCTCCATGCCAACAGCGTGGTGCACTGTGTGAACAGCTAACTGAGGGACAGCACTGGTTTGCTATGGCTTCTGTCACCAAGGACAGGTGTGCCTTAACTACAATGGAGTTATCCCCTCAGAAACGCATAGGATGCTGAAAATCTCCTAAGTTAAAAAAAAATGCAGGGCCGGCGCTGAGGCGTAGCGGGTAAAGCCACTGCCTGCAGTGCCGGCATCCCATGTGGACGCCAGTTCAAGTCCTGGCTACTCCACTTCTGAACCAGCTCCCTGCTGTGGCCTGGGAAAGCAGTGGAAAATGGCCCAAGTCCTTGGGCCCCTGCACCCACATGGAAGATGCAGAAGAAGCTCCTGGCTCCTGGCTTTGGATCGGCGCAGCTCCGGCTGTTGCAGGCAATTGGGGAGTGAACCAGCAGATGGAAGACCTCTCTCTCCCTGTCTCTCTCTGTCTCTCTCTGTCTCTCTCTCTCTCTCTCTGTGCCTCTCCTCTCTCTGTGTAACTCTGTCTTTCAAATAAATAAATCCTTTTAAAAATGCATCTAAGGACTGGTGTTGTGGGTGACGTAGATTAAGCATATTAGAGCGCTGGTTAAAAGTCCCGGCTGCTCCACTTCCAATCCAGCTCTCTGCTGTGGCCCGGGAAAGCAGCCGATGGTGGCCCGAGTGCTTGGGCCCCTGCCATCCACATGGGAGAAGTGGATAGGGTTCTGCACCAGAAACTAGGTATCGTGGTCAGCTCAGGCTGTTGTAACGAAGCACTAGCGCCTGGAGGAATTCCTAAACGACGGAAATTCACTCCACACCGTTCTGCAGGCTGGTTGTCCCGACTAGGACGCCGCACGGCTGGGTTCTGGTGAGGGCCATCTCTGGATCAGACTGCCAACCTCTAGATGCGGGCACACTAGACAGAAAGAGGGGAAAAAAGAACTCTCGGGGGTCTCCTTTGGAGGGGCCCTGAGCCCACTCCCGGGGTGCCACCTCCTACTTCCTTCACATGGGAAGCTGAGTTTGCACCTGAACCAGTCAAAACCTCCGGGCACCTTAGACAACAGAAATGTATTGTCGCACAGTTCTGCACGCTAAAAGTCCAACATCGGGGCATTGGCAAGGTAGCGTCCTCCTGAGGCCAGCAGGAAGAAGCTGCTACCTGCCTCTCCCTTGGCTTCCGATGGTTTTCTGGCAATCTCTGGCTGCCCTTGGCTTCCAAGAACATCACCGAAACATCTGCCTTGGCCGTCACACGGACTTCTCCAGAGGGCATGTCTGCGTCCCCATTTCCCACCCCCATGGGACACCAGTCAGGTCGGACCCCATTTTCTCTCCGGGACCTCTGGAAAGCAGCCATCTACAAATCAGGCCGTATCCTGAGATATGGGCTAGGACTTCAACACACTGATTTTGGAAGGCAACGCCCAGCCAATCGCCTACCTCAGAACGTGCCTTCGCTCAAGAGTAAGGAAGGGCTGGGGCTGAGATAAGAGGAGCCAGGCAATTGTCTTGGGTGTAAAATTTAAGAAGGTGGGGCCAGTGCTGTGGCATAGGGAGGGGAGCCGCTGCCTGCAGTGCCAGCATCCCATGTGGGCGCAGGTTCGAGACCCGGATGCTCCACTTCCAATCCAGCTCTCTGCTATGGCCTGGGAAAGCAGCAGAGGTTGGCCCAAGTCCTTGGGCCCCTGTACCCATATGGGAGACCCGGAAGAAGCTCCTGGCTCCAGATCAGCTCAGCTTCAGCCATCTGGGGAGTGAACCAGCAGATGGAAGACCTCTCTCTGTCTCTACCTCTCTCTGTAACTCTGTCTTTCAAATAAATAAAAATTAAAAAAAAAATTTAAGGTGCCAAAACTATCAGGAAAGTAACATCGTAATGCAGAATGTTCATAATTCAAAATGAATGCAAAAGAAACCAATGAAGTAAAAAAAAATCAAAATTGTAAATAAGGGCAGTGTCAAAAGCAGTGTCACACCAAGCCCCATTAAACCAGAAATAAGTGGAAAACAGCAATAATATTAATGCTCTCTTTATTTAAAACTTTTGCCAGCAAAAATGAGCAACAAACAGGCAAAATGTTTCCAAATATGAATAAAATAACCATAGATCCAAGCAGCTCAGGAAAACCCACACAAAATAACTACAAAGAAAACCTCACTGAGATGCTTCATAACAAAACTACTGGGAAAAAAATATATAGCAAAAAAAAAAAAATCCTAGAGGAAGCCAGAGATAAAGACTCATTGCATACAGGGGAATAGTAATGACAGTAACAGCTGACCTCTCATTAAAAGCAACAGAGGCCAGAAAACAACAAAAGGTAGCTTTAAAGTGCTGAGAGGAAAAAGTAGCTTCAGCCTGGATTCTATATCAAGTGGGAAAACCCTCAAAACTGAAGATAAGGGCCGATATCTGGCACAGCAGTTAAGACGCAGCCTGGGAGGCCGGCGCTGTGCCATAGTGGGCTAAGCTTCCACCCACAGTGCCAGCATCCCATGTGGGTGCCCGTTCAAGTCCCAGCTGCTCCACTTCTGGTCCAGCTCTCTGCTATGGCCTGGGAAAGCAATAAAGAAGGCCCAAGTGCTTGGGTCCCTGCACCCACGTGGGAGACCCGGAGGAAACTCCTGGCTCCTGGCTTCAGATAAGCCCAGCTCTGGCCGTTATGGCCAACTGGGGAGCAAACCAGTGGATGGAAGACCTTTCTATCTGTCTTTCCCTCTCTCCGTCTGTAACTCTACCTCTTAAATAAATAAATAAAATCTTAAAAATAACGAAGGGTGGAGGGGAAGAAGATGCCTAATGAAGTTGGACATCTTTTCATCTACTTCTTCGATCTCTGCATGGTCTCTTCATATCTTTGGTCCCTTTTTAAGTTGGATGGCTTGCTTTTTGGTATTGAATTTTGAGAACCAATTATGTGTTCTAGAAGGTACTTCAAAAAGGTCATGGAAATGGAATCAATAGATAAAGCATTTTGGTGGAAAAATTTAAAATGCATGCACATGAGCAGTCTTCAAAAATTCATGGAAAATAAATATATTATGAAAAATGCATTGATTTCAAAACTCCTTTACACCAAAATAAAGTTACCTTTTAATTTCTCTTTTCCACAAACATTTTGAGGTGCTCTTAGATGGTTCAGACATATTTTCTCCCATCTGGAGCCTGTCTTTTTCATTCTCTTAACACATCTTTTAAAGAGCAGAGTGTTTCATTTTGAAAAGATTCAGTTTACCAATATTTCTGTCTCTGGCTTATGCTTTTGAGGCCAAGTGTCACAACTCTCTATGTGGCAGTCTTTAAAGGTGTTCACTGGGGCTTTTCTAAAGGTTTTTAAACTTTACATTTTACATTGAAATCCATGATCCATTTTGAGTGAGTTTTGTATAAAGTAATATGTTTATGTCTAAGTTTATTGTTTCCTTTAGCTGACAAATTGTCCCAGCGTCTTTGTTGGAAAGGCTGTCTATACACCATTAAATTGCCCTTTAATTTTCATCAAAAGCCAGTTGAGTGTATTTGTGTGGGTTTATTTCTGAGTTTTCTAATCTATTTCTATGAGTTTGTATCCCCACCAGTATCATAAAACCTTTATTAATGAACTTACACAAAAATCTTGCAAACTGTTCCCTCTGATTTTATTTTTCTCAAAACTGTTTATTTATATTTATTTTGTATTTCCATATATATTTAAGAACAATTTTATGTATATATACAAAAACCCTGCTTTAAGACTGTAAGTCAGTTTGGGGAGAATTTGTACCGCTCTCATGTTGAGTCTTCCAATCCATGAACATAGTATGCCTCTCCATTTACTTAGATCTTCTTTGATTTCTTTCATTACTATTTTATGGTTTTCAGCATGCAGATCCTATATATATTTTATAAGATTTATATCTCAGTATTTCTCTTTTGTTTTACTTGGGCAATTTTAACTGGTATTTTGTTTTTAATCTCAATGCCCTTGTATGTTTACCTTGTATTAGCTTTAAGAGTTTTTTTGTGGAGTTCCCAAGATTTTATACATAGACTATTATATCATTTCTGATCTGTAAGCCTTTTATTTCCTCGCCTTGCCTTACTGCACTGGCTGTATCTTCCAGGACTAGCTGAGTGAGGTTCAAAGTGGACATTTTTGTCTTATTCCTAATTTTAAAAGAAACATGTTCTCTCACCATTAAGAATAAACTTAGTTGTAGAATGTTGTATCAAATTAAGAAAGCTCCTCTATTCCAACTCTTTGAACAATTTTTAGCCAAGAGTCATTGTCAAATTTTCTGTGTAAATAATATGATTGGATAGCTTGCAATTTTTCTTCATTATCCTGATAATATGATTTACTACACTGAGTCATTTTTGGATATTGACCCAACCTTACATCTCATGAATAACCCCACTTGGTCACTGTGTACAGTATTTTTTATATATTGCCGAATTCTGTTCCATAATATATTTCAAGGGTTTTTGTATCTGTATTCGTGAGAGACATTGGCCTGTGGCTTTCTGCTTCTGTGTTATTTTTACTGGCTTTGTGCCAGGGTAAAACTGGCTTCATCCATGACTGGGAAATGTTTCTTCTTCTTCTGCACCTGGGAGAGGTCAGGGAAACCAATGCACAAGCCTCTCTCAACACTTGGCAGGACCTGCAGTGCAGCCATCTGGATCGGGAAGTTTCTTTGGGGAAGAAGTTATGTAGGAATTCAAATTATTTAATAGTTTGAGGGCTATTCAAATTATCTATTAAACATCTAGTGAATTGTAACTTGTGCTTTCAAGGAAGTGGTCCATTTAGTTTACCTTGTCAGATTTATGTACGTAAAGTGGTTTGTAGAACTTTTTTACTGTATTTTAACTATCTGTAGGTTTTGAAGAGCTATACTCTTTCATTCTTGATACTGGTAATTTGTATTTTTTTCTTTACCAGTCTTTTATTGAAGTCTGTCAATTGTATTAATATTTCCAAAGAACCAGTCTTTGTTTCACTGATTTTAGCTACTGCTTCACTGTTTTAAATTTTATTAATGTTTTCTCTTATTTTTATTAGGTCCTTCTTTCTACCGGCTTCCATCTTATTTTTCTCTTCTTTTTCCAGACTTTTGAGGTGAAATCTTGGGTTACTTGAAGCTTTTCCTCTTGGTTAACATAGAAATTTAGTGCTACAAATCTCCCTCTGAACTCTTCTGCAGCTGTGTCCCACAGACTGTGGTACCTTGCCCCACACTTTTATTCTGCTTACGTAGTGACTACATGATACATGCAAATTTTCGCAGTCTTTGTCAGCATGGATGCGTGTAGAAATCTTACTTCTTCCCTAGAAGTGCTTATCCTAAATGCGCCCCTTACATGCATTTGAAACTGCATCCAACAGAGTTGCAATTTTCCACTGGACCATAGACATTTGGGAAACCCAAGAGAAGAGGGGAACCATGCTGTACTTATCCATGTTTTTTCCTCCGTCCAGTGTTTCTTCTTTCCTCCTGAAGCTTCCTCCATTTACCACACCCTCTCTTCCAGCATTCTTCCAGCCCAGCATTGTCCCGCTGTGAATGGCCGGAGCTCACCTTCACCTCAGGTTGTAGTGACTCCTCCTTCATGCCTGAAGGACATTCTCGCTGCATACAGACAGCAAGAGCGACAGTGCTTGTCTTTGAAAAACGTGGTCCGGCTTCCTTCTAGCATCCACGGAGACCGACACAAATATCTGCCACTCCGTGGCGCGTGGTCCTCACCCCATGTCTCATCCACAGCAACGCTCTGAGGGCAAGGGGCAGCCTTCATTCATTCCTGCTTCCCCAGCACCCAGCCAGGCGAGTGTGTCCCGTAGATACCTGTTGAATGGAGTGTAGAGGAAGGTCATGCCTACACACTCCTGGATCATCCCGTGCTGAGCCCAGCTCTTTGTCCTCTTCAGGATAGCCTCTCAGGCACTGAGACTGAGCCAGGATCCCCTCCAGCAGTGAGACTGAGCTGGGATCCTCTCCAGCACTGAGACTGAGCCGGGATCCTCTCCAATACTGAGACTGAGCAGGGATCCTCTCCAATACTGAGACTGAGCCAGGATCCTCTCCAATGCTGAGACTGAGCCAGGATCCTCTCCAGCAGTGAGACTGAGCCGGGATCCTCTCCAATACTGAGACTGAGCCGGGATCCTCTCCAATACTGAGACTGAGCCAGGATCCTCTCCAGCAGTGAGACTGAGCCGGGATCCTCTCCAATACTGAGACTGAGCCAGGATCCTCTCCAGCAGTGAGACTGAGCCGGGATCCTCTCCAATACTGAGACTGAGCCGGGATCCTCTCCAATACTGAGACTGAGCCAGGATCCTCTCCAGGACTGAGACTGAGCCGGGATCCTCTCTAGGACTGAGACTGAGCCGGGATCCACTCCAGCAGTGAGACTGAGCTGGTATCCTGTCTAGCACTGAGACTGAGCCGGGATCCTCTCTAGGACTGAGACTGAGCTGGTATCCTCTCCAGCACTGATACTGAGCTGGGATCCTCTCCAGCACTGAGACTGAGCCAGGATCCTCTCCAATACTGAGACTGAGCCGGGATCCTCTCCAGGACTGAGACTGAGCCAGAATCCTCTCCAATACTGAGACTGAGCCAGGATCCTCTCCAATGCTGAGACTGAGCCGGGATCCTCTCTAGGACTGAGACTGAGCCGGGATCCTCTCCAGCACTGATACTGAGCTGGGATCCTCTCCAATGCTGAGACTGAGCCGGGATCCTCTCCAATGCTGAGACTGAACCGGGATCCTCTCCAGGACTGAGACTGAGCCGGATCCTCTCCAATGCTGAGACTGAACCAGGATCCTCTCTAGGACTGAGACTGAGCCAGGATCCTCTCCAATACTGAGACTGAGCTGGGATCCTCTCCAGCACTGAGACTGAGCCGGGATCCTCTCCAATACTGAGACTGAGCCAGGATCCTCTCCAATGCTGAGACTGAGCCGGGATCCTCTCTAGGACTGAGACTGAGCCGGGATCCTCTCCAGCACTGATACTGAGCTGGGATCCTCTCCAATGCTGAGACTGAGCCGGGATCCTCTCCAATGCTGAGACTGAACCGGGATCCTCTCCAGGACTGAGACTGAGCCGGATCCTCTCCAATGCTGAGACTGAACCAGGATCCTCTCTAGGACTGAGACTGAGCCAGGATCCTCTCCAATACTGAGACTGAGCTGGGATCCTCTCCAGCACTGAGACTGAGCCGGGATCCTCTCCAATACTGAGACTGAGCCGGGATCCTCTCCAATACTGAGACTGAGCCAGGATCCTCTCCAGCACTGATACTGAGCTGGGATCCTCTCCAATGCTGAGAGTGAACCGGGATCCTCTCCAGCACTGAGACTGAGCCGGGATCCTCTCCAGGACTGAGACTGAGCCAGGATCCTCTCCAGGACTGAGACTGAGCCGGGATCCTCTCCAGCACTGAGACTGAACCGGGATCCTCTCCAATACTGAGACTGAGCCGGGATCCTCTCCAGCACTGAGACTGAGCCAGGATCCTCTCCAGGACTGAGACTGAGCCGGGATCCTCTCCAGCACTGAGACTGAGCTGGTATCCTCTCCAGCACTGAGACTGAGCCGGGATCCTCTCTAGGACTGAGACTGAGCCGGATCCTCTCCAATGCTGAGACTGAACCGGGATCCTCTCTAGGACTGAGACTGAGCCGGGATCCTCTCCAATACTGAGACTGAGCTGGGATCCTCTCCAATACTGATACTGAGCTGGGATCCTCTCCAATGCTGAGACTGAACCGGGATCCTCTCCAGCAGTGAGACTGAGCCAGGATCCTCTCCAGCACTGAGACTGAGCTGGTATCCTCTCCAGCACTGAGACTGAGCCAGGATCCTCTCCAGGACTGAGACTGAGCCGGGATCCTCTCCAGCACTGAGACTGAGCCAGGATGCATGCAGCTGGTCCCCAAGTTTCCACCATGTGTGCCCAGGACTTGCCCCCCAACTTGACTTAGTCGGACTTGGTAGACCGACTATGAGCAGAGCAGCAGAGTTAGGTGAGCCCCGGCCCACAGAAGCACGCGTGAGAGGGGCACAGAGCCAACTCCCAGCACAGCAAACACCGGGGTATCTTCAGAGGGGCTGTGGCTCGCTGCTGCTCTCATGTCTTCCCCCCATTAACAGCAGCCTCCGAAGCTGCTAGGGTAGAATCAGAGAAAATAAACCAGGCGAGCTTTGGGGAGTTCCCAAATTGAAACAAAATTGCATCTCATTAAAATGTGCCGCACATGCACACACAGTGGACTGGAGTTCCGGGTTACAGGAATCCCCAGATCTCTGGGTAATTTATTCAATTCCTAGTCCCACAGTCTTACGAGGCACAAAAGCACAAACCGGCAAGCACAAATAATGAACAGCTTTAGTGCCTTTATCAATCATAAACACTGCACGGAGTCCCACAGCAGAGACTTGCACTGAGCTCTGCCCCCATGGCTTGGGTGCCTGCTCCCTCCCTGGGGGACTTGTGACCCAGCCTCAGCCCCCACCCCAGGATACTGTTCAAGGGAGCAACTGCCAGACTGAACCTGCTTTTGAGCCAAGAACCGTCAGTCTCACAGCCCCTGTCCATCAGAGGGACAGAAATGATGAAACCGCTTCTGCGAAATAGAATTTAAACCACGTAGGAAATTCTCGCATTTTCCAGGAGTCACAATGTTTAAAGCAAAACAACCAGATGAAATTAGCTTTCATAATACACTTTGTTTAACCCAATAGATCCAAAATGCTGTCGCTTCGACATGTAATCCATGCGTTTACCAACGAGCGATATCCGTGCATTCGTTGTCCCGAGCCTTGAAAATCCAGCGTGTAGTTCACACTGACGACTCATCTCCGTTTGGACTAGCACATGTCGTGTGCTACACGGGTGGTAGCAGCCACACCAGATGGTGCAGATCTAAGCCCTGAGCAAGTGATGGACGAACAAGCGAGTGAGAGAGAGAGTGAGTGAGTGAGTGAAAGCCTAGGGCTCCTGGCCGGCCCCTCCCCCATCACACCTGCTGGATGGAGCGGGCCAGAGGTCTGGAGACCCCACGTTACCACCAGCGTAGAAATGCCCCAGCTCTGCATAAAGTGCCAGCAAGGCCCTCCTCTGTGTTCTTCCAAACACACACCCTTTGGTCCTCCCAACCCACGTGGGACAGTGGTGGGGTCTGTGGTATCCCAGGATCCCACTCCCCCGCTGCCACCTGGGGGTGGAGGCGCAGACAGAACTGCACAGTTCTGTGCCTCTGGGGTGTCCCAGAGGCTGTGCGCCCCCTCCCACCACGTCTGGTCACTGCTGGGTCCTGTTGCAGCTCCTGGATACATCGTGTCCCCTGTCATCCTTTGGAGGACCCGCCTGCCTGCCACAAAGAGCAATGGTCTAGCTCCACGTGGCTTCCCAAGGACTCCCCTGCCCCCGGCCAGCTCTAGCCCTCCCCTCCCAGACGAAGGCCAGCCCAGCGGGGCTCAGCCAGCAAGGCAGGTTCCAGGTGATTCTCTGAGCCCACCACGGAGCCAGGCAGGAGGCTCTTCTACCTTGAGTGCAAACACTGGGAGGCCCCAGGGCTATCCCCATCAGCCTTGGCTTACACAGCCCAGAACCTACCCCTCCCCTTGGGCTTAGAACACCCTTTGGAGACAGCCCCAAAACGCAAACCCAGAACGCGCACAGCAGCCGCATGGCTGCCCAGCCAGAGACAGAACCCGGACGGTGGGACCTGGATGCTGGTTCGCTTCTAGGTCTGCAGGCAGCAGCAAGGAGCCTGCTCGGGGGTAGCGGCCACCCGAGGGGGGCACCCTAAGATTCTGCCCTCCCTCCACTCCTGGGCTCCCTGGAGGGCTCTTCAACACTTGTAAACGCCCCTGGAGTTACTGCCATGCTGAGCCTGCGCCGGATCCCTTGGGGGTAGAGAGCTGCATACATTTCCACTCCTCTGGGGATCCCTTCAGTTCTCCTTCAGTGTCCCCTGGGTTTGGAAGAGGCAGAGGAACTGGGGTCTAAGAAGTTGAAGTGTTTGACATCTGGTCTACCTTTTTGACATCTGGTCTACCTTTCATGATTGAAGACCTGTCATTCTATCCTGTATCTTTCCTGATCTTTCTAGATGTAAGGACCTCAGTGCTCCCCAAGTCTTTTTGATCATTTTGCTTTCCCTACACCTTTTAGATATCAATCCCAACTCCCCTACATATACATACCGTGCCCCTCAACTCGCTCCAAGCAAGAACAGGCACCCCTGTCCTGTCTGTGGGGGTACAGCCTGCCTTCCACGCTGCTCTGGGAGCCCAGGCTGCTCTGGCTTCCACACCAGGCCACTGGAGGGTGCACCTGCAGTAACTGATGCCCACCCTTGCTGCGTCCCAGAGTCCCCCACCTCTGGTCCTCCCCGCAGTCCTACCAACTGAGTCTACCATGCGTCCCCATGGCAATCTGTCCTCCACTGCCCGCCTATCACTTTCAGTTTCTCAGGCGCAACTGATCACATCTGAACCCCAGATTTACATGTCACTGGAACATTTCTCCCCAAGAAGCTGCCAGCCACCATGGGTAGAAATTCAAATTACTGAGGAGTCCCTGCACCCATACCACACCCCAGCCACTCTGGTCTCCTGCCACACATGTGGCTTACGGAGATTCTTCCTCTTTTTTTTTTTTTTTTTTTTTTTTTTTTTTTTTTTTTGGCAGGCAGAGTTAGACAGTGAGAGAGAGAGAGACAGAGAGAAGGTCTTCCGTCCGTTGGTTCACCCCCCAAATGGCTGCTACGGCTGGCGCACTGCGCTGATCCGAAGCCAGGAGCCAGGTGCTTCTCCTGGTCTCCCATGCGGGTGCAGGGCCCAAGCACTTGGGCCATCCTCCACTGCCTTCCCGGGCCACAGCAGAGAGCTAGACTGGAAGAGGAGCAACCGGGACAGAACTGGCGCCCCAACCGGGACTAGAACCCAGGGTGCCGGCACCGCAGGCGGAGGATTAGCCTAGTAAACCGCGGCACTGGCCGATTCTTCTTCTTCAATCCCATGTTCTTGTAGAAAGATCAGTCTGGTCCCTTTTTTTAAAGATTTTATTTATTTGAAAGGCAGTTAGAGTGAAAGAGATCTTCCATCCACTGGTTCACTCCCTAAATGGGCCAGGCCAAACCCAAGAGCCAGGAGCTTCTTCTGGGTCTCCCATGTAGGTGCAGGGGCCCAAGCACTTGGGCCATCTTCCACTGCTGTTCCCATGCACATGAGCAGGGCGCTGGATCGGAAGTGGAGCAGCCAGGACTCAAACTGGCACCCATATGGGATGCCAGCACTGCAGGTGGCAGGTTAACCCATTAGGGCACAACACTGGACCCCAGTCTGGTCCTTTAAAAAGACACCTGGCGGGACTGGCCCTGTGGCACCATGGGTTGAGCCACTGCTTACAATGCTGGCGTCCCGTATCAGAGCACTAGTTCAAGTCCCGGCTGCTCTGTTCCCCATCCAGCTCCTTGGGAAGGCAGTGAATGATGGCCCAAGGGCACGAAAGCCAAGGCAGGGAGAGGCAACTGGGGAATACGCCCTCCCCAGGAGACCACAGTGGGGGCAGAAGGCCGCCTGTGGCAGACCTTAGGTTTACATTTCGAGGCATATCATTATGTTCTATAAAGGACGTTGGCTGATCCATACTGGGTTAGATATGTTTTCTTTTGTCAGTCCCAAGACCCAAGTTCCCATGGCTGTTTTAGAATCTTACCCTCCAGGCAGCTCACCCCAGGGGGCTAAAACACAGCAAACGAGAGCAAAACCCACTGGGAGGCTGCTCCCACCTGCAAACGGGGCTGTGAGGACCACACTGCCTGTGACCTCCTGTGGATCCATCCCCAAGGAGCCCTTTCAATGTTTTCCGAATGTTCTGTCAGCACTATACCCTGTGTGTGCTGCAGTCTCCTTGTCTTTGTCCCACCAAGCCCGCCCAGGCATTGCTCCTCGATGTGTGAAGTTGGGGCGCAATGGGAAAAGCTTCCACCTGGAGCTCCAGCATCCCATATGGGCTATGGTTCCAGTCCCGGCTGCTCCACTTCCAATCCAGCTCCCTGCTAATGCGCCTGGGAAAGCAGCCGTAGATGGCCCAAGTGCTTGAGCGCCTGCCACTCACATGGGAGTCCCGGATGGGGTTCCAGGTTCCTGCTTTCAGCCTGGCCCAGCCCTGGCGGTTGCAACCATTTGGGGAGTGAACCGGTAGACAGAAGGTTCTCTCCCCATGCCCTCTTTAACTGCCTTTCAAGTAAAATAAACAAATGTCTCTTTTAAAAAACAATAGAGACAGCATCTACAACAAACCGCCTGCACCGGTCACCGTGTGGGTTCCACTGAGACCTTCTGGCTTAGAATCTGGAAGACCACATAGCAAATGAGCCCTCAGGGAACTTGAAGTGCAGCTCCACGCTTTCGGGAAGTCGGGGCTCGTGCTGTCCCCCTTATTGCTGGTGGTGGTGATGATGGTGATGGAAGACACAATAAGATTCCTTTATGTTTCGCAGGTGCATAGCCACCCCTATAACCCTTTCGGGCTTCACTGAATTCTCACAATGACTTGAGCGCCACAATCCCTTCTACAGATAAGGAAAGAGCTGAGGTTTGGAGAAAGGATCAAGGACTCGCCAAGCGCAGCTGCGCGCTTTGCTCCGAGCTGTCGTCCAGAAACAGCTGACGACAAAAATCAAGGCTCTCAGCCTGCCCCAGCTGCCCAGAAACCAGAACCTGGGAGGAGCCTGCTGGGCTGGGGCTCAGCTCAGGGCCAGAGCATCGTCCAGCTGACGAATGGCCCACACGCCACTGAGGCATGGTCTACCCAGCTGGGAAGACCCAGTCTCCCCAGCCAAGTGCTACATACAGGGCAAAGGCCCATAAGCAGCCTCACTCCACGCTCTCATCAGAAGCGTGATGGTCATGACAGCCAGTGCAGGTGTGACTGTGGCTCTGCTCTGATGAATGTGTGGCCCGGGACCAGTCACTAGAACCTACCGGGATCTCAGCTCCTATAAGACCACAGACCCTTTGCAAGGGAGAAGGAAACCAAGTCTGTGCGCATTATTTGCAATTTTACGCTACATGCACCCTGCCTGTAGTTGTTCACACGCACAGAGTCTTCTGGGTTGAAGTCCAGGCCTCCTTCCATCTCCCCCTTCTCCCATCTCTCCCTGTCCCCCCCTCCTGGCCTGGGCACGCCACAGTGTCTGCCCGAGCTGGGAGCCACTTGCCACAGCCTCAGCAAAGGGTCTCCAGCACGAATCCAGGGCTGTTTTCCCTCCACGCTTTGCAGCGGATCCGAAAGGCAAGCCGCCGCCGTCAGTTGTGTGCAGAGAGGGACAGCACGTCGCTGTCACCGACGGGCCATCGCCTCCTTTAGAAGTCAAGCACCAGAGATTAGATGGGAATTATCTGGATCTTCATCAGCCGGCTGGAATTGTTCAAGGCTCAGCAACTCATTGAGATTGGCCACTGGGTCATTGATTTGGGGGATGAGGAGTGTGTGTGTGTATGTGTGTGCGCACACAGTGCTCCTGGGCTCCACCGCGGGTTGGAGCCAAGGCTCCCGCAAGTGCCAGAATCTGTAGATGCTCACAGCCCTTCTCTGACAGGCACCACATTTGCATAGAAGCCGGCCCTGCCTCCTAGAGCCCTTAACTCATCTCTAGGTTACTTATCTGATACCACGTGAAAGCTGTGTGACTGCCGGCTACACTGCATCATCTGGGGAACAAGGACAAGGAAAAACAGTGTGCACACGTTCAATACCGATGCCATGATTTTCCCAAGTATTTTTGATCCCTGGCTGGCTGAAGGCTCCAGGCTATGGAGGGCGGATGGGACTCAATCAGGGAGATGAAGGTAGGGAAGAGAGCAGTGAGACGACCCAGGGACAAGCGGCCACAAGCGGCCACTGGCACCCTCCGCTTGCCGGCAGTAGGAGGGACGCTGGCTCCCGGGGCTGCGTGCAGACCTGCTCCCTGGGACCTGCAAACCTTAGCAGAGTTGCAGCCAGTGCCAGGTGCAGAGGGAGAAAGACCCCAGCCCTTCCTCCCAGCACCCCCTACCTGTGCCCCATTGGCAGAGACCAGCCGGGAAGCCCACGGACCCCCAGTGGCTGGCAGGTGCAGGGGCAGGCAGGGCTGGGCCGGACAGGCACCAGGACAGTGACTCCCTACTCGGAGGATAAAGCCCAAATGTTTAGCACAGCTCAGCTCCCTGGCTCCTGGGCCTTCCTCCTGCCTGCCTGGGGAGCCCTGACCCCTCCTCCACTGATCACCTTCCTGTCTGCACCCTGGCTCCGCCAGCCTAAGGTCAGCAGTCACTTCCTGTGAGAGGTCCACCTGCCCCCAACTCACTTCCACCTCAGCACCGCTCTGCCCTCCCGCACGCCTAGCACAGCGCCTGGGAAGTCACGTGGCTCAGGGCCTGCGTGTTGAGTGAGGGAAGATGAGAGCAAGCAAGCCCCGGGGCCGTTTTTCCAGAGGTGCCACTCGTGACCTCATGATGACGTCATAAAGGCCCCGCCCTGAAGATCCAGATTCCAGCACAGGGACTTTGGGGGGACACATGGAGGCCAGAACACTCCTCTGAAGCCCCCAAGGACTCAGCTCTGCCTTAGGCCACTCAACAGGTGCCCCTACCCTGGAGAAATCCCGGCACCGGATCTCATTCCAAACCCTCTCTCCTTCATCCACCTCTCACTTCCCCCAAAAAAAATCCTTTGGGTCCCCAGCTGAGGAGCAACCCCAAGACCCACCCCGAACCCTGTGTGTCTGCGGACACACCCACAGTCAGCCTGTGATCGGGACGATTGCTTTTAGCAGCTCTGGGGGTGACTTGAAAGCTTTGAGGTGCAGGCCGGAGCCACCCTGGGGGACCCCAGGGTCTCCCTCCCAGGGAACGTCAGAGCAGAGAGCAAGGGGGTTGGGGCGAGGCCGCTGCTGGGCGGAGTGGAGGAGGCTGGGAGTGGCTCCGAAGTAGGCCGGGAGGACCTGGGCTGGCTGGGCCCCTGTGGTTAGCACCACCAATCATCTCCCCAGCTCGAAATAGCTCCGTCCTCCGAGACCGTCCCCTGGGGTCAGCCCCGGCTTCCCATCAACCCAGGCGGCGGCTGCTACCACTGCACCACTGCCAGGCAGTCAGCACCGCACAGGAGGGTCTGCGGGGCCCCGGACCCCCGAACCCAGGAAGCCAAGGCCCCCAGAGATCCCCTCTCCCTCCGTGCTCCCAGCCACCCCACCCCACCCCAGCTTGGGGGCTGCGTCCCAGGGCCCCCGCCCCCACCCCACAAGAGGCTTAATTGGCAGGGCTTGGGGCCAGCCCTGGGGAGGAACTGTGATTGGGAGAGGAACCTGTCACCCTCACTTACGCTCAGGGTGCTGCAGCCCCAGGGCTCCCCGGGGCTGTCGCACCCGCCCCCTGGCCAGCAGCTGCGGTGATTAAAAGCTCACGGCCCTGTGCTCTGGCTCCTGTCATCCCTCAGCCGCCAGAGCACACATCCACCTTGTCGTCTCCCGCAGAGGCTCTGGTTGGACATGGCGCTTTTTGGGAGGTGGGGGTTTGCGTGGGGACTTCAGGGCCCTTAATTGCCTGGTGGCACTGGGGCTAAGGCAGAGCTGTGTATGCTCTTGGACGCTCTTGGATTCTCTGTTGAAGGTCACCAGGGGAGCTTCCACATCCTCATCCCGCAAGGCCTCATGGGAGCGGACACGTCTGCCAGCCCGAGCAGGGCACAATGTCCATCGCGATGCTGGCCATCGCCAGCGGCCTCGGGGCAAACTCCAGCCTTCGCCGGCTGGCACTGTTAATTGGCAGGCACAGGAGTACAGTCCTGACACCAGCACCTGAGATACGTCTCCTCCACCCAGAAGCCTCCAAACCTCTGCCGCCCATCAATTCCAGTCTTCAAGGCTCAACGGGGTCCCACCGCCTCCATGGAGCCCACCCTGACTGCATGTGTCCATGAGGTCTTTTCTTGGTCTGGGGTTAGGCTGTGCCTAACCAAAGAGGTTTGAGGGAACTGGTTCTGCACCATGTCTGACAAACCTAGGCCAAGGACCGAGTCGCCTGCCTGAACTGTGCCTGCCCAAGAAAGTGATGAGTCCCCAGAAGGCCTGGGTAGTCTCTCGGGTGTGGGGCTTGGCCCCTGCAATGTGCATGTGGAGGGCAGGGATGTGGGGGAGCCCCTCCCCAAGGAGCCACCCATAGGCAGGTGACAAAATTCCACTGGGCTCAATCAAAGCAGAGCCAGGGCCAGGAGCTGCTGCAAGAAGCCTGGGGGAGTGCCCAGGCCAGAGAGCGGGCACAAGAGCTATTGCCCCCCTGGTTTCTGTAGCCCCTGGTGAGGCTGCAGCCTGAGCCCCCAAAGAATACAGGCCAAAGAGCCTGAAGTGGAGTGGAGCAGGCCCCATAGGGCAGAGTGGACCCTGGCTGTGCACGGGAGCCAGTGGCCACAGTACCCTTCTCTCCACCCCAGCCAGGGCTGAGAGCACCCAGCAGGCAGCGGGAGAGCCCAGATCGGCCTCTGTCCAGGCTAGAGGCTGCTGCTTTCCAGGCCCACCTAGGCACGGGGACGTCCTGGCAGGCCTGCAGGATGGGCTGTCAGGGAGCAGAGCCCACCCCTGTTAACCTTGAGCCAGGAGGAGAGGTGAGGGCACGTGTACATTCGTGTTGACTTGGCCGGATATGAGAGCAGGAAGCGGAGGGGGTCCTCAGAGGAGCCCCAGCTTCGCCTCCATGGGGTCAGCGTGACAGTAAATGGGCCGGGATCGGGGTCTTGAGAAGGCTGAGCTGGCCAGAGGCTCACCAAGGCGCCCCGGCAAGCAGAGACAGGCACCTGCCTTGTGGGGCTGTACTGGCTCCAGCCGCCCAGTGAGGTCCCTGCCTCTGAGTGCTCAACCAGCCAGGTGAGGCGCGGACCCAAGAGACAGCTGGGCTGATCCAAGGAGTGAAAGTCGTCTGGGTAGAGCTAGCCCAATAGAAGGAATCCGGGTTGCTGCCATAGCTGTGAGAATCAGGCTGGGTTCAAGTCCTGGCTGCTCCACTTCCCATCCAGCTCTCTGCTGTGGCCTGGGAAAGCAGTGGAAGATGGCCCAAGTGCTTGGGTCCCTGCACCCACGTGGGAGACCTGGAAGAAGCTCCTGGCTTTGGATCGGCTCAGCTCCGGCCATTTAGGGAGTGACCCAGTGGGCTGGATGAAGCACCCTGGGATCCTGGCTTCCACGGAGGGAGTGGGGCCAGCCTGGGGACAGAGGGGAAGCAGCAGGAGCCTGGGACTAACCCTGGGAGCCGTGCGAGCAGGACCACAAACCGGACCAGCACCCTGAGACAAGAGTCCCACTGCAGCTCCCAGTGCTGATGGGGTGTGCAGCTGGCCGTGACTGCCTCGCGCTGTGTGGCCTGGGGCAGACGCCTCAACGTCTCCGCAGCCCCCGGAACTTCTCTGTGGCACGCCCTGTCTCGGGGAGTTGTCCTCCGAGGCCCCAAGGAGACCCCTGGGAAACTTCACCCCACGCTGCCTGCCAATGTCAGTGGCGATGCATCAGGAAGGGCGCTCAGGGAGTCTTCCGGTTTCAGGCGAGACTTCCGCTCTGCGTGCCTGTGGCCGCTTCTCCCCCGCCTCCGCCTTCGCCTCCGTCCTTGCGAAGCTCATTTCCTTGGTCTCTGACCAATCTCTAAAGCCTACAGGAGTCCATTTGAATTCTAATCGGATCCCCCAAGGTGCCCCTCCAGCCTCCGCGGGTGTCATCTGTGAAATTAACGAGCGTGCATCATCTCGTTCATTGCTGGAAACATTAAATAGCCCAGGCGCCCACGCTCTGGATTGCTC
This sequence comes from Lepus europaeus, assembly GCF_033115175.1. Taxonomy (NCBI): domain Eukaryota; kingdom Metazoa; phylum Chordata; class Mammalia; order Lagomorpha; family Leporidae; genus Lepus; species Lepus europaeus. The sequence continues at coordinate 15,577,692 of NC_084834.1, read as the reverse complement.
CAAACGGCTTCTCCCGGGCCTCTAGGTTTTTGTTTGGAGACAGAGGATGAAAGCCGGGCTCTCCTCCTGTTCCCAGACCTGAGCCACCACTCCCACCCGCAGATGCGAGCTTGCTGTGGGATGCAAAGCGCGACATCCATCCGACTGGCAACCGTATCAATGGGGCCCCATCTGACCTTGGACTGTGAACCTCCAGAATCCACCTCTTTTCTTCGGAGAGGCCGCCCCTGACCAGTGTCCCATCCCTCTTCCAGCTGGTTCCTCCCAAGGCAGCCACAGCATCTTTCTAGAGAGCAGAGTGACCCCTTGTTGCCCATGGCCTAGTGAGACTCGGCGTCTACCATCTCAGGCTCTTGCCGGTCCCTCCAGCCTCATGCCTCACGCTCAAGCCAAACCCAGCCTGGATGTCCCAGCAGCCCCACGGCTCTGCTCTCTCCTAGCTCCGGCTCTGGCTTCCTCCTAAAATCTCTCTGCCTGTCCCACCCTCCCACCTGCTCTTTGCAAGGCTGGTTCATAGCCAACCTAGGGGCCCAGCGCAAGCTTCCGTTCCTCTGTCCTGGCCCGGGTCTTCAGATGCAGCCCAGGAGACACGGAGCAGGCAGAAGCCAGGCCTGTGCATCAGTGTTCGCTGGTTCCAGCTGCTCAGGGTTTCGGACGAGTGAGGGTAGGGGGGTCCTGACCCAGGGTCCACCTTCGCCTGGGCTTCCCCATGGAAACGAAGCCTTCGGGCTGCTTCTCCTGGCGAATGAGGGTCCCTGCTGCCCGGGGTGGGGAGGGCTTCAGAGGCCACCATACTCTAACCTCAGGTGTCCTGGAAGGAACCAAGGGCCATGGGTAACAGAGGCCCTGGTGCTTCCTGGACGCTCTCCAGGTCGGTGCCCTCGTGGTTCACGCAGGCATGAGTGGCAGCTGCCCACACCCACACATCCGGCCACCAAAGGGCTCTGTCTGGGAGAAATCGCAAAGCATCTTGCCATTGGGTTTCTCATTTGAGACACACGCGACAGTTCTACAGCACTGTTTGTGCGGGTGGGACCAACACCCCCACTTCCTAGAGCTGCTTGAGAAGGGCTGCGCCGGGGGGCCGGCATTGTGGCTCAGTGGGTTCACCCTGCCTACAATGCTAGCATCCCGTATTGGATCGCCAGTTCAAATCCCGGCTGCTCCACTTCTGATATAGACACCCTGCTAAAGCATCCTGGGAAAGAAGCAGATGAGGGCCCAAGTGCTGGGCCCCTGCCACCCATGTGGGGGACCTGGCTGGAGTTCTGGGCTCCTGGCTTCTGTTTGCCCAAGCCCCGGCTGTCGCAGCCATTTGGGGATTAAACAAGTGGATGGAAGCATGCGCTCTCTCTCACTCTCTCGCTCGCTCTCTCTCTCTAACTCCGCCTTTCAGATAAATGAAAATAAATCCTAAAAAAAGACAGACTAAATCAAGACCCCAGTGATAGACAGAAGTCTCTGTACCCACACCTGGTGCTTGCTCCCCATCCCACGCGGGAGCTGACCCTTTGTCCTTTGCCCACCTTAGGGTTGGTGCCAGCAAGGACAGGAGGAGACGGTCGGTGCCACGCTGCCACGGCGACACGTTTTGTGCTAACTGAGTAAGAACCCAGCAGGCCTGCGGCACGGACAGCCCAGGGGCTTCTGGCCAGGGCTGAACCCACACCGCGTCCACAGCTGTCAGGCGGGGATGGGCAGGCTGCAGCTCTCCAAGGCAGCAGTGGGCAGCGTGGTCCTTGACCTTCCTTGGGCAATGGACTCCAATCTACCTTTTGAAGACGAGACTGGGAAGCCGGAGCTGACCTGGCGGCTGCCTCCAGTTTCCCTCTGCACACTTCCGCGTGCTGCCAAAACTAATATCTTTATTTCAAAAAAAAAAAACCTTCGATTCACATAGGGCAAGCGGCGTCTGCCTGCACTGAATGGGGCATGCACTTCTGTCTTTATATTACCCAGAGGAATGAGCTGCTATTATGAAATCATTAAATTAATAACTGGGTAATATAGGCAGATATATAAAACAATCTGTTCATAGGACAAAAGAAATTACTCCGTTCCAAACATTCATAATTTAATTTAACAGCGAATTAAAGTAGCATACATAATTTCAGCCTCAAAATGTCAATAGAGTTATGTAAATACAGTACCGAGCCTGTGGCTGCGTGTGTGCACACGTGTGTGCGTGCGGGGTTGTGGGTGTGGATGGAGGGCAGAGAGAGCGGACTTGGCGTCTCCCTCCTGTAGCCCGCTCCTCTCCACAACAGAGAAGCAATTGGCAGGAATCGATGAGGTGCCCGGCTTTTAATTAAGAATTTATTAAACATGCAAAGAGCTGTGGAGGGGGAAAAAGCCAGCAAGGCACTCTGCTGGCTGCCGGGGTGGATGCTGGGCAGACAGTGACGCCACAGAGGGGGGGACCCAGCCCGGCTCCCTGGGGAGGGGCACGGGTCAAGCGGCACAGGGATTATAGGAGCGTGGAGAAGCCGGCTGCTGGCCCCCCTGGAGTTAGTGGAGGGGGGCGGGGAGGGCGTGATTAGAAGGGAGCCATCCTCAAGCCTGGGTCTTGCTGGCTCCGTGTAGGAGGCTAAGGACGGCAAGCTTAGCATCGCATCTCCCGCGTCTGATATTCACAACAGCCCAAGAGAACTGCAAGACAGACTTCGCTAAGTCGCGTCATCACGGCTTCCCAGGAGGAGCTTGGCGTATCAAGGGGTCCCCTTCCTTACGTGAGGCGAGAAGTGATGTGGTTGGGTATGAGACCAAAAGCACGGGCGATAAATAAACAAGGGGATGGCATGGTAGCGTGGCAGATAACGCCACCGTCTGTGACGCCGGCGTTCCGTATGGGCTCCGGTTCTTGTCCCAACAGCTCCACTTCCTGCTAATGGCCTTGGAAAGCAGCAGAAGATGGCCCGAGTGTTTGGGCCCCTGCCACCCACGTGGGAGACCTAGATGAAGCGCCTGGCTTTGACCTGGCCCAGCACCAGCCATTGCAGTCACCTGGGAAGTGAACCACAGATGGGAGAACTCTCTCCCCCCCCCCCCCCCCCCGTTTCTCCTCTCTCTGTAACTCTGACTTTCAAAATAAATAAATACATCTTTTAAAATAAATAAATAAGGAGGAGGAATTTTGAGCATCAGTGGATGCTATCAGAGAGTAAAAGGCAGGCTACAGAACGGGAAAATGAGAATAAATAATGGCCAGTACAATAAGGGGTCAGTATCCAGTATACATGGAGAACTCCTGCAATGGGACAGCAAGAACAAGGGGCCTAACTCAAAACTGGATGAGGGGCTTGAACACGTGTTTCTCAGATGGTTTTCACATGGACAGGAAGCACATGAAAAGATGCTCACCAGGGCCGCGCTGTGGCATAGTGGGTAAAGCCAATTGCAATGCTGGCATCCCATACGGGCGCCGGTTCAAGACCCAGCTGCTCCACTTCCGATCTAGCTCTCTGCTGTGGCCTGGGAAAGCAGTGGAAGATGGCCCAAGTCCTTGGATCCCTGCACCCTCATGGGAGACCCAGAAGAGGCTCCTGGCTCCTGGCTTCAGGCAAGTTCCTCTCCCTGCAGGCGAACTCGGAGAAGACCTGTTCAAACGCGGCTGGCCAGCAAGGGCGGCCGTGCGAACCCTCGGGGCCACACACCTGCTGCCCCAGTCACCTCCGCTCTGCTCCCCAGCCCTGCTCCTCCTGAGTTCTTCATCTCAATGCCCCCCAGAGCCGGCTTAGAAACCTCAGCGTCTCCTCTGCCCTTCCCCCCGTAGCCCTCCAGGCCCAACGGCCAAGGCCGGCAGATTCAGGTTTCCATGCTCTCTGCATACCCACAGCTGCACTCTGGCCCTGGCTTCCCTCAAGTGTAGCTTGCCGTTCCTCCTGTTGATCCAAACGGCCTCCAGACAGGCCCCATCCCGCGCGTCTCGCCCGCCCTTCCTCTCGCTGAGAAGCCGTGAGCAAATTCCCGTCTCTGTTCCAGACCCTTGTCTAACACCAAGGTAAGATTCCCAAGTGGAGAGCGTACCAGGTGCACAGGGTGTCACCAGAATTTGTTGACAAGGCGAGAAACTGAATGCACACACACGCATGAGCGCGGGGGAGACACCCATTGCGAGTGGGCCAGAAGACACAGGTTGGGCAATAGCTCCAGCCGCACTCCTGGCTCTTTCGTGGGGCGGAGTATGGCTCCTCTACATGTGTGAAGCACCTGGGAATTTCACAAAGTCCATGTGGAGCTTGATACCCACGTCTGCATGACACCTCCCCTTCTAGGTCCTGGATGAAACAGGTGCATCCTGGGAAAGGGGCACTTTGATTGACAGGTAAAGCGATAACATGACATTATGACTGGGGCTACAGGAGGAGCGCATGGGTCCCCTGGGGGAGTCTCTGAGCAGCAGGGCTGCGTGGAGAGTCATGCTCTCCACTTGTGGGGAGCTCCCAGGTGAGGAGAGCCATTTGGCCGCCAGATCTGGCTCAATGGGGCTCATCCCATAGAGGGCCCCTTAACCCACTGGAGGTCAAGGGCTCCTTTGGGTATCACATGAGAGCAGGAGCAGACCAGCTGCCGGAGAAACCAACTCTGGGACTGGAGACTGGAAGTTTCAATCCCTCCCTCCAGCCTCTCAGGCAGGGAAAGGGGCTGGAGCCCCGGCCAGTGGCCCATGGCGGAACCTGTGGTGCCTGTGTCATGGAACCGCCACGAAAAACCCTGAACAAAAGGGTTCAAAGAGCTTCTGAGTCTGTGAATAGGTGCATGGGCAAGAGGGCGGGCGGCATGCCCCAAACTCCAAGGGGAAGGTCAAGGAAGAAAACAAACACGGAGCAGCGTTGCTCTGGGGCATTCACAGCGCGGTGGGGAGCCCCTTGTTAAACCGGATTCCAGCGGCTAAGCCTTTGCCCCAGCCTGCCAGCACCTACACACGGCACAGCACGCGGGCTGACCCGTGACCTGAACCAAACGGAAGCCCTGGCTCGGGCTGACTGTTGGCAAAACCCCCTGTTCGCCTGCGTTATCTAAGACAACAAGCCCTGCCCTTCTTAGGAGACACTGTGCTTACTTAACCAGCAAACAATGTAACCACCACCACCCTCCTGATCTTTTGCAAGAAGATATAAATATGTATTTTTTTTAATAATGAGAGAGAGAGAGATCTTCCCTGCATTGGCTCACTCCCCAAATGGCCACAATAGCCACAGCTGGACCAAACGGAAGCCTAAAGCCAGGAACTGCATCTGGGTCTCCCATGTGGGTGGCAGGGATCTAAGCACTTGGATCATCCTTAGCTGCCTCCGCAGGTGCATTAGCAGGGAGCTGGATCGGAAGCGAGACTCGAACCGGCGCTCTGGTATTGGGATGTCTAAGCTGCAGCTGACCCTGTGGTGCCCCCACCCCCACCCCACCCCCACCCCCTCGGGTGAAATATAATCACCGCCATACCAAGCCATAGAGCACACGTCCAAGCCTGCTGGAATCTCTGTTATCCCAGATCACAATCCTCATTATCCCCAAATAAATGTGATTTTCTTTGTGGCCAACTGGGTTGATTTTACCCTGGGAGGATGAGAGCCTTCCCACCCAAGATGCGCCTCTGCACCTGACAGCTGATCCGCACCCTGTACGTCAGTAGAGTGTTGCCCTGAGCCCTGTGAGCTGAGATGGCAGATGGTAAAACCCAAGGAAGGGGTGGCAGGAACCCCGAGTTCTAACCAGGCGGCTGAGACTTGTCAATGGGAGCCCAAGCGGGGGCCTTCTTGTGGGACCCTTAACCCGTGGAGTCTGCGCCAACTCCCGGGAGCTGGTATGAGAGTGGGGTCGCTTCGTGGGCCCCTCAGTTGGAGTCTGGAGACCTGGAAGAGCCGGTTTGGGACAGGATAAGCCCTCACGTGTGTGTCAGAAGTGTTGTTAGTAAAAGAACAGCCTTCACGCAGCTCCCTACCCCGAGAGCCGGGATTCGCTTAGAATTCATTCATTCTTTTTTTTTTTTTTTTTTTTTTTGACAGGCAGAGTGGACAGTGAGAGAGAGACAGAGAGAAAGGTCTTCCTTTTGCTGTTGGTTCACCCTCCAATGGCTGCTGTGGCCGGCGCGCTGCAGCCGGTGCACCGCGCTGATCCGATGGCAGGAGCCAGGTGCTTCTCCTGGTCTCCCATGGGGTGCAGGGCCCAAGGACTTCGGCCATCCTCCACTGCACTCCCTGGCCACAGCAGAGAGCTGGCCTGGAAGAGGGGCAACTGGGACAGGATCGGTGCCCCAACCGGGACTAGAACCCGGTGTGCTGGCGCCGCAAGGCGGAGGATTAGCCTAGTGAGCCGCAGCGCCAGCTAGAATTCGTTCATTCTACCGAGAGCACTCTCTGGAGCCGGGCTCTGGGCCGAGCGAGCGCAGGGGATACAGGGCAAACAGGCCCCCGCGCCCATCCTGCCAACAAACCAGGGCTCCTGAGATCAGCACCAACAATTCAGTGTGGCCCAGGGCTCAGGACACGGCCTACGAACTGTTGTGACCCTCTCCACACACCTCAGTCTTGTGTGTGTGTGTCTAGACGCTCAGGACATTCATTCAAAGAGTCAGCGTTGGAACAGCTCGACCGGCCTCCCTAGAATCTCACCAAATAAGCCTTAACCCCCGTGAGGAGCCCTGAGCTGGAGGAACCAGGGCGGTCTCCGTGCCTTGCTCCCTGGCTTCCCATTGCTTATCGGCACGGCACTCAACATTCTACGGTAATATTTTCACAGCCACCGTCTCACTTGCTTCTCCGCGGTTGGGAAACGAAATCTTTAGCACTGGCTTGAAGTGAATTTTGGATATGTTTCGTAGGCGCATGTTGATTGCTTCTGATTAAGCTGTCAAACCAAAGAAGGGCCTCTGAATTAAACATGGTATCCCTAGTAAACCCCGGGCCGAGAGAGCTGGGGCTCAGGGTGTCTCAGCGCTGGGTCTGGGGCACCAAGCTCGTGGGCCACTGTCGGGTTGGAGGGACAAAGACAGAGGCACACCCGATGACATGATAAAGATTAGCAGCAGGTGCACACTAAGTAGGAGGCAAAGATAACGCAAGGTAGGCAGTGTGTTGTGGGGCAGCTTGGGACACAGGGGCTCTGAGAAGGGGCGATGTACGAGGCCTTCCCAGGTCAGAGGGTGAAAGACCTCGATTCCTAGGTCTTGAGTCTTCCCGGGAAGGCCAGATCCTCATGGAATCCCCCCCACCCCCAGCCCCACTCAGATCCTAACACAAGCGCTCCACGCTGTTCCCCACTCAAAAATCCACCTCTGCCTCGCTCGGAGTGGCTCATTGAGAAGTTCCAGTCCCACATCCGAAATTGAAAGACACGGTGCTTTCCATCGGTTTGAAATTAATTTGCTGTAATTCGCACCAGTGTATTTTGATTGCTTTTGATTAAGTTTAACAAACTAGAGAAGTCTACCGAAATGAAACATCAAAGTCAACAACCCCTTTTCCGAGGCTCCTCGTGCAGAATTATGAGCCTTGTCATTCTTGCTAAATATATCCACTCCCTGACAGCCCCTGCGTCTGAGCAGTGGTAATTAACACAGAGTCCCCAACTCAGTCCCAGAGAAATCCTCTAACATCTAACATCCAGCAAGGCTCATTTGCATACGTGCAGCAGGAATGCCTGAATGAATTGTTTTGAAACCAGGATGAAAAGAAAGGGCCTCTCAGGGGTCAGGGTTGCTTTGTGGAAATAAATAAACAAAGCGGGCTGTGTACTTACCGTTGGGTTTGTGGTGAAGAAGAGCAACAGGCCCTTAGCAGAAAGAGGGGACAAACGTAAATGACTGTGGCGCTGTCGCTTTACAGCAAACCTCACCAAAAAGTAATGGAGATAATGCGCTCGGAGAAGTTCACTGGCAGCTTTGCAACGGAATTGCCATTCACATTGTCTTCTTACAAAGTGGGGAGAAATTTAAATATTTTTCTAAGGGAAAAAGAGAGAGAGAGGGAGAGGGAGAGAGAGAGAGAGAGAGAGAGAAAGCTTTTGCATCCCTCTGTTTCCTTTCATCCAGGAAACAGCAGGAAACAATGCCAGGAGCCAGGGAAAGTCGGGGGAGCCGGCCCTGTCCCCAGCTCCCGATGGGTGCAGAATACCAGGCAGAGGAAGAGCACCCAGCCTGCACGGGGTGCTAAGCCCCAAGGCGTGCCGGCCGCAGCGGCTCACTGCGCACGTGGGCCATTCATGATAATAACACAAAGAGCGTCAGCCCCTGTGCGAAGCTTGCACGGTCGCTCTGAGTCCTCGCAGTAACATACGAGACAGTTGCTGTTCTTACGGTCTTTGCCTGGAACTTGAGACAGGCTTGAAGAAGGCAGCCACGCTAAGGGGGCCAAGGCCAATTTCTGAACACTCGGTCCGGCTTTCACCAGAGCATCAGGCAGTGCCCTGGGGCAGGGATTTCCAACCCGGAAATGGCTTCAGGAGGCCACAAAGTCTCTGAAACTCTTGCAGATGGGTTGGGATCTGGGCCTGGGGGAGGCGGGGGAGGGGCTGCCGAAGCTCTCCTGTGATACCTTTGCCTCTGATGGGTTAAGGGCCCCTGTATGGGACGAGCCCCATTGAGCCAGATCTGGTGGCCTAGATGGCTTTCGTCACCTGGGAGCTCCCCAGCAAGTGGAGACCAGGACCCTGCACGCAGCCCTGCTGGTCAGAGACTGCCCCGGGAGACCCTGTGCCTCTCCTCCGGGCCCAGTCACACGGATGAGAAAGCATCAGCCGCATAGCCGGTCGGGAGGCCGGGCGGGAGGCCGGGCAGGACATCTCCGGCAGGAGGCAACGCCCAAGCAAAGGCGCCGGGGAGGAGCGCAGCCTCACTCCTCCCGATGGGGGCTCTGGGGACCACCAGCCACAGGTGGCACTGCTGGGATGTGCAGTGGGAGCCAGGACCTGGTTCCGCAGGCCCTACTATGAGCTTGGAATCCTCCTTTGTTTTTTGTTTGAGAGGCAGAGAGATCTAGAGATACACACACACACACACACACAGCTCCCATATGCTGGTTCAGTCCCTAAGGCCACAAGAAGGAAGGAACACAGTCACCCCTGGGCACACTACCGAGTGGTGGGGCCAGCGTTATGGCACAGCTACTCCAACCACTGCTCGGGATGCTGGCGGCCCCGAGCAGGGCACGGTCCAGTTCCCAGCCGCTCTGCTTCTGGTCCAGCGCCCTGCTGATGCCCCAGGGAAATCAGCGGCTGACAGCCCAAGTGCTTGGGCACCTGCCACCCACGTGGGAGACCGGGATGTAGTTCCTGGCTGCTGTGGCCATTTTGGGAGTGAACCAGCAGACAAAAGACCTCTCTCTCTCTCTCTCTCTTTCTCTCTCTCCCCTCCCTTTCCGACCTTCAGATAAATAAATCAATCTTATTATTTATGCTCACAGCCACCCAGACCCCTCGGGTGTTTATCTCTAGGTATGGGTTGGAAACAGCAGCCAAGGAGGAGTTGGGCGTGGCTGAGGGGCACAGCCCAGACTGAGCCTGGCCCTTCCCACACAGAGCCCTGTCCCTTCCCCCACCAGGGTCCTGGGACTCCAGCTCCCCGCACAGACTCCATCCATGCACCTTGCACCTGCCACTTCCTGTTCCCTCTTCTATAGTAAACGGTAAGTGAGAAAGTAAAGTCGATAGGAAATAATCCACATTAAAAATGACTCTATAAAAAAGACAAGCCTAAAGACATAAAAAACAAAAGTACAGCTTTAAAAAAAGATCCATTGGACAAAAATCACCACTGTGGGCAAGGAGGGACAGTTAATCTGAATTTTAAAATCTCGGGGCTGGCGCCATGGTGTAGCAGGTAAAGCTACCGCCTGCAGTGCCGGCATCCCATATGTGCCAGTTCAAGTCCCAGCTGTTCCACTTCCGATCCAGCTCTCTGCTGTGGCCTGGGAGAGCAGCAGAAGATGGCCCAGGTCCTTGGGCCCCCGCACCCATGTGGGAGACCTGGAGGAAGCTCCTGGCTCCTGGCTTCGGATAGACACAGCTCTGCCATTGTGGCCAACTGGAGAGTGAACCAGCGGAGGGAGGATTCTCTCTCTCTCTCTCTCTCCCCCCACCTCTCCTTCTCTCTCTCTCTCTCTACCTCTCCTTCTCTCTCTGTGTAACTCTGACTTTAAAGCAAACAAATACATCTTTTAAAAAATAAAAATAAAAATATCAAAGAGTTGGGGTTGGTGCTATGAGAAAGTAGGTTAAGCCACTGCCTGCGACACCAGCACCCCGTATCTGAGCGCCAGTTCAAGTCCCAGCTGCTCCTCTTCCCACCCAGGCCCCTGCTGATACACCTGGGACAGCAGCAGAAGACGGCCCAAGTGCTTGGGCCCCTGCCGCTCGTGATGTGGGAGACCTGGGTGGAGTTCCTGGGTCCTTACCCACCCTGGCTATTTAGGGGATGAACCAGCAGAAGAAAGATCTCTTTTGCTCTCTCTCTCTCTTCCTCTGTCACTGTGCCTTTCAAATAAATCTTTTTTAAAAAGATCTCTGAGAGTAAAACCATCCCCAGCTCGATGCCAGGAGCACTGAGGAGGAGTCAGAGGGTGGAAGCCCTCACCCTGGTGGGCGAACTCAGCAGTCACTGAGCTACAGCAGGAAGGCTGCCTGGAGGAGGCGGCATTTTACCTGAGCGTTGAAGCTGGGCTGCAGGGTGGACAGGAAGTCTCGGGAGCGGATGCTTGTGAAATACCGAGTTGGGGAGGTAAAGAGGGCGCTGCACTCCGGAGCGACTGGGTAGCAGCACCCCTAACCGAGAAAAGCGGTTTCCCTGGGGCAGGCGACGTGGAGGGGTCAGCTGTTGGTCTGCCCAGGAGTTTGGACCAAAGTCAGACGTCCAGCAAGGGTGGGAAGACAAGCAAAGCACACGGGCGCTGGCACCGTGGGCAGGACGGCCCCGCTGGCTGTGGGGGCCGGAGGCAGGTGCGGGGGCTACGGAGAGCGTACTGACCCCAGCTCCTCCCGCATCCCACTCACACACCTCCCCTGCACACGCGCGCACACACACACACTCACGCGCCGGCTCCGCCAGGCTTCAGCTCACATGAGTGGAGCTTGTGTCGGCCGCAGCAGAATCGGACAAAGGGCATGGCGGGGACTTGGCCGGAGGCTGCGTCGACGCCACTCAGAGGCCCCGCGTCATTGTGAGATCCTGACCTTTCCTGTGTTCCGTCGCCCCCCTTGTCTCAGAAGCCTGCTGACCGCAGATGCCCGGGAGGTTGCTTCGTGCCTTTGTGGCAAAACACGAGGCTGTATCGACCGCCAGCTCTCCCCTCCTCCCCACGGCTGTGAACCCCGGAGAGGCCACGGCTGCCCCAGGCTGACGGCCAAAACCCTCCTGCCCCCAGGAGGCTCCTCCCGCCCCCACCCTGTGAACTGAGCCCTGCACGAGGGCTGCTCCCCACCCCAGCCTGCTCCCCTCGGGATTCTGCGCCCTGTGGGCCCAGCACTTCTGCGGAGGGAGACCTGCCTGCCCCCATAGCCCCCGGACAACAAAACCTCCTTGCAATGGCAAAGGACTTAGTCTGTCTCACACAGTGATGGCGGCCGTGCCCCGGCGCTCGGCCCTCCTGTCTGCCCCTCCATGCTGTGTGCACAGCAGGGCCCTTTATAACCCTGTGGTCCATTTTGGTTTTAGCCTCTCTCTGGCCCCATTTAAAGCTCCTCCTCTCCCAGCCTGCAGCTGAGCACCTGCAGGAACCCAGCGCTGCACCTGCTCTGTCCTGTCTTCTTCCACCTCTCCCTGGAGGCTGGGGTGCTGTGGTGAGGATGACCCCCTTGCCCCTCCCTCCTCTCTGTGTTAGGGGGTGGGGGCAGGGAAGTAGAACAAGAGGAGGCCCCTTTTGAAGTGGCAGCCCTCCAGGGGCATAGAGGGGTGTGTTAGGGACTGACCTGTGTCCCCCTGCCAAGTTCCTGCTGAAGCTCGAACCCCCCAAGCGAGAGTGCTTGGAGATGCCTTTGAGGGTGTGTGTGAGTGTTAAGTGAGGTCCTGGGACGGATGCTCTTTGGAGAAGACCAGGAGACACCAGAGAGCGCCCTCTTTGCCCACACACAGAGGAGCAACCTTGCAAGGACACAGCAGGAAGGCGGCCAGGAAGAGAGCCCGGCCCAGAAACCAGCCCTGCCAGCACCCTGGCCTTGCACCTGGCTTGTGCACCAGAGACTCAGGTGCTCTGCACACCTGCTCACGGGGCCACACCCCCCTCCCCTGCCCTGCTCCCTCTCCTCCTCGGTTCTCAGGCCCCTCCTCTCTGTCCCACCCCGGCAGCTCAGCGCTGTGGGTCACTGTGATTCCAACACATGCATCATCTCTCTGCACATTTGCCTCTGCCTCTCCCTGCCGCACAAGCCTGCGCGTGGCGAGGTTGCACCTGAACTGGAGTTAACAACGGGCTGTGTCCCACTGAGCAGCTGGATGCTACAGGCTCGGCTGCGGGGATGGGGTGGTGGGAAAATCCAGCCAGTGAAAGACAGTTGAGGCTTGGAGGAGAGCAGAGGGAGGGGCTGGGGCGGGGGAGGGGCTAGGGAGGTCAAAGCCAAAGAGAAAAGGAGGGCAGTGTTGGGGGTGGGGATCCCCGAATTATGTTGTTGGGGGTCAAGAACCCCGGCTGGCCTCAGAGAAAACCGCAGCCACAGGAAGTCCAGGTTCTCGTCTCCCGGCATGTAAGAATACAACCAGGAGTCGTGGGCATAGCAGGATTTATTGGACGGTGGGAAGATTATTTTTAGGCGACCCCCAGAGAGAGAATCGCTCCCATCCAGGCTGGGTGGTGCTCAGAGCAGCAGGGCCTGACCGAAGAGGCAAAGGAAGCCGGGTTTGGGGCGCAGCTGCAGGACACATGGTGGTCTCCAGGGAGGTGGCCCGTGCCTAGTGCAGGGAGAGGCTCAGGCGCATGAGCAGTGGGTGTGCCCGGGTCTGCACCTGCACGGAAGGGGGTGGGAGGCGGGCAGTGCTCTGGGCTTGGAGGTGCCAGTCCTTAGTTCCTTGTCCCTTCCTGACTCCCTGCCTCACCCACATTGGGCAGAGAGAGGGGGAGGGATGGGAAAGAGAACTTGGAGGGGCAAGGCACTGCTGGGGAGCCCGGCCTGCGGTGGCACAAGAAAACCACGCGCTATGGCTTGAATATGTGCCCCCCCAATATGCAGTGCTAAGAGGCGGGATGCTATATGGGAGGGCTTGGGTTGGACCAGATCGTCACTGTGGAGGCCCCGTGGAGACTCCTGGTGGGCAGACAAGGACAGACACATGTGCCCCGCCCCCGTCTCCTGCCACGCGACGCCCTGTGCCACCTCTGTACTCTGCCAGCGAGAGGCCAAGTCCATGAGACCCAGCTGATCTTGGCCTGGGAACCTCCATATCCGTGAGCCAAAATGAGCCGTGCACAGTGTGCGAACCTCTGGGTGGCTGTGCAGCTGTATGAACTGCAGGCCAGACCCTGGCCACGGCGCACACACGCACGCACACACACCTTGGCCCTTACTCACGCTGTACTCAATCCTGTGTTTGCACAGCTGGACATATCTGTGGACACACGTGCCCATGGACAGCTTACTGCGGCCTTCATGCTTCAGCCTGGGGCACAAGGGGACGTCCCAGAAATGCACACCATCCCCTTCTCAAAACAGCTGTGAAAGGGAGGAGGAATGGAATGTGGTCCCTGCTCCTCTGGGCCAACCACTCCCAGAGGCACCATGTTACCAGCCCCCGTTCATCGAGCACCGATTGCGTTCCAGAGTTTCCCGTGCATCACCTCCCCTCTCCCCCACGGAGCTCTGCGGGACCACTGGTGTCCCCGCTGCACAGACCAGCCCGCTGAGGCTTGGGAAAGTTGGGGCGCTACTGGGAGTCCTGTGGGAAGTCCGAGGCAGGTGTGAGGCCAGAGCCCCTGCTCTGTCCTACAAACAATGGCAGACAGGCCAGGTGGGGGAGCGATCAGCCTCAGGAGGCACCCACTTTTCCCGGCTCCCCCCTCCTGCGTGTTCGCCAAGCCCAGCACATTTTCCCGTGTACGGAAGAGACTTAATAAATGGTATGGGAAATGACAGAGTTCTGCAGGCAAACAAATTGTGAGGAAGCAGAATCTTGCCAGCTCAGACTCCAGCAGGATTAAAATAAAACCCGGGAGCGTCTATTTTCAGTGGCAACGGGCGAGTCACGGCGTAAGCACCTTGCGCCTGCTGGCCAGCGGGCCAGACGCAGGAGCACACACAGGCTTGCCACGCACGAGGTCGGGCAGCGCCCTGCCCTGGCTGCGTCGTCCACCTGCCGGCTCACCCAGAGAGAATGGAGAAATGCCAGCCTTGACCCCACAGCCCCCGAAGAGGCCTGTCACTCAACAGAATCGGGAGGCAGGACCAGGGACCCCCGCTGTGTTCTGTGCCTTGCACGTGCTGCCCAGAGGACAGAGTTGAAGTTCTGGTCCCGACATGCACTTGGCCTTAGAGGGGCCGGGGCTGGAAAATGGTCGGAATCCAGGGTGGAAAAGCTAAGCCTACGGGCTTAGTTAACGTGACAATTCAATTACTCGGGCTAACCAGTCGCGGTTAATCAAGGTTACAGTGGAACTGGGATGGACGCTACAGATTACTTCCACCCTGCTGACCAAAATGTTCCATAAATATGCCCTTTCCCCGGGAAACACAGAAGTGTGGCTTTCACTTCTTATCAGCTCATCCTGCCGTGCCCGGCGCAGCTCTTTCTGCAAGGACTTGCAGGCGGCAGCAGAGCAGTGAGGAGAGGCAGCCTTGCCCGCACCCAGCCTCAGCTTCCTAACGCTGATTTTCCCCCGAAGGGCCTCAGTTTGCTCCTCCGGAAAGTGGGTGACAACAGCCACCCTCGGTGGCTCCTCACTGAGTCCAGTCTTGAGGGCACTCGTGGGATTCTGGGAAGGCGAGACAATAGAGGAGAAACCCGAGAAACAGGGAGAGCATGAAGGAAGGCAGGGCTAGAGCAGAAAAAGTGACGGTGGCCAAGATGGAGGCGTCGGCCACCCGTGTGCTCCCGATGTGTCACAGAGGGCAGGGTCAAAGGGGGGATGGGCGGCCTCTAGGCAATTGCAGGGCTCCTGAGACAGACAGCGGTGACCACGGCTTACAAAACTAGGGCTAAGACAGCCCGTGCATCCAAGGTTTCCTATTCCAGCACTGTTTATCCATAAAGATGTCAAAATCCAGCCCCTTAGCCGGGCTACACGCAGGGCTGAGTAACCGATGACGTCACCCCAGTCCTGCAGGTCCCCCCCCCCCAGCTGCTGGCTCCCATGCAAAACCCTGCACCCCCGCCTCAGCCATCGCACCCTTGCTCAGGGGCCCCCTTCCTGAAGGCACAAGAAAGAGCAAAGTCTGCTCCTTTTCAGCAAAAATGCTACATTAGGCGTGACTGCTGTTGTATTAAAAACAGTCCTTAGGAAAACCAGGGTACTGAATCCAGCCTGAACTCCCCTCGCGAGACAAAGCAAGCTTTCGGAGTGAGAATTGGTACAGAATTGGCCTCGTGAATTTGCATGCCATTCTCGCTCCGGGGCCATGCTAATCTTCTCCATCTCGCTCCAAGTCCAGTGCGTGTGCTGACGAAGCCAGCGCAGGGCATGTATTTTTATCCTCATCACACCGAGAGACAATGAACTCGGGGTTATTCACCCCCTGAAGATGTGTGTGGGACAGGCAGCCCCGGGCGGCCGTGGCAAACCCACGCACCTGAAGCACTGGCAAACTGACGGGAGAGGAAGGAGCTGTCCCCTGGCAGGCACTGAGCTGTGGGGAAGCCGTCCCCCCCCCCCCCAGTGGAAGGTGCCGGCAGGCAGGCAGGCAGGCAGGCCCACATTCTGCCCTGGGGAGGCTTGGAGACACTCCAGCGCGCAGACGAGCCAGGCCCACCATGCCGAATGGCCACGAGGAAATCTTTTATGTTGATAAGCACACAGGCCAACACGTATGAGCTTTCAAAGCAAGCACATATGGCAGGCTACTTTCAGAGCCCTGCACACAAGTCACAGAAACACACCACGGACATACGGCCTGCGAGTGGTCACGGTGGAAAATGAGGCACAACTAGCAAGGGCAGACCTGGACTTGAACCCGGGCACTTCGAACCAAAGTGCATGCGGTGTGCTACTCCGGTTCATCCAGCAGTTAAAGCTTTAGAAGCATCTGCTGGGGCGGCGTTTTGTGCAATGGTTAACATGCCACTTGGGACACCGGGCATCCCGGGTTCAAATCCCGGCTCCACTTCGGATCCCAGCTTCCTTGGAGATAGCAGGTGATGGCTCCAGTACTTGAGCTCCTGTCACCCACGTGGGAGACTCCGATTTGGTCCCTGGCTCCTGGCTTCAGCCTGGCCCTGCCCTAGCTGTTCCGGGCACGTGGGGCGTGAAGAGGAACAAAGCATCTATGGCAGACGGCGCTGTGGCTCCTGCACTGTCTGCCCTGGGGGTCTCCCCTGGCACTGGGAGGTTACCGCCCTCCTGTCTCTCCAGGGCTCTCCTCCTGGAAGGCAGTGGGAGTGTGGTCTGAATACAAGAGCACTTCAAAACCTGTGGGAAATGGAATTACAACAGAAGTTTATTCTAGCACAAAAGAAATTTAGAAATCCATGCGGAGTTCTCACAGAATACACATTCCCTGTGAATGTTTTGAAGACCCCCCTGTATGCCTGGATGGATTGTTTTAAAAATTTTCCACCAATATACACTTGTCCTTTTTTAAAGATTTATTTTTATGTATTTGAAAGGCAGTGACAGAGAGAGACAGATCCTCCGTCTGCTGGTTCACTCTCCAAATGGCTGCGACAGTTGGGGCTGGACCAGGTTGAAGCCAGGAACCAGGAATTCCATCCAGGTCTCCCACAGTGGGCGCCAGGGGCCCAAGGACTTAGACCATCTTTCATTGCTTTCCCAGGTGCACTAGCAGGGAGCTGGATCAGAAGAGCAACCGGGACTTGAACAAGTGCTCATACTGGATGCCGGCATCAGAGGCGGCAGCTGAACCCACTGCGCCACCACGCCAGCCCTAAACTTCTCTTTTAATTTCATTTTCCATGAGCACTGTGAAGCATCTTCGTATAAAACAGAATGCACTTCCCATTCATCATTGCAGAGGGCTCAGGTCCCACTCAGCCAGACGGCGATATCAAACCATCAAGAGACAAACAGAAATGATGGGGCTCAGAAGGTGTCCCTGTCTCCACTGCTCCATCTACTGAGCCCTCACCGTGATTATGAAATTGGGCCAGAAAAGTCTAAGTATCAGAACCACCGGTCTGGGCGTGGCTGTCCAGCCCACCTCCGATGTTGTAGAACCCGGGTTCGACTCCAGCTTCTTGCTCATGCAGACTCCGGGAGGCAGTGGTGATGGCTCCCGTGGCTGGGTTCCAACTACCCCCACAGGAGACCTGGATTAAGCTCCAGGCTCCCCCATTTCAGCTCCAGCTAGCTCAGGCTGCTGCGGGCATTTGGACAGTGAACCGCAGATGGGAGCCCTCTCTCTCTCTGTCTCTCTGCATCTCTTTCTCTCTGTTGGTCTGCCTCTCAAAGCTCTTTGCAAAAACAAGTTTAAGAATTATTTATTTGAAAGGCCTGGGCTGGGCCAGCCCAAAGCCAGGAACTCCATCCAGGTCTCCCACATGGTGGCAGGGGCCCAAACACTCGGGCCATCTTCTGCTGCTTTCCAGGAGCATTAGCAGGGAGCTGGACCAGAAGTGGAGCAGCCAAAACTCAAACCAGCACTTGTATGGGATGCTGGAGTTGCAGGCAGCAGCTCAGCCTGCCGTGCCACAACACCAGCCCCTAAAATATTTTTTTAAAAGAACTGTGGGTCTTTGATGAGCTCGCGCGCTGGTTCATAATCAATAAATAGGCTATAAAAAGTCCACAACCACGCCTGATGTAATGTGCCTGGTGGGCCTCACCGCCAGGTCGGTGGCTGAGAAGGCAAATCAAAGCATTTGTCCAAGCCTCACGTAAAACCCAGGCTTCCGTGAGTTCATTGTGGCCCTGTTTGCTACCGAATGCCCCCAAAACCAGTAAGTCTGCGCGAGGAACAAGTGCAGTAGCGTCTTTGTTTTCCTTTTCTCATGTGGGATAAGCTGTCGTTTTCTGTCCATCGGTGTTAGCGAGCAAGCTCCTGGGGCTGGGAACCCCCCACTTTCCGGAAGTCTCCATCCACAGTTCTGGGCACAGATGATGGTCCCCCGGCGACAGCTTGGAGATCAGCTACACACCACGAGAAGCTGTGCTAAGAGCCAACACCGGACAGATGGCTGTGAGAGCCAGAGACAGGTACCTGCAGGAGCTCCACCGGGCGCTGGGCCCACCGTTCTCCATCCCCAGGTAACTGTCCTGAAACCTGTTTTTATTACAAGATCTATCAACCACACTCAGGCCTTCTCACTAAACTGTATCATAGCTGAATGTTTTCCAGGCAGGGTAGAATTTCTCTGAATGGGCTAAGGTCCTGGTTGGGTGCTTCTCATGTGGTCTTTGCCTGGGCTTTCTCCAACCCAGGTCTCTGGTGGGACTAAGTGTCAGGAGGACGAGGCTCACTTCTGCGGCGGGGCCCCATGCTAACCCTCCTACATGCTGTGAGCGAGATCTCGGGGCAATGCTTCCTTCCTACCTGATTCAGATAGCATCCCCTGCCTGCTGTCTACACAAGAGTCAACAGTGCTGGGGGCAGCACGGTAGGAAGCAGAGCAGGGAGAATGTCCCCCACGTGTGTTCCACAAGCCCTCACTCAACCATGGTTCGCCTCATCCACGAGTTCGCTGGTACCAGCGTGCTGGTACCACAGGTTAAGCCACCACCTGCTATGCCGAATCCCGTAAGAGCACCATTGTGAGTCTCGGCTGTTCTGCTTCCCGTCCAGCTCCCTGCTCATGCACCTGGGAAAGCAGCAGAAGGTGGCTCAGTGCAACCCAGCCCCCTGCCACCCACGTGGGAGACCTGGGTGAAGTTCCTGGTCCCGGCATTAGCCTGACCCACCCCTGGCTGTTTTGGCCACTGGGGAGTGAACCAGTGGATGAAAGGTCTCTCTCTCTCTCTCTCTCTCTCTCTCTCTTCTCTCTCTCATTTTCTCTCCTTGTTAATTCTCTCTCCAACACTTATTTATTTTATTTCAAATAAATAAATATTTTAAATGAGTTTGTTGAGAAAGAATAGCTCCTAATTTGGTGTTGAATACCCCAAAATCATCAGCTCCAAGAGGAAGAAGAATAAATAAAGTTTGAAATAATCCTTTTTAAAAGATTCCATGTTCAAACACAGTTACCTCCTGGCCGGGGAGAGGGAGTCGGTGGGGGGGGGGGGTGTCTGTGCTGAGATAAGTCTCACCAGCTGGCCGGGGAACAGACCTAGGATCAGGAGAAAAATACCCTGGCCTCTCACTTCCCGAAGGCAAGGGTCCAAGCTCATGGGCCATCTTCCACTGCTTTCCCAGGCACGTCAGCAG
The DNA here is from genome assembly GCF_033115175.1 of Lepus europaeus. Classification (NCBI taxonomy): domain Eukaryota; kingdom Metazoa; phylum Chordata; class Mammalia; order Lagomorpha; family Leporidae; genus Lepus; species Lepus europaeus. Next base: position 15,558,243 of record NC_084834.1, on the reverse strand, counting down.
GGAGCTGGATCAGAAGTGGAGCAGCCGGCACTCGAGCCAGCACCCATATGAGATGCCAGCACTGCAGGTGGCGGCTTTACCCGCTGCACCACAGCCTCAGCCCCACCATCTGGTCAAGGCCAAGCAAGGAAAGCAAACTTCTCTTGCAATTCAGCTCTCTGCTATGGCCTGGGCCCCTGCACCTGCATGGGAGACCCAGCAGAAGCTCCGCTCTTAGCTTCAGATCGGCGCAGCTCCAGCCATGGCGGCCAACTGGGGAGTGACCCAGCAGATGGCAGACCTCTCTGTCTCTCTCTCTCTGTAACTCTACCTCTCAAATAAATAAATAAAAACATAAATAAAAAAATAAGGGAACAGGGTGCTGTCGCTTCTGCGGTGTGGAGGATACGGAGACGGAGAGGCCCGGATCAGCAGGAACTGTCAGAGAAGGGTGTGTGGGGGTGGGCAGCGGGGAGCTGGGGCTTCACGTGGGCAAATGTTTCAAGCAGAGGGCAGGAGCAGAGGCGGAGACCTGACAGACCGCACACGTGGCTGGGTCTGTGGCATTCCTCCCTCCATTCACTACCAAGGCTTCCTGGGCACCTAGCGTGTGACATTGGGGACAAGGGGCTCAGTGGTGAGCAGCAGCAGCAAACATTCCTGCTCTCTCTGAAGCTCGCATTCTAATAAGAATGAAAAAGAAAGAGAGAAAGAGAGAGAGAGAGAGAGAGAGAGAGGAAGGAAGGAAGGAAGGAAGGAAGGAAGGAAGGAAGGAAGGAAAGAGAAGAGAAGAAAACGAACACAGGTGCACACGTGAGTAGGATGTCGGTGCTGATAGAGTGCACGGGGAAGATAAGAGAGGATCAGAGTTTCTAGTTAGGGGGAAATAAGACGACCATTACCCTGCTGGCTGAAATACACAGATGACAGCAGAATGTAGCCCATGCAGGTTCAGGCTCTTAAGGCCCCAAAGCGGCCAGCGTTGTGGCGCAGTGTGGTAAGCTGTCGCCTGCGGTTCTGGCATACCATCTAAGTACCCATTCAAGTCCCAGCTGCTCTTCTTCTGATCCAGCTCCCTGCTGATGTGCCCGGGAAGGCAGCAGAGGATGGCCCAAGTGCTTGGATCTCTGCCACCCACATGGGGGAGACCTCATTGGAGTTCTGGGCTCCTGGCTTTGGCCTGGCTCAGCCTTGCTCATGTGGGCATTTGGGGAGAGAACCAGCAGATGGATGATCTCTCTCTCTCTCTCTCTCTCTCTCTCTCTATCACTCTGTCTCACAAATAAACAATCTTTTATTAAAAAAACAAAAAACAAAAAACAAAAAAAAAAAAAAACACTGGATACCAGGCAAGAAAGAACAGTGACCCCACAGGACTCGGGGAGAGAAGACCTCTGTGTGGGTACCAAGGACGGGCAGTCAGAGGGATCCACAGACCCCAGTAGCTGTGGATAAAGAGTGCAGAGCCCAGGGAGACCAGGGCAGCAGCTGGGGTTCTCAGGACGGAGGTGGGGGGTGGGGTCTCAGGGCATGAGGAGATACCCCCCCGTCATCCACTGAGTGCTGATGGGCACAGGTGTGCACAGGAAACCTCCCCCCGCCCCAGCACACCCAGGGATGGGGCCATCGGACTCCCCCAGGGCCAGGAACAGTGCCTGTGCCCCCCAGGCTTCCCACTTCCAGGATCTCGCCCCAGCAGTGAGGAATAATAAGCCGCAGACGAAGCCCCGCTCTAGTCCCGCCCTCAGCAAACCCCAGCACAAGGTCGTGCTGTTCCCAAATAAATTAACTCCAGCACAGAACAGGACTCTCCAGCCCTCAACACAGCAAAATGCACAATGGCTGGCACCCCGTCAGGAATGGCCAGGCACGCCAACAAACGGGAAAAGCCGAGCCATGAGGAGGGGCACGAGGAGCCCATGGAAACCGACCCAAAACACACCCAGGCGCTGGAACCAGCGAGCACGGATCTTGGTGCAGACGCCACGCATAATTCACAAGGCAGGGACATGAAGGGCACAGCAAAAGATGGAAGTCCAGAGGTGAAAACGAGGATTCCACCATGTGGGATACACACAGCGCCAGCCATTGCAGGAGGAAGTACCGGAAATCCTGAAGAAGCATCCATCCAAACTCTACAAAATGAAACTCAGACAAGAGAAGTTTCTTTTAAACAGGACAAGCTGTTGGAAAACGTCAAGCGTCCTCATGTGTCTGTAATTGAAGCCAAACAGAGAGGAGAGGAGACGGAGGGGCAGAGAAACATTCAACAAAGAAGGGCTGAGCTCTGCCAAGTCTGGGGGAGGCCTCAAAGCCGCAGACTCAACAGTCTCAACAGACTCCGAGCACAGGCACCATGAACCAGCTCTCCAGCGGCACACGGAGAACCAATTGGCTCAGAAACAATCACAAAAAGGCGAGCTGAGAAGCCGCCAGGGAGACACGCACTGTGCATGTGTGTCACCGCTACAGCAGACGTCACCTTCCAAACAGCACAAGCCGGAGAGCATCGTCTTCCCGTTCCAGGAAGGAAGCTGTTTCCATCTAGAATTCTCAGAAGCAAACATAGCTTTTAAAAAACAAAGGCAAACTAACGCCTCGGAAGACGATTAGAGCGTGAAAGCGTTTGTCACCAGCAGACCCGGGGCACAGGCGTTGTCAAGGGGAACCCTGCAGGCAGACGAAAAATGAGACCAGATGAAAATGGAGACGCCCAGAGAGGAGGAAGGGGCCCAGCTATGGTAAACACGCGGGTAAGCACATAGGGTTTGCTTCTGATCATGGAAACGTCTTTTCAAGATAATTACCAGGGGCCGGCACTGTGGCATAGAAGGTTAAGCCTCCACCTGCAGTGCCGGCATCCCATTTGGGCGCTGGTTCAAGTCCCAGCTGCTCCACTTCCGATCCAGCTCCCTGGTAAGGCTCCTGGGACAGCAACAGAAGACGGCCCAAGTGCTTGGGCTCCTGCACCCATGTGGGAGACCCAGAGGAAGCTCCCGGCTCCAGGCTTTGGCCTGGCCTAGCACAGCCACTGAGGCCATTTAGGGAGTGAACCAGCAGATGGAAGACCTCTCTCTCCTTCTCTCTCTGTATCTCTGCCTTTCAATAAGTAAATAAATCTTCAGGGGGAAAAAGATAATTACCTATACAAAAATAATGACATTATGGTGCAGGGTTTATAACATACGGAAAGGTACGATCAGCAGAGGGGACCTCAGGAAAGAAGTGGAAGCACACTACTGTAGGACTCTTTTTTTAAAAGATTTATTTACTTATTTGAAAGTCAGAGTTACACAGAGAAGGAGAGGCAGAGAGAGAGAGAGAGAAAGAGATGTCTTCCTTCCACTGATTCACTCCCCAACTGGCCCCAACAGCAGGAGTTGTGCCAATCCAAATCCAGGAGCCAGGAGCTTCTTCTGGGTCTCCCACATGGGTATAGGGACCCAAGCACTTGGGCCATGTTCTACTGCTTTCCCAGGCCACAGCAGAAAGCTGGATCAGAAGTGGAGCAGCCAGGACTCGAACCCACGCCCCCATGGGATGCTGGCACTGCAGGCGGCAGCCTTACCCACTACGCCACAGCACCAGCCCCACACTGTAGGGTTCTTACCTACATGGGAATCACGTCTATGGCTTAAAGGTAGACTGAGAAGTTAAATATGTGAACTGTAAACCCTAAGGCAACCACTAACATGACAAAACAGAAAGTCACGGATAATCAGCTTACAGTGGAATAATAAAATAATGAATTAACCCAAAGGATCTTAGGAAGGACCAAGATGAGAGCAAAGAGTGGTTAGGACAAAGAGAAAGCAGTAAGCAAGGCAATAGATTAAACACCACACAGTACTCACATTCAATGTGATGGTCTAAATATCCCACTTGAAAGATGGAGACAGTCTGGGGGAAAAAGCAAGACCCACCTGTGTGCTACCCGCAAGAAACACACTTCAGAGACCAGCGTTGTGGCACATCAATGGCTGGCAAGCCAAGGCTTGCAGTCCCAGCATTCCATATCATAGTGCCAGGTGGAGTCCCAGCTGCTCCACTTCTGACCCAGCTCCCTGCTAATGCACCTGGGAAGGCAGTGGAAGATGGCCCAAGTGCTTGGGTTCCAGGCTCCTGGCTGTGGCCTGGGCCAGCTCTGGCCATTGCAGCCACTGGGGAAGTGAATTTCTCTCTCTCTCTCTCTCTCTCTCTCTCTCTCTCTGTCTCTCTCTCTCTCTCCTGTTACACTGCCTTTTAAATAAATAAATCTTTAAAGACAAAAAAAAGCCATACTTTAAATATAAAATCACCAATGTGTTGAAAGTGAAAGAATGGAAAAAGATATATCATACTAAACGCTAACAAAAAAAAAAAAACCCAGGGTGAATAGTAACATCAGATGAAATTTAATACAGAAAAAGATTAACTAGAGGTGAATTAGGTTATTTCATATGACAGGGATCCAGGAAAAAATGATGCCTCTAAAAAAGCTTCGAGATGCAGGAAGCAAAAACTGATAGAACTGCAGGAGAAATAGATAAATTCATAATTTTGGTCAAGAATTTCAGTGTTTCTTCCTCAAAAGCTGCCAGAAACAACAGACGGGAAACTAGTAAGGCTGTAGAAGGTGTAACAGAAGCGGCCAATCTGACATCACCGATGGTTCTGGAGAACCCCAGCCAGTGAACGCAAGAAGCATGATTCTCTCAGGTGCGCAAAGAGCATCGACTAGGACGGCCCGTGTTCTAGTCCAGACACGGAAGTCGCTTCTAAAGCATTCGAGTCAGACAAAGCACACTGTCCAACGACACAGGAGGAGACAAGACGGGAGCGCATCGGCCAGCTCACGCACGCCACCATGAAAGGCGTGACAGGAGCGTGTCAGGATGGAGGAAGGTGGATTTCAGGCTCACCCTGGGCAGGCGTGGGTTCAGGTGTATGGGGAGGCCAGGGGTGGTGAGATGCAGTCACGGGGTGGGCCAGGGAGCAGAGAGGGGCACAGGCCACCTGCTCTTCCTCGCCCTCTGTGTGGTCTCCCTTTCCACACTCTGCAAAGCCGCCAGGAATTCCATCGTGGGGCCCCACCCAGTAATCTAATTCAATCCAGTCGCCCCCATTAATCCATCAACTGCTCATTTAGGACTTTGGGGTTAATGAGTTTGGGGAGGCAAACCCTATCCAAACCCTAACAGTCAATAACAGAAAACGTGCAGATATTTGCTAACACCCTTCAAAGCAACTCACAAGTCAGAGAAATCAAAATGCAATATAGAAATTATTCTCAACACAATGAAAGTGAAAACGCGACGTAGCAAACGTTTCAGGGTGGTGCTGAAACACTGCTCGCGGGGAAATTTTTAGCACTGACCACATTTGAGGAGAAGAAAGGACTCCGATCTTTGGTGTCCACCTTAGGAAACTGAACGTGGAAAAGCAAAGTCAACCCAAAATAAACAGAAGAAACAACATAGATGAGCGAAGAACAGTGAAAAGAGAAAACAGGAAACCAGGCACCAATCTCAGTGAAACCAAAAGAGAACTATTTGAGAGGCTCAGGAAAACACAGAGAAGCCACGGAACACCAGCATTCGGAGTGAGAGCGGTCGGGCGTGCTGTGGCAAAGACGGCAAAGCCGCCACCTGTGGGGTCAGCATCCCATACAGGCACCGGTTCAAGTCCCAGTTGCTCCACTTTTGATCCAGCTCCATGTTAATGTGTCTAGGAAAGCAGTGGAGGATGGTCAGAGTGCTTGAGCCCCTGCACCCACGTGGGAGACTCGGCTGAAGCTCCTGGCTTCCGATTGGCTCAGCTCTGGCCGTTGTGGCCATTTGAGGAGTGAACCAGCAGATAGGAGATCTTTCTCTCTCTCTCTCTCTGTTTGAATTTCTGCCTTCCAAATAAATAAACCAATGTTTAAAAAAGTAAAAACAATGAGAGTTTACAACACTACATACTCTACAGACCGTAAAAGAAGAAGAAATTATGAAATATTTTATGCCAATAAACTAGGCAATTTAAATGATGTGGACATAGTCTTTGAAATACACAACTATTGGGGCTGACGCTGTGGTGCAGCGGGTTAACGCCCTGGTCTGAAGCGCTGGCATCCAATATGGGCACCGGTTTGAGTCCCGGCTGTTCCTCTTCTGATCCAGCTCTCTGCTATGGCCTGGGATAGCAATAGAAGATGGCCTGAGGGGCCGGTGCCTCAGCTCACTAGGCTAATCCTCCGCCTGCGGTGCTGGCACCCCAGGGTTCTAGTCCCAGTCGGGGCACCGGATCCTGTCCTGGTTGCCCCTCTTCCAGTCCAGCTCTCTGCTGTGGCTCGGGAGCACAGTAGAGGATGGCCCAAGTGCTTGGGCACCTGCATCCATGTTGGAGACCAGGAGAAGCACCTGGCTCCTGGCTTCAGATCGGCACAGCGCGCTAGCCATAGCAGCCATTTGGGGGGCGAACCAACAGAAGGAAGACCTTTCTCTCTGTCTCTCTGTCACTGTCTAACTCTATCTGTCAAATAAAATTTTTTTTTGAATTAAAAAAAATAAAATAAAATAAAAAGAAGATGGCCCAAGTCCTTGGGCCCCTGCACCCATGTAGGAGACCCAGAAGAAGCTCCTAGCTCCTAGCTCCTAGCTCCTAGCTCCTGGCTCCTGGCTCCTGGCTCCTGGCTTCGGATTGGCGCAGCTCTGGCTGTCACAGCCATCTGGGGAGTGAACCAGCGGATGGAAAACCTCTCTCTCTGTCTCTACCTCTCTCTGTAACTCTTTCAAATAAATAAAATAAATCTTTTTTAAAAATACACAACTATCAAAGCTCAATTAGGAAGAAATTGATAACGTGAAGAACTAATACACCTTAAAGAAACTTTTCCCCCCAAAGAAAATTCCAGATCTAGATGGCACCATCTTCAACATTTTAACAATGAAATAACAGCCAATTCTGTACAAACCCTCCAAGAAAGTTGAAGAATATTTGCCAGCTCATTCTCTGAGGCCACCATTACCTTGATACCAACATTAAAATAAATTATAATTTATATATAACATCATACATGTATACAACAGTATAACTTATATAACATTATAATAAACCCATCAACAGTATGTGTATATGCAAAAAATGAACTCTGATCCAAACCTGGCATCATATACTGGAAGTATTTTAAAATGGGTCATTGACCTCAACGTAAAATCTAAGACTACAAAACTTACAGAAGAAAATACAGGAGAAACCCTCTGTAACACTGAGTCAGACAAAGGTTTCTTAGATCCTACAGCAAACGCATAATCTGTGAAGGAACAAACTGTACACCAAGATATAAAACTCCGGATCTTTGAAAAAACACTGTCAAGAGAACAATAGAACTGGGGGGGGGGGGTCACACAGCTGCTAAAGAACCTGTAGCTGGACCACTCAAGGGAACTGCAAGACGTTCATGGAAAATGGAATTAACAGGCAAGCTTACTTGGGGGCACAAAAAAGATTTTGAAAATCATCCATCTTTTTTAATACTGGGAATTTTCCATGTGCTTTTCGAAGGTCCCCTCATGAAAAGAAAAGAAAGAAGAGAGGAGAGGAGAGGAGAGGAGAGGAGAGGAGAGGAGAGGAGAGGAGAGGAGAGGAGAGGAGAGGAGAGGAGAGGAGAGGAGAGAAGAGCTCTTAAAATTCAGTAACAAAAAATCGACAGCCCAAGGAAGCCACGGATTGGTGAGCGCACCCTAAGGTGAGCTCCAGCCAGTCGTCCCCTTGGAATCAGCGCTCCCTGAGTACAGGTGGAAGCCGTGACTTGCTCCCGGCAGACAGAACACGGCAAAGGTGCGCGGACATCACTCCGTGGGGACCTCCCGCTGCCGACTTCGTCTGGGCAGGCTGCAGAGGGAAGTCCTTCCCTGCTGCTCTCCCAAAGGAGCACCACGCTGGGTTTTGAGGCGAGAACCGCACAGCAGTCTCCTGGTGGTGCAGCCGCAAGCAGCCAGGCCCAGCTGCAAGCTGCAAGGGATCAGGGCTGCCGGCCACGGGACAAGCTCAGAACAGGGAGCTTCCCGAGGCACGGCGCCGGCTGAACCACGCCACAGAAGCTACCGTGGTTGGGAGCATTTGCCATGCAGTTCGGGATCAACCAAGTGAGATCCGTGGGTGACACACGAGCACCTGAATTAGTAACCGGGGAAATCCATAGCTCCGATCTCACAGCGGGCTTTGGTCCCGCAGTAAAGACACCCACGCCCCACACGGCCGTGCCTAGCTTCAGCGTCTGCCTCTGCCCCCGGCTCCAGCTCCCTGGTGCTGCAGACCCTGGGAGGCTGCGGTGACAGCTGGAGAAACTGGCTCCCTGCCACACACCTGGGAGACCTGGGCTGCATTCCTGGCTCCCAGCTGCTGTCAGCCTGGCTCATGTGGGCATTTGAGGAAGGAACCAGCAGATGGGTGCTCTCTCTCTAACTCTGTCTTGTCTGCCTCTCGGATTAAATAAATAAATAGCAGATAAAAATGTAGAAGAACATGCACAGTGCAATACTACCGCCGATCTTCTTAAATCGCTGGAAGTGTTGGCAAAGAGGCAAAAGAAGAGGGGCTCACACACACTGCTGGGTGCTGGGGGGACCAGGGCTTCAGAATCCAGTGTGGTGGCTTCTTGAGCATTAAACAGGTGCCTGCCACGTGGTCCTGTCCCAGGGGACCCTGAATGGGTTCCTGAATTAACCTCTCCCGGGTACTCACCCAACAGAAAGGATACTCACACGTTTGCACAACCGTCTGTGCATCAACATTTAGCATCTTCATTGTAGTAACAAAAACTACAAATACCCCATATGGAAACTACCTAGCAATTAAAAAGGAATGAACCACCTATACCGCTACCACGTGGATGGATCTCCAAATCCGTTGAATAACAGAAGCCAGAAAAGAAAAAAAGAATCTATACTGTGTGATTCCACTTGTATAAAAGGCAAGAAAATGTGAACGCATTTGGGGCGGCAGAGAGAATTGTTTAAGATTTATTTATTTGTTTATTTGAGAGGCAGAGTTAGAGAGAGAGAGGGAGGGAGAGAGGGAGGGAAAGAGGGAGGGAAGGAGAGGGGGAAAGAGAGAGAGGGAGGAGGTGAGAGAGGGACTAGGGATGGAGAGAGGGAGAAGGAGAGAGAGGGAGATAGAAAGAGAGAGGGAGGGAGGGAGGGGGGAAAGAGAGAGAGGGAGGAGATAAGAGAGGGAGGGAGGGAGAGGGGGAAAGAGAAAGGGAGGGAGAGGGGGGGAGAGGGAGGGAGGGAGGGGGGAGAGAGAGAGGGAGAAGGATAGAGAGGGAGAGAGAAAGAGAGAGAGGGAGGGAGGGGGGAGAGGGGGGGAGAGGGGGAGAAAGGGAGGGAGGGAGGGGGTAGGGAGGGAGGGAGAGGGAGAGAGGGAGAGAGAAGGAGAGACTCCACAGCAGCCAGGGCTGGACCAGGCTGAGACAAGCAGCCTGGAGCTCCATCTGGGTCTTCCGTGCAGGTTCAGGGACCCAAACTCTTGGTTCATCTACTGCTGCCTTCTGTGGCACATGAGCTGGAAGTGGAGCAGCCAGGACTCGAACTGGCGTTCATCTCATAAGAGACACCAGCGTCGCAGTCGCAGGCTGCGCTTTCACCTGCTCTGCCACAACACCGGCCGCAGGAGTAATTGCTTGTGTGGGGCAGGGGGCGGGTGGGGCGGTGTGCAGGGAAGACAAGTACAAAGAAGCACAAGCAAATCTTTGGAATTCGGGGCTTGGCGTTTGGTGTAGAAGTTAAGTTGCCTGCATCTCATGTCACAGTCATTGTGTGCAGGGCCTGGCTCTTCTCCCATTGCAGGCATCTGGGGAGTTAAACAGCAGATGGCAGCTCTCACTCTCTCTCTCCTCTCTGTCTCCCTGCCTCTTTCTCTGTGTCTATCCATCTCTTAAATAAATAGATAAATATTTTTCTTAAATCCGTTTGGGAGTGATGGATGGGTTCATTATCTTGATTGTGAGAATCGCTTTGCTGATGTGTACTTGTGTCAAAACCCACAAACATATGTAGCTTATTCTGTGTCAATGACACCTCAATAAGGCTGTTAATTCAAAAACGAAGAAGAAAAAGTTGAGCACAGAGAATGGCAGAGGCGATGGTGTGGGTGGGCTTGCAGGCTCTCGGGGGAGGAACCACTTGTGCCTCCACAGAGCAAGAGAAAGAAGTAAGACAGGAAAAGCTGTGATTGTCTTCAGAGAAGAGCAGTCCGGGCAGAGGGAGGCGAAGCAGCAAAGGGCCTGCCAGGGGCCGTGCGGAGCCTTTCAGAGAGCAATGGGGCCGGAACAGAGACCTGGGAGCCCTCTTGCAAGAGAGACGAGGACGCCCTGAATGGTCGTGCATGGTGCCTCTTAATGTTTTGCAATTAACCTTCTAAACCACCTCCATCACTCTAAACAATAAGGAGGAAGGTTGGAAGCAAGGAAACTCATTAGTGGGCCATGGCAACCGGAGCCAGCACCGACCTGCCCCCGGACAGCTGTGGGGCAGGTGGCAGAAGGGCTCCCAGGCAGGACCGATGGAAAGGCAGAACAATTTTGTGTTGTAGATGAGCTGGGCACAGACACACATCAAGTTTTTTTTTTAATCTAAACTCCTGGAAAAATTAATTGTGCACGATTAAGACAGGGAAATCCAAGTCGCTGGCTTCTCAGCCGAGGATGAGCTAAGGTCAAGTGCAGACAGACAACCACGGTGACCTCGGGCCAGCTGGGCATGTGGGTCTGTAATCAGGGTTCGGAAGTCGGAGCTGGGCCTACAGAGGACGGAGCCCTGGAGAGCTGCGACACGAAGAGGCCAAGACGACAAGAAAAACACAACAGAGATGCAGGTTAAAGATCTGCAGTGAGCCAAGGGAGGGTTGGGCTTGAGAGGGACAGCGGCGGCTAACTGGTCAACCTGAGCATTCTGCACTGACCACTCACCACCAGGCGACTTCGCCAGGAGCTGTTGGGGGGTGCAGGGGGTGAGTAGGGAAAGCAGGTCTGGGCTGAGCAGGATCTCGGAGAATTACAGGCGAGGAAGCCGAAACAGCACGTCTCCACGAGTCTGCTGTCAAAGCAAGCAGAGAAAATTGAACAGCAGCAGAAGAGCGATGTGGGGGTCTGGGGAGGCAGTCTCTTTTTTTTTTGAGCCTAGAGATATTATAGCATGTTAGCATTCTGATGGGAGCACTCCAGTAGAGAGCAGAGAAGTAAAAATTAATGATGCAAGAGAGACAGAAAGACAGGACAAGTGCAAGACAGGAGTCCTTGAGCTGTTTAGGTACCAGCGGGAACACGCACGGAGAGGTGAGAAGATTCCAGCCGTGGAGGGCTCTTGCCCAAAGCTGCCTCCCCAGATCCAGGACACTCCCAGGAAGGGAAGGAGAAGACGCTAAGAGGCAAGCACACCTAGTGCATCCCAGGGACTCCCTGGCCATTCCTCCTCCTGGTCCTAGGAGCCTCACATCCCAGAGAAGGTAACAGGGGCCCAGGGACAAGCAACCTCCTGTGTCACTCACAGCCAGCCCCAGTCAGGGGCTGCTCCCTCGGTCTCCACAAGGAGGACGCTGTGGCTCGGATATGAGTGAGTCCTGGTGGCCTTACCAGGAAAGGGAGAGATTGTGGCGGACACACACACACACACACACCTGCCACCATGTGATGCCCTGCTCATTCCCAGGACTCTGCCAGCCAGAAGCTATCACCGGATGTGACCCCTTGATCCGAGCCATGAGCCAAACCCGTCTGCTTTTCTAAATAAATTACCCTGCCCTGGGTATTATGTTGCAGCAGGAAAAAAATGACCGTGACATCCGGGCACCGTGCCTGGGGCCAAGGTCAAGGCTGTTCAGGGTGCTTTCACTCTCCCCACTTGGGCTGTGGTTCAGCCACATAGCTGAACATGGACCATTGGTTTTCTTACCGCCCTCTTCCCCCACAGATATAAAACCATGGAACTCTAAAGGAAAAGGAGACCTCAGAGGGCTCCAGCCCACTCCCATTTCCATAAAAAGAAACTGAGGCGAGAGGTGACCCAGTGCCCAAAGACAAAGCAGTGTCCCCCCCGCCAAGCTGTCAGACACCAATCCCCACCTTCGTCCCCAGAGACAAGTGTGCACGCACCCGTGTGTACAAAACCGATTTGGAGATGCAAATTGGCTACATCCAATTTTATCCGACTGTCCTCGAAATTTAAGAGCTGTGCTGACATGCACAGAGCAAGGGGTAAATCGTCCCCCGGAGAGAAATAGCCTCGCATGTCCCTGTCCAAGGTGCTAGCTAGGCAGGCAGAGGCCAGCAGACAGACCCTGCCTGTGGAAGGAGGGGGTGGAGAGGCAGATGAGGGACCCTCCGCATGCCCTCTGACTTGGAAGTGGGTGCATAGAGTTGTCCAGACCTCCTGTGCTCTTCCTTCCGGTACATGATGCCCACTGATGGACGTGGCTGCCTGCTCTGGGCCTACAGATAGAGGTGGAAGAAGCAATGGTTTAAAACATTAATTGGGACCAACAGTATGGCAAAGCGGGCTAAGCATCCTATACAGATACCGGTTTGAGTCCTGGCTTCTCCATTTCCAATCCAGTTCCCTGCTAATGCACCTGGGAAAGCAGTAGAAGATGGCCCAAGTGCTTGGACCCCTGCACCTATGTGGGAGACCTGGATTAAGCTCCTGGCTCCTGTCTTCAGACTGGTTCAGCCCTGGCTATTGCGGCCATTCAAGGAGTGAACCGGCAGATGGGAGACCTCTCCATCTCTGTGCCTCTCCCTCTCTATGTAACTCTGGCTTTCAAATAACTAAATAAATCTTTTTTTAAAGGACATTGTTCCTCTCAAAGAGACCAGGCGCCTTCCCCGTGTGCCAGTGGCTCCAGCACAGGCTACAAAAGGAGCGTGCTCATCAGCCACCCCAAGGCCTGACCCTCAGCCTGGACAAAGGAGAGCGCCATGGATCAGCTCGGTGCATCTCAAGCAGAGAGACAGGACTTCAGATAAAACCTGGTCAGGAAGACAGCGGCCACTACCACGGCCGTGCTTGCCGTACGCGGGGAGCTGAGTCGTGCACCCCATGCCTCAGAGCCGCCTCTGCAGGGAGGGGTGGACACCTCTTGGGAGAGCCAGGAGTCCCTGCTCTAGCTCACTCCCCGCAGGTCACTCCGCCCCCCCCACCACCACCATTTCAGGAGACAGACAGCCCCGCCCAGCCCCAGGCTGTCAAGGATCGTCCACACCTCCCTCCGCTCTGAGCAGCCACACGGCTCCCACTTGAAGAATCTCTGCTCAACACATACATTTTTTTTTTCTCAGCCCTGCTCTTTCCTTCAGCTCACTGGCAGCTCTCAGGCCCCGACACAGGCAGGTTGCACAGGCCCCAGGCCTCACCCCGTGCCTCTGCCTCCTCCGTTGGTGCCGTCAGCACCCTGCTGCTGGCCCTATTTTGGGACACGCCAGTGGTGTCTGGCAGCGGCGCGGCCAGTCAGCCCTCCAGAAATGCAGGCTCAGCACCCACAGATGCAGCCAAAGGCAGATCAAAATACTCAGAAAGTAAATAAATCGCATCTGTGCTGAACAGACACACACTGCCTGTCGTGACGCCGTATTCGATGCAGTGTAGACAGCTACTAACCTGGCACCCGACACAGGCGCAGTGACACCTGCACCCCACATCAGAGTGCCTGGTTCAAGTGCCAGCTCCTCCTCTTCCAATACAGCCTCCCACTGATGCACCCTGGGAGGCAGCAGACGATGGCTCACGTGCTTGGGTCCCTGCTACTGTGTGGGAGACCTGGGTGGAGTTCCTGGCTCCTGGCTTCTCCCGAGTCCAACTCGGACTGTTGCGGGTATCTGGGGAATGAACTGGCAGATGGAAGATCTCTCTCTTTATCTCTCTCTGTATATCTCTGTCTCTGCTGCTCTTTCCAGTAGATCAAAAAGGTGTTTAAAATAGACCCTTTGGTTTACAAGACATAGCATTTGCATTGGACCAGATATTTTCTATCTAGAAATGATTTAAAGTATTTGGGGAGATGCAAACAGGGAATCATCTTGTATAATGGACGTGAGCATCTGCAGCTTTTGGTACCCACAGAGAAGTCCTAAAACCAGGCCCTGGGGATGCTGCGAGCTTTCTTGCAGTCTGCAGATCCCCAGGGAAGTCCAGACGTTCTGAAGGTCAGTGTGCCCAGGAGAAGCCGCCACCAGCAGGCCTCGGGGAAGACGGCTCTAGGAATGTCTTCCCTGCTTCCAAGTTTCCCGGCAGAAGGGCACACGGGTCCCCCTGCAGTGACTTGCACATCCCTGTACCACTTTCCACTTCCTTCCCTTCCTTGTCTCACCTCCCCATCCCCTGTAATGTTTCCTGTGCTCACCTCCCAAGTCAGCTCCATGCACTCGCGCCTTTCGCTCAGTCCCGCTTCCGGGAGGAGTTCATCTAAGACGTTAGGTGCCGGAAGATGGGTAGGAGGCAGATCCCCAGCAGGAGGTCTGGCGCAGGGTCGTAGGCCCAGCGGACGGATGGACGGACGGACGGGAAGCGGAATCCCACTGCTGGTGATGAGTGGGAGGGACGCAGTGCCACCATGCACGCCCTGGAATCACCAGGGCAGGAACTCCCACCGGTGCTGAAATGCGTGGGGGCGGGGTCCAGGCGGAGCGAGGTGCCGGGGTGCCAGGATCAGCCCCCAGGGCCCGCTGGGATGCCAGTTTCTGACAAGAGCAGAAACCAAGAGTAAGCAGATGGAAATTTTTACAGCAACTTGACACCATCATCTCACATCTGTTAGATCTGCTAATTTCGAAAATTGGACTTGTGTCATGGATGTCTTTTTTATTTTATTGTCCTAGTAATTCAGCAGTCCACAGAATTTTTATTTTTTTAGAAAATGATTCCATGGGGCTGGAGCTGTGGCACAGCTGGTTAAGCCGCCGCCTGCAGCACCAGCATCCCCTGTCGGAGCCCGAAATCCAGTCCTGGCTGCTCCACTTCCGAACCGGCTCCCTAAGGAGTCTGGGAAAGCAGCAGAAGATGGCCCAAGTGCTTGGGCCTCTCCCACCCATGTGGGAGACCCTGATGGAGCTCCTGACTCTTGCTTTTGGCCTGGCCCAGCCCAGGTAGTTGCAATCACTTGGGGAGTGAAAAGCAGATGGAAAATATCTATCTCTCCCCATCTCCCCATCACTCTGCCTTTCAATAAAATAAAATAAATAAATTTTTGAGAAACACTAGCTCAGACCTCTCTCTCTTTGTCTCTCCCTCTCCCTGTCTGTAACTCTACCTCTCAAATAAATAAAAGCTTTTTTAAAAAGAGAGAGGAAGAGAGAGAGGCCCCAAATTCAGCACCATGGGCAATGGAAGATTCCATAATGCCATTATGTATTCCATAATGCCATTGGTATCTGGAGGGGCGGTAATGATGGGCGGAGTCACGGAACACAGCCCTAGGATCCCACAGCAAGGCTATACCATCTGCAGCGCAGTGGTCGAAACCTCATTGAGAAAGCAGCTCCACGTGTGCTACTGGGCCCTGGTAGGGGCTGAGCACCTGACCACGGGACATCAAGGACCAATGAGACCAGGGCTGCGTGTCCTGTTCTATTGCAAGGTGTGTGGACATGGAAGAATTCTATCAACAAAGGGGCCTGGCACGAACAGGACGGGGACCAAGCAGGTCCCAAGGACACCAACAAGTGGCCCGGATTCGTGTCACCACTTCGTCGTGCCAGTATGGTTCCCTCACTCACACTTGTTCCCTGCCTCCAACCTTTGAAGTGGGAAAGTCCTGGGCTGAGCTCAACTCCATACGCTCACTGGGCAAACACTCAGTCTGCTGCCTGCCCACGGCCTGGGGCAGGGGGACCCTGGATGTCAGCAAAATCCTCCATGTCCAGAGGGCACTGAGCACTTCAGCTGATGGCTGCGCTGACGAGGTGGCCTGGATACTCACACGCTCACATCCTCACGTAGTGGTGAATGGCTGGGCCGGGGTGGACAGCAGCCTGCAAGCTGCAAGACTGGCTGGCTTTGACCCACGGTGCCCCACACAGAACCACTCTCCCAGGGCTCACAGGGTGTGTGATTGACTGTTAAAGGATCCTGCGTAACATCCCCCAGAGACCCACGTCTCGGTGGGAGAAGAGCCTGCCCATGGCCATCACACAGAAGCTGCTGACGTGATAAAGCTTTGGAATGACCTGGTGAGGGTCATGGATAACGACACTTGTCAAGAATGACCACACTGTCTGAATCAATCGGTACTGCATGATGCTGTGTCCCCAGTAACTAAAATGCAGAGGTCTCACAACCAAGTCCGGCATCACTCCAAATAACCCCCTTGTGGAATTGGCGCACCTGTCCCCGCAGCATCGGGATCTGCTGAATCTGGCTTCAGGAACAAAGAAAGGGTTTCTCTAATCCAAACACGAGGGCTGCTCTCTGGCCATTTGGGACTCCTCGTGCCAGCGTACCAGCAAGCAAAGGAAGGTTATTAAAGTGGCAAGAGACCTTTACCCTGGCAATCACAATCAATAGGGATTTCTGCTATATCGTGGGGCAGAGACAAGCCTGCTGGGAACGCAGGCAATGCACTGGGCCTCTCCTGTGCCCAGAGAGAACCGTGAGTGGGCAACTGTCTCAACCTATGCCTTGACAAAGTAGCAGTGGCCAGGGCTCAGCCCCTGGGGAATTACGGCTTGGTCTGTCCAACCAGGCAAGGAACACACAGCAGAAAAGCTGGCTGAGCAGGAGGGGAATGGAGAATGGGTGCGGGAAAAGCAAGATGATGGATATGAACTGTAACCTCAGAAGCAGCCACAGCAGCAGGAACTGGTTTGTCTCCCCAGCTCTCCCTCCATTCCCTTTTCTCTAAGAAACGAGAACCAATCGTCATTTGGAAGAAGCAGTGAGGACGCGGCTTACCTGGAGCAGGGCAGGATCTGAGCCAAGCAAGCAGTGGATTGTGGCAGGTGCTCTGTGTCCCCTTAAGCTCCTGCCACTCCAGTACAGGCTGAGAGCTTCCCCCTGCACCTGCTACTCCCCCTGCTGACCTCACAGGGAGCACTGGGGAATCGGCACACTCAGAGGAAGCCGGCCGCCAAGAACAGAGCGGTGCTGGGGGACTTGGACTTGGACTTGGACTTGGACTCAGTTTCCCCGTGTCGTGTCATGTCCTGTCTCCCAGGGCTCCCCAGCAGCATGAGCGCCAGCTGCCCACACATCACCTGCTTATCAGCTTCCCTTCCGTTGCTCTCCTCCCTTTCCTGCCTCGCGTCCTCTGCCCTTCTCAACGCTACCTGTGACCATCTCCTAAACGGACTACTTGTGTTGAGAGTCTGGGAGCAGAGCTTGCTTGGGAGAGAGCGTAACCTAGACATCCTCCCAACAACTCCGACCTTAGGCTTCCTCCTCTGCCCACCCTCTTGGGATCCCAGGTGTTGAGCTGAAGTCCCAGGCTCCCTCACAGCCCATCTCCATGGGGATGGAGTCAGCTTCTGGAGTCCCTCTCCTTTTAGACCCCTGTGGGGGAATATGACCCCTCACCCTGCTCCTCTCCAGCCCTGGGCAAGCCTACGGTATCGCTAGTGTGGGAATTAATCTTACCCGGCAGATTTAAGAGACGTGGGGTAGCCCACACCCTGCCCCAGGGCCACACATTGCTCAAGTTCATGTCTGTGAATCCCCTGCTGCTGTTTAAGGAAAGTGGCACAGGCCAAAGAGGTAGAGTCCCTGGACCGAGGCAGGCAGAGGGGAGAGCGTAACCCCAGAGATGGCCTTCACCGCTACCCCAGAGTTCTCCTGCACCTGCTTCGCCCAAGTCAACAGCACCCATCCAACCAGTCAGTATTTCCTTCCCAAGAGCACCTGTGTAGCAAACCCTTCCCAAAAGCACTTTCCTTTCCTTAGGAGCAAAGGGGAATCCCGGTCTTGTCACTTCAGGGCAACACAGAGAGGAAAGTCCTAGCATAGCAGCTGGGCAACGAGCAGCAGGAAACAGCAGCAATGAGCTCAGAAAGGAGGAAGTCCAAATGTCTCTGTCCACAGATGATGCAATATTGTGTATAGAAGACTCTGCCAAACACCTGCCAGAAATAACCAACAACTTCAGTAAAGTCTCATAACAGACAGAAATCAGTCCTGGCCGACAACAGCCTCTTCAAAAACAAGCAGAGCAAAAGAAACCAAGAAAGGTCCCCACTTACACCGGTTCTAGTTCCAGCTGCTCCACTTCCAACCCAGCTCTCTGCTGTGGCCTGGAAAATCAGTAGAAGATGGCCCAATTCCTTGGGCCCCTGCACCTGCCTGGGAGACCTGGAAGAAGCTCCTGGTTCCTGGCTTCAGATCAGCCCCGCTCTGGCCATTGTGGCCATCTGGGGAGTGAACCACAGATGGAAGACCTCTCTCTCTCTCTCTTTCTCTCTCTCTCTCTCTCTCTCTCTCTCTTTCTCTGCCTCTCTGCCTTTCAAATAAATAAAATAAACTTTAAAAAAAAAAAGAAATAAACTCTCACAGTTCCAGCACACTGACCTTTGACAGAGATGCTATGCACACAGGACGGGGAACGGACTTTCTTCAATATGTGGTGTTGGGAAATCTGGTTATCCACAGAAGAATGAAATTATCACACCACTGTTTTCGAAAGTAGACTCAAAACGGGTTCAGGCTTTTCCCACAAGACCTGGAAATGTAAAACTCCTAGAAGAAAACAAGCAGGGAAAAGACCCCTGACATCGCTCCTGGCAAACATTTTTTTTTTTTGGATGTGACATGCAAAGCAGGCAACAAAAGCAAAAATCAACAAATGAGATTATAACCGACTAAAACGTTTCTGCCCAGCGAAGGAAGCCGTCAACAGAGTGAAGAGACAGCCGACAGAACGGGAGGAAAGATCTAGAAACCAGAATGATGGAGTTAACCTTGGCAAGCATCTGGTAAGGAGTTACTACCAAAGGTAGATAGATATAATATATATTATATAGATATAATATATCTATATATTATAGATATATATATACTATATATATGATATATATATATATATTATAGGTATATGTGGAACACAGACAACTCAATAGTAAGAAAACAGACAACCTGATTTTAAAAATGGAGAAGAGATCTAAGTAAGCATATCTCAAAATCAGACAGACAGCAGGTATGGGGAAAAGACATTCAGTATCACTAACTGTCAGGGAAATACAAGTTAGAGCCACAAGGACCTACCACCCCACACCTGTTGGAACGACTATTAGCAAAAAGGACAAAAGATTCCTGATAGCGAGGGCAGGGAAAAGGGGAGCCTTTGTATACTGCTGGTGGGAATGTGAATTAGTAGTCATTATGAAGACAGCAGGGAGGTGCCCCCCTAAAAAAAAACCCTGAAAATAGATGATCCTGCCATCTTGACTCTACTGGGTTTGGACCCAAAAGAACTGAAATCGGTACCTCTAAGAGATCCACGCCCTGCCATGTTCACTGCAGCCTGAATCACAAGAGCCAAGATACAGAATCGCTGGCGCTGCAGCTCACCTGCCTAATCCTCTGCCTGCGGTGCCGGCACCCCGGGTTCTAGTCCCGGTTGCCCCTCTTCCAGTCCAGCTCTCTGCTGTGGCCCAGGAAGGCAGTGGAGCACAGCCCAGGTCCTTGGGCCCTGCACCCCATGGGAGACCAGGAGAAACACCTGGCTCCTGGCTACGGATCAGCGCTGTGCACTGGCCACAGCGCACCGGCCATGGCGGCCATTGGGGGGGGGGGGGGTGAACCAACGGAAAAGGAGGACCTTTCTCTCTGTCTCTCTCTCTCACTGTCCACTCTGCCTGTCAAGAAAAAAAAAAGATACAGAATCAACCTGAGTGGCCATCAACCGACAGATGGATGAAGAAAATGCAGGGTGTGTAAATACACAAAGGACTAAACAAGACAGGAATCGTGTCATCGATAGCATCATGCGTGAGCCTGCAGGACATGAGCCACTGCACAGGAGACAGGCGGAGCCTAAGCTTGTAAAACAGCCACATCCACAGAGGCAGAGAGTACAGGGCAGTCCCTGGGGGCTGGCTGGGGGCGGGGCGGGGGGCGGGCCACGGGAGGATGTTGTCCAGAGAGTGCCGAGTCCGTTAGATGGGCAGAACAAGCTCTGAGAGCTAGCTGACTGCAGCTAATAACCAGGCACTGTAGCCTTGAACACTGCTAAGAGGGCAGATTTTAAATTTTCTCACCAGAAATCAAATGATAATAATTGGGGCCGGTGCTGCAGCCTAGTAGGCTAAGCCGCAGCCTGCTGTGCCAGCGTTCCATATGGGCACTGCTGCTTCGTGTCCTGGCTGCTCCTCTTCTGGTCCAGCTCCTGCTATGGCTATGGCCTGGGAAAGCAGTAGAAGATGGCCCGAGTGCTTGGGCCCCTGCACCCTTGTGGGAGACCTGGAAGAAGCTCCCGGTTCCTGGCTTCAGATCAGCCCAGCTCTGGCCATTGTGGCCATCTAGGGAGTGAACCAGTGGATGGAAGACCTCTCTCTCTCTCTGTCTCTCCCTCTGTCTGTAACTCTACCTCTCAAATAAATAAATAAATCGTTAAAAAATAATAAGAAATATATGAGGTAATACAGAGGTTTAGTTAGCTAGATTTGATCATTTCTCAGCATATACCTAAATCAAAACATTGTGGTGTGCACCATAAATACACACTACTTTTAATTTGTTGGCTTTGTAACAACATCTCTTTATAAGATGTCAGATTGGTTTAGGGGACCCTCAGGACCTCGGTGTCCCTGAAATCACTCCACCTGCACAGCCACCGCCTCGTCTGTGTCTGAATCACCAGAGAGAATCTTCGAGAACCCTTGGCTCATGGATTCCAGCAATGGAAGAGACCCTTTTACCCTAAACACAAACACAGAGGGAAGGAGAGAGAGGGAGACCCCAAAGAAAGGGAGGAAGGAGGAAGAGAGGCACCCGGCTAAGGGCTCCAGGGAAGCCGAGGGAGGGGAGAGAACCCACGATTGTGTGGCTTCCCTGGAAAAGGAACCCAGGGCAAAGCCAAGCAGGTGCAGAAGGCAGGTGGCAGGGCCGGGGAGGGGGGTGAGGGTTGGGGGTTCACCAGGGCCCGGATGTTCCCAAATCCTGGCTTCAGCCTGGCTCCACCCCAGCCATGCTGCCATTTGGAGAGTGACCCAGCAGGTGGAAGGTCTGTGTGTGTGTGTGTGTGTGTCCCTCTCTCCCTGTCACTCTGTCTTTAGAATAAATAAGTCTTTATGAAAAGTAAGAGATAAGCTTATTGAGGTGCAAAAACGTGTGAAATTCATGCATGTGTGAGGTCTTTAACTGCACAGAAAATGTGAGTTATGAAAAAAAAAAAGACTGCCTGCATTTCAACCTTTTGTGTACCAAAATAAAGATCTCATTTAAGGGCCGACGCCGTGGCTCACTTGGTTAATCCTCCGCCTGCGGCGCCAGCATCCCATATGGATGCCAGTTCTAGTCCCAGTTGCTCCTCTTCCAGTCCAGTTCTCTGCTGTGGCCTGGGAAGGCAGTGGAGGATGGCCCGGGTGCTTAGGCTCCTGCGCCCTCATGGGAGACCAGGAAGAGGCATCTGACTCCTGGGTTCAGATCGGCACAGCTCCGTCTGTTGCGGCCACTTGGGGAGTGAACCAACGGAGAGAAGACCTTTCTGTCTCTCTCTCACACTGTCTGTAATTCTACCTGTCAAATAAATTAAAAAATAAAATAAAATAAAGATCTCAGTTAATTCCGTTCTCCTCGAACTTGGGGCAGTGCCCCCACCCACCTCGACCGCCCCTGAAAACCAAGCTGTGTACACAGAACGACACTGCTCCAGGATTCGGGAGTGACGTGCGAGCCAGCAGCGGCAGTGGGGGATGTGGGAGCCGGGACGGGGAGCAGACCCCAGGAAGACCCCGTGGCGACACCACTCAGGCCCACAACGCGTGTCGGCTCTGGTCTGACGCTTTAAACAGCTTCTGGGCACAGCTAGACCGGCTGTCTGGTTTTAAAACCATCCCAAGCGCCTCTGCTTCAGCCCAGCCGTCCCTGGCCCCCGGCCCCAGGCTTGCTCCCAGTTCTCTGCCTGCCGTGGCTCCCCGCTCCCCCTGCCCTGATGGCCCCTTTGGCATTTGCCGCATGGTTCACCTGCCACCTGTCACCACCAGGGGCTGCTCCCACGGCTCCAAAACACAAAGCCCGGGGCAAGAGCTTTGGGACTTGGTAGCCCGTGGCTGGGACCCAGGACTCAGGGCAGAGGGTCCTGGGCATGGGGGGGGATGGGAGAGGCCCCTGCGGGCCCCGGCTGGTCACACCAAGCCTGGCTGACCTTGGCCATCTTTGTCAGAACGGGCCAACCATGCCTGGCTGGCCTGGGTCCCCGTGTTCGTTCCAGTAAAAGCAGGCCTGTCCTCTCCTATCAGCTTCCGGGCTGCGAGTCCCCCAGGGGGAGGAGAGCGGGAGAGGTCAAGGCGCAAGAGAAGATGTCACTTCCCATCGGCGTCCAGCCCCAGAGCAGGGAGAGGGGCTGCCTGTGACAAGCTCTTGCCCTGTTGTCGTGGCCTCCCTCGTCTTCCGGGCTCATGGGGTCGGGGGAAGCAGGCAGGGCAGGGTGGCCCGAGAGTTGCCCACGGACACTTCGGCATGGGCCAACTCCTACACTGTCTGTAGCAACAGAACAGGTGCACATTTGCCACCAGCCAGGCTCCCAAGAGGGTCCTCGCCCCTGCCCTCATGGGGGAAAGCAGGCTGTGACGATTCTGTCCCAGGAACCCCAGGGCGGGGCAGGGAAACACAGGTTTCTGGGTCATCAGGCACCCGGGAACCCAGCATGGGAGCCTGGGAGCAAGGCACGCCTAGGTCAAAATTCGGGCTCTACACTCCCTAGCTGTGGGACCCAGGTGAGCACCCTTGCTCCCTTCTTTGAAGAGAAAAGTGGTGATGTCAGGGTTGTTTCAAGAAATAACAAAGCTGACCCCCATGGGGCTGCTGCGAGGGCCCTCTCCCCACCCCCACCCCTTGAGGGCAGCACAGAACAGAGCCAGCTCCCGGGCAGGGGCAAAGGCTGGCACGCCAGGCGGTCACATTTCTCCAGAGTCACAGCGCCAGCCTGGAAGAATGGGCCCCTGTGTGCCCTTTCTGGAGGTCACAGCGCGCCCCCTCTAAGGACGTCCGGATGCCAGGAGCTGAGGGCTCACAGGAGCCCATTGTTCGGGGCAGGAGCAGGGCTGGGTGCCCGGTGGCGCTCAGGGCTCAGCTATCCAGACCCCTTCACCCTGCAGCCGGCCACTGGAGCTCCTTGCAAGCTCCCTCTAGGGAGGTTCCCCCAGTGGTGGCCAGGGACAGCCCCCAAAGGCCTGCTTCGATTGTAATTTGACATTTTCCTGTAACCGTCCTAAGACAGTAAAAAGAAGGAATGTGGGAACCGAATCGGAGTGGCAAACATCGCCACGTGGGATATACACAGCGCAGTGTCACTCCAGCATGGGGAGCGCGTAACAGTCTTCCACAAGGTGGTTTCCTGGGTTTGGACTGCGTTTTGCACCTGCGGCACAAGCCAGTCAGATCAGGCATATTTCAGGGGCTCGAAAGCCACCCGTGGACGCCAAGTGGCCACCATTCTGGACAGGACGCCCCCTTCACCACCAGGCTGCGCCCACTGCTCACCAGGAGACGAGAGGCCAAGCCCCGGACCACCTAAGCCAGCCCGATGGTAGCCGCGTTATCCCGTAAGATCCTAACCCTGACAAGTGGAGGACGACACCCGACAGTGCGTTCCAGAGCTGGACACCGCACCACCCAGAGCTGCGGCAGGCAGGGTCCCGGCCGGGAGACAGATGGTGCACTTGATCCGGGTAACTGAGGAGCGCTGGCTGAGAGCTCTGTTATAAAATGTGTGGGAAGGATGAGAGAAAACCACGAGGGATAAGGTGCACCACTCCCTCCGGCCCGAACAGGCTGCAGGAAGGAGGGGCTGGGCGAGCTGGAGAGAAAAGTTGCATGGAGAGGGCCACTGAGCTAAGGCTGCAGGTCCACCTAACCCACAGCACTGCCACGGGGAGCCCGCGCCCGCTCCTTCCAGCCTCCGGAGTGGGGCTAGCCCAGTCTCCAGAGACAGGAGGAGGCAGGTGTGCGATGGGTGTCACAGCAGCAGGGAGCCGCGTTCCGAGCATGGCGCCTTGAGCGCCCCTTTACAGACACTCCGGGGACAGTCACAGCAGCCAAACGGAGGGAAAGCAGGTGGCTGGGGAGCCGGCTCACACACAGGCGCAGGCGCCGTCTATGTGGACCTATGGGGCCCTCTGGGTGTGAACCTGGCCACTTCCTGGGCCCACGGTTCCACGCTGTGGAGAAGGAAACCTGGGCCGGGATGAGTTAAGAGAACCACTAAGCAAAACGGGGCTGGAACCCAAGCTCTGATTGTGAACGCTCTGTGTAGCTTCCACCCTCCTGAGAGAACGAGGGGAGTGCGGAAGCCAGCGTCACACGAGGTATGCCTGATGAGACAACGGGGCACTGGGTGACTCAGACACCTCTGGTGACAGCAGGCAGAGGGCAGAATCCGAGCTCAGAGAACTGCGGTCCCGGCACGCCCCGTCAAGTCTCCATGGAGACCAAACTCCCTCCTCCGGAAGTCTCGCCCCATCAACCTGGACCGGAAGCCCACCAGCAGTCACAATCCAAATGTCTGTCCCATGCAGGAAAACATTAGTTGAAGGGCACAAGAGGACACAGGGCTTCAGTGTAGAGTCCCTCTGTCCCGCCAGGCAGCCCCAGGGCTGACCAACAAGGGAAGACGGGACGTCTCCACCCTGGCCTGCGTGCATGGAGAAGGGGCCGAGGCACCCTGGTTGCACCCAGGCACGTGTTTGGCTGGCTTCTCTCATTTGCACAGCACCTTTGGTTTGAGAATCCGGGTCATCATTTTTAATTTTCTCTGTGTCCACAACAGAGGAGCACCAGATGGGGAGAGGGTCAGCCAGGTTGCCAACGGCGTCGTGACGGATGGAGCCAATATGCTTGGCTCGAGCCGATGGCAACAACAAGAGAAGAGAGAACGCAGCAGGGGTGGGGCGGGGAGATCCTCCACAGCCATGTGTTCCACCCATGGGCACAGCACGGCCGCCTGGGAGCCCTCACCAGCAGCCCCGCGCCTGCGCCCCACTCCTGCCCCGCCCCGGGATGCTCCGGTTCAGTGGTCTGAGGTGGGGCGAGGAATTAATAGTCCCCAAAGCATTTCAAGGACATCCAGAGTCGAAAACACACTGCTGGTCACCCAATTCTACTCTCTCTCGGAAGCCTCTTCGCGTACATCCCAGAGTTGAAAAACCCACTGCTCTTTATCCAATCCTGCTCTCTCCGAAGCCGCCCCAGCGCCTCTCCCTCCGCCCCTACAGCCTGTCCGGCATCGCAGCCACCGCCACCCGGCAGCGTTCTCAAAGCTGCACTCAGGATTACCTCTCTCTGAGCAAGCGGGTGGTTAACCATCCCGGCGCTACCACCACAAGCCCAGCGTTCCCCTCCTAACAACCCCACCCAGAGCTCAGCACCGGCCTTCCTTCTTGATGTCCCCTGCGGGACCACCCTGAGACTCCCAGAGGTCCTGGACGCCAGAGGCAGCCCACCAGCCCTGCCGCTGCCCTGGCCAGGGGTGCTCACACAGAAGAGAAGGGATACGCTCCAGGCGGATCTGCCCCATGGCTGAAATTGTTGGTGCTGATGTATTCCCGGGGGCTCTAAATCCAGGAGCCATTTACTGAGCCACGTCCATGTTTATTTGTGAAATTATGTGGACCTTTATAGCACACTTGCAAAGGCGAATAAATCCCCGTGTGCATGGCCCAATCTGTTGTTCTCACCTGACACCTGTGTGTCATGATTGCCTTGCTTTCAGACTGGTTATGGCCAGGGCTGTTGGGGGATTTATTAGGAGTGTTCTATAATGTGCTGTACAAGATGTCATTGAGGCTGTGGCTTTGTTTATGGGAGAGAGGGGGTGAGAAGGAGGAAAGGGTATGGGAGGAGGGAGAGAGGGAAAGAGGGAGAGAGGGAGAGAGAGGTCACAGAGCAGGCTCTCTTGCGTCTGGAAGCATCTCGCAGAGATGGGCTTCTCTTTCCGGCATCCACCCCAACTCCCGCCCCTGCTCGCCCACCACTTGGCACACTTGGATCTCGCACTTCTGCAATATTATTGATCTTCAGAGGTGGGGGGTGGGGAAGGCACAGACATCAAGGAGATTTTTAGATAAGACTGGGGATGAAGAGACCTCCTTTATAGCCGGTGAAGCGTCAGCCAGCTCTGCCAGAACCGAACCCTGCGCGCCGTCTGCTTATTCCTCCCAGAGAAGGGGAGAGGAAACGAGAGCTGACCTTGGCCGAGGTCTATCCGAGGACTCCCTGAGGCTCACGGACCGCGCGTCCTGGCCGCCGGAGGGTTGCACTGGAGATGCTGGGGGAATCCAACTGGACAGCTCCAAGATCCAAGTTTCTGTAAAATTATTTACGGAAAGCCTTGACCTGACAGCAACTGAGAGGGGCAAGTCCAAGGTCTCACCCCAGCCCGCGGGCTCCTGCAGGGAGGAAGAAGCAGGAGCGCCCGCTAGCACAGCTCTGTGTGTGATGCTGACCTGACCACACGAGGACTGCACTCGCCCGTGAGCGAGGCCTGCAGAGGCTGACGGAGCTGTCCCAGGAGGCCCAGGCTTTCCCACCGGACATCAGCATGCAGAGGGCGGCTCCAAAGCGAGGAGCTGTCCAGCCAGCCAGTCAGGCCAGGCTCTCGCCCTTGCCCTTGGGCATCTCCTGGAGTTACAGTCCAGGGCCATTTATTTAGCTGAGACCTGGAGCATGAAGAGGGACCAACAAGGAAAAAAAGGGGGGGCTCCCCGGGTATTTACAACACAACAGCCACCAGGTGACACGACAAGGAGCACGCGTATGATTCTCGGAGCAGTCTCACTTCCGCATTTTCCACAAAACCCTTGGCCAGCCAGCACCCACGAGCAGACAGAGCACCAGGGGCTTCATTCCTGCCAGGCTTCCTTGGGGAAATGGCTACCTCTCAGGAGGAGGCAGCCAAGGGCCACCCCCCCCCCCAGC
Organism: Lepus europaeus; assembly: GCF_033115175.1. Taxonomy (NCBI): domain Eukaryota; kingdom Metazoa; phylum Chordata; class Mammalia; order Lagomorpha; family Leporidae; genus Lepus; species Lepus europaeus. Next base: position 15,531,190 of record NC_084834.1, on the reverse strand, counting down.
ACTGAGCAGGGCCAGAGAGCCAGGAGAGGGGGCCGCAGGGTGTCAAAGCGACCCAGGAGCCAGTCTGAGGGGCCCCAAAGGCCAACGCAGGAACAAGGCAAGCAGCCAAGCCAAGACTTCCTGTTGGCTCAAACCCGAAGTGTGCGGTAAAGGCGCCCACGTCCAGAGTGCTGGGAATAAATGATGGGCCAATAAGTAAGCAGAGGAATCCAGGAGAGAGAAGAGCCCAAGCTCCTGGAGCAAAGGCTCCTAATGCCGTGGGCAGATGCTTCTCACTTCCAGGGAGGGGGAAGGCTGAGCTCCCTTCCGGTCCCCGCCCCTTGTGTGTGGTGGAGAGTGGACGGAGAGGAGGGGGAGGGGCCGGGGTCACTTCCCAGAGGAGAAAACCGGCTGCCCCAGCTCAGCCAGGAGGCCCAGGCTGGACTCCCCAGGGACAAGGCGATGAGAAAGACGTTGCCCATCCTGACTCCAGGAAAACTCCGGAGGAACCCCAACCAAGGTGCATTCAACCGAATCCCTCATCAACACCTCTGCAAACAGTCATGGCCGGCAAAAAGAAGTCAAGTCTGGGCCTGGGACACCCACGTCCCGTGTCAGGCTGCCTGGGTTCGAGACCTGGCTCCGGCTCTGCTCTGGATTCCAGCCTCGGGCTGATGCAAGCCCGTGCGGGAGATCCAGAGGGAGTTCCCAGCTCCCAGCTTCCCTCTGGCCCGGCCTCAGCCATTTGGTTTGAACTAGAGGACTTGCATCCCACAGATGGACAACAGCGGGGACACCACAGGGGACCTTTCAGGTCCGGGGTTGCTTCCTCCAGGGCTCACACAGCCGGCATGCAGAAGCCAGCTGGACAAGGCCAGGGCATAGCCACCATGCCAGGTTCCCTCCCTTCCCCAGGGAGCTGAGGGAGGGGAGTTCAGGAGCAGCCTTGGGGTCTCGTTAGACGCTGAGATGTCCCCAATCAGACAGAGGGAAGCTCCATTTGGGGCGCGGGGCAATGGCTTTTAAAAATTCTGTGCAGGCTTGGACATCCGATCAGAGCTGCTCAGGGACAAACTCTGGGCCATGCTCATGTCTGTGCACTGAGAAGCTAGGACGGGGCTGCGACATCTGAGAATCAAAGGAAAAGGGGGGGGGGGGGCGGGGAGAGGGGAGAGGCTGGGAGGGTCCCCCGTGTCACCACCTCCCGGCACACCAGCCCTACCATGGGAGGCATAGTGGTGAGCAAACACCCAGGCTGGCTTACTACGCCTGGTACCTCCTGCTTGGCGAGACTGGGAACAGACACACACACACACACACACACGGACTGGGAACAGACACACACACACACGGAAGCTGCAGCCACTTAAGCACCCCGATTCGGGGTCTCCGTGTTGGCAGCAAGCCTGCCTCCCGGGCTCGTCTCCCTGCATTCTTCATGAGATAAGGTTTGTTTCTTGAGGCTGAGGACGTGTTGGCTTTCAAGTCAGGCCAGCAGCGCGGGGTGGGGGAGGGTGGGAGGGTGGTCACACTCCAGACCCACAATCCCCTGCATGAATCACTAAGCCGCTCCCAACCTCTACTTTCTCATCTGGAAAGTGGAAAAAGTCACCACCTGAGAGATTGTTGGGCTGGTTACAGGAGACAGCGTGGGTGACGTTCCGGGGATACAGCGGACCTCCCCAGAAAAGGGGGCAGGGGTCCTCACACTCAGAAAGCCCACCGATGGGGACAGGCCTTGTGGTGCCGTGAGCTAAGCTGTCACCTGCAATACCCGTACCCCAAATCAGAGCACTGGTTCGAGTCCTGGCTGCTCCACTTCTGATCCAGCTCCCTGCTCATGCCCCTGGGAAAGCAGCAGAAGATGGCCCGAGCGCTTGGACCCCTGCACCCATGTAGAAGACCCAGCTGGAGCTCCTGGCTCCTGGCTTCAGCCTGGCTCAGCCCTGGCAACTGAAGCCATTTGGGGAGTCAATGAGTGGATGGGAGACCTCTCTCTATCTCTATCTATCTATCTATCTATCTATCTATCTTCCAAACAGATCAGAGTGTAATGGCAGTGGGAGAGTATCATGGACTCCAGAGCAGAGTGGGGGCTGCCCCTCAAGGGGAAGTCTGGGGCCAGAGGCAGGTACACACCACCCCCCTGTCTGGCTGAGGATCCTCTTGCCCCCTGGCTTTGCCCAGAGACCTCCCTCAGGGCCATCAGATGCCCCCCAACAACATACCAAGCCCGCCCCAAGCAGGGATCCCAGAGGGCTCGGGACCAGGGACACATCCTGGCTGTGCGTAACCCAGTCCAGTGGGCTAACAATTCATCATTGTCTCTGACTGGCAAGTTACACATCAATAAGGCAGGATGGATGCTATAATTGCACACTGTGCCTAATTACAGGGCACAGTGATGACAATAATAGGATTAATTAACCTGCAAAACACTGAACACAAAGGGATCTAAGGCAGGAAGCAGCAGCCAGAGGACCTGGACCCAGCGGGAGGGAGACACAGGCCTGGTCACCGACAAGAAGCCCCTTGGCAAGGCGGTCAGCAGCCAGGACAGGTGTACAAACTCCCAGCTCCCGGAGCAGCGGGGCCTGGCCTGTGGCTGCAGGTGACAAGAGCTCCAGGGTCCCCAAGGCTGCAGCCTCTCTCGTCAAGGACCCAGCGGCGACAGTGGCAGAGCTGGAGAGGAGCCCAGAAGTGGGCGATGAAGGATGCCGGGGCCACTCATCCCACTGTTCTTCGTGCCTCACCCATCGCAGGCTGGAGACGCAGGGCCAGCCTCCTCCCCTTGGTGCTAAAGAAGCCGGCTGCCCGCTGGGTGCTGCTGGGTGATGAAGTTTGTTGCCCCATCAGAGCTCAGAGCTGCAAAGCTGGCTCAGCTGGTAACAGCGATCAGACACTGCCAGGGTTGCTGGCACCGCCGTGGCGCCAATGACCTGCCCTTGGTCTTGGGTGCAGGACACAAACAACCTCCAGCACCTCCAGCCTCCTCCAGGCTCTCCAACACTCAACACTCCAGTCTCCCCCACGCAGTGGCAAAGGGGCCCAAAGTGCAGAGCAGCCGTGTCCCAGCCGCCCCCTGTAGCTATCTCTTTCCCTTCTCTTTCGGGGGCCCCGTTGCCGCTCCTCCTCCTGTCCCTCCTCTGGGGAGCCTCCGTCTGCCCAAGGACAGCTCCCGGGGTGCCTCGTTCTTCCAGCTCTGGCCCCGTGCCCCCTGGGCTGTGTCCCACAGGTGGGGAAGCCCTGTGAGTTCTGCCCCTCCAGCCAATGGGTGCTCTGAGAGCATTGCCTGCTGCGTGCAGACAGCACCATCACTCTCACTTCCTCCTGATCCTGCAAGGGAGGGATTATTATGCCTCTTTCCAGATAAGAAACCGAGAGCGGAGGAATTAATTCATTAATCTGCTGGAGCTGGAAGGTGGCGGGGCTGCCTGGGAGCTGAGCTCTCCTTGGCGCTCGCGGTCTCTCGCGGCTACAAATAGACTTAAACTTGCAGTTCTGTTTCTAGGAACCGGAGAGACAGCGTCTGACACCGCCCACGTTAGAATCCCTCGTAGTACACCAGAAATGTGGGGCGCCCCCGAGATACTGATAGGGAGTTTGCGGGTTGCCGCCTCTTGCCGGCAAGTTCAAGGCAGCCCCCGTGCGTGTCTCATCGAGGCTGCGCTAGCTGCTGTGACAGGTGAACCTCAACACCGCAGGCTCCTCTTGAGGTCCAGTGGGCAGGCAGAGGGGCCGACTCGGGGCTGCAAAGTCTTTTAGGGACTCGCGCAGAGAAGGGGAGGAGCTATGCACTGTATGGGTCACCCTGAAATTTACCTGCTGAGGCCTGACTCCCTGGGGTGATGACATTAGGAGGTGGCCCCTCGGGAGTGGGTGAGGGACGAAGGCAGAGCTCTTAGCAATGGGGTTAGTGCCCTGATAAAAGAAAGCTCCCCCCTCATCCTTCCGCCGTACCCAGACTCCATGGAAAACCACCACCTGTGATCCAGGAAGGAAGCCGTCACCAGACACTGAACCGTGGGCACCTTGAACTTGGCCTTCTGGGCTTGCACAGCTGTGGCAATCAATTCTGCGGTTGATGGCATTCTGTTACAGCAGCTTGAACAGGCGAAGCAGCGTCCGGCCGGAAAGAGACAGCAAGGAAGGGGTCGTCTGAGAGGGTGCAGGGAGCCAGGCGTGGAAGCTGTCCATGTTGCTTCTGCGCATGATCCACCGGCCAGAGTTCACCCTCGCGGTCACATGTGGGTGACGAGGCACCGAGAAATGCAGCCTCCTCCCAGCACCAGGTGTAGAGCATGGAAGGGAAGGATTAATCTCAGCAGCCATCCGGCCCCCTGCCCCGACACCCTTGGTGCTCTATCTTATAAAGGGACAGAAGTCTTGGCCCTCGCCCTCAGGGGATGCTGGTGGGGCAGGGGGTAGAGAGCAGAATAGAGAGGGGGAAAAATGCACAGTGCATCTTTTGTGTGGTCAGGAGCTGAGCGATGGGAGGTCGACAAGTGTTTCCCAAAGGCTAGGAGTGTGGGTGCCAGATCAGACTGCGGGGGCTGTACCCCAGCTCTGCCAGGTGCCCCCGGGACAGCCTCAGGTGCTTCTGCCGTAAGTTGGGATCGATGGCATCATTATAGGAATGGGATGAAGCCGGCGCGGCGCTGTCATCCCACGCTTCGCCTTGTCTGATTGAGTCACGCTCAATCCGGTGTCGCAGGAGTGATGATGACCACGGTCACCCCCAGCAGAGTGAGACCGTGAGGAACCCTCCCCCACAGCCATGTGCCTCCGTGAGCCATGGAAATCAGAGCCATGTGGGATTGCAAATACACAGAAGGGTTTGTGGGAACTCAGGGAGGACACTGGGAGCCTGGGGTGGCGGGGTGGGGGACGGAAGGATGACAGATAGACTATAAAGCCTTATATTTATATAATATAAGCCTTGAAGGTTTCCATTTTACTTTAGAGAACCCCGAAGCAGAACTCTGAGATGACACCTCCCAAGGCTCTGCGGATGCGAGAAGGATCGAGGGGAACCCTAACCAGCAGATCACAGAGGATCGGCGAGCAGGTGCACACTCACGTGTTTCAGATTCAAGTAAGATGCATCAGAGTTGTGTGTGTCTTTTTCCAGGATCCCTTTGTTAGCGACCTCGCATTCCCCAGGGCCATGCTGGTTAGGTCAGCCCATCCACACCATGGAAGAGGCCCTGAGAAACCAGCCCCACCCTGCCTCTGCCACCTGCCATTTTTCTGTAATGTGGGGCAGCTGGGGAGTCTTGAAACCACACCCAAGACCCAAGTGATAGGGAAAACCAGGGATAAACCTGGAGCCCGGGACCTCATAGGTCATTCCTTCCTGGAGCTGCCACAAACTTCCCCCGTATTTTGAGTTGATTCACTCATCACACACCCCACTCTCCACCTGAGACCTGGCACAGTCACAGGCAGGATGCGCTGCCTTCCTGGGTGCTGTCTGCTGATCGTAGGTCATGGTTTTGTGCAAGGGACTCGCGGCCCTCATTCTTCTACTTATTCGTCTCCTGCACATTTGTTCAACACCTGTCACGTTCAGGGCTCCCCTCGGAAATGAAGCAGACTGTGCCCACTGTCAACCAGAAGCGTCAGGAAAAGATCGTAAGTATAAAACAAGCAGCATGAAGTAGACTAGCTCACATATCAGAGGGTTAATGCCATGCTCCGCACTGGGGATGGTCACGAGCGCACACACACACATGTGGGCACACAGACACGCGTGCACACAGACTCACATGCACACTCACACACACTCATACACACACCTGCATGCACACACACATATGTGCACCCACATGCGGGCACACACAGACACACGTGCACACAGACTCACATGCACACTCACACACACTCATACACCCACATGCACACACACGTGTGCACATATTCACACACACTTGCGGGCACACACAGACATGCACGCACACAGACTCACATGCACACTCACACACACATACACATGCCTGCCTGCACACAGACACACGCACGCACACTCACACCCCTTGCTTTATGCATCCACACTTTTGCTCACGCTTTTCCCTCCACCAGGACTTGTTCCCAGTTGGCTGTTTCTTTGCTTGGCTCTTCTTGGTTTGGTCTTGGCCCAGGCAAGGGCGTCTCCAAAGCCCCACCCCCTCTAAGTGCTCTCACAGAATCCAGCGTCCAGCCCCTGTCACTCGCCGTGGTCTAGCGACATCCACATGGAAGCTTACTGAGCACACATCAGCCTCTCTGCCCTTCCCAGCACCCAGCACATGACCAGTTCCCAGCAAATGCTAACCCCCAGAGCAGGTGCATTGAGCACAGCAGGTAAGATACCACTTGGGGCACCACACCACACCCATATCAGAGTGTGTCAGTGGAGTCCCAGCTCTAGTCCCAATTCTAGCTTCCTGCTGGTGAGCACCCTGGGGGCAGCAGGCAATGGCTCAAGGACTTGCCTCCCTGTTACCCATGTGAGAGACCTCAGTTGACTTCTGGGATCCTGGCTTTGGCCCAGCCCCAGCTGTTTCGGGCATCTGGGAAGTGAACCAATGAATAGCCTCTCTCTCAATCTCTCTCACTCTCTCTCCAGCCCTCCCTCCATATTTCTGCCTTTCAAATAACTTATTTATTTGAAAGTCAGAGTGACACAGAGAGAGAAGAGACAAGGGGAGAAAGAAAGAGATTGAGATCTTTCATCCACTGGCTCACTCCTCAAATGGCTGCAATGGTCAAGGCTGGGTCAGGCTGAAGCCAGGCACCTGGAACTCCATCCTGGTCTCCCACATGGGTGGAAGGAACCCAAGTACTTGGGGCATCTTCTGCTGCTTTCCAGGCACATTAACAGGGCACTGGATCGGAAGCGGAGCAGCTGGGACTTGAACCCTTCCTCCAATATGGGATGCCAGTATCGCAAGCAGCAGCTTAACCCTCTCAGCCACACTGCTGGCCCAGCAAGGAAGTATTTTTATGTTGATCGTCTGAGACAGGAAACAGAGCAGCCCCAGGTGCTCCACGTCATGAAATCTGCTGGACAAGGAAGAGCAGGCTGTAGCGAACAGGTGGGCCCTGTCCCCTCGGGGCCGGAGAGCGGGGATATGAGCGTGAGTGTCCCCAGGGAGGTTTCCTGTCCTACTGACCTCGCACACCGCCTCCTGGGCAGGTGGATCCTTGGCGAAAAGGGCTGGGTGCATCTCACGCAACTTCACACCCAATTTAAAACCAGGGCAAAGGACCTGCACGGACTTTTCTTAGACGGAGATGTGCAAGTGGGCAATGGGTACATGAAAAGCTGCTCATTATCCCACATCCTCAGAGAAACGCGGGTCAGAGCCTCGCTGAGATGAACACCTTACACCAGTTAACAACGGCTGCTATCGAAAGATGCCGTGCGGGAATAAGACTGTGGAAAGCAAGGATCCCGTAGGCGCTGCGGGTGGGAACGCAAAGTGGTCCAGCCATTCTAGAAAACAGTTACGATGATTCTCAGACAAGTAAAGACAGAATGACCGTGTGACCCAGAAATCCCACACCCAGGTATGTACCCAAAAGGGAAGGAAATGGGTCCTGAGTTGATCGCTGCACCTGTCACAGCAGCCGAGAAACGGGAAAGGACACAGAAAACGTGATGACGCTCGATGGACTATTACGCAGCCTTTCAAAAGGACGGAGTCCTGCTCTTGTGACAGCGAGCGTGAACCTCGAAGAGAGTATGCTGCATGAACTAAGCCACCCGCAAGAGGACAACTGTCACACGATCATGATATCGATACATGATAAGCAGAGGCTGAGAGGGGCAGGGAGAGAGAGAGGGGAGGGCAGGGAGAGAGAGAGGGGAGGGCAGGGAGAGAGAAGGGGGAGGGCAGGGAGAGAGGGGAGGGCAGGGAGAGAGAGAGGGGAGGGCAGGGAGAGAGAGAGGGGAGGGCAGGGAGAGAGAGAGAAGGGGAGGCGTTGGTGCAAAGGAACCAGGTGGCAATTGGGGGGCAGAAGCAGAGCAACCTGGCTGTAACTAACAATACCGTATCGCACACTTGAAACGCTCCAAGAAGATACATGGGGATTGTCCCTGCCCACACACACACACACCCACATCCCCCCCTTGCCCTCCACTAACAGCACAGGTGTGAGAGGGTAATGGATACCTGAGCTTGGCTAGGGTGGTGCTTCCCCAATCTACATATCAAAGGATCAAGTTGTATACTTTGTTTGTTATCCCTGGGGGTTCAGTCGGTGGGGTTGGCTTGGGACTGGGGGTTGGGTTGGAGGGGTGGGTTTGGGGCTGATATTTGAGATGACAAGTCCCATGTCCCTCCCCCTCCCCTGCAAATCACACTTTTCATGAGGTCTATTAGGAGCTGGGTGGTGGTCCAGGGGTCAGCAGCAGCAGGGTCTTTTACGCTGACAGCTCTTGGCAGGCGGGCGTTACCCACACAGCAGCACCTGGAGGTAAAGGAGATGCCCTTCTGAAACGATCAGACGCCACAGAGCTCCGTGAAGGGGCCGATTTTCCTTAAAAGAAATAGAATAGCTCAATTGACCTGCAAACAACCCCTGGCCTCCTTTGAAAAGATTCCTTTCTTCGAGCCAATTCCCAGGATCCCTTCTTGGGTGTCAATTCCCTCCAAAGCCAGATCTTTCCGGGACAGGAGACTGCTGGCTGCCCTTTGGAGGGCCGAGAGCAAAGAGCCCCGAAATTTATGCACTGCATTAAGCGAGATGCCTCGGTCTCCAACTAGGTTAAATTGCTTTCTATATTTAAATCACCTGCTAGCTGGTTAGATGTGGGAGCCACAGCTGTGAAACGGATAGTTCCAGCCAATAAATAGAAAGGCATAAATCCTAATGGACTAATCTGTTATAATTAGACAACCCTGTGTGACTCTGACATGGACTCCAGGGAGAGAAGAGAGGAGAGGAAAGGGGGAGGGGCCAGGACCAGGGGGCCCTCGCCACAGCCGCGGGCAATGAAGTCCATGCACCAGGGGGCAGGTGTTTGGCTTAGCAATTAATACGCCACCTCGGGCTGCCCGCCTTCCGTATCAGAGCGCCTGGGTTCAGTCCCGACTCTGCTTCCTGCTGTGTGCACCCTTGGGAGACAGCAGTGCCGGCTCAAGTACTCAGGTTCCTGCCATCCATGGGGGAGACCTGGATGGAGCTCCCTGCTCCTGACTCTGGCCTGGTCCAGCCCCAGTTGTTGCAAGCATTTGGGAAGTGAACCAGCAAATTCATCTCTCTCTCTCTCTCTCTCTCTCTCTCTCTCTCTCTCTCTCTCTCCCTTAAGCAAATAAAAAGTTGAGAATTTAAAAGATGTTCAGACCAAAACCAGAAACTTACATTATAGAAAAGAAATAGCAGTGAGTTCCTCCCTCGCCTCTCTCCTCCCCTCCCTTCTCAAAGATGCCCTTGGAATGAAAAGGAAACTCAGAGAATCTGACCCAGAGTACTTCCCCCTGCTCCTGCCCAGGAAGCCCTGAAGGGAGTGACTTCCCAGCAGGGAGAGGCATCCCGACCACGTACCCAAGGCAGATCCGGTTCCAAGGGCCTGGATCCAGGGGAGAAGCTGCGCCCCCAGCTGGCCGTGGAGAGCGGCCACAGCACTGGCCCAGGTGAAATCCCTCCTCGCTCCAGATCAGGATAAGGGGGAGGTTCAGGGCGTGGAGGGCCAGGGATGATGGCTATTGGCGTCCAATCCAATCGACAGTTTCAGTCTCAGCCGTCTGGAATTCCAGGAAGCTCTGAGCCCTGGATGCCCGCTGGCACCGTCCTCTGTCTGAACAGCACCTCCAGGACCAGAATGAGCCCCCCACATACCATAGCCAACCGAGTGCGCCTCCACCCCAGGGCGAGCCCTCAGCTCCTGGGAGACCTCTTTGCTCCGAGAGAAACAGCTGCGAAACTCGGTGGCTGGAGAGAGGCACGAGAACCAGACGGCACCGAGGCCCGGAGCTGCTGGCTGTTGAGATGCGGTCTTCCCAAGCCAGGTGCACAAACATGCTGTCAGCTCCAGCTCCAGCATTCTCTCAAGGTAGAGAAGCCGACGCTGTCGCATAGTGTGAAAAACCGCCGCCTGCAGTGCCGGCATCCCATATGGATGCCGGTTCGAGACCCATGCAGCTGCCACAAGCAGCAACACCTGCATCCCACGACCATTGGAGTCCCGGCTGCTCCACTTCTGATCCAGCTCCTTGCTAATGCGCCTGGGGAAGCAGTGGAGGATGGCCCAAGTGCTTGGGCCCCTGCACCCACATGGGAGACCTGGAAGAAGCTCCTGGCTCCTGGCTTCAGATCAGCACAGCTCCAGCCATTGTGGCCATCTGGGGAGTGAACCAGTGGATGGAAGACCTCTCTCTCTCTCTCTCTGCCAATGAGGTAGCCCAAAAGTTCAGATAACAGACACTGGCCAGAGAATAAACCAAGATTTTTTTGTTTTTAATTTAATTTATGTGACTTCCCAGAGCCCCAGGAGGCGGGAGATCCCAGGTGGGCAGCACCGCGGGCCATCAGACCATACACTGCCAGCTCCCATGGGACATGGACCCAGCTGAGCCTCGCACCTGCACTACTGCCCTTCTGCACTGGGTCAGGCCCTGCTCTGCTGACCCCAGGGAAGCCCAGGCCTGAGCATGAGCAGAAGTTCAAAGCCAGATAAATAACCAGGAATGAAGAGGACCACAAAGAAGACACGAGCAGCGAAACAGACCTGGACACAGAGACCGGCCGTGACCGCCCGCATGAGCAGCCCTGCACTCTCAGTAGCAGCGGGGGCACCCACGAAGGAGGGCCTGTAAGGGGGTCCCTGGAGAGGGGTGTGGGGTCAAAGGCCAGGGCAGGTGTTGACGAGCCGCCATCCAGCTTCCCTACCTCCCTAAAGCCTCTATCTCCTTTCCACTTCTTTTTTTTTGGACAGGCAGAGTGGACAGTGAGAGAGAGACAGAGAAAAAGGTCTTCCTTTGCCGTTGGTTCTGATCCGAAAGCAGGAGCCAGGTGCTTCTCCTGGTCTCCCATGGGGTGCAGGGCCCAAGGACTTGGGCCATCCTCCACTGCCCTTCCAGGCCACAGCAGAGAGCTGGCCTGGAAGAGGGGCAACCGGGACAGAATCCGGCGCCCCGACCGGGACTAGAACCCCGTGTGCCGGCGCCGCAAGGCGGAGGATTAGTCTAGTGAGCCACGGCGCCGGCCTCTCCTTTCCCCTTCTTCCAGGTAAGCCAGGTGTACAAATAAAACCATCATACCACATTGGAAGAAAATTCATGTAGCGAGAGCTGGGGGTTGGAAAGGTAAACATCGTAAAGAAATCACTCCTGTATCTGTTAATTTATAAACTTTGTGCAACGCTAATTAAAATTCCAAGAGAGAAATCAGGTGTGTGGTCTGGAGGGAGACGGTGGAGACACCTACAACCTACTGGAGGGACTGGGTCCAACTCCCAGCTCCGTATTCCCGCTGAGGCAGACTGGAAAGTGGTGACGATGGCTCAAGTAGCTGGGTTCCTGCCACTCAGTGGGACACCAGGCCTGAGGTCTGGGCGCCCAGCCCTGGGCGTTGTGGGTATCTGTAGGGTGAACCAGTGGACGGCTGCCCTCACTCTCTGCTTATCTCTCCTCCCAGTTACCATAGATAGGCAGATAGACACAGATGTAGGTAGGTAGGTAGGTAGATATAGATGTAGACAGATAGGTGCATAGATGGATAAAAATTTCTCTATCTCCCTTTCAAATAAAGCATTTGTTTTTAATTCCAAAATTTTTTTTCTTACAGCTTAACTAAGCGATTCTGATGTTCATCTGTAAAAAGAAAGGCCTAATAATCTCCCCAAAACATTATAGAAAATAATAAATAATAAGAGGAGCTCGGGGTGACAGGTATTAAAGCAGACTTAAAACTGCAGCAATCAAACAGTGCAAAGAGTAGCACATAACTCACAAATCCAAGTGCATACGTAAGGACATGCATATCTCTGACTTTATTTTAAATATATGTGTCACAACTAAACAGTAGGAAAAGATTATTTGGAACAATTGGTTAATTATTAGGTGAACAATTGAAATTTTTTCCCATCAAAACGAACTCCAAATAGATGATTTTATAATTCACAAATCCTATGAAATCATAGAATAAGTAGAAAAGGCCGGCGCCGCGGCTCACTAGGCTAATCCTCCGCCTTGCGGCACTGGCACACCAGGTTCTAGTCCTGGTCGGGGCACCGATCCTGTCCCGGTTGCCCCTCTTCCAGGCCAGCTCTCTGCTGTGGCCAGGGAGTGCAGTGGAGGATGGCCCAAGTGCTTGGGCCCTGCACCCCATGGGAGACCAGGAGAAGCACCTGGCTCCTGGCTTCGGATCAGCGCGGTGCGCCGGCCGCAGCGCGCCAACCACGGCGGCCATTGGAAGGTGAACCAACAGCAAAGGAGGACCTTTCTCTCTGTCTCTCTCTCACTGTCCACTCTGCCTGTCAAAAAAAAAAAAAAAAAAAAAGAATAAGTAGAAAAAATACAGATGAGCAGCTAATGTAACTTACGAGGGCAGAGATTAAGCACAAGACCCAGAGCTTCAACGACAAGGACTGAAACAATTTTCTACACACAAAATTAAAGTCTCCATATGCCAAAATCAAACAAACAAACGGTACCTCGGATAAGATAAAATGAAGATAGATATAATGAGACGATCCTTTTAGATTAGGGGAGAGCTCCAACTTGGCAATTAAAAAATACACCAATGGGGGCCGGCTCCGTGGCACAGTAGGTTAATCCTCCGCCTGTGACACCAGCATCCCATATGGGCGCCGGTTCTGGTCCTGGCTGCTCCTCTTCCAGTCCAGCTCTCTGCTATGGCCTGGGAAGGCAGTAGAAGATGGTCCAAGTGCTTGGGCCCCTGCACCCACGTGGGAGACATGGAAGAAGCTCCTGGCTTCGGATTGGCGCAACTCCAGCCATCTGGGGAGTGAACCAATGGATGGAAGACCTCTCTCTCACTGCCTCTCTCTCTATCTCTCTCTCTCTTTCTCTGTCTCACTATCTATAGCTCTACCTCTCAAATAAATAAATAAAATCTTTAAAAAAAACACCAATGAAAAATAAGCCAAGAATATAGATTGCAACACAAAAATACAAATGGCCACTTATACTCAGTGCCATAAGGTGATGGCTCCCAATAATTGATACTGGGAGTATAAATGGAATAAAGCAAAACAAAGTAGAAACAAAAGCCCACCACACCCACTCAAGCGTTCAGAAGGTAAGTGGATGAGATAGTGCACAACAGGAGTCTGACCTGACTTCTAGGGTTCTATTCTCTGTAACTCACGGTATAAGCAAAAACTGATGAGCAGGGCCCGGCGCTGGGGTAGCGGGTAAAGCCACCACCTACAGTGCCAGCATCCCATATGGGCGCCGGTTCCAGTCCCGGCTGCTCCGCTTCCGATCCAGCTCTCTGCTATGGCCTGGGATAGCAGCACAAGATGGCCCAAGTCCTTGGGCCCCTGCACTCATGTGGGAGACTCAGAGGAAGCTCCTGGCTCCTGGCTTCAGATGGGCGCAATCCAGCCGTTGTGGCCAACTGGGGAGTGAACCAGCGCTCTCTCGCTCTCGTTTTCTCTCTGCCTCTCCTTCTCTCTCTGTGTAGCTCTTTCAAATAAATAAATAAATCTTTAAAAAAAGAGACTGCTAAGCAACATTGCTTATTGTAGTACCCTAAGAGAAAATTACCCTAATGTCGACTAACTGAGGCCTGATCAAATGGGCCCAGTGCGCTTCCAGAAGCTGAATATCAGTGGCAAAGGACAAGTCTCAAAATACGATCTCAAATTTAAAAACAAATCAGAACACACTGCGGGAACCAGTAGGGAAGGGATTCCATAAAAAGGAAGAAAGGGACTTTATTCTTATTCTTTAAAATGCTAATAATGGTTGTCTCCAGGTGGTAGCACTGGGATTGTTTTCATTTATATCTTTATCCACCTTGTATTTTTCAAGTGTTCTCTACTGAGTGTATTTTGCTGTTATAACTAAAATGGAAAGCAATCGGATTTACTGATGTGAAAAAAGCCAAAGCCTTCAGCTCTCAACTCCACCAGTCCCTGCTGACCTGGACATCTTAGACATTCGGGGAGCGAACAAGCGGATGGCTTCTCTCTCTCTCTCTCTCTCTCTCCCTCTCTCCCTCCCTCCTTCCCTCCCTCTCTCTGACCCTCTGCCTTTCAAATAAATAAAATACATATAAAAAACATAATGAGACCTAGCTGTATACCACGAAGAATTGCAAAAATGATTTACAAAACAGACAATATTTAATGTGGAGCAGCTGGGACACGCATTCCTGTTGGTAGGAGAGTACTTGGTACAAACACTGGAAAAACCACTTAGCAGTGGCTAGCCAAACTAAACAGACCTGTTAGGGCCGATGCTGTGGCATAGTGGATAAAGCCAACACCTGCAGTGCCAGCATCCCATATGGGCCCCGGTTCGAGTCCCAGCTACTCCACTATCATCCAGCTCTCTGCTGTGGCCTGGGAAAGCAGTAGAAGATGGCCCAAGCGCTTGGGCCCCTGCACCCACGTGGGAGACCCAGAAGCAGCTCCTGACTCCTGGCTTCAGACAGGTCCAGATATGACCATTGTGGTCATTTGGGGAGTAAACCAGTAGATGGAAAATTGATCTCTCTCTCGCTCTCTCTCTCTGCCTTTCAAATAAATAAATAAATCTTTAAAAAAACTAAGCAGATCTGTGCACCCTATAACCTAGCAATTCCGCTCTTAAACATGCACCCGAAGTGCACCTACAAGCACATGGGTGGGGTCGTTATGTGTCAGAGGCACGCCTGGAACAAGCCACGGTGCCCAGCGATGTCGGACTGGCTGAGGACATGCTGTATACTCACACGGCAAAACGAGAGAGAATGAATTGTTGATGCACGCAATGGGATGATGCACGAAATGGGATGAATGCCATGACCTCAGGCAACGGAAAACACATGCTGTTTAGCCAGATTCCTAGGAAGCTTACAGCCGACAAAACAGACCCACGGTGTTGCCATTCAGATTAATGGCACTCTTGGGGCGGGGCCCCGGGGACTTCTCTTGAGTTTCTTGACCCAGACAGCGATCACCCAAGTGGGAACGCTTACTGTCGTCCTGCATTCGCCCTTCCCTTATGAATCCTGTGAAACCAGCTCCATGCAGCGTCCCTGGAAGCCAAGCCCAAGAGGAAGGCCCCGTGTAAGTGTGGGGGTGGGGGCAGGAGGCTGGCCACAGGAGCCTGGCCTGGAAATGGCAGCTCCCGCTCTGCAGGCTCCAAGATGTGTTTGAACCTCAGCTACCTCACTGGTAGAGTAGGGACACAAATGTTTGCGCAAGGCTCCAGGTGGGCAGGGGGCGTCTTCCTTCTTGTCCCTGGCCCCTCCCCAGCCCAGGGAACAGCTACAGAAGGTGCAGGGGGTGGGAGCCAGGTGGGCAGCCGCAGGAAAGAGCAGCACGTGTCCCTGACGTTGAGTGTAGCAGGTGGCCACAGCAGTAACTATAAAGGCACTAATGCAAGAGCAGTATCATCTTGAGCCCCCGCAAGCAGCCAGGGGACCCCAAAGTCTGCCTTCAAGGAGCAGGCAGGCTCTGGGTGGCAAGGACTGGCTGCATCCCACCTGCAAACCATCAGGTGCTCACCCTGTGTGGTCAGCGACAGGCGATGGCCCAGGGCGGAGGGGAGAGGTCAGAGACGGCGGCCCCCCCTCGCCATGATGAATGGCTGCAACCTTCAGTCTGTAATTGCTCCGAGAGCACTCCCACGTGACGCCAGCCCCAAATCGCACAGCCCCGGGAGAGGCAGCGCAGAGACCAAGGCAAGAGGGTCACGCGACAGAAATTGGAGTCACACTCGGGAACCAGTGTCCACCGCCGGCCCCTCCCCGCCACCACCTGCCCGCTGCACGTTGGCCTGATGTACTCCCCCCACCACCACTGACGGTTTTCAAGCATCTCTCTCCTGACTCATTAATAACTAATCTTACAACCAGTGTATCACGTGACAGTCATAAAATATTGCCTGCGCTTTGCCCAGCAAATTTTAGTATTGAGCCAATAATTGAATCCAAATTATCTATTAAGTTAATTCTTTAGTAGACAATATTTCACGCCCAAGGTCATTTTTCACAAGTGCTGGGGAACGCAGCACGGGTGGACTCAGCGATCACTTGCCCCCACCTGCCGAGCAGGTGAAAAATAAAACTGCTGGGTTCGGCCTGCAGAGCGCCGAGCCCTGGCACATCCTCTTCCTGGGTTCTCATCCTTAGCGGTCACGTGGCGGCCAGGCGGCCGGGGCTTCTGCGCAGCCACGGTGACTCTGCGGCGGCGTCCTGGGCACTCTCTGGTCCAGTCCCATCTCGCCCTCTCTCCAGACAGACTCTGGCCCTGAAGAAGTTGCTAAGCTTTGTGTGAAGGCAGGTGCACCGTGCCTATGGGGCAGCTGGCCAGCCCATACCTTCCTTTTCTTTTTCTTTTATGTTTTGTTTGTTTGTTTGTTTTGACAGGCGGAGTGGATAGTGAGAGAGAGAGACAGAGAGAAAGGTCTTCCTTTTGCCGTTGGTTCACCCTCCAATGGCTTCTGCGGCCAGCGCATCTCGCTGATCTGAAGCCAGGAGCCAGGTGCTTCTCCTGGTCTCCCATGGGGTGCAGGGCCCAAGGACTTGGACCATCCTCCACTGCCTTCCCGGGCCATAGCAGAGAGCTGGCCTGGAAGAGGGGCAACCGGGATAGACTCCGGCGCCCCAACCGGGACTAGAACCCGGTGTGCCGGCACCGCAAGGCGGAGGATTAGCCTGTTAAGCCACGGCGCCGGCCATACCTTCCTTTTCTGAGCACCAACTGACTACCCCCAAAAAGTGGTTCCCTGAAGGCCTGTGCCACGAACCCCTCCTCACTGCTCCTCACTCGGTGGACCCCTGACTCAGGCCGAGGCCAAGAGAGCTCTCCTTGCCAGTTTTTTTTTTTTTTTAATATTTATTTATTTATTTATTTATTTGAAAGGCAGAGTTACAGAAAGGCAGAGAGAGAGATGGATCTTCCATCCACTGGTTCACTCCCCAAATGGTTGCTGTGCCAATCCAAAGCCAGGAGCCAGGAGCTTCTTCCCAGTCTCCCACAGGGGTGCAGGGGCCCAAGCACTTGGGCCATCTTCTACTGCTTTCCCAGGTCATAGCAGAGAGCTGGATCGGAAGTGGAGCAGCTGGGACTCGAACCTGCGCCCATGTGGGATGTTGGTACTACAAGCGGCAGCTTTACCTGCTACGACACAGCGCCGGCCACTCCTTGCCAGTGTTTCATGGGTGCAGAGGCCGGTGAGAGCAGGAGACAGTGAGTGTGTGGGAGTGAGGCAGCGTGCACACCAAGGAGGGAGGGTGTGGGGCACGCCCTCCTGTGTAAGTTTCTGCAGGAATCTTGTGTCTTTATGGTGAAAGTGAGGCTCTGGGATTCCCGTTTTGTTAGGGGAACATGGAAGGGGCAAATGAAAATGTATCTAACACCCACAGACGCAGAGACTTAAAAAAAAAAAAAAGTGGCTCTTGGTTGAAGGTCTTGCTAAGGAGGCAGAGAAAGGGGCGGGAAAGCTACACCTTAGCATCGCCAAAACACAAAGAAAATCTCTTACAAATGCCGTGAATCGTTCCTGTTCCCCGGGCCTCACACATCACCCGGGGCTCCTGCCCACATCCCTCAGCCGCTTGTCTCCTGCCTCTCTACCGATCAGTCCTGGTGACAGCGGGAGCACCCTGGCCTTCCTCTCGGAGAATCCGCCTCCCTGAGCTGCTCACCACGACGCCGACGCCGGGAGAAAACAGTGAAGCATACGTTCGCCCCACCCGCATCGAATGAGTGCCATTCAGTACACAGCTTCATGCCCTGGGCAAGGCACAAGCAGGCTAGCCTGCAGACTGGGAAGACATCGCTCTTTTTAAACAGGCACACAGAGGGCTCCCACCCACTGCCTCACTCCTCAGCTGCTCTCAATGGCCAGGACAGGGGCAGGGCCAGAGCCAGGAGCCTGGAACTCAACCCAGGTCTCCCGGGTGAGAGGCGGAGACCCTGTCGCCTCATTCTGGGCTCTTGCACTGGCTGGAAGCTAGAATTGAGAGCTGCAGCCAGGTACCCAGGTGCCCCATTGTGGGATACAGACATCGGAGCCACTGGGCGACGTCCCCCTCCTCAGAAGACAGTCTCACACCTTGTCCCTGCAGTATCCGTGGTCAGCAGCTTTGCAGAACTGATGTTTCTGTTATCATCAGCCAAAAGGGTTTGCTCCACAGAACACTGCCAGACAAGCAAGGGTAAGCCACTGCTTGCAACGCCAGCATCCCATAGAGGCACTGGTTCGAGTCCAGGCTGCTCCATTTCCCATCCAGCTCCCTGCTAATGCTCCTGGGGAAGCAGCAGAGGATGACCCGAGTGCTTGGGCCTCTGCACCTACGTGGGAGACCCAGATGGAGTTCCTGGCTCCTGGCTTCAGCCTGGTCCAGCCCTGGCCGTTGGCGGCCACCAGGGGAGTGAACCAGCAGGTGGAAGACTTCTCTCTGTGTGCCTCTCCCTAACAAGCATGAGAGTTGGGGCTGGGCAGAGCTGCACGTACACATTAGCTTCTTTATTTTTCCTTTTTTTTTTTTTTTTTTTTTTTTTGACAGGCAGAGTGGACAGTGAGAGAGAGAGAGAGACAGAGAGAAAGGTCTTCCTGTTGCCGTTGGTTCACCCTCCAATGGCCGCCGCGGTAGAGCGCTGCGGCCGGCGCACCGCGCTGATCCGAAGCCAGGAGCCAGGTGCTTATCCTGGTTTCCCATGGGGTGCAGAGCCCAAGTACTTGGGCCATCCTCCACTGCACTCCCTGGCCACAGCAGAGAGCTGGCCTGGAAGAGGGGCAACCGGGACAGGATCGGTGCCCCGACCAGGACTAGAACCCAGTGTGCCGGCGCCGCAAGGTGGAGGATTAGCCTAGTGAGCCGCGGCGCCGGCCTATTTTTCCTTTTTAAAAACACGTAGTTATTTATCCGAAAGAGCTACAGAGAAAGAGGAAGAGAGGAGGGCGGGTCTTCCTTCTGCTGGATCACTCCCCCAGATGGCCGCAACAGCCAGCTTTGGGCTAGGCCAAAGCCAGGAGCTTCCTCTGGGTCTCCCATGTGGATGCAAGGGCCCAAGCACCTGCTGCATTTCCCAGGCCGTTAGCAGGGAGTTGGACCAGCGGAGGAGCAGCCAGGACACGAGCTGGTCCCCATAGGGGATGCCGGCCATACCACAACCCCAGCCCCATTAGCTTCTTAAAACAAGGAGGGAAGCTCGTGTTCCTCCACTCAGTGCGGTTTGCTCCAGGTTTGGAGTCAGCGGCCTTTCCAGGCTAGGGAAAGCCCCTCCTACCTCTACTTCCCTGAGAAACATAGGATAATGATGGTGACGGTGATGGTGGTAGTGATGGTGGTGGTGATGGTGGTGGTGATGATGAAGATATAAATGAACACTGGACTTGATCCTTGTCATCGTTTTTACCACAGCTATAAATAGACTATGAACTTCACCTAGTGCGCCTTCTGCAACTCCTGGGTGGATTTCTTTTTAAAGATTGATTTATTTATTTGAAAGACAGAGTTATAGAGAGGCAGAGAGAGGTCTTCCATCCACTGGTTCATGCCCCAAGTGGCCACAATGGCTGGAGCTGCACCAATCCAAACCCAGGAGCCAGGAGCTTCTACCAGGTCTCCCAAGCACCTGGGCCATCTTCTACTGCTTTCCCAGGCCATAGCAGAGAGCTGGATTGAAATTGGAGCAGCCGGGACTTGAACCGGCACCCATATGGGGCTGCCAGCACTGCAGGAGGTGGCTTTACCCTCTACACCACAGTGCCGGCCCCATGAGTGTTTTGTTCTTTGGTGCATGGAGGTGGTGCCTCGGCGGCAGGCTTCGTGCGGGCTGCAGCGTGACTGTGGCATTTGGTTCTCCCACACCACAGGGTTCCGATAGCTAATGCTGTATTTAGTATTATTTTCCTCTGTGTTTTTTCCTCCAGTCCTTGTCTAGTTGAAAAGGAACAAGTAAGCTCGCTCCATCAAATGACTCAGACAGCTTCTTTTTCCTCCCTATGCTCTGTAAGGGAGGGGTTGCTGGAAACGCTCTGCAGAACCCACCTGCAAAGTGGCAAGGGCCTGGTCTTCGTAGGGAGGGACCGGCTGGGCTTTCAGTCTCTTCGCTTATCACTGCTCTGTTCGAGTTTCCTGTCTATTCCTGGCCCAGGTTGCACTCTCCCAGGAAAGGGTACCTTGACCTGATTTTTCCAAGTTATTGGTGTTTCCTAATATTTCTTAGGAGTACGGTTTTACTCTTTTTAAAAATCTATTGGCAGGGGCCAGTGCTGTGACATAGAGGGTAAAGCTGCCACCTGCAGTGTCGGCATCCCATATGGGCGCTGGTTCCAGTCCCAGCTGCTCCTCTTCTGATCCAGCTCTCTGCTATGGCCTGGGAAAGCAGTAGAAGATGGCCCAAGTCCTTGGACCCCTGCACCTGCAAAGGAGACCCGGTAGAAGCTCCTGGCTCCTGGCTTCAGATTGGCGCAGCTCCAGCCATTGCAGCTACCTGGGGAGTAAGACCTCTCTCTCTCTCTCTCTCTCTCTCTCTCTCTCTCTCTGCCTCAGCCTCTCTGTAACTCTGCCTTTCAAATAATAAATAAAACTTAAAAAAAAAAAAAACCCTATTGGCTCTCAGTTTCCTTGTTCATCTGGCCCTGAGTTAACTACGTTCTCTTCCTCAATCAGTCTTGCCGGTGGCTTTTCAACCATATTCACGTTTTCAGAAGGCCTATCTCCCACTTTGCTAAGCTCTGTGCTTTTTTGTTTGCCCGTGTGCTGTCCTCCGAGGATTCCAGGGGTGAATGGCCCTGGGGGTGGCGCTGGGTGGCTCTTCCTTCCAAGGCGTTCTGAACCCTGAGCTCTGCAGTGTTTGCCACTCGGCTAGCGGCCTGTTTGTGTCTTGTGTTCTGCAGACCACAGCTCCTGGAAGGCAGAGCTCACTGCGCCCTCACCGCCGTGTCACATGAGGATGGTGCCAGAGGGGCAGGTGCCGTGGCGCAGCCAGTAGAGCTACCACCTGTAGTTCCAGCATCCCATATGAGCTACAGTTCGAGTCCCAGCTGCTCCACTTCCGGTCCAGCTCTCTGCTAAGGTGCCTGGGAAAATAGCAGAAGATGGCCCAAGTGCTTGAGCCCCTGTACCCTCATGGGAACCCCAGATGGAGTTTCTGGCCCCTAACGTCAGCCTGCCCCAGCCCTGACTGTTGAGGGCATTTGGAGAGTGAACCAGCGGATGGATGATATCTCCCTCTCTCTCTCTCTCTCTCTCTCTCTCTGCCTTCCAAATAAATAAATAAAATCTAAAAGATAATAATTAATAAATAAGAAAAAAGATGGCGCCACTGGGTGCCGTGCACCTGTGTGGGGACCTCAGGGAGTAGGGGGCTCATGCCGGCGAGCGTGAAAGTGATGATGGGGGCCTAGGAGACAGAGCACAGATCGGGCAGAAGGAAGGGTCCCCACGAAACAGCCCCGTGAGCAGCAGCCCCTGCACGCTTCTCCCCCACGCCAGCCCCCGGAGCCCCAGGGACCATGAGAACTTTCCTACCACGTGGGTCTCCCTGCCCCACCCTGCATCAGCCGCCCTGGAGGACCCCACGCTGTGGCTGGCAGAGAAGGAAGAAGACAAGGTGGGGCAGGGGTGAGGGTGAGCAGAGCCCAGGCGGCTCATCCCAGAGTGCTCCCACTCCGGCTCAGGGACCCTGGAGAACAGCCAAGGGTGGGGGTGGGGGCGGGAAGGGGGCATGGCCGCCGGCAAACCTCCCCTGAGAAGAATGGAGAGAGGAGAAACATCTGTTCACGGATGAGGCTGGAGGCTCCAGGAGCTATTTATTGCCCCCTCGGTGCCCAGGGAGCCAAGCCACAGAACAAGCCAGCCGGGGGATACTGCTGGGCCTCCCTGCCATGTATTTACTCAAGGAGACCGCCTGCTTTTGTGCGGGGCCTCCCCCTCCTGGCCGCAGGTCCCTGCTGGAGGGAGGTCCTGGGGCACCTCCCCAGGACTCCCTCCTGCTAGACCAGGACCCCCCCAAGGCAGAGTCAGCCGGGGCGGGGCGGAGTGCGGGGAGGAGCCGAGGAGCTGCTTCGCCAATGTCTCCACTCGCAGCTGTGTCTCACCACAGACCAAACCCGGGAGTGCTCCCCAGGCAGCCTCGCCTGGGTCCCTGGGGACTCCAGGGAGCGGCAGGAAGGAAGCAGACAGTTGCAGCCCCCACGCACAACCCAAGCAGGGAAATGGAGGCAGGAGAGGCAGACCCTCTCACGGTCTCTCGGGCGCCCCTGGCCTGGGTGGAGAGCCCCTCAGCCAGCCTCCTCCCGGGTCCCCAGGCAGAAACCTCGGGTGCACACTGACGTAAGGTGCCCACGCCCGGCGCGGCTCAAGGCTGGTGTCCAGGACACGCAACAGCCACGTTTGCCCGGCCTCAGTACCCCGCAGTGTCGTCAGTGGGGTGCTCTCTGCAGCTCCCCCAAGACCAGAAAGGGCCTGTGTGCCTAGATCAGCGTCAGGGAGGACTGAGGCCACAGAGGCGGTGCCCCGCCCCCGGGCCCCCCCGCGGAGCACAAGGATGGAGGGACAGGGGTCTGACCTGCAGCCAGCGATCTCCACTGTGTGGCGGAGCGGTCACGGAGGCTGTCCCTGTGCCCGGACTGCTTTATCCGTGGGAAAGGACCAGGGGCTGTGGGAAGCACCTCCCGCCCCCTTTGAGCATGGTTTTGGGGAAGCGGAGGGTCTTTGGATGGGTGAAGGGGACCCCTAGGATTCCCTGGGGAGGTTGGGGTGCTGTGGTATTCTGTATTGTAAAACATACTTTAAACCACTTTCCTGCCCACAAGTGGAGGCAAGTGACATCCAACATAACACCTCGGCTTGCTGAAGACAAGGACTCCCCTGCAGGGGCTGGGGCGAGACCAGCCCATGGGCGAGCATCCCAGGGTCTCGGCAGGGTTGGGGGGATGGGAAGCGGGGTTCAGGCATGAGGGCCGTGACACTGCACCATGGCTTTCACAGGGGTGTCTCTGCTGATCGGCTCCCTGGAGCCTCAGTGCCCCCAAGAACGTCTCCCCCACACTTCCCCTCTCCAGCATGGGCATACCCAGCTCCACCCCACCACCCCCAAGAAACAGAGGCCTGGCCAACAGCTTCCTTTCCACGTCCTTGCAGTCTGAGTGGCTTCCAGTCTGGTGCCATCCTAACAAAGGCCACCAGGAGACACGTGTGTGTGTGTGTGTGTGTTCCCACCTGTGCAGGTAACACACA
This sequence comes from Lepus europaeus, assembly GCF_033115175.1. Taxonomy (NCBI): domain Eukaryota; kingdom Metazoa; phylum Chordata; class Mammalia; order Lagomorpha; family Leporidae; genus Lepus; species Lepus europaeus. The sequence goes on along the minus strand of NC_084834.1, from coordinate 15,507,853 downwards.
CCTGCGCAGGTCTTCCAGCTGCAGCATGCATTCCCGGGAGTGGGAACCATGCGTACAAGAGCAAACGTGTCTGAGGCGACGCTGAGGACACGGTGGTGGGGACCATGTGCTTCCCCCCTCCCACCCCAGAGCTTGCCAACCCTGGGTTGAGTTGAGATTTGGACTTCTGCCCATCAGAGAGGTAGGAAACGGTGTCTCTCAGCCTCCTCCACCCCTCCCCCCAGCCTGGCCAAGCAACCTCAGACAAGACATGAAACTTCTCTTGGCCTCAGTTTTCACACCTGTAAAATGGGTAGATGCGTCACAACTCGCCAGAGGACTCTTAACAGAACAGAATGTGAGATCATGTTAAGTGCCTGGCCCAGCATCTGGGGCCCAAAAACACTCCATTCACCGCTGTGGTGCAGCAGGTAAAGCTGCTGCCTGTGGTGCTAGCATCCCATATGGGCGCCAGTTTGAGTCCCGGCTGCCCCACTTCCGATCCAGCTCCTTGCTATGGGCTGGGAAAGAAGTAGAAGATGGCTCAAGTCCTTGGGCCCCTGCACCCATGTGGGAGACCTGGAAGCAGCTCCTGGCTCCTGGCTTCAGGTTGGCGCAGCTCTGGCCATTGCAGCCATCTGGGGAGTGAACCAGCGGGTGGAAGACACTCTCTCTCTGCCACAGTCCCCTCATGCAGCCTAGACCGTGATGGGGGCCACAGCCTGTTTCCCCCAAGCCTTCTCCCAGCAACCACGCAGGTAGCTTTGCTCCTCTGGGTGTAGTTGCGTCTCTGGGCACACCCACAGAGAGACTGCTCTTGGCCTGGCCCCAACCCAAGGACGCAGCTCTGGGAGCCGCACACAGAACTCCTCCACGGAGTGGATGCAGCCTGGACCCTGAACAGAGGGACATTTGTGGCTTCCCGTGAGGCCCCCTCCACCATGGGCAGGAAGGCCCCGCCCCAGCCACTTCCCAGGGTGCCTCTTCCTTTCCCTCCATTTAGCTGGTACACCTGCCAACAGCGGGGGCTTTTTAAATTCCCCACGAGAGGCTTTGTGGAAATTCAACTGCAGATGATCACAGGAAGAATGCCACGGGAGGGGGGACCACTGAGGGAGGTGGCCCAGGGCTGACCAGTTCTGGCCAGGGTCAGAGACAGGCAGGCAGAGGGACGGGCAGTGACACCAGGCGGGGTGGCTGCTGTCAGCTGTCCACCAGGCCCCGGGTGCAGGGCCAGGCCACGGAGGTTGAGCTCCATGGGCTGGTTCCTTTCTAGGCGTCTCCCTTTTGATCTGTTAGTCGATCAACTTCCCCCAAGAGAATACAAGTCTGCCTCAGAGAACTTTCAAACCAGTTAGAACTTCAGGGAGCTCCCTTAAGCACCCTGTACAGGGGCCTCTCTCCAGGACCCCGCTTAGAACACAGGGACAGAAAATGCCTGTCCCTACAGCCCCCAGCCCCACGGCCCCACATACACGCCCCAAGCTGCTGCCGGCCTCCGGGGAGCGCCCCCTGCCTACTGCTCAGACTGCCCGATTGTCAGTAGATCGAGAAACTCCTCCCTTCCTCCTTCCTCGTCTTTGTTTGGCCGCCTGCGTCCCCCGGTGCAGCACCTGGCTTTGAGCCTCGGCTCCGCTTCCAGTTCCAGCTGCCTGCTGATGCACACCCTGGGAGGCGGCACATGATGGGCCAAGAACTTGGGTCCCTGGCGCCCACGATGGAGCTCCTGGCTGCTGGCTTCAGCCTGGCTCAGTCTGACCAGTTGTAGTCAGATGGGGAGTGAACCAGCAGATGGAAGCTCGATCACTCACTCTCTTGCTCTTTTTTTTTTTTTGACAGGCAGAGTGGACAGTGAGAAAGAAAGGTCTTCCTTTGCCGCTGGTTCACCCTCCAATGGCCGCTGCGGTAGCGCGCTGCGGCCGGCGCACCGTGCTGATCCGAAGCCAGGAGCCAGGTGCTTCTCCTGGTCTCCCATGGGGTGCAGGGCCCAAGGACTTGGGCCATCCTCCACTGTACTCCCGGGCCATAGCAGAGAGCTGGCCTGGAAGAGGGGCAACCGGGACAGGATCGGTGCCCCGACCGGGACTAGAACCCGGTGTGCCGGCACCACAGGGCGGAGGATTAGCCTAGTGAGCCGTGGCGCCGGCCTCTTGCTCTTTCTTTCAAATAAGTATTTTTAAAAATGTTTTAAAAAATGATCCTGAGGCCAGCACCATGTGGCATAGGAGGTAAAGCCGCTGCCTGCAGTGCCGGCATCCCACATGGGGGCCAGTTCGAGTCCCGGCTACTCCACTTCTGATCCAGCTCTCTGCTATGGTCTGGGAGAGCAGTGGAAGATGTTCCAAGACCTTGGGCCCCTGCATCCGCGTGAGAGACCTGGAAGAAGCTCCTGGCTCCTGGCTCCTGGCTTTGGACTAGCACAGCTCCAGCCAGTGCAGCCGCCTGGGGAGTGAACCAGCAGATGGAAGACCTCCCTTGCCCTGTCTCTTCCTCTTGCTAACTCTGCCTTTCAAATAAATACATCTTAAAAAAAAAAAAAAAAAAAAAAGATCCTGTTGATTTGACCAAAAACCTTTCTATACTACATTTTCAACTGGAGAATCAGTACAGAAAATAAAGTGTTGTGAAACAATGAGGCTGGGTTATAAAAATCCATTCAGCAGCTGTGCAGGCTGGAGCCAGATCCTTATTGGGCTTCTCCGTTCTTGCCCCTTTGCCTCTGACCTCTGACCCTGCGCCCCCACGGATGCCCGGGGCTCTAGGCGGTGGGTGGCTGGAAGGAGCCGGTGGGGAGGAGGTGGCTTCGATGGAGCTGGGTGTGCTTGCCCGGCGCCCAGCAATCTTTCCACCTGATCCTCCACCTGAGCGCGAATCCGCCCCCCCCCCCCCCTTTGGAGAGGCAGCTGTTGATCCCTAGCGGCCTGGTATTTCTAACAAGCTCCCAATCCCCTTGCTGCTGGCCTCTTCCCAGTCACACACCTGGACAAGCCGGCCACGCAGGCTGCGGCTACCAGGAGCCGCTCTCAGTAAACAAAACGCACCTGCTCCCCACTTCGCCCTCCCTCCCCAGGCTCCTGTTAAGGATTCCGGGCTCAGCCCTGGGTCGATTTTCCTTGGTTTCTTTACCCAGAAAAGCAAGCCCCCGCCCCCGCAGCACGTACCCCACGCCGCCGGGGGAAGGGGGTGTCTTGGGCTGGACCATCACGTTGGCTGTAAGTGGGCGTGGGGTAAACAGCACATGCAAGTTACCTGGAGGGGCAGGATGGAGAAAGCAGGTGCCTGGGAGCTTTGATTATCAGATGAGCGAGGCGCTCAATGCAGCCTCTCAAAGAGCTGTCCCAGTGTCCATCGGGGGCGCAGCCCAGCCTCAAGCCCCACCCCCACCCCGCCCTGGGGGTGCTCTGTCTACACACCCGCATGCAGATCTTACCAGACATAGTGGTCCCATTACAAACCGGGGGGCTTCCAAACTTGCTTTCCAGGACATTTATTGGAGCCTTTGCTTAATTAAGCATGAATGCGGACCAGGGGCCCCAGCCCCAGCCCCAGCCGGGCTGACAGCAGCCAGGCACACAGAGGGAGGGGTGGGGCCGGGAGCCGTCTGTTCCCATTGTAGACAACGTTATTAAAAAAAATAAACTTTACAATAATACATTTTCGCTCATCTTGGTGGGGCAGGAGTGGAAGGGCTATTATTTCGATAGTTCCATTTCTTAAAAAAAGGAAAGAACGGGGAACCACAGGACACACGGATGTGATGTGCATATACACACGTTTGGAAAGACCGTATGTACAGCTGACTTAGGTCTCAGAGATGGAGGGGGGCGTGGGCACGAGAGGGGCGTGCAGACAACAGCCCGAGATGCACGCCCACCCTGCTGCCCCTCTCCACTGAGGGACATGCCCCCCCACCCAGCGCCAACAAAGCCTCGTTTCTCTCTGACCCTGAAACTCTTCGCCACCAAGGAGGCAGAAGCCCCCACCTCCACCCTGGAGCTGGTGCCCCAGGCGGGCTGCGCTGGGCTCTCCGCCATCCGTGCCTCCCTGGGAGCTCAGGGTACCTCACCCCTTCTGCAGGGGTCCCCCCATGCCAGGCCCCGTCCCTCCGGCCCGCTGAGGGCACAGAAGCCGTCAACACTCCTGCAGCTAAGAGCAGGGGCAGACGGCGCCCACAGGTTCCCGGTGCCCGCTGCCCCCGCCAGCCCCCGGCAGGGGTCCAGCATGGGCTGCCCTGCCTCAGCCTGCAGCAGGCACAGTCACACGTCCCCTTGGCATCAGGGGTCTTGGTCTCTTGCTTCAAAAGGGTCCAGAGAAGAAAACTCCAGCTGAGGATGGAGGCTGCCCCCCTGCTTGTCTGTCTGGCTTAGAAAAACTTCTCCAGAGAAGAAACCTGGGAGGAGACAGGCTCAGAGACAAGGTGGGAAGGAGACTCGCTTTTGTTTTGTTTCGTTTTGTTTTTTGCAAGGTGTGTGTGGTTGTCTCGTGTGTGTCTGTGTGTGTCTGCTGTGTCAGGCGGGAGTCCTTGGCGGCGGCGCTTCCAGGAGCCTTGCGAACACAGTTCCCCGGGGTGGGGGCCTACAAGGCCCAGGTGAGCAGGAGGAGGGGGAGCGCGGTCAAGGCAGCCGCTGGCCTGGCTCGGCTGAGGCCTGAGTTGGGTTTGATCACCTTGTTGCTTCCTGGGATGATGTTTGTCGTCAGCTGGGTCCGCGGCAGGAGGGAGCCAGTGATGTGGAGAGTGAAGAGGGGATTAAAGAAAAAAGAAGGGCTGCGATCAAAGACCAGGACGCGGGCACCCCTCAAGCCCCCACCCTGTCTGCACTCTGATCCCCCCGCCCCCGGCTGGCATCCACGGAGCTGGCCGGGCAGCCTCAGAGGGGACTCAGGGCGGGGCCTGTAGAACAAGGCCCCAGCCCTGCACTGGGAGCAGGGACCTGCGCCCCAGTGCGAAGGCTTCAAGAGAAGGGTCCCAGGGCCCCACAGAAGGGGGGAGGGGAGGGAAGGGAGGAGAGGCAGAGAGGGGAGGGGAGGGAGGGGAGGAGAGGGAGCAGAGAGAGTAGGGAGGGGGAGGAAGGGGAGGAGGGGCAGGAGGGGAGGGGAGGGAGGGGAGGAGAGGGAGCAGAGAGGAGAGGGAGGGGGAACGAGGGGAGGAGGAACAGGAGGGGAGGGGAGGGAGGTGAGGAGAGGGAGCAGAGAAGGGAGGGGAGGGGAGGAAGGGGAGGAGGGACAGGAGGGGAGAGGAGGGAGGGGAGGGGAGGGAACAGAGAGGAGAGGGAGAGGGAGGAAGGGGAGGAGGGACAGGAGGGGAGGAGAGGGAGCAGAGAGGAGAGGAAGGGGGAACGAGGGGAGGAGGGGCAGGAGGGGAGGGGAGAGAGGGGAAGCAAGGGAGCCCACATCCCCGGTTCCTGAATGTCTGACATGTCTGACGCTCTCCTGCGAGTGTCTCTCCCCTCCCTCCAGCCCCACCCCTTCTAATACCCAGGAACCAGCGCCAAGCAGGGGCTCAACATGAAGAATAAGGAAGACCAGAGCCACGCTATGGGAGACCCGGAGAAGCTCCCAGCTGGCTTCTGGCTTCGGAGTGAGCTCAGCTCCGGCCACTGCAGCCATTTGGGGAGTGAACCAGCAGATGGAAGCCCTTTCTCTCCTCAATCTCTCTCTCTCTCTGCCTTTCAAATAAATAAATAAATGTTTTTTAAAAAATAAAAGCAAGGAAGGTATGGGAGCTGCCACTCATCTCTCCCCAAAGGGGCCAGCGTGGGGGGACCTGCTGCAGCCTGTGGCTTCCCTCACCCCTCCCAGCACTGAGTGCCCACTCCATCCAGGCAGGGCCAGGCACTCAGCTGGGCCAGCCTGAACAGTGGGCACGGGGGGCTCTGGGTGGGAGTCTCACCCGGGACAGCCCCCAGGGTCCCTGTCCCGCACCCACGCCCGCTGCGCCCCTCACTCACCTCCGTGAAGCACATGCTCAACTCTTTGGAGCCGTTGGCCTTCAGCCCCTGCTCCTGTGGGAGAGAAGGCATGGGTGAGGCCAGGCCGTGGTGGGTGACTGGCGGAGGTGGCATCAGGCACAGGGAACAAACACAGCAAGGAGCACTGGCTCAATCCCGCCAGCACAGAGGGCCCCTTTGTGGACCCCCCCCCCGCAATTCCGCGCAGACTCCCCAGCTCCCGGGGAACAGAGCCCTAAGCTCTACTGTCCGACCGGCAGCTCTCGGGTATCCGCACAAGCCTGCACCCCCCGAGCGCCTCGAAGGCAGGTGCGTCCTCTTGCCCTCACGGGGGCAGCGTGTGGTTCCCAACAGCAAATGCTGCACTAGATGCATGCAAACCCGAGTGAATGCGTGCGTGCCTGCGTGAGAGTGGTGTCTGAGTGCCAGCTCCCGCGCACCTGCTACAGCTGCAGGAAAAGACTGAGCCTTCGTCTACACTTGGCGGGAGGAGAGCTGTGATCGATTAGTGATGCCTGCCACTGGTGCATGTCAGGTGGACTTCTGACGACTGTGCTGGGGCGAGCTGTTTCTTCCCCCCCCCCCCCCCCCCCCCCAGCAGACATGCAGCCCCTGGCAGCCCCATGCACAGGGTGAGGAAGGCTGGCCGGGGACAACTCTGGCATGACCACCTGGACGCAGGACCATTCTGGGAGAGATCCGGGGGAACAGCTGGAGACCAGGTGCTTCTGCCCTGGCGTACCATGGCGTGTCCCTGGGCACAGATGGGGATGCTCAGGCCATCAGGAGCAAGCGGGAAGCCCAGCAAACGGTGCCTAGAGCACCGCTCTCTCCCCCAGACGCAGAGGACAATCCACCACCCAGGACACCCAGCCAGCCAAATAGGGCCCTGGCTGTGACACAGAGACCCCAGCCACGGGGAGCACCACTGCCTGGTGTGGTGACTCCAGAGGGCAGGACAGCAGGAACAGGGCCAACAGCCAGCCAGGAACGTCTTGTTCAAGACCACAGCACAGTGTCTCCAGGTGCCAAGGTGTGCTCCAGCCAATCCCACGGCTCCACTCTACACGGGGCCCTAAGAGAGCCCAGGACTGAATGCCGTCCCCTCCTCCCTGTCCCCAGGCTGCCATCACCCCCTGCTTGTCCCTTCACCACGGCACACAAGGTCCTTCCCAACCCAGTGCAACCAAAGCCGCCCCCTTTTCATTTGTTTTCTGTATCAGAACCAGGCACGGAATTGAGAAACAACAAAACACGATGCGGGGGGGGGGGGGGGGGGTGGCGGGGGCTGGCCCAGCACCCAGAGACTGCAGACACCAGCTCCCAGGGAAGCTCAGGGTCCCCAAGGTCAGCCCACGGAGAAGGTGGCAAAGCCCTGGAGCCCAGCACCAACCTCTCCTGCCCAGCCAGGGGGGAGGAGGGCAGAGGCTGCTCCTGATAGTGGGCGGGACTTGACAGGTCCCTCTTGGGGAGGGCAGGGAGGGGGTGGTGTTGGCAAACATCACACAGGAGGATGAGGAGAGAGGCAGAGAGAGGGGCAGGGTTTGGCACTTGGGACGCCGGCATCCCGTATTAGAGTGCCTGGTTAGAGTCCTGGCTCCTCCTCTTTTTTTTTTTTTCTTTTTTTTTTTTAATTTTTGACAGGCAGAGTGGACAGTGAGAGAGAGACAGAGAAAGGTCTTCTTTTTTGCCATTGGTTCACCTTCCAATGGCCGCCGCGGTAGGCGCGCTGCAGCCAGCGCGCTGCGCTGATCCGATGGCAGGAGCCAGGTGCTTCTCCTGGTCTCCCATGGGGTGCAGGGCCCAAGCACTTGGGCCATCCTCCACTGCACTCCCTGGCCACAGCAGAGAGCTGGCCTGGAAGAGGGGCAACCGGGACAGGATCGGTGCCCCAACCGGGACTAGAACCCAGTGTGCCGGCGCCACAAGGCGGAAGATTAGCCTAGTGAGCCGCGGCGCCGGCTCTGGCTCCTCTTCTGAACCAGCTTCCTGCTGATGCACACCCTGGGAGGCAGCAGGTGGTTGAGTACCGGGGAGACCTGGGCTGAGTTCCCAGGTCCTGGCTTTGGCCTGGCCCAGCCCTGGTGTTTTGTGGGGGAAGTGAACCAGCGGATGGAAGATCCGTGTGTGTGTGTGTGTGTGTCTGCCTTTCAATCAAAATGAAAATGAAGAAAAACACTTTTCTAAAGAAAGAAGTAGAGAAAAGGAAGCATCAGCATCGGGCAGAGAGGAGGGGAGGGGAGGGGACAGGGTTGTGGGAGAGGGGAGGCAGAGGAGGACCACGTGGCTCTCATCAGAGGGCAATGAGGACACCTCCCTGGGCTGGCCCCCAGTGAGCAGCCTCTGCCGGGGGCCACAAGCCCTTTGCAGGGAGGAAAAGACCTCTTTCCCGTCCCAGGTCTGTGACCTGCTGAATCCAAGGCCAGCCCAGCCCCCGGCGCAGATTCCAAATGGGCTGCCCTGAACCCCTCTCCTCGGAGCAGCGAGTTCATGGCCCCAGTGCTTGTCCACACAGACCCAAGCCAGTCCTTCACTTTCCTGACCAGAGGGTCCCGCCCTCAGCATTCGCCTTCCCACGACAGCCCCTCGATCCCAGGCCCCAGGCGGCCACACACACAAGAGGAAGAAGAGCCTACACGGGGACGGAGACGCTCGGCTCCCCGAGGCGCGTGATGGCTGTGAGGACAAGCAGGTGCACGGCACAGCCCCACACCCACCCAAGGGCTCGCTGCTCACGGAGCCAGGTTCTGTGCACACAGAAGGGGCTGAAAAACCCCGGGGGTAAGCAGGCAGCCTGGGCGGTGAGGGAGCTCAGCTTCTACTCCCCCACCTCCTCCTGCTCCTTGGCAACAGGTTACAGAGATGGAACAAAGTGCACACGAGGGAGCCTGCAGCAACGGCCACCCCCAGGCCACTGCCCCAGTCCTGGGCACACAGAGCTCCTGGGCGGGTACAGAGGAAAGAAAACCCCACCATCTCCTGCAAACCACGCCCAGGTTCAACTCACCACCCCCTTCCCGGCCCCCACAAGTTCTCCCCACCCCTCCTGCAAGTGAGTCAGCACCCTGCACCCAGGGGTCTCCCATCCCACTCCTCAGTAAGAGGTGGGCTCTGGGCTGACCCCAGGCATGAGCCCCCGAATTTCCCACTGGATGAAGTCCCTGTCCCAGCCCCATGCCCAGCCCGTCGTCCCACTGTGGCAGGTGCAGGGTCTGTGGATGACGGTGCCACAGAGGGCACAGCCCTTCTGCCGGGGCGCAGGACCCAGGGGATTCCTCAGCAGACCCCTGGGACGCGCAGAGGCCTCTGGGAAGAGCGGACCCGTGGCTGTGCTGCGTGGAAGAGGCAGCCTGTGCAGGTGGCATAGGGGAGGGGCCCGGCCAGGAGGGAGGAGGCGGCAAAGACAAGGCCCCAGGAAGCTGAAGGACACCACACCCTCTCCCTCCTCCCCTGCCCGCCTCACTCCTGACCCCCAGGTCTGGCCTCCATGCCGATAACTAAACCCAGTGTTGTCCCGCTGGCCAGAGCGGCTGGCTGTCTTCTGCGTGCCCTGCTGTGTCCCCCCTCAGCACCCCTGACCTCACCTGTGCCCCGTGAACACACCAGCCCTGCTAACTCCCACCTCCTCCTCCCCCTCCACTCCCTGCCGCTACCCTGGTCTGATCCTCACCCCTCTCCAGGATGCATCTGGGGTGCCCAGGCTCCCCAGTGAGGCCTTAACTTCCTGTTTCCACCCCTCTTAGGGACCCTCTTCTATAGCAGGGCTCTCCTGGTCCCTGGTTGGGGGGGCCCAAGGGCCAGCATTCCCATCAATCAGCCAGAACTGAGGGACAGGAAAGGGGTGTGGGCAGGGGGGCGTGCACACCCCCAGGCAGCCTCCAGCCAGGCCCAGGGCAGGGGCACAGGCTGCTGCTCCCCACTCCCAGCACCCGGCATGCGGTGAGCTGCAGGAGCTCCGTAACAAGACCGAAACCCAAGCAGAATCAGGGCCCTTCCTCTCCTGCTTCTGAGAAGGAAGCTAGGGCCACATGCTTCCTCTCCCTGCCCTCCTGGGGTCGCTGGCCCCAGCTGTCCTGCCCAGAGTGACTTGGCCACTAGGCTGCAGGTGGGCCAGCCCCTGGGATCAGGCCTGCGGGAGCCCCAACGTGGGTGCAGCCTTGATCAGCAACCAAAGCACTTCCACCTCCGCATCTCCCTGCAACCCGACCAAGTTCAAGGCAGGCTGAAGAGTGCAGAAACCCAGGCTGGGCCTCCAGCAGCCAACTCTGGGTCCTCAGGCTCCCTAGGGGCTGCGGCGGGGGCAGGAAGGCACGCTGTGCACCTGCTGCACAGCCCCGTGAGTCACGGCGAAGCCCTGGCAACCGTCTGCTGAGTCAGTGTCTCCGGTGAGCTGGCCCCAAAGGGCTACGGAGGGGGTGGGGCAAGGGGCCAGGCAGGGCCCAGAGAAGCATGGCGGGGGAGGGGTGGCATGACAGAGTGTGGTCCCCTACCAGGTGACCAACCAGGCCGCCCGTCACTCACGCATGGAATTCAGCTGGCAACTGTGTGTGGCATGGGACCCCAAGGCCGCTGCCAGCAGCCACTGGAGTGTGCCCAAGGGTGACCCAGGCACCTTAGCCCGCCATCAGGGGAGGTCGCCCAGTGGAGGGAGCAGCCCAGTGGATGCTCCTCCATGCTGGGCCTGCTCAAGTCCTCACCCTGGGCACTGTGAATGTCCACTGTGAACCTCAGGAACCTGCCACCCCATTCACACTGGTGCCCCCACAACCTGACACCAACCAGTGTTGCTGCTCCTGCACCTGTGCCCGGCTGGGCCTCAGAACCCATCAACCTGCTTGGCCGTCCAGGTGCCACGTCCCCTGTGCCCCCACCCTGCCTCTCCTCTGCCCTCCCTGGTAGGGCTCCCTTCCAAATCCCCTGTCTCTCCTGGACCCGTGTGTTCATGTGTGTGCACATGCATGCCCGTGTGCAGCCTGCCTAGAACAGGCAGGGCCAGGGCAGCGAATGGCCTGAGTGGGAGAGAGACGCTGAGTGGGCAGCCCACGATAAGCCTCCGCAGTTTGAGTCCCAGCTGCTCTGCTTCTGATCCAGCATCCTGTGAGCGCGCCTGGGAAAGCACTGGAAGGCGGGCTTGTGTGCCTGCCACCCAGCTGGGAGACCCGAATGGAGTTCCCGGTTCCAGACCTGGCCCTGGCAGCCACTTGGGAAGTGAACCAGGGGATGGAGGCACACTCTTCCCCCACTCCTTGCTCTGCCTCTCAAATCACACATCGTTAACGGAAATACTTGCAAGACCAATACTCCGCTACTGGCTTCCTGCCAATCCCCAGACCCGCATCTCGCGAGGGCCTCCTTCCCCCGCAAGCCGCAGGGCCTCACCTGGACAGAAGTGCACGTGGTGACGACACTCGTCCCCAGGCCGGTGCTGTCACTCAGGTCATCCGGCAGGGAAGGCGTCTTCTCGACCCGAGGGGCCTGCGTGGCCAGGAACGGGGGGCCCTTCGGGGACATGTTCACGTCTGTGCCATTGCCGAAGGCCTGGATGGCGTTCCCTGGGGTGACAGGTGGATGCCGGGAAATGAGGACCCTCCGCTCCCACCCCCGCCCCCACGCCCACTCTGACCCTCACCTTCCCCAGGGCAGAGGGCAGCGCCCCCACACTAGCCTGGCTGTCACCCCATTTCAGACATCCACGGGGCGAAGCGAGCAGGCTGAGACAGAGAGGAAAGAGGACGAACCCAAGAGGATTAACCCCTTGGATAGAACTCTGTGTCTCGGGCTGCACCCTCTAACCAGGAGCCTGGAGCAACCCCACCCTCCACTCGAGGGTCCATACACCCTCAGCACCAAAGATAGCTCCTTCCAACACTGCGCTACTCCGGGCCCCTCTGCCTGGGGAGGGTCAGCCGCGATGCCTCCCCACCGGCCCACCTGCTGAAGCTCGCTCCCTCCCCCAGCCTGGTTCACAACGGCTGCAGCCTGCTGATGGGGATCGGTGCTGGGTGGTGGGAGCCCCAGCCCTAACCCCCCCACCTCCGTGCACCTCCATGCAGGTGGGCTTCTGAGATGCCGATCGGTAACCCGGTCCCATCACCTTCAGGTTGGCAAGGCCCCACTTGAGGACTCCCTGTGCACACAATGCCCTCTCTCCAGCCGTCTTCGATGCCATGTGGCATGGCTGGGCCTCCACGGGCTTCTGTGGAGCCTGGGCCTCTGCCTGTCCAACCAACCAATGCCGGGTCACCTGCCCACCAATGGCTACGCCTTCTGAGAGGCCTTCAGGCCTGGGGACATCCAGCCCGTCCCATGATCACAGCCACTGTCAGTCCCCTTGTATCCCAAGCCCGCTTCTCAATGACAGGCACTGTCACCTGTGTGTCACCAGCCGTGCGCAGGGCCAGAGGAGGCAATGGCTGGGGCGCAGCCCGGGGCCCCGCCCAGGGCACTCCCCGACTTACGGAGGCACGGGTTCTCGGTGAAGTCCCTCAGGAACCTCTCACACTCCTCCTCCATGTTCCCGCTGCCGCGACAGCTGCACCAGGGGGACACCACGATGCCGGTGGGGCTGGAGTCCACGTAGTTGGGTGTCATGTCGAAGCCTGGGTGGGGGGAGGACAGGGAAGCAGTGGGGCCTTCCCTCTGGGCCCCGGACCCCCTAAAGACACACACACACATACCGGCTCACAATCCTGACTCAGAGCCCAGGGCCCATGGGTACCGGCTGGGGAAGCCTAGGCAAGTTACGCGACTTTCCTAAGCCTTGGTTTCCTCATCTGTGACATGGGGATGCCAACATCCACTCCCGGGAGACCCATCAGACAGTTCGTGTAACCTGCTCAGGGCAGCGCCTGCAGCAAATGCTACCTTCTGTTCTTACTGCAAAAGCTTTAGAAGTCCAGGGGCCCTCCTTGCCCCAGGATAAAGAGCCAGGGCCACCTCCTCCTCCACCCGACCCCACCCCCGGTCCCCCTCACAGCCCAGGATCTGCCAGAGAAAACCACACTCGAGGTATGTACGGAGGGCTCACCGATCATGCCCGCGTAGGAGCCCAGACACGCCTGGTAATTGTCTCCGGGGCAGCTGGTGACTGTCCGGTAGGAGGCTCGACAGTTGGCGTGGAAGTCGGCCAGCCGGGACCTGTGGCGGGAGAGATCCAATGGAGAAACAGGGGCTTAGTCTGGCGGGCTTCCCGCCTCCTCTGCCAGACAGCTCCCCGGGATGGAGGGAGACTGGAAGAGGGAAGGGAAGTCAGAGCTGGGGGCTCCCCAAGAACCAGGCACACGGTGCGGCTTAAGAAAAAGCCCACGGCTACCAGCCAAAGGGCTCGGGAAGGCAAGACACAGCGCACTCGGAACGGCTTTGTTGTGGAAGAGGAGCAGGTGTGGGTTTGTAGTGAATGCCTAGCACCTAGGCACGAGGGCTGGGCTCCACGTTCTCCCGAGAACACTCCCGGATGATCTTATCCATACTTCAGTCTTCCCATCTGCCACACCAGCCCAATAATCCCAGTCCCCCCCACCACACAGGAGCCATCCAAGACTGAAAGGAGCCGGCTGCCAGGGAGGTAACAGTCTGTCTGGGCTGAGAGACCCCCACGGCCATTCCTGATGGTCTCTCTACTGTGCCATGTCCGAGCCAGACGCCCGTGCCTCCCCTCCACCACCCACCCCGGGGCCACCGGGCAGGATCAGCCACTGATTCCCCAGAAAACTGGGACATGCCATCACCCATGCCGTCACCCACTGGCACCTCGGATGCCACACCCTAACCACATGTGCTCGGCTCCTTGCCCAGCCAGGAGCTGTCTGAAGGCAGATGCTGTCTGCCTGGGGCTCTGTCCCAGTCCCCAGCACCAGAGCTGGACACGGGGCAGTGTGGCCACGGATGTGCAATAGTAATCATCACCTCCTACAGGTGAGTCCGCTGCCACGCGGTCCTCGGGTGCCTGTGCCTTATCCAAGGGTGTCGTGCAAATGAGCGCACGGTGGGACTTGACCCCTCCTGCCCCTCCCAGTGCCAAGCCCAAGTTCCCCACTAGAACTTTGTCCCCTTCGAGAAAGGACATGGAGAGAGAGTAGACAAGAGACAGGAGAGACTGAGATAGCCTGAGCGCGCCGGCCGCGGCGGCCATTGGAGGGTGAACCAACGGCAAAGGAAGACCTTTCTCTCTGTCTCTCTCTCACTGTCCACTCTGCCTGTCCAAAGAAAAAGAGCAGAGAAGGACGGAGGAAGGTAACTGTGTAACTCGGGGGGAAGACTGTCCACCCCGTGGTACTCAGCCAATGAGGAACCGGGGGAGGGGCCCGCACACGAGGCTGTGAGCTGCTGTAACACCCCTGGCATGCCTGCTCACCAGACACCCATCTTGTAAGACGGGTGATGAAACCTCGCTCCCTCTGCACGTCCTGAACCCCAGTCCATCTCTTGAGTGGACAGGTGAGGATGTGTCCCACACAGGGAAAAGCAGGGTTTCCCACCAGGCCTGCAGACCATGACTCTGTCTGAAATACCCAAACCGTCTGCCCCGCCCTGCGACTCAGCCATAGAGAGAAGGTGCCGGGGCAGGAGTGGGGCGGGCTCTGCTGAGGGGGACAGAGATGTTAATAGGTAGCTGGGATTTGCAGGCAAATTAAAACAAACTCTGTTGCGGGTTGAACTGTGCACCCCTCCCACCAAAACCCACATGGAAGTCTTCATCCCCACTGCCCGTGACTGACCTTAGACTGTGACCTTACTTGGAAACTGGGGCTTTGCAGATGTAATCAAGTTAAAGATTGGGGCCAGCACCATGGCGGGCAGGTTTAGCCATCACCTGCAGTGCCGGCATCCCACATGGGCACCGCTTCACATCCCGGCTGCTCCACTTCCGATCTAGCTCCCTGCTAATGTGGCTGGGAAAGCAGTGGAAGAAGGCCCAAGTCCTTGGGCCCCTGCCACCCATGTGGGAGACCTGGATGAAGCTCCTAGCTCCCGGCTTCAGTCTGGCCCAGCCCTGCTGTTCTAGCCATCTGGCGAGTGAACCAGCACATGGTAGCTCACTCACTCGCTCTCTCTCATTCTCTTTCAAATAAATAAATCTTCTATAAAAAATTAATGATGAGGTCCTAGTGAATCAGGTGGGCCCTAATCCAATGACTGGGGTTCCTATCAGAAGAGATACAGACAGGGAGAAGCCGGCCACGTGCGGATGGAGCAGAGACTGGAGTGATGCGGCTGCAGGCCAAGGAGAGCCGTGGGGGCCGACAACCCCCGAGCTCAGACAGGGCGCGGGGCAGGTCCTGCCTCTGAGGATACAGCCCCCGACCTCAGCATTCTGCTTCCAGAACCCGGCGAGCAGAGGTTTCAGTGCTCCACCCCCTGGCTCTTCATCACAGCTGCCCCGGGAAGTGAGCACGGTTCCTCCAGGGGTGCCGCTGCCTGCTTTGGCCAGGGATCTCCCTGCAGAAGGGGCCAAGGGGATGGAGGGTCTGCAGAAGGGCTACAGGTGCCAACGAGAAAGCAGAACAGAGCTCCTGCAGGTGCGGCACAAGAGGCTGCCGGCTGCAAGTCACCAGCTTTCCTGGCCAAAGAGGCATCCAGGTGCCACCTCTCAGCGGAAACAGAGCAGTCCCCTGGGACGCCACGTGGCCACACACGGGGCCCACCTCCCCAGGGTCCACCCACAAAGCCCTTCTTCAGCTCGCCATGCGGATGTCCGTGCTGCGGTATTCCGGTGACACCGTCCGGACCAGACAACCGAGCACCTGATGGCACGGGGACTCACCTGCTCCCGCCCTGTCCGCTCTCTCCAGCCAGCACACCTTCCAAGTGCTCTGATCTACCGACTGCTTTGTCCCTAGCCTCCACGGCCCCTTTGGACGGGACGGGGCCGAGGTGGGAGACGGCCATCCATATTTGCTCCAGATATGCCCAGTGCCCCTGCGTCAATATGTGATTGATGGACTAAAGGCGGGAACAGCACGCATGGCAATGCAATGAAACCCCAGCTGCTGGGTCCAGGGCCTCTCTGCCTCCCAGGCCAGGTGGTGTCCAGGACACAAGTGGGAGGTCACAGTTCACTTCCCAGGCAAGCACAGCCCACCCGCTGGGCAGACCTGAGGGCACGTGACAGGAATGGTTGCCAAAGTGGGCGTTGAGACCGTAAAGGAGTGGAAGTGAGAAGAGGTAGAAGGGTTCAGAGCCTCGGTGGGGCTGGCCAGGGGGGCTCCTCGGTGAGGAGGGGGCAGGGCACACCCCACGGCTGGACGGGCTGCCACGTGACCACGCTCTGTCCCTCCCCGGCCAGCTGTGCGACGCTGGGCTGGCCTGCATGTTGCTGGTGCTAACACACGGGGAGAGTCCTGTGTACCTGTCTCCCCCTCCCACGGTTATGACCACAAGCCAACAAGACACAGGGGAAAAGAGAGAGCCTGGCTCCAGCAGGTGCCCGGTGCAGACAGGCGGCATCGTCCTCCTCTGTAAGTAGCCGCCTGGGCGCCAGCACCATGCCTGCTGCTGGCAGGTAGACACGGCAAACAGGTGTCTGACAGCAAAGGCGAGAGTACCTGCTTACTCTGCCAAGGTGGGACGGGGTCCCGGCAGCAGTGGGGGAGAGACAGCCCGGAAGGCAGCCCGCGGCACCCACAAACCCTCCCCAGGCCACACTGCGGGGGGAGTAGCACACTCTTCCTCCCAGGTCCTGGCCTATTTCTGTCCCAGCAGGCCCAGCGAGTGGTGCCAGGGCCTGGGAGACAAAGCTCTCCAGAGCAAAGGGAGGAGGAGTGCGGGGGCCCAGCTTGGCACACAGCAGCAGGAAAAGCCAAGATGAGATTGAGAGAGAGAAAGAGAGAGAGAGAGAGAGAAACGAGAGGACCACAAGGACCACACGCCAAGGCCAGCTCGGCAGCGCTGCAGCAGAGGCTGCCGGGCGAGCTCGGGCAGCAGGTGGATCTGCACACATCCTCTGTGGGCTGCTTCAGCACCAGCTACAGCCCATCTAATCACAGGGACCTGGCAGGAGGACACAGACAGACACTCGGCTCCCAGTGTGATGAAAAGGCAGCCAGGGTCCACCCCGAGCGTCCAGATCATTTGAATTGCAAATGAACCGAGTGGTTTTTGTTGTTTTGCTTTAGTGGCCGGTAGGACCCACGCAGGATCTGGGATGTATTTCCGTGCACCGCTTCTTCCGGTTTCTCTGCAAGGCACATTTCACTGGGCATCCTGTGTTTGCATTTGCTAGGTCTGGCTACTGTGTGCCCCTGAAAGGAACAGCAGCGAGGCTGGGGGTGCAAAGATCCACCCCAACGAGCACAGATCATCCAGACTGGGGGGTGGAGTGGGATTTCCTCTGGGCCAGCCGTTCTCACAGAGCAGCCGCGGCGCAGCCCAACAGCACCAGCTAGGAACTTGTTAGCAAAGTGAGTTCTCCCGCCCCTCATCCTTGCCAACCTAGACAAACAAGATGTGCGATTCTGGGGCCAGGGCCCGCAGCCAGTGTTTCCGAAGCCCCACAGGCCAAAGTTTGAGCATGCGCCGTCTGTACAGGTTTCCAAGCTGGGTCTATGAGAACCATGCAGACCCCACCCCGGTCTCAGCTTCAAATACCTCCACGTTACAGCCCCGCCACAGAGGAAAGGTGTTGCTTAGGGCCACAGCCCAGGAAAGTTCAGTTACACGGTAAAGAACATGCGTGTTACACATCCACATGTACCCACTGCTATCCCCAGACAAGCGCTGCGCCTGGATACACACTTCTCAGTGCTGTGCCAAGAAAGCGTGTCCAGGGCACCTGCACTGGGGCTCAGGGGCGTAAAGCTGCTGTCTGCAGCGCTGGCATCCCATATGGGCGCTGGTTCAAGCCCCAACTACTCCACTTCCCATCCAGCTCCCTGCTAATGCACCTGGGAAAAGCAGAGGAGGATGGCCCAGGTCCTTGGGCCCCTGCACTCACGTGGGAGACCCAGAGGAAGCTTCTGGCTCCTGGCTTCAGCCTGGTCCAGTCCTGGCCACTGCAGCCATCTGGGGATTGAGCCAGCAGATTCAAGATCTCTCTCTCTCTCTGGCTCTGTCTGTCTGTCTCTCTATTTCTCCCACTCTTTCTGTAACTCTTTTCAAAATAAATAAATGAATCTTAAAAAAAAAAAAAAAAAGTGCCAAGCGCGTCCAGGCACCTGTTAACAATAAAGCGCTTCCTTGGCCCAAGCTGTAACTGCGCTCCCAGACACGTGCTTCCCCAGATTTGTGGAACCTGGGGACAAGGCTGGGGTGAACGCCTCCTGCTGCACGCCCACACTCCGCAACGCGGGCCAGTGCACGGCTTTTTGGTCTCAAGTTCTTGTCAACTTCCCAAAATCCCCATTTGTCAGGCTGCACCTGCTACGCCGCTGCCATGGAAACCAACGAGTTTCTCCTGGTTGTAGAAGTGAAGGAGGAAGAAGAGGCAAGTGGGGGCCGACAGCACCAAGGGCCTACTGCGTGTCAGCTGCTGTGCCCTCAGTCTTCTGAACCAGCCCGCAAAGCAGGCACACGTCACAACGAGTCCACGGTAGCTCAGGATGGCTGGGCGGCACCGCGACGCTCCCTACAGCAGGCACAGCATGGCCTGGTAAAAAGGAAGGGGCACCCGGGGCCGGCGCTGCAGCGTGGCAGACTAAGCCACCGTCTGCAGCACCGGAATCCCATATGAGCGCTGGTTCAAGTCCCGGCTGCTCCACTTCTGATCCAGCTCTCTGCTATGGCCTGGAAAGCAGCAGAAGATGGCCCAAGTCCTTGGGCCTCTGCACCCGTGTGGCAGGCCTGGAAGAAGCTCCTGGCTCCTGATAGATCCAGCTCAGGCTGTTACAGCCAACTGGGGAGTGAACCAGCGGATGGAAGACTCCCTCTCTCTCTCTCTCTCTCTGCCTCTCTGTAACTCTGCCTTTCAAATAATAAATAAATCATAAAAGGGGGGGGATCTGGTATATTTAGAGGAGGGGGGAAAGGGTCCCCAAGAGCTTGCGTCACTCAGAAGAGGCTTCACAGTTTATGGGAACACCCACCCGCAAAAAAACGCTTTCACGGACCAACTGCCTCCGGAGTGGCTGTCTGAGGTCCCCTTGGGACCTGCAGGCTTGCTCCAGGGGCTTCTGGGAGACAAGGCCCTGAGAAGGAGCACACAGGTTTCCCCCACACAGCTGCCTTCTGGTCTCCCCAGGGCTGCGCCAAGCCTGCACCCTCTCCTGCCTCCCCTGGGCGGAGAGCTTGGGGCCTTTCCCTTCTGGTAACTTTTCCACTGTACAATGGATACTTACTACTCTCCGCCATGAAGAGCAGCCTCCTAGGGGTGGGGGGGGTGGGGAACAAAGAGACTTCCCCGCTGGCCAGGGAGTTCTAACAAAGGCTGTAGCACCTCCTGGCCCTGGAGACACCTGACCCAGGCTGGGCCTGCCACAGAGCCTCTCTGCCAGCCAGGGTGGCCTGGGGACAAGGAAATCATACTGCCTGGGCCACTGCGTTCTCTTTTTTAATAAAGTGTTCTTGTGGGAATAAACAGACACATGGCTAACCTGAAAGAGGAGGCAGGAGGCCAGCGCTGTGGCACGGCGGGTTAAGCCACTGCCTGCAATGCCGGTCCCGGCTGCTCCACTTCCCATCCAGCTCCCTGCTAACACACCTGAGAAAGTAGCTGAGGACGGCCCAAGTGCTTGGGCCCCTGCACCCACATGGGAGACCCAGTTGGAGCTCCTGGCTCCGGGCTTCGGCCTGACTCAACCGTAACTGTTGCAGCCATTTGGGGAGTGAACCAGTGAATGGAAGACCTCTCTGTCTCTCTGTCACTCTGCCTTTCAAATAAATAAAATCAATCTTTTATACAAAAATAAATAAATAAAAATAAAAAAGAACAGCCAGGCTTGAAGGAGCACGCCAACAAAAGCAGATCCCCAAATAAACAGGTGAGGATCAAACTCCCAGAGGCAGCCAGATCCGGCCCTGGCGCTGTCGTCCGGCTTCACGGGAGACAGCCCAACACCAGGGACGGCGACATCGGTATCAAAGACGACAAGGACACGGATGGCGTCGACAAACGGAAATTTAAACGCGAAGCCATGTTAAGGGATTAAAAAGCGAGAGATGATAGTTTATGCCCCCTGGTTAAAACCGGGAAAGAACGCTACGCCACGAGACCTGACAAGGCCCAGACGGCAGTTTCAAAGGGGGCTCTTCACTGTGTGCGCTTCTAATAAAGTTGCTCGAGGACTGCCGTGCTTTCTTTAAGTTTAATTGCACTTGGCCTCAGCAGTCCCGAGTTAGCATAAGCTGTGAGCTCGCCAAGCCTTCGGCTGGAGAAAATGGTATTGGTTCTGGAAGCAATCAGCACGTTCAACTGACCCTCTTTCCAGAGGTTAAAGAGGGCGACAGGGAGGAGCCACCGCTGGAGTGGGGGGGTGGGGGGCTGCTCCTGGCAGCCCCAGTTCCCAGGAGCTCACGGGTTAGGGAGAGAGATAGCGAGTAAGCGTGCACACCTGGAGTCCCCCTGGGACCAGACCAGGCCCGTGGGGCAGCTGCCGCAAGTACCAATGTTTGCTTTTCCTCCTACAGGAGGGCCTGACTTCTTCATGAACCCTCCCCGCCACGGCAGCTGGCCCAGCTGGGACACCCAGGCCAGGAGAACCGAGCCTGAACCCGGGCTGTGTGAGCCAGAGCGGGCCGTGACACCGGGTCTCCGTCTCCACACTCGCGCAACAGCAGCAACGATGGTGCCTGTCTCCCAGGGTTCTTTGCAAGGACTCAGCCAGATCTGTGAGGGGTGAGGGTGGGTCAGCGTCTGGACCGTGCCCGACACACTGCAGGGACCCCACCACACGCTCCTGGTGTGAGACCCCATGCAGGAGGCACTCGGTCCCAGCAGGATGCAACAGGGGCTCCTCGCATGGCTGCTCTGACCACAGTTCTCTGTCACTGACCGACTCGCTGGCCATCGGAGCACCAGACCAGGCAACTCGGGTTCAAATCCTCCCCCAACCCGAAGCCAGGGGGCTGCCCGCCCCTCCCCGCCCCTCCCTTCCCCCTCTCCCAGCATCCGGCAGCCCCAGCATGGAAGTTTATTTCTCCTCTGGGACACACCGGAGGGATCTCTGGGTGCCACCTTCATCCTTGCCCCGCCCATCTCTCGGAGAGCCCTCAAGATGCCCATGCACACCGACCGAAGCCATCAACCAGATCCCACACGCCACCACGTGACCCACAGTGAGGGCCTAAAGCCTTCTCTGTCCGGAGCCTGGAGGCTCTGGATGAAGCAGACCCCAACCCAAGCCCACCGGATCCCCCCCACAGAGCCCAGAGGTGGGAGCCAAGGCCGCTGGCTCCTTCTTCCAGAGATGTCACAGGCCACGCACGCCTCTTCCTGTCCTGCATACACAGGTGGCAGTCACACACCCTCGCCTCCATCCCCCCACCCCTTCCTCCACGTTCCAAACCTATTATTACTCAGTAAGAGGACAAAAGAATTAAATGTATGCATCATTTGATTTTAATTGAAGGACTGTTCTATTTCGTTGAACTGCTAAGTAAGCCGAACAAGAGATTGTGTTTACATAAGCAAACCCCAAGTCACTATGGACTTGCTGTCACATTAAGTCAATACTTATGAAGGCTCTCTATTTAATTATTCAGTGAGGATTGACTTATTATTGTGTTAAGAGTGTGGTTAGCCTTGAGCTAGGTAGCTAGCCAGCTGAAAGATTTTTTTTCAACTTTGTCTGAATACTGATAACGGTTCTTGCTGGTGGTACCAGGCTGGGCTTCTTTCCTCCCTTCCCCCCGACCTGCACCAGGCTGCCCTCCCTCCTGCTACAGTGCACAACGCCCCAGGTAAGTGGCGGGTGGCAGGTGAGCCCGTAGTGGCCCACCTCCCCAACGCTGCTCCCCGGACCCTGGCACCCGAGTCTCATTGGTTCAGCTCTTGTGCTCTTAGTTCCTTTATTCCTACAGCTCCCCAGCTGAGGACCTCCTGCCCAAGGACCCAAATCCTTCCTTGGCTTTGATACGGCCAGCTTGCTCCTCCTCCACTCTGCACAGTCCTTGGTATGCAGCCCAACCCCCACACACCATGGCACCCGGCCCCAGAGCCAAACAGCGCTTCCTAGCATTAACAGGTGGAGGGCGAGCCTGCACCAGAGACCCGTAGCCCCTCTCGTGCTGCCCAGACGCCCACTCCGCCCCTCCCCCACCCCAGCCCTCGCAGCTACATCCATAGCTCCTCAACCACAGCATTCCATGTCACCTTGGTCCCAGGCTGCACCGCCCCACCCCAGGAATGCCTCCCCAGCCATGTCCTCCTAGAAACCTTCCCCATGCACCCTTCCAAACGCTGTCCAGGTAACACCTGTTCCAGGCACCCTTCCCTGAATGCCTCACTCCCCGCTCTGAGCAGGTTTCACAAAGCCAGTGACCACACTAACGTGCACCACCATTATAACTTGTCCCTCCCGATCCGTTTCTCCCATTAAACCACGAGTTCTTTCAGAAAAGAAACCATCTGATTCATGTTTGGATCTTCAGTGCCCAAAGAAACGCCTGATACCCAATAGGGATGCTGTAGCCACTGGGTGGAGGGGGAAAGAAAGGGAGGATGTGTGGGTTGGGTGGATGTGGAGGGATGCATGGATGAGTGGATGGATAGACGGGGGGTGGGACTGGATAAGCAGATGGATGCGTGGGTATGTGGGGGGATGGACAGATGGGTGCTGGGTAGATGAATGGATGGACAGACGAGTGGGTGGTTGGTGGGAAGATGGATGGTCTAAGGGTGGGTGAGTAGACAGGTAAGTGAATGAGTGGGCAGGTAGGCGGATGGATGGATGGATGGATGGATGGATTTGGGGTGGATGGATGGACTTGTGGGTTAATGTGTGGGTGGATGGATGGGTAAGTGGGTGGGTCAGTAGTTAAGCATGCATATGGAAGGGTAGAAGAGTGAGCAGGAAGACAGATGGACAGACGGATGTTGGATGTATGGATGAGTGGGTGGGTTAATGTGTGGATGGATGGGTAGATGAGTGGGTGGATGGGTAGATGAACAGACAAGTGAGTAGGAGGTTGGGTGGATGGATGGATGGACATTTAGGTGGATGGATCAATGGATGAGTGGGTGGGTAGGTTAATGTGTGGGTGGATGGATGGGTAAGTGGGTAGGTCAGTAGTTAGATGGATGGATGGATGGATGGATGGATGGATAGATGGACGGATGGATGGAAGAGTGAGCAGTGAGAGGATACGTGGACAGATGGACGGATGTTTAGATGGGTGGACAGATGGATGGATGAGTGGGTGGGTGGGTAGGTTAGTGTGTGGGTGGATGGATGGGTAAGCATGTGGGTGAGTACTTAGGTGGGTGGGTGGGTGGGTGGATGGGTGGATAGATGGATGGATGGATATTTGGATGGGTGAGTGGGTTGGTCAATGGGTGGGTGGTTGGGTAGACAGGAAGGTAGATGGATGGATGGATACATATGTGGGGGGATGGGTGGGTGAACAGCCAGGTGGATGGATAGATGTGTGGGATGCATTAATGTGTGAGTGGGGAGAGGGACAGATGGATGAGGTCTGTATCTGGAAGCATGGAGGATTTTCCTGTAAACAGCAAGCGATCTGGGAACTCTCCTAACACGTCTCTTTATAGGTCACTGTTACGTGAACTTGGGCACCAGGACAGGGCAGCCCCCAGAAACCTCCTCTGGGTGAGTGTATCTTTCACCCTCCCTCCGATCCCGCCTAGCAGCCGTCAGGACCTTGGGCAAGACTCTTCGCTATTTCTGGTAATAGCCATTTACGCAAAGAGGCCCCAGTGGCCTACAAGAATTAACACACGTCCTTAAGCACCACTCTGAACGTGAAGAAGTGCCTGGGGAACCTACAGAGGAGAAGCCAGCGGGTTCCTGCGGAGAAAGACTGCATGCAGCGCCCCCTCTCGAACCAGCAGAAGCGCAGAGGGAGTTGGCACCGGATCTGGGTCAAAACACCCGGTGCTCACAGCTCTAACCTCGGGAATGCCCGAGCCCCTCCTGTGGCTGTGCAGCCGTGACACCCACACAGAAGAGTGTTTGCAGGACCAAACCAGGCCACCCCTGCAAACGCACTTCTGAAGATCAGGATCTATCATTTACCGGCACATTGTGTTTCCTCTTAGGAATAATAAAGAGAAACTAAAACAGTGTGACCACACCCACATCCTCAACATCAGCTCACCAGACGGCTCCAGGACAGGGACAGGAGACGGGTGTGGGCAGTGTAGATGAGCACCCTGGACCCGCAGGGCAGTGTCTGCCCCAGGACAGTGCAGAGGGCCCGCCCCTACCCCCACCCCTTCCCGGCCTCCATCCCAGAGCCATCGGTGTAGACACACATTTTTCCCAGCAGGCAGCTCTCTGGGTAGCTGTGCCACCCCTCGGAGTCTTTCTCATTATATAGACTAATGAGAGCCCCATGTTCTTAGCAGCGATTCATCAAGGCAACATCCATTATCAATGACATTTTTCCTGAACTCACCAAGGATGCAAGGCTGAGGACCCTGGTTAAAAGGCAATGTTTGCCTGATTCCAGCAACCATTCAGAAATTAATTACCCACCCCCTGGCGGGCCAGTGCGTCCCCTCAGAGCTCCTCCTCCCACCGACTCCAGCCCCATGCACCCTCCTCCAGGGCACCTGCACCCAGAGCCCAGGGGAGGGATCGAGGCCAGATCACCGGAGGAGAGCCGAGGCTTAAGCAGCAGCCTCGCTGGAGCATATAAGACCAGATTATTTGTGGTCCCAACTTGCTGATGCAAGATGAAAAATACAGCAAACTGGCTGCTGAACTCAGCTTTTTTTTTTTTTTTTTTTCCGTTTTCCTCCTTCTTTCCCCTTCGCTGAGGTTAGTGTTTTACAAAAAGAGCTTTAAAAAACACAGACTCTATAAACTCAGAGGTTCCCACCTGTCAGCGTTAAGGTTGGGCTCACAGAGAATGGGCACCGGCCTCACCTACACACAGCACACGCCGCGTCACACACATGTCCTCACACACACGCCCACGGGAAGGCCCCGTGGCCCCCAGCAGACCACATCTGCACTTGTCCTCATCAGAGGCGTCTCCCCAAGTCCTGAATCCTGCTCCCTCTCTGACACCCGCCTCAAGTGAGGACCTCAGGTCTCCCTTCGATGTCAGAGGGCTGGGGGCACAGCCAGGGGGTGGGGCCAGGATCCCACATGGGCAGTGGGGGCACCAGCACCCATCCCAGCAGGTCGGCCCCCACGAGGCCGACTCCCAGGCCAGAGAGAGCAGGGGTCGCTGAGCTGCGCCGGCTTCATCACGAGCCTTCTGGAAACTTCCACCGCACAGAACCTGAGCCCCAGGACCCGGAGGTGCTGAGAATCTGAACTGATATTGATTAGGCACCAGCTAGGGCATCCCCGGAGGTGCCGAGGATGGCAGCTCAATGTCAGTCCCTAACGCCAAGCACCAGAGCACAAAGACTCGGCGCATCCTCTTAGAACGGGCAGGTGCACACGGCTGGTAAGGGGCTTTGCTTCTTGCACTGGGATCCTTTGTGCGCACCTACTGGGGTTCAAGGGCCAAGGGCCGAGACCACAGAAGGCTGGAAATGCATTCAGCAGGAGGAAGGGGTGAGTGAGCGAGTTCCGGGGGTGCAGTCCAGACAGGGTCTCCCAGTGTGGGTGCAGAGAATGGAACCTCTCCAAGGCACTTGGGCTCCAGCCACCAGCACAAGGGGACCCCTGGGGTTCCACCACCCACCTCTTGCTTCTCTCCAGTGCATGCAAGGGGCAGGGCGCTCCCCTCACCCCAGGTCCTCTTGGAAAGGTCTAGACTCCCCCAGGGGAATTGGCTAAAACCTGCTCACTCGGTCTCTGCCCGGTAGGCTAGAATGTGGCATGGCCGTGACACTACCAGACACACGGCTCTTCCTGTAGAGACAACTCCAGCTCCTTAGCCCCACGCCATCCACAGGTACCTGGGCCATGAGGCAGAAGGCAGCATCTTCAGTGTGCTGGCCAAGGTACCGCCCCAGGGGCCTGTGGCAGCCAGCAGAGGCTAAGGCAACAGGACAGGCCCGATGAAGGCAGCCACGCAGGGCAGAAGAAATGGAGGGAGGAGAAGCGCAGTGGGGTGGGGGGTGGGAGGGAGTCAGAGACCACAGCCCAGACCCAGGAGAAAGTAAGGAGGCATGTACATGCCCCGAGACACACCGCCCGCAGGGACAAGAGCGAACCAAGCTAAGGAGCTCCGGGCCCAGGATCCAGGGAACCACCCTCCCGGCAGGAGCGCCCGGCACTCTCTCCGGGCAGACGGCCTTCCACAGGCACCTGCCGTGGCTTGGTGTCCCTTCTTGCTGCTGTTCAGCCTACTGGAGGTAGACCAGAGGTCCCCGCAGGCAGTCTGCCTTGCATCCGACACAGCTGGTGGAGGGAATGCTGGAAGGAGAGAGTAGGACCCACGCCTCCTTGCTGGGGAACAAAGCAGAGGAGAGCTGTTGCACGGGGTTCCGTTGCCGTGAGGAAGGTAGACCAGTAGTACGGCTGACCTGTAGTCACAGGTCTACAAACTGTGCACTGGGAAGCACACTGTTGCCAGGCCTTCACCAAGGCCCTCCAACACCCACAGGCAACCTGGCAGTGCCAGCGTGAGCCCGGGAGGCTGGCGACCCGCAGTGGATGAAGTCTGACGTTTTCATGGAGGTCTGGGGGTCCCAAGACCATGGTTAAGCCCCTGTCGATGGGGCTGGGAGGAGGCGATGGCCATCCCCCCCTTCCCCGGCAAGCCAAGCTCAGCTCCAGGAGGCACCCATCATAGCCTCAGACACAGGGTCCCGGGGGACGCAGGCAGAGCCATGAGGAGGCTGAAGTGGAGCTTCCAGACCGGGCCTTGCTCCTGCCAGCTTCCTCTCCCAGGCCTTGCCCAAACCCACCCCTCCCCCACTGATCCTGCCCTGGGAGCCAGCAGTGGACAAGAGCACAGGAGGCCACCAAGGCACAGCCGGCCCCTCCGGAGGGGCTCAGGAGTAAAGACTTAAGACAAATTCACCCCAGAAGTCGCTGGGATCAAAACTGAGAGCTGGGAGCAGGCCTGCTCCCCCCAGCTCTGGTAAGGGGTAAGGCAGGCAGGCAGGGCAGCCGCTGGCACAAGACAACAGGTGCTGGGGCCGGCGACAGGGAGCAGGTGAGGCTGCGCCGATCGGCCAGGGGCCAGGGAGCCAGGGAGGAAGTCTTGCCCCAAGCTGCTGCCCAGCCCCAGGGCAGAGGAGCCCCTGGGCTGTGGAGCCAGCCCAAACACTCAACACTGTGCTTTGCAACCTGGTGTTTTTATGCTGTTTGTGTTTTCTATAATTATTTCTTTTTAGTCCTGCCATTGCATTTACTCCGAGACCTACGGAACTAATAATAAATAATCATAGCTAACAATTCTGAGTGTTGACTATGTGTCTGCTAAGCACTTCTAAAAGCAATAGCGTATTTAGTCCTCACAAACACTGTAACAGACAGGTAGTGCCAGCCCCCCATACACACACACACACACACACTCCAGAGAGAAGGGAGCCGCGGCTGGGAGACACTGGGCAGCTCACAGGGCAACCGGGATGCCCTGGAGCCGGCCCTGCAGCTGGGTCTGTTGGGTTCAGGCCCAAGGCCATCAGCCCTCTTAGGCAAGTCCAGCCAGGCCCTCCGTGCTATTGGCACGACAGGGGTGTGTCTGCAGGGACAGCCCACTTCCAGGACCCTCTGGAAACACAGCAAATACTCAGCTCGTCTTCCCACGGACAAGCAAACGGGGGACAGGGGTGTGCAGAGTGATAATGCGGGCTGTGGGTGCCCCACTCCCCAGTGGGGTATCCAGGTGCTGTGGGCAGAGGTCTAGAGAACACAGAGGCGGGGGGACCTGGGCAACAGACTGCTGATGACGGGGGGGGGGGGTGCAGGAAGGGGGCTCCACCCTTCCCGGGGAGGCCAATCACCCAGGGGGCTGGGGAGAAGTTGGCTCCCCTGGGCCCCCCACCCACCCAGGGGTCCCATCTCCACGGTTTCAGGAAGGACTCGGGATAGCACAGCTGACGGAGAGGAAGGGTCCTTCGAAGTCAGCACGGCTGCCAGCACCTGCTCCGCCCCCCCCCCCCACCGGCCAACCCTGGCCCTGGGCTTCCTTATTGGAATACACAGAGCGAGCCAGCCTGCCTGCTTCAACAGGCTGGGAGAACAGGAGGGTGGGCAGGCAAGGCCTGCGCCCACGGCTCAGGCGGCACCCCCTCGGCGCCCCTGCATTATGGTGCCACTGGCCCAAGCACGCATTTCTTAACGTGTGCCTGTAACCCTCCAGCAGGTGTGACAGCATCATTGTGTGTGCCTTGCACACGCACACACATACAAACACACATGCACACACACACAGACCTGCTCGTGGGGAGCCCCTCGGAGGCCCACACACGCCTCACCCCCACGCACCTGCCAGCAACGCACGCTCACACTCGCAGCCTTCGCACACTGAGCCCCCCCAGCTCCCACCACACCACCCATCATAGGATGATCCCCACCCTGACTGCTCCTCCAGCCCGGCCCCCACCCCTCCGCCCTCCACACCTGTGCAGCAGAGCCAGCAGGTGGGGCCCAAGGGCCCGCTGCTCTCAGACCTCCGGATGCTCCCCAGGCGTCACCTGCCAGCCCAGGGGGGACCCCACCCCAAGAAGCTGCAGGGCTGCACAGCAGATCCCACCCCCACCCCCGCACCCCAGGGTCTCTCCCGGCTGGGGCGGGAAGGCGGCAAAGGTATTTCCTGGGCTCTCCGTGGGACAGCACCAAGAGGGACCTCAGAGACCGACCCTCACCCTAGAAAGGGAGCGGAAAGGTTCCAGGAATTCGGGCCCAGGGCTCCGCCCTCCCCATGCTGCGGGCGCTGTCCAGCCTGCACCTGCCCCTCTGGAAGGGAGGTGAGGGCAGCCATGATTGTCCCCAGAGCTGGCGTGCTCAGCGTCACGTGTGTGAGGCAGGGACAGTCCAGCACGAGCCCCACCCTCGGGCAGAGTTCTGTGCCGGTGCCACAGCTCCGAGACCTAAACCATCCCCATTCAACTCCCTGGACCCCCACGGTCCGTGACACGATGACACAGGCCAGCAAGGAGAGCTGAGCAGTGCACCCTGCTCTCAGCGTGCGAGGCAGGCACAGAGCGCTGAACCAGGGGGCCTCCCCCACCCTGCTCCCGGCAAAGGCCCCCGCTCGCTCTCTGCTCCCTTTTCCAAGGTCACCTTAAAAAATCTACGTTTTTCATCTAAAAATGCACATTTGTAGGTCACTGCACTGGCAGCCTGCCACGAACAAGGCCGTCGCCGGAACAGACAGGACGAGGTTTGTACACTGATATTTCACTCCTCGGAAAACGCTTCGGCTCAGCACGTAAAGGCCCGTGGCTCCTGGTGCAACACAGCTCCGACGCACTCGGTTATCTGATGCGCCGTCCCATGGAACGCCAGCCACGGAGAAAGGGTGACAGGAGGAAGCTCCTCGGAGCAGACAGAAGCTTCGGCAAGAAGTGACAGCGAGCACGGTGAGGGAGAAAGAAATGCCAGCACCACAAGCGGCAGTGGCTCTGACATCTCGGCCCCCGAGCTAACGTGCGCTGGGGCGAACAATCGCCTGGAAGTCTAAGGCACCTGACAGCACGGCGCCCACCGCCTGTGCGATGCAAGCGGGAGTCAGGGGGGCTCTGTTACAGAGAAAGGGGACGGTGCCCTGTCCAACCCCGGCTCAGAGGATAAACAGGGGCCAGCGCTGGGGCACATGGGGTTAAGCTGCCCCCTGCAGCACGAGCATCCCCTAGGGACACCAGTTCGAGTCCTGGCGGCTCTACTTCCAAACCAGCTCCCTGCTGATGCATCTGGGAAAAGCAGCAGAAGATGGCCCAAGTGCTTGGGCCCCTGCACCCACGTGGGAGACCCAGAAGAAGCTCCTGGCTCCTGGCTTCGGATGGGCCCAGCTCCAGCCGTTATGGCCATCTGGGGAGCTAACCAGCAGATGAAAGACTTCTGTCTTACTCTCTCTCTCTAATTCTTTCAAGTAAATAAATAATCTTAAAAAAAAATAAAAAGAAGACAACAAAGAGTGTCCCAGAGCTCCACGCACACTGATTGCGGCCCTACTGCGTGCCAGGCTCTGGGCAGGTGCACAGGTGAACAGCCAGGCAGCCAGCCGGGCCTGCAGCTCACAGCATCACAAGGAGGCTCTCAGGGTGTAGGAGATGGTGGAGAAGGCACGTGACTCTCACCTCAGGAAAGGTGCAGCAGAGACACAAAGAGAAAAAAAATGGCAGGAGGTGTTTTCCCTTCTTCCGCACGCTGCCAGGGGGCGGGCAGGATTCAGGGGCCTGGGATGCCTGAGGGGCCTCATTGTCAGATGCCTCTAGAAGGCAGCCCAAGAGCTGGACGTGCCCAGGGCTCGCTGAGTGCGGCGGCCGGGCAGGCAAGAGGCCCGAGGTGCTGGCCCCGGAGCCCGCGGCTGCCCAGCTATGAGCCCAGGGCCTGGGGGGGGGGGGGGGGGAGGTTCTGGGTGGACAGAGGGAGGGGCCTCTCTGAGCAACTCTGGAATGGGTGGAATTCACAACCACAGGGACTGGTGGGTCCTCCCAGGGCAGGGTGCTCAGGGAGCCCCGGGCAAGGCGGCAGGAGGAGCTCCGTCAGAGCGACGCTGGGCCACAGCCCCACAGGCCTTGTCCAAGGACAGCTCCATGAACTGGGACCACATTCCCGGCTGGCTGGTGGGGGCGGGCAACGTGTGGCCGATTTTAGAAAAATAAAAAAAAAAAGGAAGAAACATGAACTGTCCCCAGAGCCTCGTGGAGCGAGGGAGACACACTGAACAACCGCAGTGCACGCTCCGAACAGCTCGGGCGGGGCCGGATCAGAACCAGGCGGTGGGACACGGGGACCAGGACTTCCCGGAAGAGGCAAGGGCTCCACACTGCGGCAGCCTGGGGGTCTTCCAAGGTCAACGGGCCCTCCCCGGGGAGCCAGGGGGCTGCCCAGGCAGAGGCAAGACCCCAGAGGCAGAAGCAGTGGCGAGCGACCGATTCAGGAGGCCCTGGGAGGGGAGGGGGTGTCAGGAAAGGTGGCTGCAGACCCGGGGGCCCAGGCTAGGGGGAGTCTCCGGCCCCAGAGTCTTCTGGAACCAGAGACAGGAGGGCCCTGGGCTCGAGGGCTTTGGAAAGTTCACTATGAGGACTTATCTGATGGCTGCTCGCAGCCGGGGCTGGTTCATTGCAAAATCCATTTCCAAATGGGCTGCGCGTGGAGGAGCAGCTTCCAGAGACTGTAGATCAGGCGCAGCCGTCCCTCCCCGCCGTTCCGCACCCCAGGCACCCAGGATCCGGCTGCACACGGACCCAGCACGGGGGCCCTGACCATCCTCACGTGCTCTCCCCGCCACCCACACCCAGCTCCCCACAGCAGGCACCTGCCCTGCACCCAGCCCAAGATCGGGCAGAGGAAGGCCACAGAGGACATCTCCACGCACTTGGCCGAAGAATGTGCTCAGACGAGGCTACACCAGGCCACCGTCTCCCCCCACCATGCCTCGCCCAGCAGCACCCCCAGCCGGAAGATCTGCCCACCCGGAAAAGAGAGGAGGCGGCGGGAGAGAAACCAGCCGGCAGGTTATCCCAGGCCCGGCGCTGCCGGGCGCCGAGGCAGGGGCCACTGGAAACCCTGCTCTATCTAGTTAAAAGACATCTATCTGCAGCGTTCAGAAAATAGCTATCCACTGTATTGCTTGCAGCTATAATGGAAAACTGATGGCTTTTATCTCTCCAACTTTATGACTATTGATGGGCTGGAAGCTGAGGCTTGATGACCAGTTAATAGCCGACCCTGCGCAGTTACAGGAGCAGCAGAACGCAGCGAAAGCACCGAGATGACTGTCTGGCTGCGACTTCGCCGCCGAGGTCCAGGAAGCACACCCACCCCCGCCCCTCCTCCCCAGGCTCCGGCAGAAGCCAGGGGTGCGCAGGGGCGGGGGGGGGATTGAAGTCGCCATCATTTCTGAGTCTCCCCCCTCCTTTCTGCCACCGGCCTCTGGAAGGTTGATCCAAAGAGGAGAGAGGGGCGGGGCCAGGGACAAGGCAGCCCCAGCCCTTCATGGTGAAGAGAGCGGGGCCCTGGACTGATGGGTTCCCCAACACCGCCGCCTGCCCCTGCTCGGGCTCCAGGGTGCCAGCTGGGCTTCCAGTGGGCGTGCAGGGGCTCGGAACAAGCCCCTCCCCGGGGGGGGGGGGGAGCAGAAAAGAAAAGGAAGGAAACAGGAGCAACTGATGCTCTGCCAGCTCCGGGCCAGCCCAAGATGCAGCTGGTCTGACCTTGTGGCCACAGCTCCAAGCCAAAGCCACGTCTGGGGCTCTGCGTGTGTGCGTGTGTGTGTGTGCACACGCGCGCACATGCACCAGGCATTCCCTGCAGTTCTGGGGTGATCTGCTCACCAGCCCCCAGCTGTCTTCCTTTGCTCCCAACAGAAACTGACTTAGATCTTAGGGCGAGCACGGGGCTGGGAGAGAGAGGTGCACAGGGCATGGGCTGCTCTGCCCACTCTCTTAAAGGACACAGAGGCTCACAGCCGTGACCCCTCCCAAGTCTGCAGCCCTAGCTTCCGACTTGCGGTCCAGTTGGCCCTCTGCCAGGTCCTCCCACTCCTCCGCTGTGTGACCTTGGTCCCATAACTCAACCTCTCTGGGCTCAGGCTGCTTCATCATTAAGATCTCCACCCCGGCCCAGTGAACTCGGGGACCCTTGGGGGCTGCATCAGCCATCCTTTGAGGCACAAAGATGCTGTGTTCGGATCTCTGGTGGCCGCAGAGTGGCCGCCTGCCCAAACCGTTCACCTTCGTCCCATCGTGAATAAAACAGGCATGCGAGAGACAGACACCAAGGGCTCCCACCCACCCCTGCCAGCCCCTCTCGCTGCACATCCGGACACCAAGAACTCTCCTCCAAGCCACTTCTCCTTGGAGCACAGCTACAAGGATCCCAGCGGGATGCTTCAGCCAGCGGGCACGGCTGTCCAGGGCACAGACAGCCCACAGAACAGGTACCCACCCTTCCCCACCCACTCACCCACTGCAGGGGCTTCCACAGTGACTCCCTCTGAGGCCTGCTCCCTGGTCCAAGTCTCTCAAAGGCACAGAGGGCAGGAGAAGAGGTGGCCAAAGCTGCCTCCCCCTTCCCTGGGCTCCTGGGCACCAGGTAGAGGCAGGAGGAGACTGAGAACAGCTGTGTGCCCAGCCCATGCACCTGCTGAGATGCAAGAGCTCCCCTCCCAGAGTCCATCAGAGTAGGGAGGGGAGCGTACAGCCCCAGGACTCCCGAGCTCCCTGGTTCCTCCTGCTGACTTCTTGGGGCTCTCCAACCAGCCTTGCTCCAGCTACAGGAAGACTGGCAAGTAGCAGGCAACAATCCTCGCTTGCTTGACTGAACCCCTCCTCCTCGAACCCCTCCCCACCCCGCAGAGAAACAAAACAGGAGATCTGAGTGGGAAGAGTCCACAGGGGACGTCCAAAAGGTGGTGGCAAAGGTATGGTATAAAAAACAACTAGGCGTGCACTTCACAAACTTTGGGGGCCAGCATCATGGCACAGCAGGTCAAGCAGCTGCTTTGGAATGCCTGAACACCGTATCAGACTATCAGTTCAAGTCCCAGCTGCTCCACTTCCGATCCAGCTCCCTGCTAATGCACCTGGGAAAGCAGTAGAAGCTGGCCCAAGTGCTTGGGCCCCTGCACCCACGTGGGAGACCCGGAGGAAGCTCCTGGCTCCTGGCTTCTGCCTAGCCCAGCCTTGGCCATCACAGCCATCTGAGGAGTGAACCAGCAGATGGAAGATCTCAGTTTTCCTTCTTTCTCTGTTACGCTGCCTTCCAAGTACATAAAATCCTAAAAAATAAATAAATAAGTGACCAGAGTGAGTGGACAGTGTACAAAGACACACTGCCCAAGCCACCCACAGGCACACAAAACCCGTAAAGTTAGAAACCAGGTCGTCAGGGCCAGCACCGTGGCGCAGTGGGTTAATCTTCCACCTGCAGTGCCGGCATCCCATATGGGCGCCGGTTCTAGTCCCGGCTGCTCCTCCTCCAATCTGGCTCTCTGGTCTGGGAAAGCAGTAGAAGATGGCCCAAGTGCACCTGCATGGGAGACCCAGAAGCTCCTGGCTCCTGGCTTCAGATCGGCGCAGCTCCGGCCATTTCCGGCCATTTGAGGAGTGAACTAACGGAAGGAAGACCTCTCTCCCTCTCTCTCTCTCTCTCCCACTCACTGTAACTCTACCTCTCAAGTAAATAAATAAAATCTTTAAAAAAAAAAAAAAAAAAACAGAAAGAAACCAGGTTGTCATCACAAACCAGGAAACGTGTGTGTACAAGATGGAGAAACGCTAACGTGATACTCAGAGAAAAACAATGGTTCCCGTCATCTTTGTAAAAACATGCATCTGCGCAGACAGTGGGGACGTCTGTTCTCCAAACGCTCCCCAGGGCCTATTTCGGGGGCTGGGCGGGGGGGGGGGGGGACAAGTCCTGCTTTTCTTAGGAATGCCTTTTCTGTCTCACCAGGATTATTTCTGAGCTCCTGTCCCCCGTATAACCAGCGAAACAGGAAAGCGCATTTTATTTAGAGAACAAGGAAAGAGAGAGAGGCAAGAAGGAAGAGGCGAGACGAGAGAACAGAGGATGAGACGAGAGGGCACGAAGGGGTGACACAGCCCTGCCTTCCCTCGCTCCAAGAGACAGGATGCTGGCCTCTCGCCCCCGGGGGAGGGGCAAAACGGAGGTTCTCACCAGAGCCTCATCCCGCGCAGGCAGGGGCCTCCAGCCTCTGCTTCGGGGTCTCTGAGGAGGGGGCCCTCGCTGGAGGAGGGGGCAGCTCCCACTAATCCCAGCAAGAGCGTTCGGCACAGCCGGCCTGCCCCTCGGTCCCCACGGGCGCAGACATCAAAGCCTGGAGCTGCACAAATCCCTTGAATGAGATGCCACACGATGTGCACATAGCCAAAAAAAGACAGACAGACACAGAGAGGCAGACATTCGTCGGGGCGTTTTAGACACTGAATGGGAAGCTCACGTCTCATATCCCCACTGGGACACGTGATCCTGGAGGAGGGCCAGGGTTTAAGTCCCAGCTCCACTTCCAATTCCAGCTCCCTGCGAAGGCGCACCCTGGGAGGCAGCAGGCGATGGCCCAAGTCCCTGGGCCCCTGCCACCCACAGGGAGACCCAGACGGAGCTCCTCCTCCCAGCTTGGGCCTGGCCCAGCCCTGGCTGTCAGGGGCATTTGGGAAGTGAATAAGCAGATAAAAGAACTCTCTCTCTCTCTCTCTCCCTCTCCCCATCTTCCAAATAAACTGGGAAGAGATTTTACAAACAGATTTGCACATAAGCTACACACCTCCTCTCTCCTCTCGTATGCTTTACATCCGCTCAGGCTACCTACAATACCTAACACAATGAAAATGCACGGCGAACAGTTCTATGCCGCACTGTTTAAGGAATACTAACGAGAAACAATGCCTGTCCAATGTCAAGTGCACGTGCAATTTCTGTTTCAGTATATTCGACTCGCAGGAGGCTGAGGTACAGAGGGCTGACCGGGCCAGGACTCCTAACCCAGGACTGGTCCCGCCGGACCCCACTCCTTACCAAGCAGCAAGTTGGGAGGACCATGCGCCCACCAGAGTCAGGCACTGGCAGGTGGGGGACCCTAGGGGAGGCCAGGAAGACCCTAGAGACCCCCCACCCCGGGCCATGTCATATTCCCCATCTCACACACACCCCACCCATCCCATCACATACACCAAGTCCTCCTCCTTCTGCCCAGTCCTGCCTGCCCGCCTCCCCCCACCCCGGACCCCAGCACAGCTGCAGGAACCTGCGTCCACAGCGCCCCGCCCCTGGCTTCCCGGCCACACGCTCCCTGCTCCCCGCACCCCACAGGCCCGCAGCAAGCAGCTTAACCCTGACACCACTTAAGGACACAGGGCTTGCTCCTCGCAGCTACGCTCCCCACGGGTGAGCCTCGTCTGCCCGAACGAGCCCAGGCGCTCTCTGAAGGAGCCGATGTTACCGCGTGCCGAGCGCCAGGCTGAGCACACAGCTCCTGTCGCATCATCTCCCTGAATCCCAAACCCCTGTCTCCCTGCTCAACCCCCAATCGCACAGACACTACCCCTGCCTTTGCCGTCCCCAGGCACAGTCCAGAGGCTTTCAAACAACAGGGCTGAAATGAAGTGCCTCCCCCGCCCCCAGCCCCAGCCCACCGCCACCAACGCCCCCTCCTCCTCCTCTCCCTCCCCCAGTTTCTCAGTGGACAGTATCGCCACCCAGCCGGCCACCAGGTCAGGACCTCATCCTCAACGCTTCCTCCACTGCGCCCATGCAGCAAGCCCCCAGGAACTGGTCGCTGAGGGCCACTGCCCCGTCCCCATCCTGGACCCGTCCCACTGTGGGCTCCCTGCCTGCAGCCCCGCTCTCCTCACACGCCCGGGGATCCTGCTACAACACCAGCCGCTCACGCCCCTCTCCTGCTCAGCTCACGTCACTGTCTTCCATGGTAAACCAGATGCCTGTGGCAACACACAAGGGTCTGAGGAGCGGGCACCCAGTCACCTGGCCCCGGTCCTCCCTCCTCTGTCCCCCTCGCCCACACAGGCCTGGCTCCTACTTCAAACCCGGCACAGGGGCCACCTCTGTCTCCAGCCTTCCTCCACAGCCCCCCAGCCTGGAGGGGCCAGCCCACTCCTCACCAGCCTGGCAGGAGTGGCCACCAGCTCTAACCCAACGAGCAGATTCTCCCACAGCAACACACCCTCTCCCAGAGGGGGTCTTGTCCCATCCCCATATGCCCCCACCCCCGTACGCCCTGCCGCCCCCCCCCCCCGCCCTGTGGGACCTAGGCCCTGCCACCTCCCAACCTCATCCTGGCCCCTCCCCCTGCCCCCAGGCCCCTTGACTCCTCCCCTCCCACAAGCTTCTGCACCTGCCACGCCCTGCCCCTCGGTCTCACGACTGCCACATCCTTCGCCTCATCGCCATCTCCCTGGGTGAACTTGTCCTCAGCCAAGCCCCAGCTCCCCAGCTCCCCACCCCTGCCAGCTGTCCCATTAACCTCCGTCCCTACGTCCTGCTCATCCCGGCCACTGTCGCTAGGTTGTCCCTCAGTATCCGCGGGGGACTGTGGCTGGGACAGCTGCTGGATGCCAAGATGCTCTCACGTTCCGGAGCCACCCACAAGCTCCACGTGGTCTCTAGGTTACTTAAAACAACCTAACAGGACGTCAGCGCTATCTGATGCCCGGTTCTACCGTGCATTGTTTGGGAATACAGACAGGGAGTGGGGAGGGGTGGTCTGTCCATGCTCAGGGCTCATTTGCCTCCATATATTCTCAATCTGCTGTAGGGTGAACCCTGACCTGGAACCCGTGCACACTGAGGCCGGCTGTGTGTCTGCCGTCTGTCTCCCCCCTTGGGACTACAGGCACCCAAGGAGCAGGGCACCCGGGGACACCTGTCCCTGGCACATCGCTCCACACCGAGTGTGCACACCAGACAGATTTACTGCAGCACAAATCAACGTGGCGCTGATGTAAGGAAAACATCAGAGAACTTGCTGGGAAAAAATGAAGGAAAGCCACGTGGTGACAGCCACATAAAGAACACAGACAGGGCCGGCGGAGTGGCATGTGGGTAACGCCGTCGCCTGCAGTGCCGCCATCTCATATTGGGCACTGGCCCCAAGAAATGGCCAGCTGGGTTCCAGCAGGGGGTTCTATTCCACCCCTATCATGTCCATGACAGACATCACTAATCCATCCCTGATCTGGTCGCTCCTGAGCAAGGAGATTGGAAAATAGATCCAAGCTGGTCACCAGAGAAGGTGGAGGCTCTGGGAGCTCCAGCAACCCTCTGCTGAGCTCATGGTGACCACGAGTGTCTGAGAAATGAACACTGGGTTGCACAGACACCCAAGTGGCTCCCAGCCCTTGCCGTGGTGGTGCTAAAGCCCCGTGGTGGGGTGGGGGTGATCACAGGCTCCCCAGATAATCATCTGCTGTCATTTGGAGAGGATCTGCTGAACACATCAGCCAACAGCTCTCGGAGAGTCAGAACGAAGCTGCCTGCCGGACAGGCCCCAGGAGCCAAGCATCCAAACCGAGAAGACTCCACGTGCACTGCCCACCCTGGGCCAGAGGCTGAGCCAGCTGAGGGGCCTCTCCACTCCCTCCAGATGGCCTCCACAGAGGGCAGCCCGGCCTCCTGCGTCCCCCCAGCAGGCCTCTCCCTCTTGGACAACAAGGGGGCCCAGGCTGCCAGGGCGGGCAGCTTTGGGCTTGGCTTCCATTCCTAGCCGTCATCGTCAGCACCCTGAGGTTAAATTACAGGCCAGGAGATGGCATGGAGCCCGCACACAGAGCTATTATAGCCTGGCAGGTGAAGAGGAAGGGGCATGTCAGAGAGCCCTCCCTTCCCAAGGAGGCCTGCAAGGGGCCCCAGTGACAACAGAATCCCCCTCCCCAGAAGCCCTCGGCAACCCACCCACCCACACACACCGAAACCCTGTTCGCCAATGACCATAAGCTGGTTTAAAATATATATATATATATATAGATGGTGGTGTTGGGAGAGGCTGAAGAGACCCCAGCCCAATTTCACAGGCTCTTTCCCAGGCGCTCTGGGGCTCTCTGAGATGCACGTCTGGTGACGACAAAGGAAATACCCTCCCAGCCCCCACACCTCTCCCCAATCTCTCCCAGGCCCTGGGCAAGCGCTGAGAGGTCCCTGGGACCAATCAAAGGCAGAGCACAGAGCTTCGGCTCCCGGGTGCGACGTCCAAGCCCAGGGCAGAATAAGCAGCTGCCACTCCAGGGGGCTCCAGCCCTGAGCCCCCAGACCCTAACCTGCCCGTGGTCCAGAGACGGTGGGAGCATCTTCAAGCAAGGCCCAGCGCGCAGGCTCCTCCACCCAAGAGGACTCTCAGGCATTAGTGACGTTAACTACGACAGCATGGCCACTCCGTCGGATGTCACCCGGGAGATGTATGGGGCCTGCCGCTAGGCTGTGCCCCGGCACACCAGCAGCCTTGCTGGAACACAGTGCCCGGTCAGACGGGCTCTGGCAGGGCCGTCCCTAAGGATCCTGGACCGAGATACGAAGGCCCAGGGTCGGGCCAGGTGAGAGCCCACCCAAGTCAGGCTGGGAGCGTGGGGAAGGCGCCAGGAGACGCCCGGGGACAAGGACCTCCTTTCCAAAGAGTCGTGAATCCCAGGCAGGAGTTCCTAAATCAAAGTCACTTTCATTCATTACAGCATCCTGGAGAGGAAGGGTGAGCCCAGCTTTGCGGAGGCGACCACAGGGCCGCGGGAGCTGTGCTGGGTGCTGGGCGCTGCTGAGCAGGAGACACAGGGCCGGCAGCCTCAAAGCCACCCGAGAAGGAAACTGACAGCTCGGCTCCTCCCGGGCCTCCCCTGCACCCTCGCACGCCCCCCCCCCCCCCCCGGGCCGGGGTGGGGCTCGGCAGGTCCTTTCCTCTTGTAGGGAGCGCTCCACTCCCCAACAGCACAGCCCCTGGTGAGAGGGCAGGACGGAGGGAGACGACGCCCTGGAGACCCGCTGGATGGATCAGACCCACCCCATCACACACACACAGGACCCAAGAGGTCCCTGGAAACCCCTGTACTGAGCAGGAAAGGAGCCGACAGCCCAGCAGGGAGCACCCCAGAGAGCACGGGCAGAGCCTTTGTGGCCACGTCCACCCACCACCTGCTTCCGCTCTGCTCCCCCCACGCCACAGCTCTGAGTCACAGACAAAGTCCCCCGAAGTCCCCTTGGCCACGCTGTGACGTCCTCCACCACCCCTGCCACACTCATCAAAAAGCCAGGTCCCACCCTCATCCCTACCCACGCCCTCCAGGGCCACACTTTCAGTATCTTTTTTGCTGTTTCGAGAGACACACAGACAGACAGACAGACGGAGCTCCCGTCTGCTGGTGCAGTCCCCAGATGCCCACAAAGGCACAGGGTGTTAGAGCCAGGAGCTGGGGACCCCATCCAGGCTCCCCCACCTGGGTTGTAGGAACCAATGACCGGAGCCATCACCACTGCCCTCCAACAGCAGGAAGCTGGAGTCAGCAGCCAGAGCCAGGCGCCGAACCCCAGCACTCTGACGAGGGACAGTGGCAGGTTAAGCAGCTGCTTCACGCTAGCCCCAACGCCTGCCTACTTTCAACGAGCACGCTGGGCAGACGGAATCTCGGGAGACATGGAGGAGCACACTGGTGGCTCAGGTAGCCACACCACGGGGCAACTGGAACTCCCTGCCCACGACCCAGGCCTCCCCAAGCATCTAGTTCAACCAAATACAGCACGGCCCAGGGGCCCGCATCCATCGCCCGAAGCTGGGCTCCAGGCCTCTCGGAGCCTGTCACCCCTCAGCTCCCAGGATCAGGATCCCTTGGTCTCAGCCCTTCCCTTACACAGTCTTGGTAAATTAGCATGCTCTGTGGCTCTCCCGAACCAAGCGCATCACCCGAGTCGCCTGTTTGTAGTTTCCCCCATGTCCGAGTCCAGGGGTAGGAGAGCATCACTCGCGGGGGCCATGCAGAATCAGCAACTGAAAAATGAACCTGCTACGGACTGATGGGCTTTGGTGAGTCCCGCCTGCAGCTGCCTTGGCAGGACCAGACCAGGGGGCTTCACGGGCCTTAGACAGCCCACAGCCCCCTGGCCGGACATGCCCAGGCCCCAGCTCTGTTGCTGCGAATACCTGAGACAGGTGATCTACAATGAGCAGAGGTTGCAACAACACAGCCACCAACGGGGAGAATGCAAATGAAAACCACAAGGAGCCTTCAACTCCCTGCAAGCAGAAAAAGACAAGAAATGGCAAACGCCAGCGAGGGCGCCCAGAAAGGAACACGTGCCGTCGGCAGCCACGGCGGCCAACAGTACAAAGCCACACCATCCAGCGCTCCCACCTCTGGGAACACACAGCTAAGGACTCGGCAGGTCAGAGACACCGGCACTCCCGCGCCACTGCAGGCTACCACAGCTGCAGACGCGGGATCCAGCGGTGCCCGCCGATGCGTGAACGGACACAGCGCGATCTAGCCACACGCGGCGGAGTATTAGCCAGCCGGAAACAAGCGTAAGATCCGGTCACCCGCAGCAGTCTGGCTGGCGCCGGAGGACTCGATGTTTCGTAAATAAGGCAGCACGGGGGGGGGGGGGGGGGGGGGGGTCCCGGCTGCCTGTTCTCCCACGTGGGCGGGAGCCGAAGAGCAGAGAATGGAACAGCACTGGCGGGGGCGAGCGGGGTGCCGCTGGCTAGGAGCAGCCACTTCCCACGCCCCACCGCACAGAAGACAGACAACTATGGCTGACGGTTACCCGTGCATTTCCAAACAGCTCAGAGAGAGGATTCCCAACAGCACCAACACGAAGACAGATAAATGTCTGAGATGATGGATATGCTAATTACCCTGAGCACTACGCGATTTAGCACAGAGTAAAGGGCCACACACCACACCCCATACATATGTAAAGTTATTATGTGGCAATTAGAAACAACAAGAAGGAAAAAGGAAGGTGGACGTCTGGTCTAGCAGTTGAGCACCTCACATCCGGAGTGCTGGGTGGGATTCCTGCCCCTGGCTCCTGACTCCAGCCCCCCCTCCCCCGCCGACTACGTACATGCTGGGAGGAGGAGGTGATGGCTCACCTGACTGGGTTCCCGCCACCCACGTGGGACACCAGGACTGGGTTCCCAGCTCCCACCCTTGCTGAGTCCACCTCTGTGGACATTCAGGAAGTCAACCAGCAGTCAGGGGCCGTCTGTGTGTGTGTCTGTGTGTGTGCACATGTGCCTGTCTGTCTCACACTGTCTCTCGAAGTCTTAACATATTTTAAATAATGCGTTTTAATTTTTTAAAAACATAGGGCTTCTTTGGCACAGCATTCTAGAACCTGGGAAACCCGAGAGCTTGATGCTGACGCCTGCTTGGCTCCTGGTGGGATCCTGCGCGGCTTTGTAGCATGAGTGGAAAAACAGCACAGGCAGGTGTGTGCAGGGAAGAGGCTGGCGTCAACCCAGCCCCGCGGGATCTGTCCTCAGACAGCTGCGCAGCAGGCTCCCGGGCCCCAGCTCGGTCGGGGCATCGGCCCACGCAGGCACGGGCTCCTGGGCTGGGACTCTGTCTCAGGGCCAGGTCATCCGCCCTGTCACTCGGTGTGATGTGGCAGTGAGGGTGTGTCAGCAGTTAGAACAGGGGGAGAATTTCAGCATTAGCATGCTCCCTCCCACTGTGTTTTGGGATGCACGTGGCCCAGCAAGCTTCCCCTCTACCCCAGCAACCAGGGAGCTCAGAGGTCAAGGTCAAGGTCAGGGTCAGGGTGAGGCACCTGCCCTGGGATCTGAGCGTCTCCCCCCATCGTCTGA
The DNA here is from genome assembly GCF_033115175.1 of Lepus europaeus. Classification (NCBI taxonomy): domain Eukaryota; kingdom Metazoa; phylum Chordata; class Mammalia; order Lagomorpha; family Leporidae; genus Lepus; species Lepus europaeus. Next base: position 15,465,464 of record NC_084834.1, on the reverse strand, counting down.
TTGCTGGGGGCACTGTTTTACTTTAAACCACCCCATCCAGCTTGTGTAAGTGATAAGGTGCATTTTTTTAAGGATGCTAGAAAGAAAACCCTTTTTTTTCCACACACGTCTCCTGAGCGCTGCAGCTCGCTCTGGGGTCAGTCCCCACTTAAACACCCTAGACGGTGCATCCCCTTCAGGTTGCAATGCAGCCCCTGCTCTCCCGTGTTAAAAAGAACCCCTGCCCCAGCCCACGGCGCTCTGCAGGTGCTGGCCCCGGCCCTCGTTCCCTCCAAGACTGTGGTTGGCATTCAAGGCCAGGCCTGAGCCCAAGGCAACCCAGCTTCCGCCTGCACGCACACCTCAGGGCTGAGCCCCCGTCCCTGTGGTTCCTGGTCTCTCTCTCTCTCTCTCTCTCTCTGCTGGCCGTCCTCCCTGTCGCCCTGCCCCCACCACCCTTGCTGCCACACAGCTGCCCTTACCACCCAAACCCTGCAGGCAGCCCCCAGCCCAGGCCCCTTCCCGGGCTCCCCCAGCCCTCCCTAGGGCACCTCGTGTTTCGGCTGTGGCTCCGCTCAGCCAGGAGCTGCCCAGGCCTCTGCAGCCTCATTACTGAGCACCAGATCCACAAGGGACAAATGACCTCCAGACACTTCCTGGGTGTTGACGGCACCTCCCACACCGCCTGTCCCACACCACCTCCGTCGAATGGCCCCGTGGCCCACAGCTGAACTCAAGGCGGAAGTGAGGCGGTCACCACCCGGTTATCCATTCAAGCCGCACTGACACAGGGCTCCCTGTGCACTGGGCTCTCGGTGCTGCACAAGGTGTGGCAGACAGAGAGACACACAACAGAAATGGGTGTTGGCCCCGGAGGCGGAGCTGGGCGGTGGGGGGAGGTACTGGACTCTCCAAAGAAACCAGGCACTCTTCCCTACCCCCAGCCTACAGCCATGGTGTCAGGGGCGGTGTGCAAATTGCAGCCCTGGCTCTGGAGAGTTTGGGGCTGTGTGACCTCAGGAGAGCCACTCTGTCTCCATCTTCTCGTCTGGCATATCGCGTGGATGGGAGTGCCTGCCTGCAGCCACCCTGCAGGGACCAGTGCGACAGGAAGCCTTGGAGAGTGTCTAGAAGACAGCAGGCAATCTATAGACACCTGCACCTACGGCAGCCTCGCCCCTGACCTCCCTGACCTCCCGAGGGAGAGAGAGAGAGAGAGAGAGAGAGACAGAGAGAGAGAGAGAGAGCTGTCCCATCCCCTTGTTCACTCCTCAAGTGCCCGGAAGCCAGGAAGTCCACCCAGGTCTATCACACGGGTGCCAGGGACCCAAGCACGTGCACCATTGCCTGCCACCACTCAGGAAACTGGAGCCAGGACTTGAACCCAAGGCTCCCCAAAATGGCAGAAGGGCCCTCTTAAGCACTGAGCCAAACACACACCCCAAAGGTGCCTTCTTCCCAGACTCTAGGGCTCTCAGTACGCACGATAAGCTCCTCGGCGGTTCACCCTGGCTTCCCCGACAGAGCTCTGCACAAGACAAGAAGCCCGAATCGGACGACGGAGCGGACGGATGCAAAGATGGACAAGTGGCCGAAACGAACGAGTGACAACGTCACCGATCCTTGAGCCCCAGTCCCAGGCAGCAGGAGCCTCTGCTGGGCTCAGGGTCACCATCAGTGGCCCCCCGCAGGGCATGGGAAGAAGGGACAGCACAGCCTCGCCTCGCGGAACAGCGCCCCCTACCGGCACAGGTGGTCGGTGCGGCACAGGGCGCGCAGGTCCAGGCAGTTGGGCTTCTCCTTGTCCTCGTAGGAGCAGCTGGGCAGGATGGTCTGGCGGCGGCGCTCGGCGCACGCCTGGTCCTGGCAGGAGCAGAAGAGCATGCGGTAGGTGTACTCGCTGGGCACGCGGTCGAAGAACTGGCGCAGGGCCTTGTGGCACTTGCGCCGGCTGCAGCGCTCCGTGGGCGAGATCTCCCGGTTGCAGATGGAGATGTAGGAGGAGCGCAGCTTCTTGCAGTTGTCGTTCAGGTTGCAGGCCTTGGCCGCGTCCAGGCACTGGTTGCTCTTGGCGCTGACCGCCGGGTCTGCCCCTGTCCCTGCACGGGGAGGAGGAAGAGGAGAGAGTGGTCAGGGTTTGGCCGCCGCCTGCCACGCCGTGAGGGCTGGTCCGAGTCCCGGCTGCCCCACTACCCACCCGGCTAATGCACCTGGGAAAGCAGAGGAAGACGGCCCCAGTGCGTGGGCCCCTGCACCTGCGTAGGGGATGGAGAGGAAGCTCCTGGCTCAGCCCTGGTCATTACGGCCATTTGAGGAGTGAACCAGCCGATGGGAGATCTCTCTCTCTCTTTCTGTAACTCTGCCTCTCAAATAAATAAACCATTTTAAAAACAGAGAGAGAGTCAGAGGCCTGCAGTGGGAAGGCAGAGCTGCCTGAGACCGACATGCTTGTGAATGCCGGCTCTCCGCCTCAGTCTCCTTGTCTGTGGAATGGGGACGGCGTCACAGGACCCGCCTCTGAAGGCTGAAGATCCGAGGGGGAGAAAACGGACGGCGTCGGGCACCGGGTAAGCCGCCCACATCGTGAGCTGTGACGATGACGATTTTTACTCCCAAGTCTTGTTTCACACTTAGCACAAGCCTAAGAGGCAGGCAACCCAGTGTACACGGCCTCGTTTAGGATCACAGGGCCTGGGGGTGGGGGCGGGGCTACTGAGGGGGAGGAGGGAGGAGGAGGAGAGAAGGGGGAGGCCCCACCCCTCTGGGAAGAGCTGGGACTCCAGGCAGGAAAGCTCCATGGCTGAGACTGGCCGTCCCCATCAGCCCTCAGCTCCGGCCCTGTGACCTGCAGCAAGTGGCTGAAGCCGCCCTGCCTAGCGCTGTCCACCTGGGGTCGTTACGGGCACGGACAGGGCCCGGGTCCTCTCTGCCACACACAGCAACTCTGCTCTGCCCGGCCCCCACCCTCCCCACCGGCTATTACACTGCCCGCCTGCAACCAGCAAAACGCCTCCTCGCGCCCGTGAGCCCCCTCCTGACGCCCCACCCCACTTCTCTGCTCCCCTTTCAAGCAAAGCCCCATAAATGAGTCATCTACACCCGCGTGCTCTGCGGTCCTCCTGTGCTCTCATGGACTCATGTCACGCTGGGGCTTGCCCCTGCCCCTCTCGTCACTGGTCAGGACCCCCAGGGCCTCCCCTTCCTGGCCTGGCACAGCCCTGGGTGTAGGGGTGACCCTGCCCACCTGAACCCCTTCCTCCCCCGTCTTCACACTCTGCCTGTCTCCCTGCCGCCTCTGAGCGACCCTGCTCTGTGAGTGCCATCTTCACCTCCCAGGGCTCAGTCCCCTCTTCTCTCTCTGCACCTGCTCTGCTCCATGGGGCTGGCATCTCATCTTGTGGCCTTGAACATGGCCAATAAGCTATTGACTCCCAGAGTTATATCCCCAGCCCAGACCTCTACCTGGGACCCAGACTCAGCTGTCCAATGGCCCACGCAAAAACTTGACCCGAGAGCCTGACACTCATCTCCAACTTCACGGGTCCGAAGCCAAACCCGATTCCCCTCTAAAGTCTGCCCCCGACCCTGACTGTCCCCCTGACCCTGCTGGCCCCTCCCGGGCCTCAAGCCTTGACACCTGTCGCCCGCACACACTGCACACTTCTACCTCCAAGCACACCAGAGCCAGGGCAGGTGGCTAGCCCGGCAGTGAAGTCACTGGCTGAGATGCCCGTGCCCCACATCCGAGTGCCGGGTTGCAATTCCCGGCTCTGGCTCCTGACTCCAGCTTCCCGCTGAGGCAAGCCCGGGGAGGCAGCGTGCCATTCCCCCATGGCAAACCCCAGCCCCCCACCCAGCCACTGCACTTAAAGCGTGACAGCAAATTTCAAATGTGCACACGAGATTGTGAAACACACACCAGAGTTGCACAACGAATGTAAAATAGCCCATTTGTAACTGTTTGCTCTGCGTGTGGCTGGGATAATATTTTAGCTACCTTGAGCTGACCTCAGTGCCTTGGTATGTGCTGTTCCCTTGGCCGGGAAGGTTGTCCCTCAATGCCATGACCACATTGAAAGTCCTGGCAACTTCTCTCACTTCCATTCAGGCCTCTACAGAAATGTGACCCTACACCTGAGCCCTTTCTGACCCCCTCTGCACACGGTCACAACCCTGACACTCCACCTGTCCCCTCCTGAGCTCTGTTCCCTCTCGGCACTCCCGGTCAGCTGCCACAGTTCCACTTGTTTGTTCTTATCAAACAGAAGCTTTGGGTCTCACTGATGTGTGCACACGGCCAAGCATCTAATAGACAGATGCTATGTAAGTATGTTTACTATGTATCTGAGAGGTAGAGAAACAGAGAGCTCCCATCAGCTGATCCACTCCCCAATGCCTGCAACAGCCAAGACTAGGCTGGGAACTGGGAACTCAATGCAGGTGCCCCACATGGGTGGGTGGTGGCACCCATGGGTGCCTCCCAGGGTCTGCATTTTGCAGAAGTTGGAATCTGGAGCGGGATGGGGGGGGGGGGGCATATTCGTGACGCAGCACAAGCCCAACCATGTGACACCAGGGAAGGGTAAAGGCAGAGACAGGGAGAGGACTGGGGGCTGTCGGGAGGAGGCGAGAGGGAGGCCTGGGCGGAGCACAGGACGCCCAAGGCAGTCTGTCTGACCCTGCACTGGTGGGTCCACATTGTGGTCCATTTGTCCACAGCCACAGAACGCACAACAGCACGAGTGAGCTCCGATGGCAGCCACGGACTTTGGGGGACCAGGTGTCCACCTAAGGGCATCGTTTGTCACACGGCTCTCGTGGAGGAGCCGGCTGAGCGCCCACCGTGGGGGGATCTGTGCATATGGAGGAGCAGGGGCTATCTGGAACTTGGCTTTCCTCTCGGTTTTGCTGGGGGCCAAAATGATTTTTAAAAATTAGGTCTCGGAACTAGCATTGTGGTGCAACGGATGAAGCCGCAGCCTTCGACACTGGCATCCCACAGGGCACCGGTTCGAGTCCCGGCTGCTCCACTTCCAATTCAGCTCCTTGCTGATGGCCTGGGAAAGCAGTGGAGGATGGCCCAAGCGTTTGTCCCCTGCCACCCACATGGGAGACCCAGATGAAGCTCCTGGCTCCCGACTGCAGTCTGGCCCAGCCCTGGCTGTTGAAGGCATTCGGGGAGTGAACCAGTGGTGGAAGACCTCTCTCTCTCTGTGGTTCTGATAAATAAATAAATTTTAATTAAGTCTTTTAAAGGGGGAACCTGGGAGAAATTACAACAAAAAGGGAATCGAGGTTTGTCTTCCTAATCAGTGAGGTCCTGTGTTTACTCAGGGCCAGCCACTTCCTGGACAGTGGGGCCCCGCTCTGAGAAATCGGGGTGCAGAGAGGCCAGCAACCTGGCCAGAGCTGGGTGGACAGGGAAGCCGTGGCAGCCCCTGACCACACCTCCAGGAGGCAGCAGAGGGAGAGAAAGTGTCCCAAGCAGAGGGCACAGCAGGAGCAAAGGCTGCGAGGCCACCGAAAGCCACTCACTGGCCACGCCCGGAGGTGGACGCAGAGAGGGGGCTGGGAAGCCAGCGCCTGGGTCTCCCACACGGCCCCCCACCCGCACTCCCACACTGCTGTCCCCGCTCTGCAGGGACCCAAGGACGCCAGCTGCGCAGAAGCCCCGCCCCTGTGGGAGGGGCTCTCCAGGCCCAGCGGGTGGGGGGCGGGAGTGACCACAGAGCAGCCTGGGACGGAGCACACAGGGCTGTGGCGGGGAGGACTGCAAAGGGCACCGCAGCTAATTCGGGCGCTGGCTGTGTGCAGCTCCCCGCAGGTGTCGCCACCCTGCTGGGAAAATATAGCCTCAGCGGCTTCCATTTGGAGCCTGAACAGTGAAGGCTCTGGCTAGGGTGTGGGAAAGGCACACCCTGCTGCGTCCAAACTTGGTCCACTTCCTAGAAAAGGAACAACTCCAGAAAGGTGGCAGAGAGCCACTGCAAACTTCCTGCTTATGGGGAAGATGCCTGCTCTGACCCTCCCGGAGTGGGGGACACAGGGGAGCTCCCTCCACAGCTGGGCACCTCTCCAGTTGGGTGGCGCCCACTCTGGTTTCCATCATCAGAGAGACGGATCAGGGCTGGTTGAGATAAGTCCTCCCTCCCACCCCCACCCCGGCACAGCCCCGGGGGCTTAAATCTGCCAAGGGCAGGCAGGAGGCTTCAGGCACCACCCCCCCCCCCCCGCCCCTGCCGCACCCCACCCCACCCCACCCCAGTACCGGGAGCTGGGACCACCCAAGCCCTGAGAAGACTCAGGCCTGGCCTGGCCCCAGCCCACGCTTGCAGCTCCCTGGCCCCGCGTGCGCCTCTCCCAGCCTGGATGGGCCAAGGGAGAAATGCAAAACAGCTGCCCAGGGCGGAGGCGCTGGATTAAACGGCTCTTGGCACTGTCCAAAGCCCTGGGGAAGTCGTGCTCCCAGCCCCAGCCCTGGGGACACCCCTGGCTTCCGTTTCTCCTCCCGGTCCCCTCCCTGAGTGAGAGCGAGGAGGCATGGCGGTGCAGCCTGCTGCAGAGCGGGGAACACAGCCTGCATCCAACTGCAATGCCCAGCTCCAGCTCCTGCCAGTGCAGACAGGCGGGGGTGACGGCTCAGCCCGCTGAGTCCCTGCCGCCCACTCGGGAGACCTGGACTAGCTCCTGGCTCCTGGCTTCAGCCCCAGCCCAGCCCTGGCATTCGGAGACTGAACCAGCAGACGGGCGCACTCGGCTGCTCGCTCTCTGTCCAGTTCTGGATTTTCTCACACACATTCAAATGCACAGCTCGGACAGCAAAACGTGTCTGCTCCTACACCCATCTCCCACTGCGGCGGGGGCGTGTTTGCCCCCAGAGGGAAGTCACTCACTCAGAGTGGAAGTGTGGAGGGACCGGCGGTGTGGTGCAGTGGGTTAAGCCTCTTCCCCACCCGGGAGTGCAGGCCAGCACCTGTTAGAGGCCACACTTGAACTCTCCAGAGAGATGGCAGGGCCAGCACCCCGCCTCCCAGTCCTGAGCGGTCCCTCCAACCCAGGGACCCCGAGAGACCAAACCCCGGTCTTGCTGCTCGGTGGGTGCGGGTCACCCTCCCTACTCAGTCCTGCCCCGGGGAGCCCCCGTCCGGCCCCCTCACGTGGCCAGGCCGGGCCACTGTGGTCACCCCAGCCCCGCCCAGGGGCAGCTGGTTTCTGGAAACAGGCCAGGCCACCAAGAATCAACCCAACAGATGTCAAATTCATCAGAGATCCATGCAAGAAACGCCCATCGGACGCGTTCCAACATCAGGTGCGTCTTGTCACATCTTAACCGCGCCGCGAAGTGTCCTTCCTCAAGGGGCAGATTCAAATCACTTTAATGGTGCGACTCTGGGAGCTGCAAACGTAAAGATCATTCGTTCACAATGGAATGGGCCTTTTCAAGCCTTCTGAAATACACTTTTGGGGACTGTGTGTGTGTGTGTGTATTTTAGCGTTCAGGTTTTTGCTATCGTCACACTAATTCACCCAATGAGAGATCAGCTTTCATTCTGCCTTTACAGCCACTAAAAACCCAAATTGAGGCATTTCAGATGGATACGACGGACCTGAACACTTTCTCACATTTTTTCATCGGTGATGAGTGGATCTGGGATTTGAGAGTCAGATACATTTCCTGCACCACAGGAAGTCCACACGAACTGGGACCCCTGGGTTTCAAACGACTGAATTCATCTTTTTGACAGGCAGAGTGGACAGTGAGAGAGAGAGAGACAGAGAGAAAGGTCTTCCTTTGCTGTTGGTTCACCATATAATAGCCACTGCGGCCGACACACAACGCTGATCCGAAGCCAGGAGCCAGGTGCTTCTCCTGGTCTCCCACGCGGGCTCAAGGCCCAAGCACTTGGGCCATCCTCCACTGCCCCCACTGGGGATGCCCACGGCCCATAGCGGACTGCTGGCTAAAGTCCCAGCTCCTCTGCATTGGATTCAGCTCCCAGCTAACGCACCTGCAAAGCCAGAGGAAGACGGCCCAAGTCCTTGGGCCCCTGCCACCCAAGCGGGAGACCCGGATGGAGCTCCTGGCTCCTAGCTTTGGCCTCACCCAGACCCAGCTGGTGCAGTCACTGAAGGAGTGAACCAGCAGATGGAAGCTCGCTCGCTCTCTCTCTCTCTCTCTCCTCTATCTCTGCCTTCCAAATATATTTTTAAAACATTTTAAGCTTTCAAAAGCCTTCATGAAAACCACTGAACATGAATTTCTAAGATAACTCAAGGCAGTGAGTTCGGATAAATCGGTGCATCTGGGATAAAGCTGGCTGGCATGGTCATTAGCTGAGAGTTCTGGAAGGGGCGCCCACGGGGTAGCTCATGGCCTCTGACCTTTGGCCCCGAGGTGGCAGGGCCTCCCCTCCCGCTCAGCACCCCAGGCCACCTGTGCTTGGGGGTGCTGACCTAGACCTTCCACAGCCGCTTCCACCTTGGGGCTGTCTCCTGCCAGCCACCTACCACCACTTCTCATGGGACTCCACTCAGCGGGGATGATCTATGCTGGCCATCTCCGGCCAGCTCGTCCCCTGTCCGTCTCTCTGCCCATCACCTGAGTCTCCCCTCCCCTACCAGCCCATCCATCTCCACACCTCGCGGGAATTCCCACTCACGCTCCCCCGACCCTGACCACCAATCTGACCCCGGCTCTCCCAGGCCCCTCTCTCCCTCTGCCTGCCACACCCACAAAACCAGCCACACCTCCAAGGCCCCCCTCCCGGCACCCCCACTTTAAGGGCAAGGACTTCAATGTGTGAGTCTGGAGGCACACAAACGTTTCCCCCCATAGCACCTGGCCTCACACACTGTGGACAGAAGCTCCCGCGTCTTCCCACCCAGGCAACAACTATCCCATCGCACCTGTGCGCCAGCTCTACCTTCGCTCCGCTACCAGGGAGGAAGGGGCCCCCAGGTCCACCAGAGCAGGGGCCCAAAGGTGTGCTCCTCTGTGCCACAGCGACCCCGCCCAGGCCATCACCTCGGAAGCAAGGAGCTCTCTCCCCTCCGCCCGTCATCCTGCCGACCCCGCTCCCTCTCGAATTCACCCCAGCACAATCACCAGTGGCTTCTGTGTCCCCATGTCCCCTGGTCACTTCTCCACACTTCTCTCACTTCAGCTCTCCGGTGCACGGGCCCAGCTGACACCCTGCCTGCACCCCCGCAGGGGTGCTCACTGGCCCCATCCCTCTGCCTGCTCACCGATGGGACACGAGTGAGCTCTCGGACAGCAGCAGCAAACCAGAGCCGGAGACACATCGGAGGGGTATTGGGAGGGAGCCCCCCGCGCGAGAGCTCCCGACCGGGGCACACCAAAGGCGCACAGTTAAGTGCATCATCGTTTGTTAAGGGTCAGCCCAGGGCAGCCCTCCCCTCCCCCAACGCCGCTCGGCACCCACGCCTGCACACCTCCACCAAGCAAGCACAGGGGCACAGCACAGTGGCCGCTGAGCATGGCGGTGGGGCCTGGGCCCGTGCTGCTCTAAATCAGGATGACTGGAGAGGGGACAGCAGTGGGGGAGGTGGGGCGGGGGGCAGAAGCCAGAGGCGTCCCAGGAGCTTACAAGGACAGGCAGAAGCTGCAGACCACCCCAGCCCTCCTCCATGCCATCCCCCCCCCGCCCCATCCCCAGCCCTGGTGAGGCAGAGCCTGGCCCATCCCCAGGACTCGCAAGCAGGCAGCTCCCCAAGGATCTCAGAAGGTCCCCCACCCACAGCACCGGAAACCCCAGCCTTTCCTGGAGCAGGAGCTGAGCTGCCCATCAGCACACCCACGCCCCACGTCCCAGTGCCTGGGTTCCAGTCCCAGCTCTGGCTCCGGACTCTAGCTTCTTGCTAATGCGCACCCTTGGAGGGCAGCAGCGGGCGACGGCTCAGGCTCCACGTGGGAGACCTGGACTGGGTTCCCAGCTCCTGGCTTCCGCCAGCCCCAGTCCTAACCATTGTGCACATTTGGGGAGTGAACCAACAGATACACGCTCTGTCTGTCTGTCCATCTGTCTCCCTCTGTCTCTCTCTCTCTCAAAAAACAAAATGGTTTTTTTAAGCCTTTGGAAGTTACACACTGTTCTCGCCTTGTCCTTTCTTTCATGGCAAGTTCTTGCTTGGACACAAAGCCAACCAAAGAGGCAGCCCCCACACCAGCTCACACCACACATACACACACACACACACACACACACACCCCAGAGCAAGCAAACGCTCCAGGCCTAACAGGTGCACAGCAGAGACCCCGGACACAGAGGAGCCTCCTGCGGCCCCTGTCAGCGCCCACTGCTGGGCACGACGCCCTCCTGACAGCCCACCCGTCCCCTCCCCTCCCCGGGCCATCAGAGGAATCCTCCCGGGGAGCTGGGCTGCAGGGCGAGGTGACAGGGCTGCAGCAGAGGCCCTGACAGCTGTTAGGAGAAAAATGCGGTTTTGAAATTTAAATAGCACACTTCGCATTCAGCTCGGGAGGCCACCTGACGATGGGCAGGCTGTACACAGCCTGAGAAGGGGGCAGGGTGGATGGAGGTGGCCGGGCCTCCCGCCCTGCCGCTGCCGCTGCTGCCTGTGTCCCTTAGGGACCCCGCCTACCACTCCCAAGGTGAGCAAGGGGCTGCATCTACCTCGGTGGGGCCAGGGGTGCACCGAGGACAGGCCCAGGGAAGACAGGGGGTGAGCCCAGAGGCGCCGGCCTCCCGTCTGCCGAAGGGTCCCTGTGTCCTGTCCCCTTGGCTGGCCTGGGGTTTTCTGTATCCCCTCACCCTCGGCCACGTCCCTCAATCCCCTCTCCCAAGATTTCCCAGGCACCACCACATGGGGGCAGCATGGAGTCCACCCCGCCACCAATAAGCCGCCCACAGGGTGTCATGTGGTCTCACTGACGTCACAGCAGGGCTGCCCCCGGCACCGGATGCAGACTGAATGCAGTGGTGGGCCTCAGAGGGCCAGCCCAGCCCCTCCCTCCGTGAGAGCTTCCTGCTCCCCACCCCCAGTCTGTCTCGGCTTCCCTGCCCCTCCCAACACCTCTGATACCTCCTGACTGTTCAAAGTTCTCAGTCTGTCCAGAAGCCAGTCTAACACCCTCACCAGGTCATCGGCTCCCTTGGGTCCCCAGACACAGACCCCTATGCCGCCCCATCCCCAAGGGCACCCCTGCGTCCCTGGCCCTGTGCGAGGGGCTACCCGCCCTTCAGAGCAGCTGGACTGCTCCATGCTAGCTAAAAAATGAGACTCGGGGGTGTCAGAAGGTCCCACGGGTGCACAGCTTGGAGGGCCAGGCCAGGTCTCGGGACTAGAACTAGCCGGCTGCCAAGCTCAGGAGCCACCGCGGTGCCAGGACGCTCCATGGATACGCACGAGGCACGAAGCATGGTGCCAGCACTCGGGCACAGAGGAACAGGTGCGCCGGACCCAGAGCCCCACCCCTCAACCGCACACGTGCCCCAACATGCAGGGGAAGGGTGGGGTTCACCTGGCAGGTGAGCACGAGCACGGGTTCTTGGCCAGGGCACAGAGTACCAGGAGACCCCCGGGGCCTCGCTCACCAGCCTCCCCCTGTCCACGCCCAGCCACAGAGGGACACACAATGGCCGTCAGCGCCCAAGACTCCGGCTGCCCTCTGGAAATCGCCCACTTTCCTCCACTCCAGCCCCCGCCAAGCCCCATCCCAGCGTGGGAGGTATGAAACCATCTCCCCAGCACCCTCGCCACCTGACCTTGGAGAAATCACTCCATTTTAGTTTTTATGTATTTAAAGGGCTGTCTTTAGTGGACTCAATCTTCCATTTACTTGAGAGACAGAGAGAGAGAGAAAGAGAGAGAGAGAGAAGCATTCTTCCAAAGCCAGGAGCCAGGAACCCAGTTCGGGTCTCCCACGTGGGTGGCAGGGATCCAACTACTGGAGCCATCACTGCTATCGTTAGCAGGAACCTGGAGCCAGAGCCAGGACTCACACCCAAGTAGAAGGGATGCTGGTGTCTCAAGGTCTCAACCACCAAGCCAAACATCCACCCCTACGACGATTTTCGTGTTGTACAGTTAACGTGTTTTAGGGAAACATGCCAGGTACCAGCCAAGCACTCACAGCCACATCTCACTGGGACCCTCAGAGACAGGTGTTTCTATCAGTCCACGCTGGGCAAGAGGAGAGGCACTCTAAGGTAAACCCTGGGCAGGTGTGGAGCCCGCACTCGAGCCCTGGTCTCCATCTGCCCCTTCTCAGCCCGCTTCCTTTCCTGTCAGATGAAGGGGTGGGCCTGCGTGACCCCACAACTCCCTTCCAGATGCAGAAGTGGTTCCGTGGATGTGCCCCATGCCCCAGCCTCCCACTCCGAACGCAGAGCCCGGTGACAGCCACGGCCACCTGCCAGTCTCCCCTGCCTGTCTCTCAGGCAGAGCGCCAGGGGCTGGGAGGCTCCGAGCCAGGACCCCACCCAGGAAAGTCTGGCTCCAGGCCCCAGCCCCTCCTGTGGACTCCAGATCTGCTTCTGTCTTCCCACACCTAAGGTGAGGGCAGGACACGTGGGCGCGTCCGACGTCACCATCCCCCAGGCCTTGGGCTCAGGCCCAGGTGATCCCACACCCAGGCCCTGGCGGGCCAGGCTGAGCCAGGAGGAAGGCAGACGCTGCCAGTGAGTGCTCCAGAAATCCTGGCGGCTGTCCTCGCCAACGGAATCCCAGTGGGACTTTCCAAGAACCGAGAGAGAGAGAGAGAGGAAGGCAAGAGATGAGGAGGAGCTCGCCTTCTGTATTCCAGGAGGCCCCTGTCCCAGGGCCTCTCAACCAGGAGGTAGTAAAGAGATCCCAGCAACTGGGCCCCCAAGACACAGCAGCCTCCTGCCCCAGGGGACACGCTGGCGTGCAGCAGTGCAGGGGAGACCACCAGGACTCCAGGCCCCCTGCGAACAGTCCCTCCACACCAAGATGGCTGCGTGGGCTTCCCACGGCCAGACACGTGTGTGTGGAAGTAGGGAGAGGCTTCTAATCTCATAGAACAACAGTCCGATGACTCCATGGCACCAGGCTCTGGGTCACCCAGGCCGGTGCTTCCCAGCCACTGGGCCACACACACACACACACAGAGGCGGATGACGTGTGGGCCTGGACCCCGACCCCCGATCCACACCAGGGCCGCCGACGGCCAGAGCCGCAGGCTGCTCAGCACGGCCAGTGGCCTGGATGGGACCAAAGTTGAGCAGCTCCACTCTAAGTGCAGAAGCTACGGCTTCTAACAGAACTGGGGGTCTGCAGCAGGGAAGTGGCAGCCCCAGCCCCCACGGGTGACCTACGGGAGCGACAGCCCGGGAATGTGGCCTCCCAGCCTCTCTGCCACAGCCCCACACTGACCCCCTGGGCCTCACCATCTGGACGCAATGGACTTCCCTGAGACACAGCCACCCCCTCGCCCAACTCAAGGTGATGAGGAGGGGCTGCCATGCACCCCAAAGCCAGCCCTCACGGTAGGGAGGAGTCCGCAGAGCAAAGATGCAAGGTTAGTGGGGCCGGAGTACCTCCCAGTGACAGGTAGCAGGGGAGCTGCAGACCAAGTAATTTCCTGTACATCCTGGTCCCACAGAGCGTCAAGTCCACAACATAAACATTTGCTACTACAAAGACCCTTAGATGTGAGTCCAGGAAGCACTGGGGGCCTGGGTTAACAGGGGAGCATCTCTGAGCTTCAGCTCTCAAGGACCAAGCCCAGGGGAGTATTCATCTGAGGACACCACCCAGGAGCACCGGGCTGGCACCTGAGCTACGGGCAGAGCGGGTCACAGGTGCACCAGAGGCCCCCGGGGCATCCCCATCATGGTGTCCACCAGCCAATGATGCCCCCAACCAGCATCTGAGCCCACAGCACTGTCTCAGAAGGACTGGTCCAAGGTGGATCCCTCTGCAGGTCTAATCTGGAAGACCCAGAATGTTCTAGAAGGGACCTCTGTCAGTCCATCCAGCAAACGCACAAGGCTCGTGCCTACTGGTGGGAGCAGGACAGGAAGGAGGCCACTCTGAGTCCAGCGTTTCTGCCATGACCCCACGGGGCGTCTGTGACATCTCCGTTCCATCTGCCACCATCAGGGCCCAAGGCCACACCCAGACAGCCACGCTCCAGCCGGTGCCTCCCTTCTCAAGGGGACCCAAGGTTTCTCCCACCAGGTGCAGGCAAAGATCAGTTCCGTCCAGTAGCCCAGGGCGGGCATTCTCAGCCAGGGGGTGGGGAGCCCATGTCACAGGAACAAGCGTCTGTTTTCAGGTGGGCACATGGAGGGTAGATCTTACACTTCCTTGGGGGTCCGTGGCTTCCAAAACTCAACCCTTTGTGACCAAATTCTACGCCTTGATATTTAATTTCCACGGTTAGGGAGACGATCGTGAAAAAAATTTAAAAGGTTTAAAAAAAAAAAAACCACCACCCAGGAGAATTCCTCGTTTGAAAGGGTAAGGGTCTTGTTGCCAAGTCTCTGGGTTCTGCTGTGCATAGTGGGTAAAGCTGATGCCTGAGATTCGGTATTCCATAGGGGCGCCAGTTCGAGTCCCGGCAGCTCCACTTCTGATGCAGGTCCCCGCTATTGTGCCTGGGGAAGCAGCGGAAGATGGCCCAAGTGCTTGGGCCCCTGCACCCATGTAAGAGACCAGGAAGAAGCTCCTGGCTCCTGGCTTTGGGCTGGCCCAATCCTGGCCATTGTGGCCATTTGGGGAGTGAACCAGTAGATAGATCTCTCTCTCCCTCTCTCTCTCACTCTCTCTCTTTCCTCTCTCTGCAGTTCTCCCACAAGAACCATCAGGCAAACTACTAATGCTGCTGCTACGGAGAAGCCCTGGTGGAGAGCTGAGGAACTCTGGCTGACTTCGGAGCTTGCCACAAAACTGCGCAGACGCCTGCAAGCCAGATCCCCACAGTCAGGGACCCCCCGAGAACAAGCTCTGGGTTAGGGGTCTCCCGAACCCTGGAAGGAACAACAGGCCAGCAGAAAGAATCCCAAGGCTCATCGGGCTCCAACCCAGGGGCCCTGACAGCTGAGCCACAGCCCACGGTGGTCCCTCTCAGCCCCGCCCACTGGGCAGGCCAGGTGGAGAGGCAGGGGCTGGGAGGCCAGAGATGCCTCGCTCAATGCGGTTCAAGAAGCACAAAAACCCAGAGCAGAACAGATCTCGGTGACACCAAGGACTGGCACGGGTCAGGGTTCCTGCATCGGAAGCGCCCGGGACAGAAGCGTATTGGGTTTCAGATTCTTCGGAAGTGGGGATGTTCACACGGGGGGAAGGGGACCCCCACAAACCCCATGTGTGTTCACACGCCCCCATGACACGCACAGCCTGAAGGGGACTTTGCCTCTAGGCTTAGTGCACCTGCAGCTTCCCCGCGGCTGACTGGGAACTTTGCTCTTGTGGCTTCCTGCCCACGGCGCTCAGAAACATTTGGACTTGGGAGCATTCTGGATTTCAGATTTGTGAGACGCAGGGAGAGAGGGGTCCTGCCGCCGGCTGAGGGTGTTTTACGCTCCACTCACGTGTCGAAACCTCACGACAAGCCGCCCACAAAGTAGCTACTGTCACAGCCATGGAAACTGAAGTGCACAGAGAGGTTAAGGGACCTGACAAGTAGAACAGCTCCAAAGCAGGTTAAGACACTGCCTGCAGTGCCCAGCATCCCAGATGGGCACCGGTTCGAGTCTCAGCTGCTCCACTTCCCATCCAGCTCTCTGCTATGGCCTGGGAAAGCAGAAGAAGATGGCCCAAGTGCTTGTGGCCCTGCACTCATGTGAGAGACCCAGAACAAGAAGATGCTGGCTCCTGGCTTTGGCCTGGCCCAACCCTGACCACTGTGGCCATTTGGGGAGTGAACAAGTGGACAGAAGATCTCTCTCTCTCTTCTGTGATTCTGACTTCCAAATAAATAAAATCAATCTTCAAGAGGAAAGAAAGAAAATTTCCAAAGCAAAAGAGGCAGGAGACTGGAGAGAAGGAAGAAGGCCACGGGCGACAGAACAGCACAACGACAAACGACTCCACGCTCGGGACCCACGCCGGGACGGCATCCCACCAGGCAACCCCCACAGCGCCACCTGTGCAGAGGGCCACCTGGGCAGGTGGGCAGCACAAGCGCCTCCTTCACAGATGGGGAGCCGAGGCGCAGAAATCTTAGGGGCCGTGCTGACGGGTGGCCCGAGCCGGCCCAAGCCGGCCTGAGCCGGCCGGAGCCTGCTTACCTGAGAAGATGGAGGCGAGCCTGAAAATGTCGGAGAGACGGGAGGTGACCGGCTCGTAGGGAGAGGCCTCGTAAAACTCCTCACCTGGAAGACAGATGCGTCGTCAGGTCCAGCCCCACCCGTGCTCGGAGCTCCCCCTGGCGCCCTCCACAGCCCACAGGGCAGCCCGCCCCCAGGTGAGGGGTCTACAGGGAGCAGGTGCATACGGAGCTGCTCAATAATGCACATGGGTCGGTCCTTTCTCTCTGAGAGGACCAGAAGCTTCCCCCTGCCCCCAGGTCAGAACTGCCTGATCCTTTGTCTTGAGACCCCCTCCCCATGGCCAGCCCCCTATAAAGGACTTCCACCCCCATCCAGGGGACTATGTACAAATCTCCTGGGATCATTCCATATCACTCCTTGTTTCGTAAGACAGGGCTGGGCTGGCGGTGGGGAGGCGGCCCAGGCTCATCTGCCTGCAGTCCTGTCGCCACCCGTGGCCGAGCCAGAGCTAGACCCCAACCTCCCGGCCCTCACAGCACACCAGCTCTGCCAGGGCGCACGGAAAGAGGAATCTCTGCTTCCCAGCACGTCCCCAGGAGCACTGATCGGCTCCAGGTCCACTGAGAGGCAGCGCGGACCCCCGCCTGCCACAGGCCCTGCCCGTCTTCCCCACCACCTGTGGCTCCAGGCCCCTCCAGGCTCCTGAGTGGAAAACCACACAGGGCTGCCCATGGAAACCCTCCACCACTGTATGGGGACTCCTGCCCCCTGCCTGGCATGGGCAGGAAAGGAACTATCCTCCAGGGACTCCATCAGGGAGAGGCAATCAATGGGTGGTCACTCAGACCGAGGGTGTGCGGTGAGGGGCAGGCTCATTCATCGATTTGCTATCCACCGAGGCCAGCCTCGGGTTGGGGAGGCCCCCAGCCTACAGGGGGAGCACAGGTGGGCAGCATCCAGGCAGCCCCCCCCCCCAAACAATAGTAACAGTTTAGGAATGGCTTTTGCAACAAAAACAATGTTTCACTGTGTGTTCTGTTTACTGAGCACAACGCAGATACATTAACTCCCCTCTCCTAATTAGAGCAAGAGGCACAGAGACACTGAACATGTCGCCTGAGGTCACACAGCTAAGCAACAGTAAAGCCAGGCTGGCTCCAGAGCCCCAGGGCCTCACCACTCAGCGTGCTGGCTCTCCGCCCACAAAGCGTCATGAAAACCCAGTCGCTGGAAACAAGCATGGCTGCTCTCTCACTCCGCCCAGGGCAGTCAGCTCCGGCCCCTTCCCACGGTGTGCAGCCCACTATGCACCTGCACACGGATCAGCCAGCCCCTGGGCTATCTGGGGAAATAGCGTCTCCACTCTTTCTAATGTCCCCTGTTGCTGAAGCAGGGTTGACCAGAGGGAGACCCCAGGGCCTGGCCACAGGATGTCAGATTCGGGCTGGAAGACACCTTGCTCCAGATGTTCAAAAGGCCAGAGGACCCTGAATTTCAGTGCCACCTTCAGATACCTGATTTCAAATCCCCGGAGCAGCCCACGGCAACAGGCCACACTCTGTGCATACTGCTGGTGGTCATGGCACAGAGGAAAGAAAAAAAACAACAGCCCCAGGTCCCACACTGTCCCCTGGAGCCACAGAAAGAAACCTGGACAAGCAGTTAGGGGCCCTGGGCTCCAGCCTGGGTTCTACAACCAGCTCGCTGTGTGGCCAGGGGAAGCCAGCCCACCCCTCTCTGCCTCAACTTCCCCACCAAACGGAGGTGGGCTGTGGTCAGGCCCACGCTCAGCGGCCATGTGCTTGCCACGTGCCACTGCCACCAGAGCTCCTTCCACGGGCTCAAGGTTTCTTTTGATCCTGTATGAACAGAACTTCGATGGGTGGGAGGAGTGGGGGGGAGAGGGCCTCAGGGAGTTGCACCTGCCTGGGGGTGGAGCGCACACACACAGCTCAGCCCGGGCCCAAGCAGGGTTGTTCTGAATTGTTGAGGAACCACCCACTGTCACCTCCTGGGAGACAGCTGGGTCCAGCCAGGACTGTCTCCATCAGGGACATGACTGTCATTCAAAGTCCTCTCACAGGTCCCTGGGTAGAAACTACCCCCAGCCCCTAAGAGGCTGGTGGGGGAGCTGGGGGGATGGGGGGCCAGGCAGGTTCTGAGGACAGAGCAGCAGGTGCACTTTCCAAATGGGCTCAGAGGAAAGCCTCCCGGTGTGGACCCCGGCTTCTTCAGCACCCTCAGAGCCCTCAGAGTAGGTGCTTCACCAAGGACTTGCTGAGTAGAGGCATGGGTGAACCATCTCAGGAGTCAGAACGCGGCCCGGCGCCGGCGTGCCTGGAGCAGCGGCCAGCAGTGTGCAGCTTAATGCACACGGTGCCCTGCTCACTGCCACCGCGAAACGGGAGATGTCTCATGTCCCACATCACCGGCTCAGTCCACTGGACCCAGCTCAGGATGCTGCACGGCCAGCAGGCGAGGCTGGGGCTCTGCGTGCGGGCAGTCCCTCGTCTCGAGGAGAATGCAAGGCGTGAGCCATGGGCCTGGGGTTCCCTTTGGGCTTATTCCAATTCTGGCTGCTGGGGAGCAGGGGCTCCCTGGTTCAGGACAAACTGCTTTGTCCCTAGGTGGCCGTTACCACTATCACCCACTGCACACACTTCTTTTTTTTTTAAGTTATTTCAAAGACGGATGGAAAGAGCTCCCCGCTGCTGGTTCACTCCCCAGATGCCCCCAACGGCCAGAGCTGGGAGCTCCATCCAGGCCTCCCGCGTGGGTGGCAGCAGTAATCCAACCACATGAGCCAGGGTGACTCCCAGGTCTGCATTCGTGGGAGGCTGGAGCTGGCAGTGGAGCTCAACCTCAGTGCTCGGACTGGGATGTGGGAGTTTTAGCTGGCATCTTAGCCATGAAGCCACCGCAACCCCACAGGTACTTCTTGTCCCGTCATTCGGAGCACGTGTGAGCCACCTTAGCACCTGCTCCAGGGCGGCTCTGTCTGCAGGGTGCAGTATTCCGGCTTCAGCTCCAGCACCCCTGCAGGGGCGGCTCCTCCTCTCATCCCAGGCTGACCCCTCCCCCACCTCGGCCCTGGGCCCAGCCCGTGTCCCAAGGGCACCAGTGCACAGAGGCCTCTTCCCTCTCTCTTGCTCACCTGGACAACTCCCCCTCGCTGTTGTTCTACCCTGGAATTTAAGCTCTTTGATCTCCTGCCGTCCATAAAAATTATTCATAGGGCCGGCATCACGGCACGATGTGTTAAACCACTGCCTGGGACGCACGGACACGGGTTCGAGTCCTGGCCACTCCACTTCCAGCTCACGCAGCTCCCTGCTAATGCGCCTGGGAAACCATCGAAAAATGGCCAAAGTACTTGGGCCCCGTCACCCATGTGGGAGACCCAGAAGAAGCTCCTGGCTCCTGGCTTTGGCCCAGCCCAGCCCTGGCCATTGCAGCCATTTGGGGAGTGCACCAGGGGATCAAATCTCTCTCTCTCTCTCTCTCTCCCCTCTGCCTTTCAAATAAATAAGTAAATCTTTTTAAAAAAAAAAATCATTGTATTCACATATCATCCTCAGCTCTTCCCTCTTCACACCAGAATTCCGGAAAGGTGTTATCTGCCGTCATCACCCCTCACCCTATCCACCGGTTCCCTGACCAGACTCCTGCACCCAGGGGCCACCAAGGGCAGCAGGGACACCTCAGCCATTGTACAACTTGACCGTGGGCCCTGGAGACTGATGGGCCGGCGCCCACTCCCCTTCCTTCCCTCCCTCCAATGCCAGGCTGCCTCCTCCAAGGTGAGCACACACACCCCCACCTACAGGGGGCGCTGTGCTCCCCAGCTCGCCGAGAGCGTCTGTGGGGCGTGGCCAACCAGAAGCACCGCCCGCTGCCCCCAATGCAGCTGTTCACTGCACAGCCAGGCCGGGCTCCCACCACCCAGGTGCCCCAGACACGGAGCTGACTGCCGCCCCCTTCTCCTCTCGCCAGCACCTGTTGATGGCACACCTGTGGCTTCTCCCTCTGCACCGCCCTTACCTTCTCCAACCCCACCGCCACTGCTCCCAGCATGCCCCATGGCAGCCATGGAGTGGCTCTGACCGGGTCCCCCCAGGCTCCTCTCCTCCCTGACACTGCAAACACACAGCTCCAACGTCTTCCACCTGCAGCCCCGCCCATCCGCGCTCACAGGTCACCCACGCACACCTAACAGTCTCGGCTTGGAGCCTGCCTCTTCCAGGAAGGCTCTTTGGATTTTGCAACAAGGGCCACCCCAGCACCCTGCGCTTTCCCCATCACAGGTCATCTACCCCTGCCCCCTGGGGGCTCGGTGGAAGCCGAGGTGCAGCAGCCGGTTCCCGATTGTTGGCTCTTGGCCCGCTCTTGGTAGACACATGTTAAATTAGTAAGTGACCATTTGGCCAAGGGGGCCCACCCTGCCGCTGCCAGGCCGGGGAGGGGAGAGGTGCTGGTTGGGGAAGGGGCTCCCAGGTTCTGCCTCAGGCTTGGAGGCAGGCCTGGCAAGGGAGGCGGGACCCGCTGCCCACATGCAGCAGGTCCAGGGTGCTGAGGCCAGCTCCCGGGGGCACAGGGGCACAGGCAGGGCAGGCCCCTGGGGACCCAGGAGGCTGCAGAGTAGGGCAACGGGCAATGGCAGGGCTGGCTGCTCAGGGCAGCAGGGCTCTGCGTGCACACTACTCCCTCCTTGCTAACCCTGACCACTCCCGTGTGCTGGGACCACCACCGCCCAGCCCCTCCTCTCTCCTGCCTCCCCCTGCACCCCTGCACCTCCACCTTCCTCCCTGCTGGGGAGGTGGCTACTCCCCGGGGCGGGGGGAGGTCCCGGGTGGCCCTGGCTGGCAGAGCTGGCCCGCCCCTGCCCCTTGCCCCCTGCCCCGCCCCCGCGGCCCCAGCTCACCCTCGGTCAACCCCAGGTGAATGCTCCAGTAGATCTGCAGGCACTGGAGCTCCCTCTTCATGCCCCGCTTGCAGCGACAGTCGTACAGCGGGCTCTCCTGCAGCACCTCCAGGGCCGCCTGGCACTCCTTGTTGGCCAGCATGGTGTTGCGGTCGCGGCCCGCCAGGCACTGCCGCAGCGTGCGGTAGCGGGAGCTGCAGTTGGACTCCGCGGCGCACAGCTCATTGGCCCGGACGCAGTCCACCGGGGGGCGCCAGCCGTGGAGCTCGGGGCCCTGCAGGGAGGAAGGGCTGGCCAAAGAGCGGAGGGTCTCGGCTGGGCGGTGGGGAGGGAAGACAAGCGTGAATGAGGGCCGCCACGGGCACCGACCCAAGACGCAGGCCTGGGGGCTTGGGCCTTGCCGGGGACGCCTCCCCCACCTTACAGCAAAGCCCCGGCCCCTCCCTCCGTCTGTCTGGGTGGGATCCGCACTGGGACACTGCCTGCCCCTGAGAGACGCCCCAAGATGGGCTCACGACCCACAGAGCCCGGGCCTCCATATATACCCCATGAAAACTGAGGCCCCGAGACGAGAGCTGACAACCCAGGGTCACACGCACGGGCAGAGACGGACACGTGGCTCCTGCCACACACACCTTCCAGCCCAGTGTGGACAACTCGCCCGGCACAGGACAGGGTCCACGCCACAGCCCCCGCAGAAAGGTGGCGCTGCGGGCAAGCCAGGGAGCAGGTGCACTTCGCCCCTCTGCTCCCCAGGCCGGCTGCCTCCCAGGAAGCCTGTCTCCTCCAGCATCTTTGTGAACAGCCTTGTTCTCTCTGTCTGTCGGTCTCTCTCCTCTCCCTTTCTCTCCTCTCCTCCCAGCCCCGGCTCCCCCGAAATCCTCCTCACCCCTTTATTTTCTTCCCTCCGAGATGCCAAACAAGCAGGCAATCCGGAAAGGCCAGAGCCCCCCTCCTTGGAGGACCAAACCCCACCTCTGCTACCAGGAGCAAGCAGCCCGCCCTCCCGCCCTGCCCATCAAGGCTCAGAGCTGAGGGGCGGGGGTGGGGTCTGCCAGGTTCCCCAAAGCTGAGCCCCTAACTCCAGACCCTGCCCCACCCCACCCCCGGAAAACGCCCAAAGCACAGCCCAGAGCCGCGGCTACCTCTCCCAGGACCCAAAGAGTGCTAAGGAAGGCATCCTCCTCTCTGTCCTGCCCCAAAACCTAACGAAACCTCCTCCCCAGAGCCCCCTCCTCACAACAGGGCAAACTCAATCCCCTATGCACGACTCGCTCATCGCTCCCGCACAGGGAGACAGCGCCACCTAGAGGCAGAGCACTGCACAGCGCCGGTCCCTGCTCAGACTTCTCAGGGAAAAGGAATGGGCTCCTGGGGGGGTGGGGGGGGGACAGGGGGCCTACCCCATGACTGGTGTGGAGTGGCCTAGGGTGCAGAGGGCCTGGCGGCCACAGCCAAAAACATTTCCTTCTCCTACCGCCGAACAGAAAGATGTGACCAGGCAGAGGAGGATCAGGGCAGAAACCAGCACAGGGAACAAGACGCACAGGCAGTAGGGTCTGCAGGCAGCGGCTGGAGCCGAGTCGAGCTGAGGCAGCAGCTTTGCACCCCTGGCTTCAGCAGATCCCTGCACCCCTGAGCAGGACCGGGTGCAACTGGGCTGCACGGGAGCAGCTGAGTTGACCGGGCCGGCCCCGTGTGCACCTGCTGCCCCCACCCAGCCGGCCCGCCCACAGGAGCCTCGGAACAGCTGGCTCCCCCCACACCTGCCCTGGGCTGTCCAAGGGGGCTGAGAATGGGGCACCCTCAGCACAGGTGAAGGTCAGGGTATTCGCCTAGGGGGGTGGGGTAATGACATCACCCTGCCTGCCCTGTAGGGGGCGCCCATGGCCTTACACATCCCAGATGGGCTCGGGTCTCAGGATCAAGGGCTTCCCCCATCCTACCAATGGGCACTGGAGACCCGGACAGGAGCTGGAGCAGCCTTGCACCAAACCACCCAGATTCTTCCAGCGTGGGAGCTGCTTCGAGAGACGCAGGTGGGGCTGAGCCGACCCCCGGCTCCAGCTGCCTTCCTGCGGTCAGCGTCCCCAGGAGAGCTAGAAGGCACTACAGCACAGCCCCCCTGTGGTCAGCCCTGGCCACTCCCCCCTGGCACTCTCCCCACCCCTAGGTCCCCACTCCCGGCTCCAGACAGCACCCGGGACCTCGGGAGAGGCAGCTGAGGGCCTGTGCTCCTGGGGGAGAACCTCACCGTGCCCCAAGCGGGAGCCGCCCACCACTGCACAAACCCTTCTCCCCCAGCCCAATTCCCACCCAGCCTCCACTTCAGGCCTGTGCCGTGCCCTTAACACTCAACCTGGCCTGTGTTTTGCGCCTGCCTAGGCCAGCGTCTGTGACACCAGGTGGTCCCTCCATGGAGCCCTCAGCCCAGCTTGCGTAAGGACAGGGGACCACCCTGCTCTCACACCCTTCTCCAGACCCCAGGGTGGGCACCCCGGACTGCCACCACCACCCCACCCACCCTCCACCATGCATTAGCTTTCACACACCCACCAGTTCTCTCCCCAGGGCTGGGGCAGGCCGGCAGCAGGCCAGCTGCTGCACTGCCCAAAATAACAAATTTCTTTCCTCCTTCGTCCTGGTCGGTGTAGGCCCCAGAGGGCTGGGTTTTCAGCCCAGCCAACAGTGGGAGAAAAAAACTCTGGGCCCAGAAGCAGCTCCAGGCTGCAGGACCTCAGGGGGCCTGCGGCCCCTCCCACCCCAGCGAGGAGCTGTCTCTACTTCAAGCAGGGAGGCAGGGCCCTGGGAAGCCACACCCTAGAGCGGGGCCAGGCCCCCTGGGGAACTCTCTAGCCTGCGGTGGACAGAGGGGGAAGAGAGGAAGTGGAAAGGCACAAACACATTCCCACTGACATCGAATCCCACCCCCATCTTCAGGGCTCATTTTGCAGCCACCCCGCCTGGCAGGGCTGGCCACACAGCCAGCCAGAGCACAGCCCTAAGGCAGCAGTGGGCCCCTTGCACACACACACATACACAAACACACAGTGGCACTGCCCGCTCCCTCTCTGGAGCCCCTCCTCCCTGGAAGAGCCTCTATGCCTCACCCCCACCTGGAGGCCACCCCTCTCTAGCTAGATCCTTGCCCAAGCTGCCCAGATTTCTCATAGCATGCTTGGAACCAGGGGCTGGGAATTCTGCGTGGGAAAGAAACGGTGGGGGGGGGGGAGGCAGCCCCTGCCCCTGCCCCACAGGAGGGGGCTCCCAAAAGGAGCAGTGGCTTTGGTCCTTCCTCACCCTTCACCTTCTCCACCCCAGGAAGCAAACTTTGCCTCCTCTCCCTGCTCTGCCCGGCAGATCGATCGAGCAGCCCCCCCCCCCCCCGCGCGCCCACCGGGTGGCCAGAGGTGAGAGAGAGGCCTCCGTGCCAGCTCACGACCCTCCTCTGTCGCCACCATCCCCCACCCCCGCTGGGTCCCAGTGGAAGCGAGGGGACAAACTTGCAAACTGTTCCCAGGAGTGCAGCCGCCGGCAAGAGGCTGGGGAGCCCGGGTGCCTTTCCATGAGGTTGACTGGCAGGTGGCGTGGCTGCCAGCGCACCCCCCCACCCCAGCTGTTCGACCTGGAGCTCCCCCTGGCCACCTCCCCAGAGTTCAGGCGTCCACCGGCCGTGGCGGGACCCGCCTGAATTAACCCTCGCGGCCACACAGCCTCTCCTTTCTCTCCTGTCTTCCAGGTCAAGAGTTGGATTTTTTTTTCCCCTAAGTTGTCTTCATTTGAACCCACGATCGAGGGAGAAATGGGTGTGCTCCCACGGCATGAGAGGACTCGAATGTGAGTGTGTGTGCGCGCGCGCGCGTGCGTGTGCGGGGACCGTGGGGCTGTGGCGAGCCGCTTTCCTGGGCCCTGCGCCGCCAAAGCCAGTCGCGCCTCGGGGCCCCTCCGCCCGCGCCCTCGCGCCCGGCCCGCCCGGCTCCCAGCCCGGAGCCCCGCGCGCTCCGCGGCGCGCGCCCCGCGTCCGCCTCCCACCCGCGCCCTGCGCGCGCCCCCGCCCCCCCCCCCCCCGCCTTCCCGGCTCGGCGCCGGCGCCCGAACGCGCGGTCCCGCGCGGCCCCGCAGGCTCGCCGTGCGCAGGTACTCACCTAAGAAGAAGAAGAGGCAGAAGGCGTTTGCCAAGATCATGTTAAATAAATCCCACAGTTTTTTGGATTTTTTTTTTTTTTTTGGCTTTCTCCCTTGGGGAAAAAACAACAACAGCAATAATAATAACAGCCAAGCAGGAACAATCAGCCCCGAATCCGATGCGGAGATGCCAGCGAACGGACCCGATGGAGATCCAGAGTCCTACGATCCTCGCCTCTGGCTGGAGGGCGGCGGGCTGCCCCTCGACGCCCCCTCGCCCCCCGGAACCAGGCGCGCGCGCGGCTAGGTGGACGTCCGCTCCGTAAGCCGGCAGCCGGGTCCCGAGCCAGCCCTCGCCTGCGCTCGTCCGGGAAGGCGCGGGTCCCCGCGGGCCCGATCCCCCCGCGCGCCCCAGGAGGGGCTGGGGAGGTGGGGGGGGAGGCGGTCGGCGAGCCGAGGGCTGGAAGGAGGCGGCGAGGCGGGGTTCGGAATAAAATGCACACAGGAGCGAAATCCACCGACGGGTGTCAGCGCCCGGGCACAATCCACGCGGAGCTCGGCGGACCGCAGACCCGAACCGCTTCTTCCCGCACCAGGACGAAGGAAAGATTCAAAAAATATCTCCTCCCGCTCACCCTGGCCCGCCTCACTTTTTTCTAATGGAATGCCAGCGACCGAGCGGCTCTGCGTGCGTCTTCCTCGCCCTCCTCCCTCTCCTCTCCCTCCTCGCTCGCCCCAGCTCTCCCTCGCGCCGCTCGCTCCCTCCCCTTCTCCCCCCTCTCCCCGCTCCTCCCTCCGCCCGCCCCTTCCCCCCTCTCGGCTCCCTCGCCGCGGCTCTCGCGCCCGCGCCCCTCTCCTGCGCCCGGGGCTCGGCGCTCCGGCTCCCAGGCGGCCCGCGGCGCGGGGCGCGGGGCGCGGGCACGGGCGCGGGCGCGCGGCGGAGCGGCGACACTCCGCAGCGGCGGCGACACGGTGGCGGTGGCGCCGGGGAACGCCGGCTCCCCGCGCTCAGCCGCCTGCGCGTCCCCTTACTGACCTGGTGCCTGGGCCGGAAACTCACTGGCTCCCCCGGTCCTGCTCGGGCTCAAACCCACCCGAGCGTCCGCACCCTCCTCCTCCTCCCCGCCCCCACCCCCGCCCCGCGGCGGGCAGCTGCGCCCTCCAACCCCCACGGCCGCTGCCCCCGCCCCCAGAGCCGCGGGGTCTCGGAGGCCTGGAGCGGCCGAGGCCAGGCTGAGGGGCGCCCGATCCATCCGACCGTTAGGGGGGAGGGGGCGCAGTGGGGGGGAAGGGTCTGGACTCCAGGAAAATAATAAAATAAAAAGCGAGCCTGGTGGCCCGGGGTTGGAAGAGGACTCCACCCTGGGCGGGGAGCCGAACCCGGGGTGCCCCCTGCCTCCGGCATCTCTGGGCCCCCGCGCACCCCGCTGGCCCCGCGCGCACCTGCACACGGGGCCCCCCACGCGGAGCTCGAGAACTTTCCCTCGCCCCCGTGCGCCCCAGCCTCACAGCCCTGACGGTCTCCCCTTCCCTAGCCGGCTCGGGCGGCGGAGACTCCGCGGCCCGGACGCCGTCGCCGCCTCCTCGGAGGCCGGGGACCCTGCCCGAACCGCGCCGGAGGGATCGGGCGGGGGCGCCCCAAGACCGCCCCGCGCCGGGGCTGCGCGGCCGGCTGGGCTCTGGGATGCCGGTCCCGAGGCAGCTGGCGGCTTCCCGGCTCCCGAGGCTCCGCGCGGGGACCCCTCCTGCAGCCGGCAAGGGGGCGACGGATCCATCTGTCGGTGGGCCGGGCCCGCCGGCGTGCTTCGATCACGGAATTTACAATGAACGCCCAGAAGCACTGCCAAGGAGGCGTCTGGCTGGGACAGGGCTGAAGAAGTGAGGCTGCGGGCACGACGGGGCGCGGCGGCGGGGCGCCCTCACGGGGCTGGGCACGCGGGGGCCGCCCCGCACGCCGGGTCCTCCGCGCACACCAGCCCTCCTGCGGCCGGCGAGCGCGCGCGTGCACACTCACACACACACACACACACGGGGCCGCCTCAACTTTCCGCGCTGCCGAAACCGGATCCCGGCCGCGCGCAAGGTGTGTGTGGTCGCGCCTCTCGAGAGAGGCCTTTTCAGATCCCGAGGCTCGCGCTGGAAGTGGACTTGGGCGCCGGGCCAGGGCTCCCGCGCAGCCCCGGCCGCCGTGGCTCGCTGGCAAAGCTAGAGGGAGCAGCTTCCATCCGGCCGGTTTCGGCGCGAGCGCGGCTTCTCCCGGCTCCCCACGCCCCTTCCCTTTGGCGCGCCCTGGCCAGGGGGCGGTGGCCGGCGCTCACGGACTCTGGCAACGTGGTGGAGGGTCAGGGGATTGAAGCTGGCGAGAGCCCCCCGCCTGCCCTCCTGCCCCTCTGGTTGGAGGAAGTGACCTCACATCGGAGCAGGGCTCCTGGCTCCCTTCTCAAACCTGGCTTCAAACAGGTGGCCGTGGAAGGATGGAACACCACAGGCCATCCTGGGCAGGGGGTCCGGAGGTAGGAGCCTGGCCACTTTGCGGCCAGCACTTCGCTCCAGGGCACCCATTTGTGGTGGCCCACGTGTGGTGGCCCACACAAGACTTCCACCGACACCACTCCAGACCCCAAAAATACCGCTCAACACACCCCTCTCTGGTCCCCCACAAAAGCCTGGATTTTTTTTTTTTAAGATTTATTTGAAAAGGTTACACAGAGGAGAGGCAGAGAGAGAGTTCTTCCATCCAATGGTTCACTCCCCAATTGGCTGCAGTGGCCCAAGTTGTGCCAATCTGAAGCCAGGACTTCTGTCTGGTCTCCTGCGTGGGTGCAGGGGCCCAAGGACTTGGGCCATCTTCTACTGCTTTCCCAGGCCATAGCAGAGAGCTGGATCGGAAGTGGAGCAGCTGGGACTAGAACCGGCGCCCATATGGGATACTGGCGCTTCAGGCCAGGGCGTTAACCTGCTGCACCACAGCACCGGCCCCAAGCCTGGATTTTTTTTTCCACCTACTTGTACCGGAAGCTGAGAAAAAGGAAGAAAACACTGAAACAAATATAGAAGGGTGGAGACAGCAGCAGTGAGCACCCAGCTGGCTCCCCCTGAGTTCCCATGGGATTCTGGTAGCAGGAGAGGGGCTGGAGCCAGCCAAGACCAAGGACAGTGGGCGGCAGCAGCCACCACCCATGTCCAGCTTGTTGCGGCTGTGGGTGAGGGCACTCTGACCTAACACCTTCTCTTTCCTCCTGTCTGCACACAGGTCTCCCCGGACCCAGCCCCTCTGCTGACCCCACCCTCAACCTGAGCTTCTCTGGCCTAGGCATAGTCGTCAATGCATCCTGGGCTATTTCCTGAGCATCCACCATGAGAGAGGCGCCCCCTGGGCCAGAATCTGCAGACGATAACACACACAGGAACCCATCATGGCCATAAGCGGTTTACCCTCTGAGTGTCAATTATTTCATGGATAAAACAGGGATTGAAAACAAAACAAAATGGGACAGACATTTGGTGCAGCCATCAAGACGCTGCCTGGGACACCAGCGTTGGACTTGGGAGTGCCAGGGTTTGAGTGTGCTGACTGCAGCTTCCTGCTCACCCAGCCCTTAGGAAGGGGCCGCGATGGCTCAAGTGCTTGGGTTCCTGCCACCCACTCACTCCCATGAGAGTCCTGGATTGAGTTCCGGGCTCCTGCTTTTGATCTGGCCCAATTCCAGGTGTTGTGGGCATTTGGGAGGTGAACCTGCAGACGGCAGATGGCAGATAGCAGGTCTCTCCCTCTCTCTCCCTCTCTCTCTCTCCCCACCCCCCTGCCTTTCAACTACAGTAAACAAAATGTTTGGAAATAACAAACCCCTGGAGAAATTACATGAGAGTCTGCACTCAGAGCAGCTGGTGGAAGGGCTGGCTCCGGGAAAGTTAGTTACCCCTTCCCTCTGCAAGAGCAAATCATAGGACCGGCGCTGTGCGCAGTGGGTCAACGCCCTGGCCTCAAGCACTGGTTCGAGTCCTGGCTGCTCCTCTTCCAATCCAGCTCTCTGTATGGCCTGGGATAGCAGTGGAGGGTGGCCCAAGCGCTTGGGCCCCTGCACCCTCGTGGGAGACCCGGAAGAAGCTCCTGGCCCCTGGCTTTGGATTGGCTCAGCTCCAGCCATTGCAGCCATTTGGGAGTGAACCAGCGGATGGAAGACCTCTCTCTCTGTCTCCACCTCTCTCTGTAACTCTGTCTTTCAAATAAATCTTAAAAAAAAAAAAAAAGAGCAAATCACAGTGAAGAAGAGGTGGCGTCCCCACAGGTACAAGCAACAGCTGTTGGTTCACTGGTACCCTTTCACATACCCTCGGAAGCCTGCAGCTTGCATGGAGCTCTCCCAGGCTCCCAGGCTCCCAGGCTCCCAGGCACCCAGGCTCCCAGGCTCCCAGGCTCCCAGGCTCCCAGGCGCCCAGGCGCCCAGGCGCCCAGGCTCCCAGGCTCCCAGGCTCCCAGGCGCCCAGGCAGATGAGCCGCCTGCTCTCCCCAGCACAGATCCAAAAGCCTCTAACACCAGGGGCAGGGAGAGAGCACAGACGCTGGTCTTTCCTTTCTGGTCCCCTTTGTCTTGTGCAGTGGAAGGAGAGTGGAAGAGAAGAAGGGACAGCCCCAGAGTCCTTTCCCTCTGGTGGGTAGAAGAAGGCTGAGGGTTCCCTCGTGCCAGAGCATCAAAATCAACCAGGAGTGAGAAGACAAAAGGTGCCTCACCGGACCCCATAGATCCAGCAAGGAGCCCCGGGCCTGGTGGGAGATATGGAAGGTGCAGCCAGGGGTGCACGGCGCAGGACCAAGCATTGCCATCGTGGGCTCGGAGCAGGTGAGTGGCAGGAGGAGAATGGGGTTCTGGAAGACTGTGGAAAGCCGAGACCTAGTCTGGAGGTCTCAGCTGGAGGTGAGGAGGGCGCCAGGCTGGAGGTGACAGCCAGCCCGGCTGGGGGAGGGTGGACACAGATGAGTCAGCAGGATGTCGGTGATGGCTGGACACAGGGACAGAGGGGGAGGGTACGGGTGTCCACTGAGAGGGTGGCCGGGCCAGGGGAAAGTGGCTAGCCTGGACTTTCCAGGTGTTGTCATTGGCAAAACTAAGGAGTCACTAGCCTTGGGAGAAGACACTAGGGACGACTCATGTCACAAAGGAGAAGATGGGGGCGAGAGAAGCCAGTTAACTCGCCTCAGCTCACCAGCAGATCTGGGATGCACACTTAGGCCGGGGGGGGGGGGGGGGGGCCTGGGAGTTCAGGGTCTTACTGGTCCCAATCGTTAGCGTTCCGAGGCGGCACTCAGCAACCTGGTCGGCTTCTCTCTCTCTCTCTCTTTCTCTCTGTCTCCTAACAGCAGGGTGATCTCACCAACATTTCCCTGGCCCAGGATCACTGCAGATCGCCCCAGGCCCAGCCTGGAAGGAGCCAGCCAGCCTGGGAATACAGAACAGGCAGGAGCAAGGCCCCCTGGAGAGAGCATTGCCCTGGGGCAGAGTGGGCACTGGGGGGGGGGGGGGAGATGCACACTGCACTCAGGGGCCTTGATTGCACTAATTGATTTCAGTCAATGTGCTCAGTGCGGTCATCATCCTTTTTAGAGGTAGGGGAGGAGGGGGCTGGCTTTACTAAGCCTCTCCCCAGGGCCCCAGGGGCTTCTCTGCAGCCCCACCCATCCCATGGGGAGAGCCCCACAAGCCCCAGGTGCCCATTAGAGAGGGAGCAGCCTGCTAGCCCCTTGCCCCTGTTGGGGGGGGGGGGGAGGAAGAGATGCAGGTGCAGGGAACCTGCTCCTCCTCCGACAGGAAGTCATCAGTACCCCACAGCTCAGAGTGCCTGCTACACCCACCATCTCCAGCGCCCTGACTCCTGGGAGGTAGGTGTGGCAGCATTAGCTTCCCTCCTAAACCAACAAACCCCCGCTTAAGGCAGCCCATGCCATGGTCAAGGTCACCACACTGCAGCCAGCCAGGTGGCAGAGCCCGGACTCAAAAGTGGTCTTCCAGCCGGTGCCATGGCTTAACAGGCTAATCCTCCGCCTTGCGGCGCCGGCACACTTGGTTCTAGTCCCGGTCGGGGCGCCGGATTCTGTCCTGGTTGCCCCTCTTCCAGGCCAGCTCTCTGCTATGGCCCAGGAAAGCAGTGGAGGATGGCCCAAGTCCTTGGGTCCTGCACCCGCATGGGAGACCAGGAGAAGCGCCTGGCTCCTGGTTTCGGATCAGCACGATGCGCCGGCCGCAGCGGCCATTGGAGGGTGAACCAACGGCAAAAAGGAAGACCTTTCCCTCTGTCTCTCTCTCACTATCCACTCTGCCTGTAAAAAAAGAAAAATAAAAAAGGTCTTCCACACTGCACCCAGTCCTGCTCCCAGGCCCAAAAGAAGCATCCCATCCTGTGGGAACAGCCAGGCCTCTCTACTACGTCCTGCACAGGAGAGAGATGGTGGAAGGCAAAGAGAAGGCACCCAAGGTTTCCCCAGAGATCCCATTCCTCACCTACCCTTCTCCTGAGCAATCAGAAACCTAAAAACCCCCTGCACATTGCCTGGCCTCTTCCCGCTGCCCTGACTACACCCTGCTCCATCTGTGGTTGGCACCGCGTTAGCCACGCCCCAGCCTCATCCTGATGCCAGGACTGCGCTTGGCAGACCCCAGCTGCCTGGAACAACCCCCACAGCCTCCCTCCTGCAGACACACACATGCGCGCGCGCACACACACACACACCAGCGCTCGGGTATTGGCTATCTGCCAGGTTACCCAAGGTCAAGGCAAAATCAGGGGAGTGACTGCTTCTGCCAAGCCGTGGGGAGCCGGCCCCTGCTGCCTGGTGCCCTCCAGGAGCCCTCTCAGCCCTGGGTTCCCTGCAGGGGCCGTGTCTTTATTTAGCCGAGCTCAGCAGGTGGGAGGGGCCTCTGCCCTGGGTCTGAGATGGACTGTTCACTCAGAGGGCCTGCCTCATCTCAGGGTCTGGAGGGCAGCTCAGAAGGGGTTTGGGACGGAAGATGGAGCCCTGACTGGCTCGCGCCCAGGTAAAGGGAAGCATACCTTCCCACAGGAGGAGACACGGAGGCCTTGGGACCGCACTGCGCGTGCCCCTCAGTGTCTGGACTCCTTGCCCCACCCAAAGCTCCAGGCCCCTCCCCATTGCCACATCCCCAGAGGCTGGCACGATAACAGGTGCTCAGAAAAGGTTAGCCGACAGCACCCCAGCACAGGCGCTTGGGCTCAAGGCCACTGAGCCTGGCTCCCACCACCCATCCACGTGCCTGGCGCTGCTGGGATCCAACTCACCCATCACCTAAACATTTCTCGTCCCCTCCCACCCCCGCCGCCTTCGGCTCTCCTTAGGAAGAATTGATAAATCTGACCAGAGGATTTCTCGCCATTTAAGTCCTTCTGATTCAGCCCAGATTGGCTTATGTGCCTGACTTTAAAGTCTAATGCTATACAGGCTTAGCACAGTAGTGGGCGTCAGATTCGTCGATCCTCAAGACCAACTGCCTGGTTCTTACGTGTGGGCGGGGTGATTTCCCTCCCCCACCCTCTGGTCAAGTCACCCCAACAGCCGGAAGAAGCCGAGGGGCTTAAGTTGGGGTGCAGCAGGTTAAGCCCCCACATGTAGTGCCTCATGCCTACCTCGGAGTCAGCTCTGGGTTCGAGTCCCAGCTACTCTGGCTCCCTGCTAAGGGACCTGGGAAGGCAGCAGATGCTGGCCCTAATCCTTGGAGCCCTGCTACCCATAGAGGAGACCCACGTGGAGTTCCTGGCTCCTGGCTTTGGCCTGGCCCAGCCCTGGCCGTTACAGCCATTCTGGGAGATGTGTGTCTGTGTCTGTGTGTGTGTTGTGTGTGTGTGTCTTCCCTGTCACTTTGCCTTTCAAATAAACACACAGAATAACCACATCTTCAAAGAGAAGCTGAAACTTTCGTTCCACCCTCCTGATGACGACAAAGGCATAGCCCACAGGCACCTGGCAGCAGGGCCGGGCCAGCAGGCGCCTCTTTTAAGGGACACAAACCCTCTGCAGCCACAGCCCCTCCCCAGGGGGGGAGGGGTTCTGATCAGAGAACAAGGTGCAGCCGGTGGTGCACCCACCCCCAGCCAGCACCGCCCTGTGTCCATTCCCCTGGCGTCCCCATCGCCGGGAACTTTCCAGCCAGTGGGTGCAGGCTGCAAGTTTGCCAATGAACCAAGCGGACCCTTACCTCTCAGCCCACGGCCACAAGGGCAGCTTAGGAGGGCTCTAAACAGCCTTAGCAAAGGGCTAATCGATTTATCCTGCCTGTCAGTACCTTGCTTTCCAGAACCAGCAAAACTGATAATGGTCCTTTTTTTTTTTTTTTTTTTTTTGGCAATCAATCTCAATCAGTTATTGAATTCTTCCATAGCTTTTTGTTCCTCCTCTCTGACACATGCACATTTTAAAGACAGGCAGGATGATGGCTGTCTAGTGGGAGAAAACAGGAGACGTCGTGAGACGCACGCAGAAGGTAAGCGTGCTGGCTCCCGCCACTCCCTCGCCCTGCGTCCATCACAGCTGAGACTTCTCGATGCAGGGCCCCAGGCGGCTACAGGAGCCACCTATTGCACTTGCCCTGGGTGCTGGCTCCATGGATTTTGACCCGCCCAGTCTGGGGTCTGTGGCGCTGGGGGCTGGCTGACACTGTGAGAATCTAGTGCGGGTGTCCCTACGGCTCTTCAGGAAATGGAGAGCTTCCCACCTCCCTTTGGGGGACAGACAGGGAGGGGGCTTGTGGGAGAAGACTTGCCGGGCCAAGAAAAACCAGCAGCCCCGTGGGAGCCAGCAGCTAATTAGGACAAACGCGGCTTCTGCAGGGTTTCTGGCTCCCGACAACCCTGCGGGCCACAAGGCCTTGCTCACCACCCTTGCTGAACCTCCCTCCCCAGACACTCCATCCATCACGCTCCCTGGACCCAGGACTGAACGTGGGACTGGGAGTGAGAAAGCCCCCCGCCCGCCGCTGCCACGAGGAGGAGCCGGGAGTGGGGAGGCAGGAAGCCACGGCTGATGCTGCACTTGCTAATGAGCACTCCGGGAGGCCTTGACTGGTCTGCACAGGTGCGAACGAGCGAGCCAGCTAGCGTGAGCCAGCCACGAGCCACGCTGCTGCTCGGCAGCCAGCCCAGCCCCACCACCTTTGCAGGGCCTGGGGGGTCTCCGAGTGCAGGAAGGAGTCCCCTGCCCCTTCCTGGGCCTGTCCCATGCAGAGTTCAGGTTAGCGCCTCCTTCTCCACCTCCCTTCCCCAGTCATCAATGGAACAATCCACTGATCATGTACTGCACTGGAGCCGGCTCTGGAGTAGACCCCGAGACAGAAGATCTAGAAGACATCACCTCTCTCTTCAATGGGACAGGATCCGGGAGCTACCAGCCTAGGAGGGCATGGATCAAAGGAGAACTCTCTGCAGCCTGCAGAACTTGGTGCTTGGCACATCAGAGAGTCCTCTGGCGGAACCTCCAGGCCCGGGACAGGACATCCGTCCCACCTAACTCTGGAGCCACCAGCCACGGCAGAGAACCAAGGAATGGCCTTGAGGCTCGGGTTACTGCTGGGCCTCAAGGGAGTACAGCGTTCAGGCACAGCTAGCGTTAGCTGAACACTTACTATGTGCCCAGTCCCTTCCTCCTGAATGAACGCCAGCCCAGGGAGATCAACAGAATTGTTAGCCCCGGTTAATATGTGAAGATAATAAAAGATGAAGTTCCTAATATATATGATAATAAAGAGCTGGTCCAAGGTTCTTCATAATCTTCAATTAGGAAAATCTTAGAGCAGGAAATTGACTGCAGAGCTGTCCTGTCTCCAAATCCTGTTTGTTGGCTTCACCACCAAGCCCTGCGACTCCCCGGAGCCACTCACACACACGCACGATCCACAGCCCCAAAGGCTGGGTTCTCAGCCTGGTTCTGCCACGCCCATCTATTATCCATTTTCATTGGTGGACAGAACAGCGCCTCGTCAACTGTAAGCACCTCCACTATTACCCGACAAAAACCGTGTGTATTAGAATTCCCAAGGGAGGAGGCAGTGGCACCTGCAGGAGGGACACACCCAGCCCCTCTGAGACATGTGGCTGGTGTACCTGAAGCAGACCCCGCCACCAACCACGGGGCCCAGCCTGCTCTTCCTCCGTGGCCCAGATGGCTGCGGCTCTTCAGCCACCGGCTCACGTCTGTCTGTCTTTCTCCTGCAGAGGTTCTCACGGGATTTCTCCTAAGCGGGACAGCTACATCGACAAACTCCCTTGCATCACCTGTGACCAGCACAGAGCGGGTATCTGGCCTGCCAACAGCGGCTCCTGGTCTCCCTCGCTCCTGCTCCAGCTTGCACCCCGGCAGTCCACCCCCACCCCCCACTCCAGCCTCCCGGACTCCACTCTGTCGCTGGACTCCTGGTCCAGGCATCCCCCAAAGTGCTCAGCACACGTCTTCCCCTTCTCCAAGCCTCAGCCTTCATCGGAGCCTTGCCTTGCGCCCAGAACAGCCTCCCACCTCTCCGCCTGTCAAAATCCTCCCTGGATACACACGAAATGTCAACCGCAGTTATCTCGGGGTGATGAGATTAAAGATTATCTCCATCTCCTTCCTTCCAATGCCTTCTATTTGGAGATCTGCGGGAATGAGCACATGTTATTTCTATAATCAGAAAAAACACAATGAAGTCATGCCTCAAGTCTCCACCCTCCCGTGAGCCCCTCCTCACCATCCCGGGGCACAGAAATTCTATGGCTCTTAGCCCTGTCTTCCATGGCCGTATACGCCCCTCGGCTTGCTGTGTGTGAACATCAGACGTCTTCACCCACACCGCAAGCTTCCTGGGTGCAGGGAACACCTTCCAGGAGGGGCCTTCAAAGAGCTCATGGAAATGCGTGCTATGGAAAAAACTGCGGGGGCCAGCTGTGTGGCGTAGCGGGTAAAGCCACCATCTGATGCCAGCATCCCACATGAGCACTGGCTTGAGTCCTGACTGCTCCACTCCTAATCCAGCTCCCTGCTAATGCGCCTGGGGAAAACAGCAGAAGGTGGCCTCTGCACCTGTGTGGGAGACCAGCTCCTGGCTCCTGGCTTTGGCCTGGTTCAGTCCTGGCTGTTGCGGCCATTTGGGGAGTGAACCAGCGGATGAAGGATCTCTCTCTCTCTCTCTCTCTCTCCATATCCCTCTCCCCACACTCTCTCTCTGTAACTCTGGCTTTCAAATAAGTAAGTAAATTTTAAAAATGCATGGATTTCAAACTTTCTTTGCACCAAAATAAACTGATCTCTACTATCCATGTTTCCACGGACTTGTTGAGTGTCCCCGTGCACAACTCTGCATGGTTCCTGGCGTCCACCAAGCACCGAGTGAATACAATCATACTCAGATCTCCGTGGAGACCGGCTCCAAGACCCCACAGACACCCAAATCTCCCCCATGCTCAGGTTCACTTAGTGTTTGCCTGGAGCCCATGCACCTCCTCCCACACACTTGGAAATCATCTGGCAATGACTTCCAACATCTAATACAATGTACATGCTGTGCAAACAGTTGTTACACTGCACTGGTTAGGGAAAGACAACAAGAAAGGCTGTAGGTGTTCTGTTCAGACTTCATCTTTTTAAAAATTCCTTCCATCCAGGGTGGGCTGAACCCACAGAGGCGGAGCCCACGTGCACGCGTGGAGACCCGGCTGTCCTCGTTGGCTACAGAGGGGATGGCCATGACCCCGGTGCACCTGACAGTGGCCTGGGCAGGCAGAGTTCTGGAACCTTAGAGTTGATACAACCCAAGGCTCCAGTCCACACTTGCTGCTAGGGACATCCAAGTTGGCTCCAAATCAGATTCTCCATCACCCTCCCTCCCGGAGCTGTCACACAACGCAAGCGAAGCTGAACAAAGCGATTCAGCCCAACAGCCCAGAACCCACGGCCCCTGTCACCCTGCCCAGTGCCATAACCACTGACCCGCAGCTGCCACTCTGAGACCTTATTAATAGCCGTTTCTCTCCCCAGTCCGCGGCTGGACATGGCTTGCCGGGTTAATAATTTGTTCATTAGGCGCCTAATGAATTACTTGTTAATTGCTAACTTGATGAACAGCCAGCAGTCCCCATCTGCCTGGAGAAATGGCAGCAGATAACCGCAGAAGCTGGCCA
Organism: Lepus europaeus; assembly: GCF_033115175.1. Lineage (NCBI taxonomy): Eukaryota > Metazoa > Chordata > Mammalia > Lagomorpha > Leporidae > Lepus > Lepus europaeus. The sequence goes on along the minus strand of NC_084834.1, from coordinate 15,428,063 downwards.
GGCCCCAGGGGCTGGAGAGCTGGGGACCTGCCTCTGGGGAGGATGGTGGCTCTTGGGGGGAAGAAGTCTGTCCCAGCCACAGCCCTGGAGTGCAGCCGCCTCCCCCGGGAGTGACATCCCCTGGGTGGCTACTTCTTGCCTGACCACCCAGATCTGCCTCTCCCGGGTCCTTCCAGACCCTCCAGTGTCCCTCCCTTGTGACTTTCTTTTATTTTTGTTTTCTCTGAGCTTCTACCACTTGAAGTCAGCGTCTCTCCATCTGAGCCTTTGGCGGGCAGGTCCTTTCTCCCCCTCAATCTGACCTCCCATCTGGAAGGCAGCTACGATGTCCCCGTGGGCGCTTGAGCTCCCTGAGAGCCGAAACCACATCCTCCTCCTTCATGCTCGTGTCTCTGGTACCCAGCACAGCACCTGGCTCCTGAGAACGCAGCGGACGCACTCTTTGCTGCGCAAGCCTGCATGTGGACTGCCATAATGACACACCGCCAGCCAGGCGGCTTATGTAACAGACACTCATTTTCTCATGGTTCTGGAAGCCGGAGGCTCTAGATCAAGGGGCCAGCATGGTGGGAGTCTCCCAAGCCTCTGTCCTTGGCTTGCTCCCTGTGTCCTCCCATGGTCCTTTGTGTACCTGCACCCCTACCCCCCGGCCAGAATTAGTTCATTGATTTGCAAGACAGAGAGAGAGAGAGAGAGAGAGAGAGAGATCTCCCCCACTTGCTGCTTTACCCAACCCCCCAAATGCTGGCATCAGCCGGGGCACAGTTGAGTCTGAAGCCAGGAGCTGGGAGCTCCATCCAGGTCTCCCACATGGGTGGCAGGGGTCCAAGTACTTGAGCCATCACCTGCTGCCTCCCAGGAAGCCAGACACAGGAGCTGGAGCCAGGAACAGAACCCAGGTATGCCAACGTGGGCCACGACCGTCTTAACTGCTCAGGCCAAGGGCCCCACTCTTCTAGCGTCCAAATCTTCCTCTTCTAAGAACGCCGGGTACATCGGGCCCACCCCAGCCACCTGCTCTTAACCACTTCTTCAAAATACCCACCTCCAGATACAGCCACTTCCTGAATCACTAGGGGTTGGCATTTCAACACGTGGACTTCGAGGGGGCCCCATTCACCCTCTAACCACTTCCCCACCTACAACGCCCACTGGATGGTGGCCACAAGCTCCATGTTCGGGGCCTCCTGCGACCTGGGTTCCCGATCCTGCACAGACCCCCGACAAACCCTCTGCCAGAGACTTTAAGGCAAACCCCCTCCCTCTCCATCATGTCAGCTCCCAGATCCTTAATGGCGCCATTATTTCTGAAATCACTTTCAAGCAGCCCTGAATGGAGATGATGATTTCTAGCATTTGCATAGCAATTTTTTCTTATCAGAGCCCGGTCTGTTGCATCCTCCCAGTATCGCTGGGCGGGAGGAAGAGGATGGAGAATTGACCTGAGAAGCAGTTAGTCAACTTTCTCAAGACAAGCTACGTAGACAGCATGGCCCCCAGGACTCTTCTGGGTGAGCCCCTGTAGGATGACCCCCTGGCATTGTCTTCCCTGTGTCCAGGCACCCACCCAGGGCCAGGCACGGAGCAGCCATTGGTGTCAATGTTAACGGCGCAGCCAGAAGTCAGGACCACCGCCCAGCTGCCCAGACTCCCTCAGGCAAGATCAGCCCTAGGACCAAGTGGGCAACCTGCTCAGCATCTGAGCTGCCCACACCAGGCCTGCTCTGCCCTCAGGGCCCTGCAGGCCAAGGAAAACAAGTTTGGAGGGGCCACTGCCGTGGCACAGCATGTTAAGATGCTTGTCTGCAGTGCTGGCATCCCATATGGGTGCAGGTTCGAGTCCCAGCTGTCCCACTTCTAATCCGGCTCCCTGCTGATGCGCCTGGGAAAGCAGCAGAGGATGGCCCAAGTTCCTGGGCCCCTGCACCCACGTGGGAGACCCAGATAAAGCTTCTGGCTTCTGGCTTTGGCCTGGCCCAACACCAGCCATTAAAGCCATCTTGGGAAGTGAACCAGCAGATGAAAGATATCTGTGTGTGTGTGTGTGTGTGTCGCGCCCTCTCTCCCTAACTCTGACTTCCAGGTAAATAAATACATCTTTTAAGAAAATAGAAAACAAATTTGGAAACCTATCTATTACTTCCACATCTCTACCAGTGACAAGGAAAACTGTTTATAGTACAATTGCAAAATGATTTCACATTGCATTTATTTTTATCGCTTTCGATCACAGATATTTTAGAAGCTGCCTCACGTGGGGACAATGCTTCCAAGTGGAGGAGGATGCAATACCCATTTGACAGCCAAGTAAAGCAAGGCAGAGAGAAGTCACACACCTGCCAAAGGGCCAGCATCGCGGCACAGCAGGTGCAGCCACTGCCCGCGGCACCAGCATCCCATATGGGCACCAGTTCTAGTCCCGGCTGCTCCACTTCCCATCCAGCTCTCTGCTATGGCCTGGGAAAGCAGCGGAGGATGGCCTGAGTGCTTGGGCCCCTGCACCCATGTGAGAGACCTGGATGAAGCTCTTGGCTTCAGCCTGGCTCTGCCCTAGCTGTTGCTAACATTTGAGGAGTGATCTAGGTTGTGTGTGTGTGTATGTGTGTCTTAACTCTGCCTTTCAATAAATAAATAAATCTTAAAAAGAAAAGCAGGTGCCTGTCCACCATAGTGGAGGGAGCTGGTTTATGAGCGGGGCCTCGATTCCCTGCTCTGGAACCTCCTCTCGGTCTCCAGATTTGTGCCGAAGGGACCCCCTCAGGGAATGGGCCGGAGATCCCACAGCTGCCGTGTGCCGACGCTGGGGCTTTGAACGTTGTGGAGCTGAACCATCACAGTCCCCGGTGCCCCCAAGGCCCGGCCCTGCCCCTCTGCCTGTCCCAGGATGCTCGTCCTCCTGTTGATGCTGTCATCTGGCTGCTAACAGCTCTTGAGCGCACAACCCTGGTTGCGCCTTTGACCAGCAGCCTCAGTGACGTCAGAGGCAGAGGAGGGAGGGGAGGTGCGGGGATGGAGCCGCGAACGTCACGCTCACCATCACCCTGCAGCATGGTGGTGCCCGAGTTGACCGGGCCTGGCTCCCAAAGCTGGGCCTCGCTGGATCACAGGCGCTGAAACACGGGAATGGATAAGTGAGCCAAGGCTTCCTACCGGCTCAGCTCCACAAGGAGAAGGCAAACACAGGGGCCAGAGTTCGACACAGCAGTCAAGACGCTGCTTAGAAAGCCCACCCCCACACCAGCGTGCCTGGGTTCAAGTCCCCGCTCCGGCTCCTGAGTCCAGCTTCCTGGAATGTGTGCCCTGGCGGGCAGCGGGTGGTGGCTCAAGGAACTGGGTCCCTGCCCCCACAGGGGACACCCAGATAGAGTTCCAGCTGTTGGCTTCAGCCTGCTCAACCTTGGCTGTTGCAGGCATTTGGGGAATGAACCAGCAGATGGAAGACCTCTCTCTCTCTCTCTCTCTCTCTCTCTCTCTCTGCCTTTCAAATAAAACAAATAAACTTGATGACACACGCCTTCCAACCTGTCCCACCACCTCCTCACTTCCTCCCTTCTTCTCTGACAAGCACAGGTACCCCTGGCCAGACCCCAGCCGGGACCCTGGACGTGGGGGTGGCAGTGGCCCACCACAGCTGAACTCAAACTCGGGTGCTCTCCCTCGCTGGGGCTCCGGCTCGCCTCCAGCCAAACTCCCTCCACTCCCCTCCTCCCCGCCTCAGGCTGATTTGGAGTCCTGGACCCACACGGGTGCCTCCGTCTCTTTCATTGCCACCCCTCCCGCCATGGGGTCTTTCCCAGACCCTTACTGCTGGCGGAGCTGGTGCCAGTGATTCTCCTGCCCTGGAGGTCAGTCCTGGGAGTCCCGGGGGAGCAGGGGAACTGGAAAGCCACTTGACCTCCCGTGAGGACAGCAGGAGAGGGAGCCGCCTCTCCACAGCCTGCAACAGACATGGCATTGCTCCCCTTTCCAGAAAGTTCATGTTCAGACCACGCTGGCTTGGAGAGAGGCCCGCGGCTGCCCGCTTCCCGGTGCCCAGGAGACGAGGGAGCCGTCTGCAGGAAGCAAGGTGCTCCCGGGACACTAGAGCCAGGTCAGGACACAGCAGGTGGCATGTCCATGGAAGGCCACCAGGGCCAAGAGAAGCCCAGCAGGCAATGTCCCTCCCTGCCTGCTGCCTTGGGCCTCTCCCCAGGACAGAGGAAGAGCTGGCCTCCTGGGAGACACCTCAGCCTGGGGCAGGGACTCTCAGCACCAGGGCACTCCAGCTCCCAGTGGGGAGGCAAACAAGGCTGTTGCTTTAGCAGCTTTTGGAGAACTCAAGGTGTTGCCAGGCTGGGCGGCAGACCTCGCAGGGTTGACTCCTGGAGCACTGCAGGCCACCCAGCCACTCAGTGAGCTTGGGGAGCCGCCCTTGTCAGGACTGGGCCAGGCTGGAGCCAGGAACTTTATCCGGGTCTCCCAAGGTGGGTGGCAGGGGCTCAAGGACTTGGGCCATCCTCCGCTGCTTTCCCAGGCCCATTAGCAGGGAGGTGGAGCAAAAGTGGAGCAGCCAGGACTCCAGGGACTCCAGCCAGTGCTCCTGTGGGAGTGGCTTAACCCTCAGGCCATCACCGGCTCTTCAAATGCAAAGGAGGACCCTGAAATCCCCCAGCAACCAATACCCCCACCTCCCCACAGGGGCCAGAGACCTGCCCCCACCCCCGCCCTACCCACCTGACACCCTTGCCCAGGAGGGCTTGGCTCTGCTGTATTATGATTATTTAACATTGAAAGAACAATCCTGGGCAGGCAGTTGGCCTGGTGGTTAACCAGGTAAAGGTGCCTACAGCCCACACCGACAAGTGCCTGGGTTCCAGGCTGCTTCTGCTTCTGTTACAGATCCTGGCTGGGTGTTCAAGCAGCTGGGTCCCTGCCACCCAGGGGGAGACCCGGATTGGAGTTCCCGCCCCTGCCTCCGGCCTGGCCCATTCCCCGCCAAGTGGAAATTTGGGGAGTGAACCAGCAGATGGGAGAGCTCGCTCGCTCTCCCTCCTCCCAAAATAATAATAACAATTTTAAAAATTATAGACACACCGCACAGGAAGTTCTAAAAACAGCTCGGAGAGTGTCCTGGGCCCTTTGCCAAGTTACCCTTAACAGTCACAGTTTACGTAAAAACGCACAGGGAACAGCGTGTCTGCGAGGCTCTGGGTCCCACACACGCAGATCCGCCGACCAACACCTGCCTGGGGGCCAGAGCTGCTCCGGCATCACAATGACGTCCCTCCCGCCTCCAGCCCCAGTCTCCGGCTATCACGCATGTGGTTCCCATCTCTGTCGCTTTGCTTTGCCGTTTCCAGTCACTCCCTCCCCTGAGAAACCACCCCAAGGCTGAGCAGAGAACCAGGCAGAGCTGGTGAGGGCAGGCCCCTGGGGCGGACGCAGGGAGCCCAGCCTCACTCACATCCCTGCAGACACCCCGTGTCCCTGGGGCCTCTACCCCAGCCCAGTTCTCATCTGCCCGTCTCCTGATGCTCCATTGTCCCCTTTCACTTCCCTGGACCGGCGGTGGTCACCAGCCGAGCCCACTCCCCCAGGAGCGGCTCTGCTCTCTGCTGCCCCCGTCAGGGAGTTTGCGGCTCAACACATCCGGGCTGCAGGATTTTAATTTGCGAATCTCCCCAGTCATGCTTCTCCCATACCGTGCCTACATAATTCATTTTTATTGCCTAAATATAGGGCTTAATATTGGTCCCTGTTAAACTTCATCTTGTTTGTTTCAGGCATCATTTCAGCTTGTCAGGATGTTTTCAAATCTTTAGCTCGCTCTCTCTCTGGATCTCAATTACGCCTTCTAACTGTCATCTAAAAATTTGATCATCCTGCTCTGTCTGTCTTCATCCACGTCACGATGGAGCCGTGGAGCTGATCAGGGCTTAGGACAGGGTGCAGGAGGGCATCCTGGGAGCCCGCTTCCAGACCGGGGAGGCAGGCTTGAGATTCCAGGCCACACAAGGCCATGCTCAGGCGCTGGCCAAGCGGGGTAGCGAGGCCTCCTGAGCCTGTGAGTCTAAAAGCTTATATTTTTCTTTTCTTTCTTTCTTTCTTTTTTTTTTTGACAGGCAGAGTGGACAGTGAGAGAGAGAGAGAGACAGAGAGAAAGGTCTTCCTTTTGCCGTTGGTTCACCCTCCAATGGCCGGTGCGCTGTGGCTGGCGCACCGCGCTGATCCGAAGCCAGGAGCCAGGTGCTTCCTCCTGGTCTCCCATGCGGGTGCAGGGCCCAAGCACTTGGGCCATCCTCCACTGCACTCCCGGGCCATAGCAGAGAGCTGGCCTGGAAGAGGGGCAACCGGGACAGAATCCAGCGCCCCAACCAGGACCAGGACCCGGTGTGCCAGCGCCGCAAGGCAGAGGATTAGCCTATTGAGCCGTGGCGCCAGCCAAAAGCTTGTATTTTTCTATCACACCCAAGTTCCAGGGGCTTAGTCCCCACACACTCAACCAAGGCTCTGACTGCCAGGCACCCCCAGGAGCACCCAGGGGTGCCTTCCTTGAGAGCACAGGGCTGCTCCCGGTACGGAAGGCAGATACACAGAGGCTGGCTCGGCGGGCTAGCCTGTCCACAGATCTGGGCTTGATTTGCAGAGGCTGGGATGGTGAGGCGGACACCACAAAACCCGCCGGGGACCCAGCACTGCCCCTCAATCCGAAAGACAGAGATTTGCTCCAAGGCCCTGGGTCACTGCGGCTCCAGGAGTAACCAGGCACGGATGACACACGAAACCAGCACCAGCGTCCCCCCTGGCGGCCCCGGGGAGGGGGTCGCCGCTCTGCCCAGCCAGCTCACTCCAGCGCTGTGAGAACGGGGTCCGTGCCGCTTTGCAGGCTGAGGACAAAAGTGCAGACCCGAGAGAGGCGGAGCCCGCAAGGCCGCCGGCCGCACCCAGGCCCTCGCGTGCCCCTGGATGGCATGGGGCAAGGTGGCTGCTCACCGCCGGCGTGAGTGCCCTGTTACGCTGATTGGCCAATCAAAAGGCTGTCAGGAGGAAAGGGAGGCTCGATCGGCTTTGTTCTCGGTGAACTCACACTGGCTGCCGGCAATCACCTTCCTTTCCCAAAAACTCACAAATCATCCGTTCCAGTCACCTGCCTTGGCGTTTGGCCAAGAATCCACATGGAAATGGCTGAATAATCATCTCCAGAGGTAGAGAAAGTTCCAGGCTGCGAGGACCTGCTGCACCCGAAGCCAGCCCCTCCCTGCTGTCCCACCCACCACCCACCACCCTCAGGGGCCCCTGGAACCTGGGCCAGCGACCACCGGGATCGGACCTGTCCCTGCCCCTCTCCCCAGAGCTGACAGATGTCTTCATGTCCCCGTGATCGCGACCGGGGCTCAGCGGCGTGGGATGGCGGGGAACGGGCGAGTGGGGAGTGCGCCCGGCAGGCTCTGACCCATGCGGCAAGCACACCTCCATCTGTCAGCCGGCCCGCCCTGCCTGGGGAGCTCACGGTGCTGCCACTGCAGATGTTCAAACGCGCTTGTGTGCCGGCACCACAAAGGCACAGTTTTCTACAGAGGAATTCATTCCAAGGCTTAGACGCGAGTCTGATCAGAGTTCTAGTGATGAAAGTTGAGCCATGCACCAGAGCCCCTCCCTCAACCCTTCAGTTCCGGCCTGGCCACAAGGCTTCAGTGTCAAGGTCATCCTGTCCTCCTCCCTCTCCTCACCAGCAAGGCCTTGGACGGTCAAGGGTCCAACCTTGCCTGGTCGCAAATGCGAAGCCAACTTGATCTCTTGGGTAAGCAGGCGACTTCGAAATCCAGCTCTCAAAATCCAGTGTGGCGCAGAGGCTTAAGCCAGCGAGGCCAGCAGCCCATACGAGCCCTGGAGCAAATCCTGGCTGCTCTGCTTCCGATCCAGCCCCTGCTAATGCGCCAGGAAAAGCAGCAGAAGATGGCCCAAGGACTGGGGCCCTGCACGCATGAGGGAGACCAGGATGGAGCTCCTGGCTTTGTCCTGGCCCAGCCGCAAGCATTGCAGCCATTCTAGAGACATGAACCAGTAGACGGAAGATGTCTCTCTCTTTTCTCCCACTCTCTCTGTCACTCTTCCAACTAAATAACATAAATCCTGGGGGAAAAAGAAGAAGAAGAAAAGAAATCCAGCTCTTGGGACATCACGCTGCACCCTGGCAGGTTCCTGGGTCAGAGACACCAGCAAAGCTGGAAGAGACGGAAACAGCCCCGCAGATCCAGCTGCCGCTTCTGCACGCGAGGAAGCCGAGGCTCCAGAGTGACTTGCACGAGCTCGGTCGAACAGCTCCAGAGCCAGGGTGGGGCTGGGTTCTCCTGATTTACTGTGGGGCCACTTATGGAGGCCAGGCCCCGCCCATAGCACAGAAAGCACTTTCTTATCTTCTTTTTTAAAAAAAAAAAATAATAATAATTATTTGAAAGGCCCCAATGGCCAGGGTTGGGTCAGGCCAAAGCCAAAGCCAGGAGCCTGGAACTCCTTCCAGGTCTCCCAGGTGGGTGGCACGGGCCCAAGGACTTGAGTCAGCTGCCGCTGCTTTCCCAGGCCATTAGCAGGGAGCTGGATGGGAAGTGTAGGAGGCCAGACGAACTGGCGCCCATCTGGGATGCCGGTGAAGCAGACGGCGGCTCAACTCACCGCGCCACGCACGAAGCCACCCACCCCCAGCGGTTTCTAATTTTCACAGCAAGTATCTGGGGCGACCGTCATCAGCATGGCAGGCAGCAGGTAGCGGACTGGTCGGCCCCAGGCTACCGGAACAGAAAACAGCCGAGGGGGACGTGCAGCTTCCTCCTGAGAGAGCCCAACCTCGGGCAGAAGCGAGGGAGTCTGGGTGGCACCGGGTGTCCCCGCAGGGGAAGTCTTCAGAGCCACCTGCTGGAATGGCCCTGCTTAACTCAGCATGGCCCTGCACCGCACGAGCAGCAAGGAGCCGTGTGGCCAGCGATCAGCAAACTCGGGCCCAGAGGGAAGGAAGCAACACGGGGGAGCAAGGAGAACATTCCCAGAGCTACCCGCCTCCTCGGGGCACTGGGCCAGCCGGAGGTCACAGTCCCTGGCTGGTGTCCTGCTGTCTGTCCACCCCATGTCCGCTCTTCTGGATCTACAGGGTGGGATGATGGGAGGGACTGAGGGACCCCAGAGAGCGTGTCATGGCTTGGAGGTGGCTTGTCCCCCCAGAACTCAGGTGAGCACGGGGGTCGGGGGTTGGCCTAGGAGATGCGACACCTGAGTCTCACACCAGGATCTCCGCTTTGAGTCTCGCCGCCAGCTCCCAATTGTAGCTTCCAGCTGATGCACACCCTGGGAGGCAGCAGGTGAGGGCTCGGGGAGGTGGGTCCCTGCCACCCACGCAGGAGACCTGGATGGAGCTCGGGCCTTCCGGCGTGGGCCTGGCCCAGCCCTGCCTGCTGCAGCTATGTAGGGAATGAACCAGCAGACGGAAGCTCTCTCTCTTGTCTCTGTCTCTCCCCAGTCCCCTCTCTCGGAAATGAATGAATGAGTTAAAATCCATCCTGTTCCGGCAGGGCCTAGCCAGGGGAGTTCGGGTCATAGCGGTGCAACACTCTGGATGGATGTGGTTCTCGTGGGCGGGGATTGGCTGTGCCGGGAGCCGAGGCAGCCACTCAGGCTTCCTTTTCTAGCACAAGACCCTCCCAGGGTCTGCACCACAAACTGCAGCCAGAACCACGAGCCAGACCGGACCTCTTGTCTTCATAAAGTACCCGGTCTTACGTGCTCTGTTACAGCAACGGAAAATGCGAGAAGCGACAGGGGTGTTCGCTCCCGGGGCTCCAGCTCCATACAACGCACTCCCACATCGAACTACCTGGTTTTAACACCTGTCTCTACCTTCTGACTCCAATTTCCTGCTAAAGCAGACCCTGGGAGGCAGCAAGTGGATGGCTCAAGTGGTGGGGTCTCTGCCACCCACTTAGAAGACCTGGACCGGGGCCAGCGCTGTGGCTTAGTGGATAAAGCTGCCTCCTGCAGTGCCGACATCCCAAATGGGCACCGGTTCGAATCCTGGCTGTTCCACTTACGATCCAGCTCTCTGCTACGGCATGGGAAGGCAGTAGAAGATGGCCCAGTGCTTGGGCCCCTGCACCCATGTGGGGGACCCAAATTTGAGTTCCTGTCTCCTGGCTTCAGACTGGCCCAGCCCTGAGGAGTGAACCAGTGGATAGAAAGATCTCTCTCTCTCTCCTCTCTCCCTCTCTCTCTCTCTCTCTCTCTCTCTCTCTCTGCTTTTCAAATAGATGAAAATGAATAAATAAGCTTTCGTGAATTTTGCAGGGAGAAGAGGCACTGTTGTATCGGCGCTGGCACGGTGGTGCCCTCCAGGAGGGGCCGGTCGGAGTGTCATCGTCGGGTGAGTGACACTGACTTTGTCCTCATTTTTCTTTGCAGAACGAGAATGGTAACAGAAGGCGCCGCACAGAGCGCTCGTGAGGATTCAATGAGATGCAAAGCACCCACCATCGTCGCTGGAGTATAATCAGCACACGGCAAACATTAGGTTTTTATTATTGTTTTTATTTCCATCTTGATGAAAAATGTGTTATTTTTACGCTGTTGTAAAACTAAGAGGACCGTGAGTTCGGCGCCACAAATTCCACCGCTGACATCCTGTACTTTGGACGGTTTCTGTTCCGTGTGTGTTATTTAAACTCACGCTCTCCTTGCGGGAGAGGCTGGGCTCCCCGCAGCACCCCAGGCCAGTGCCTGTGCAGTCCCACTCGGGTTCAAGGCCGCACCGCCCAGGCCCGTGGAGGAATTCCAAGGGTGGCAGGTAGCCATTCTGCTTCCTTGATCGAATCCTGACACCAGGGCAGGAAGGGAGTCTACGAGGCTGGGCCCAAGGCCAAGTCCCCATGCCTCTCTAAGCCTGCTGGGTCCCTCATCCCTGGGGGTGAGGTGTGTAGAATACCGGGGAGGTGGGGGGGCGGCATCACGGCCGTGCATTGCTCCGTGACCCCACGCAGTCTGAGAGAAGCCACTAGAGCCGGTTTCTTTGTGATGGGAATACCTAGGAGCAGCTCATGCAAACCCAGAGGGCACGGGCCAATCTCCAGGTGCAAAGGGGGCCAGCACTGTGGTGCAGCCGGTTACGCCACCACTGGCGCCACAAGCATCCCACATGAGCACCTGTTCTTGTCCAGGTGTTGGCTCAGTTTCCAGCCCAGCTAGTGCTGGGTTGCTAACGCGCCTGGGAAGATGGCCCAAGTGCTTGGGCCCCTGCCGCCCACAGGGAGACCCAAATGCAGTCCCAGACTCCTGGCTTTGGCCCGGCCCAGCCCTGTCTGTTGCTGCCATCTGGGAAGTGAACCAGTGGATGTAAGAACTCTCTCTTTCCCTGTCGCTTTCTCTCATTTCCTGTCATTATCAAGTACTGCATACTGTGCATCACCATACATGTTTACATTTTTCAAAAAAGATTGATTGATTGATTTGAAAGTCAGAGTTACAGAGGCAGGCAGAGAGAGAGAAACCACCCGCTGGTTTACTCCCCAATTGGCCATAATGGCTGGAGCTGGGCTGATCCAAAGCCAGGAGCCAGGAGCCAGGAGCTTCTTCCAGGTCTCCCACGCAGGTGCAGGGCCCAAGGACTTGGGCCATCTTCTACTGCTTTCCCAGGCCATAGCAGAGAGCTGGATCGGAAGTGGAGCAGCCAGAACACGCACCAGTGCCCATGTGGGCCGCCGGCATCACAGGTGGCGGCTTTGCCTGCTCCGCCATAACACCGACCCCGAGAACCTTGACAGTGAGTGTTTGTGCTGGGTACGACGCAGGTCTCCCCGGCTGGGTGGTTACCCACACCACAGTACTGCCGGTGGTTGGCGCCATGTGCTAGTCCCCGGAGACACAGGGATGACAGACACAGTGACAGTTTAGATAGCCCCCGAAGCAGAGCCTGAGCAGGGGGCCAGGGAGCAGGAGGCTACCGTGGGAGGAGCATGGAACATCTGGGGGGCCCAGGATTTCTGCTGGATGAAGCCCCCTGCCCCTGTGATGTCTGAAGGAGGATCAGTCCCACCGAAATGCTCCAGGAAACAGGAGTCAGGCACTGCAAAAGCTTCATGGAGGGCCCAGCGCCGTGGTGTAGTGGGCTAAGCTGCTGCCTGCAGTGCTGGCATCCCATATGGGCACCGGTTCTAGTCCCGGCTGCTCCACTTCCAATCCAGCTCTCTGCTACAGCCTGGGAAAGCAGTAGAAGATGGCCCAAGTCCTTGGGCCCCTGCACCTGCGTGGGAGACCCGGAGGAAGCTCCTGGCTCCTGGCCTCGGATTGGCTCAGCTCCGGCCACTGAAGCCATCTGGGGAGTGAAGCAGTGGATGGAAGACCTCTCTCTCTCTCTCTCTCTCTGCCTCTCTTTGTCTCTCTGTGTAACTCTGCCTTTCAAATAAATAAATCTTTTTAAAAAGCTTCATGGAAAACTGGAATGAAAAGATAAGCTTATTTTAGTGCCCAGAACATTGAAATCCGTGCCTAGTGTTTTCAGGACACACATTTTTCATCAACTTTTTTTTTTTAGCTCCCACATAGTTTGAGCGTGGTTCGAGGATGTCCCACAAGGGAGCCTGTGTTGAAATTTCAGTCCCACTGGAAGGCAGAGAGAGGGGCGCATTGAGTCTGTCCCTGGCGACGACGTGAGGTGGGGCCTTGGGGAGGGAGGAGAGTGCAGACAGTCTTTAAGATGGAGTCCTTGTGGCTGAATCCCGGGGGCTTTCTAACAAGCTGGAGCGAGGCCGTCACACACACGCACGCACACGCACGCACACACACGCACACACGGTCCCTGGGATGCCGGGGTCCACTCGTTCTCTGCCAGCAAGAACGGCCTCACCAGGCAGAGCGCACCTTGGGCCTCCGCCATTGCCAGCCAAAGCCTCCTTCTGCCACAGTTTACCCAGTCAGTGGTGTCATATTTGGCCCCTGAGGACAGCCTGATACAAAGGCATGCCTCCAAACTGACCCACTGGGGCCGGCACTGGGGTGCAGCGGGGAAAGCCGCCACCTGTAATGCAGCATGTCATGGGAGCGCTGGTTCGAGTCCTGGCTGCTCCACTTCCCATCCAGCTCCCTGCTAATGCACCTGGGAAAGCAGCCAACGATGGCCCGAGTGCTTGGATCCCTGCACCTGCGTGAGAGACCCAGAAGAAGCTCCAGATGAAGCTCCTGGCTTCGGCCTGGCACAGTCCCAGCCGTTGCGGTCATTTGGGGAGTGAACCAGCAGATGGAGGATCCCCTCCCCTTCTCTCCCCTACTCCCATAACTCTGCCTTTCAAATAAATAATAAATAAATCATACATATGTAGATACATATAACACCTGGCTCTCCCAGCTTGGTACTCTTGCTCAGGTGCACTGAGGGAGCTTCTAGCAAAATCTCTCAGGCACAGAGATGCCCAGAGGCATCAGTAACGATAAGGTCTCTGGGTACCTAACAGAGAACTGAACACTCAGCTTCAGACACCAGGGCCTCACCAGGATCCCACGACAGAAGAGAGAGAAGGGCAGGCAGGGAGAAGCGACAACGCATTGTGGGCACCGGGAGAGGAGACTCAGAGGGACTTCCCAAGGGTGGGCAGCTTGCGGCTGGACCCACCGACCCCACTCTGCACAGACCACACCGTGGTCCCCAGGAGCGATTCTAACTCCGGCAGTCACGAAGTCCTCACGCCCACGGGCCTCCACCACGTCGTGCAGCCCGCCTTGTACCCAGCAGCGGTTCGGGCCAACGATGAGACGAGAGCCACATAAGGAGAGGTTTGCTTTCCTGAGCAGAACGACAGATGCACCGACTGCTGTCTCTCCCTCGTCGCCTGTCTCAAACGCAGCAGCGATTTCTGGGCATCATCAGGTGTAGGTGTGGAGCCCAGGGACCAAAAAAGACACACGTCCAAGACAGCAGGGTGGAGTGGGAGAAGGAAAGCAGAGTTCTGGCGGCCGCAACACGCATTGAATGGAATTAAAGTTACCCTGGGGGTGTCTCGGGACTGCTTCAGCCAGCGGCTGCTCAGAAAGGGTGCAGGTGTGCCTAGGGCTCGGCCACCAGCGCAGCGCGTGGCCTGGACCGAGTCACTCCCCCTCCGGGCCTCAGCATCTTCCCTGCACAGTGCCAGTGGGGAACGCACCTGTGGCTGAATCCGTCTGACAGTGGGGACCCCAGTCCCGGCTTCTTCTGCTGGACGGGAAGGATTGGCGGGACAGCTTCATCGAGGCCCTCAGCCCCAAACTTGCTGAGCAGAGGAAATGGGTCAACAGCTATGCTGTTCCTGGTCTGATTTGGGAAGAGAAACCACAGATCAAGTGAACTGCTGGTCCCAGATTACCCAAGCCCCAGTCTGGCTCTTTCTCTCTATAACACACACACACGTGCAAGTTTAGCTCTTTCGCTCTTCCAACTCTTACTTCCAAACCAGGGTGAGGGGAGAGGGAAAATCCAATGTTTTCTCGTGTGGCATTCAAAGGAAAAGTGACCAGCTAACCCCCTCCCCAAATTAGATCAGTACCGGGGAGACCCGCAAAGATGAGACATGGACTCCATGTTCACACACCCATCAGCACTCCAGCCCTAAATTATATTTGACATTTAATTAAAACCCCAAGGCAGTGAAGTCGAGAGCTGAGCTGCTACCACACTGGGAATGGAGCGGCTCCCTAGAACGGATCTATTTATTTGCTGTCACCCAAGGCAGCAACACCCACCACTCCCCCCCCCCCCCCGCCCACCATCCCCGAGGAGAATACGGCTGAAGTGCAATGGGGGAGGTCCTCCCTCTCTTGCCCTCTCCTCAACTCACATCCAGGTGCTCCCCTGCCAGAAGAGAATGGGCTCTCTCCAGATTCCAGCCATCCAGGGCCCGGTCCCCACTGGACGCCCACGTCGCCCCCAGCCCCGATTTACCCCTCATTTCGCTTCCCACAGAGGACATCTGGGCCTGTCCAGGGGGCATGACAGTTTTCCTCCATGGCCACGTGCCCACAGTGACCTCCCGTCCTGGGATGGCCTGCAGGAGACAGGGGAACTCGCAGGTGCTGTAGGGAGCAGAGAGAGACTGTGGGGCTCTGGTGTACCATTGTGTCGGGGCGCAGGGTGAGACAGGGAGGGGTTCGAGTCACCTGCTGTGGAGGAGGGGGGAGCGAGGTGGCCTGGGGGTGCCAGGGGTGCAGGTGTTTCTGACTCCCGTGGGCAGGTGGCCGCCCCTCTCTGAGCTGGGGTCTCTTCCCTCTGTGAAGTGGAGACGGTTACCTGGCCTCATCTCTGCTCCCCCAGCCCACCATTCAGGACGCAGGCGGGGCCAAAGGGCAGCACGGGTGGGGGAGGGGAGACAAGGCCAAGGATGCAATCCCGATACAGATCTCCAGCCTAGCCCAGAGTCTGGCCATGGCGGCAGCCGTGACTCAAACCCACGTCAGTGTCACCGCGCTCAAGACAGAGCAGGCCAGACCCCAGGATGCTCCCTGCTGTTGGCCTGGTCGGCCCCAGAACGTTTGGGAGGGGCCAACGGCATGGGTCCTCTGGCCCACCAGGGAGAAATCCCTGGGAACCGGCAGACAGAGGCGTGCGGCCCTAGAGGGGAGTGCACGTGTCCCCTTAAGGCGCAGAGCAGTGGGCACAGGGAGACCGGTGTCAGGCTTCCGGAAGCCTGATTGGCAGGCCATCAGAGAAAAGGCAGCCGCAGTCCTGGACCAGAAGCCCAAGAACGAGGGACAGCAATTCCCAGAGGCGCCACCCAATTGCCAAATGCTTCTGGGAGCGAAGGAAGCAGCAGAGAGAAATCGAAGCAAGACGGCGCTCTCCGCGGCACTGGCGAATGTGCAGCCTCAGCACACAGCAGCGGTACTGGGCTCCCACCTCGGCCCCACGGGGACAAGCAGGGCTCTGAACCTCCAGTCTGGGCTGTAGCACACCCAGCTCTGAAACCTGCCGTGGCTCCCTCTTTCACAGTGACACTTAAAGCCCAATAAGCCAAGGGCCTACCTTGTGGCACAGCAGGTGCACTGCCACTTGCGACGCCGGCATCCCATACGAGCGGACGCCGGCATCCCATACGAGCTGCTGCACTTCCAATCCAGCTCCCGGCCTAGTGCACCTGGGAAAGCAGCAGAAAATGGCCCAAGTGGTCGGGCCTTGCCACCCACATGGGAGAACCAGATGAAGCTCCTGGCTCCTGGCTTCAGCTTGACCCAGCTTGGGTGGTTTCAGCCATTTGGGGAGTGAACCAGCAGATGGAGGATCTCTTTCTTTCTCTCTCTGTCTCAGCCTCTCCTCCTCTCTCTGTTTCTCTGGTTTCCAAATAAATAAAATCTTTTTAAAAAATTATTTGGGGGCCAGCACTATGGCGTAGTGGGTAAAGCTGCCGCCTCCAGTGCCGGCATCCCATATGGGTGCTGGTTCGAGTCCCGGCTGCTTCACTTCCAATCCAGCTCTCTGCTATGGCCTGGGAAAGCAGTAGAAGGTGGCCCTGCACCCATGTGGGAGACCTGGAAGAAGCTCCTAGCTCTTGCCTTTGGATCAGCATAGCGCTGGCTATTGTGGCCATTGGGGAGTGAACCAACAGATAGAAGACCCTTCTCTCTCCCCCCCCCCCCACCCTCTCCATCTCTGTCTCTCTCTGTCTCTCTCTCTCTCCCTCTGCCTCTCTATAACTCTACCTTTCAAATAAATAAATCTTTAAAAATTATTTATTTTTAATTGACAACATGGTGGGAATTTATGGTATAAGAAATCACAATGTGAAATATCCCTACATTGTGGAGTGGGTAAATCGAGCTGTTTATCTTAGATTTATTTCTTTGAAAGACAGTCATCTCCCATCCACTGGTTCCCTCCCCAAATGCCCTCAGCAGCAGGGGCAAGGCCGGGCCAACACCGGCAGCCAGGAACTCAATCCAGGTTCCCCACATGGGTGTCAGGAACCCAGCTACTTAAGCCATCGCTCGTTGACTCCCAGAGTCTATATTAGCAGGGAGCTGGGATCAGCAGCAGGGCCCTGAGCCCCGGCACTCCCGAACAGGGTGCAGGTGTCCCAGGCAGCCTCAGTGAATCTTCTAACAGGAAAGCTTCCAGTGGCTGGAGGCGGAGCCAGGGCTCAGCAGCCCCTCCCACATTCCCGGGCAGGTGTGAGACAACGTGGGAGAAGTGCCAGAAGCTTCTAGACCAGAGGGCTCCAAGGGGCTGGAGGCATCTGGGGGGGAGGCCCTGGAGAGGAGAGAGGGGGGAGGGGGAGGCAGCAGAGGAGGAACGGCAGGGGGCATGGGGGCCAGGAGTGAGAGGGGACAGGGCCCTTGTGACATGTCCTGGACAGAGGCACCCCTGTAACACAGGACCCCGGGGCGCTCCACGGGAGAGGCGAGTGGTGCCACTGGGGTGTATTAAGGTGCCTGGGCACCCACCCTGGGTATCAGTCCCTCAGGGACACAAAGGCATCCGTGGCAAAATCAAGGGTCGCGGTGCCCCCTAGAGCCCAGGCACGAACACACGGCTTCTTGGGTTCTCAAACTAGGCAGGGATTGTCAGGCAGGGCCCCCCCAGCGCTGCTCGTGGGTGCCAACTCCAGTTCCGCAGTATGGAACAGCTACTTAGCAAGACCTCATGTGGGGGGTGGGGACCAGCATCCACCCAGTCTGAGCACCTGATCTGCAGGTCCCAGCCCTGCCAAGCCCTCCCACTGAGCGACCTTGGCCAGCTGTGTCCTCTCTCAGCCTCAGCGTTCCAACCTGAAAGGCAAAATGGGCCTCCGGACCCTTCCAGCAGCCGTGTGGCGCGAGGGGAGGTGGATGCAAGCGATGAGGCACCAGGCAGGCCGTGTGGAGGCCTGAGCAGATGTGAGGCGTGGGCCACCCCCGCCCCCACCCGGGGAGCACGAGACAGTGGCGGCTGGACCGGGCCCAGGAACCTCACGGGGTCCTGCTTGCTCTGGAGACTTGGAAAGCGAGGTTGCAAGGAAGAAGGGCAGTGGCCTTGCTCCAGGGGTCCCTGGTGGCCTGTGCCCAGCCTGCTGAGCTCCCATGTGGGAGGGCTTGCACGTACACACACACACACACACACACGGCAGCCTTGGGGTGCCTTCCCACGAGGAGGTGGGAAGAGAGTCAGCTAAGAGCTAGAGCCACAGAAAAGGAAAAGACAGGGGGAGAGAGAAGGAGACCCAGTTCCACCCGCTCCAGGGCCGCCCAAAGTCCTGAAATAACCCCCCACCACCACCGCTGCCCACTCCCCTCACCACCACCCTTCACAGAAGGAGAAACAGAGTCAGCCCTGGGTGAGAAGAGTCCCTTAAAGAACAAGCAAGAAGCCAAGTGCAGGCCTCAGGCCACTGACATGGTCTGGGTGTCACTTTGGCTGGTGGCGGGGAGTGAGAGGGGCTTCCATGGAGGACGGGCTGGGGACATCTCACTGCCACGGAGAGCGCGGGCGTGGGGACCACAGCCACTCAGAGCTTCAGTCAGCAGGGACAGAGAGAGGAGGCCTGCGGTCCCAGGGTCCCGCAGTGTCCCCGCCACCCCCTCCCAACACCCCGTGTATTTCCACAGCCCCTCCTGCTTGCCCAGCCTCCAACAGGGGGCGCCCTGCAGAGGAAGCAAACTGTGGGGCTGTGTGTCCCCAGCCTCCACGCTCTGTCGCCCACCCCCACCGACCTGTCTCAAGCCAAGCCATCCGAAACTTCTCCCGAAGCAAATCCAGGTTTCTCTTCTCGAATTCTGCTCGGGGAGTGCAAGCCAGAAGTGGAAGCCAGGGGCCACGCAGAAGGGGCAGTAGTCTTTTTTTTTTTTTTTTTCCATCACAGGCAGAGTTGGACAATGAGAAAGAGAGACAGAAAGGTCTTCCTTCCGTTGTCTCACCCCCCGAATGGCCGCCACGGCTGGCACTGCACCGATCCGAAGCCAGGAGCCAGGTGCTTCTTCCTGGTCTCCCATGGGGTGCAGGGCCCAAGGACTTGGGCCATCTTCCACTGCACTCCCAGGCCACAGCAGAGAGCTGGACTGGAAGAGGAGCAACCGGGACAGAACCCGGTGTCCATATGGGATGCCGGTGCCACAGGTGGAGGATTAGCCAAGTGAGCCACGGCGCCGGCCCCAAGGGGCAGTAGTCTTGATCACAGTACAGCTGCGGCCAGGCTGTTGCTGGGGCTCCGGGCAGGGGTGAGACTGCAGAACACCTGCCCCGCCCCGGGCTATTCAGACAGGGTCCTGGATTCTGGATTCTACTCTGTTCTGTCCAGCAGGTTCCATAACAGGAAGTGGTCTGGAGGGCTGACTTCCGGGAGGGCGGAAGCCGGGGCAGTTACCTCCCCCATGCCCTTATCCAATGAGGCTGGCAGGTGCCAAATACTTGCAAAGGGCTAGCATTGTGGCACAACACGTTAAGCCACCACTTGAGATGCCGGCATCCCATGTGGACGCCAGTTTGAGTCCCGGCTGCTCCACTTCCGATCCAGCTCCCTGCTCATGCGCCTGGGAAAGCAGCAGAAGGCGGCCCCAATGCTTGGGCCCCTACCACCCATGTGGGAGACCTGAAAGGAGTTCCTGGCTCCTGGGTTTGGCCAGGGGCAGACCTGGCTCTTGCAGCCATTTGGGGAGTGAACCAGGGGATGGAAGATTCAGCTCCCTCTCTATCGTCATCGACCTCTACATGGAGGGCTCCATGGATTTATCTAGCCACAGGGCAAGTAGGGCCTACCTGCTCCCTGGGGACTTAGCAGGTCCTCCCAGCCAATGGCACAGAGAAGTCTCTGGCTCCCACTGCCATAAGCCATGCGTGGGGAACTCTGACAGGCAGGCCTCAGGGGTCTTCAGTGGGGAGGGTAGTGGGGCCCCAAGATGCACTTGAGATAGCAGCTGCCCGCTGGCCTCGCCTGCCCACCACTAACCTTGGGCCATCCAGACAAACCCCTGCCTGTGCAAGTTACCACCAACTGGGTGGCTTCGGACGACCGCAATGCTTTTGCGCCACGTTTCTGGACACGGGTCTGGAAACAAGATGTGGGCAGAGAGCCTCCTTTTCAGCCCCTTCCAGCTCCTGCCCTTCCCTGGCGTGTGGCAACATCCCTCCCATCTCTGCCTCCATCTTCGCACGACTGCCTCTCTGGGTCTCCCCGCTCCCGGTGCTTTCTCTTAGGAGGGCTTCTGTGGTGGGATTTAGGACCCACCCGGGATCCAAGACCATCTCCTCTTGAAATCCCCAACCGCACCTGCCAAGAGCTCTCGTCCCAGCAGGGCCAAGCTCCCGCGTGCTGGGGTTGGGGGAGGGGCGGAGGCACAGCTCAGCCCATCGCACTGGGCTCTGGCCCTCCTCTTGCGGGCAGTTCCCTCGGCCCTGCATCTCTGCCCTGGCCCCTTTTCCAAGTTTCCCGCAGCCCCCACAGCAGCCTTCCCTCTCGGATCCCTGCCTGAGTTCCCCCTCTCTCCTCCCCTCTGCCCACCAACCCCTGCCTCCAAGCCTTCCCCCCTCCACGCCAGTCCCCGAGGCAGAGGGGAAAGAAGGGCTGGGCCCAGTCCCTCCGCCCACAGATGAGGAGTAGCTGACGAGCCTGCTGCCCGGTAAACACACACACAATACGTGCACGCTCTCTGGATATTTGATCTCCACTCCTCTGAATCCATTTCTATTAACGGCCGGCACCGGGTGGGTAATTGTTTCATGCTGCAGACCTCGGCTCCCCAGGCTAAGCTTCTTGGAAAGGGAGGTGGGCGGGGCTCCTCTGGACTCTCCCAGAGCACCTGGCACAGCCTTGAGTCGGTGAAGAGTTGAAGCCCAGGGGCGCGTGTTAAAGATGCCAGCGGAGATGCCCCGAGTCCTGTCCCAGCTCTCTTTCCGAGTCTAGCCCCTTGCTGATGCACACCCCGGGAGGCACGAGGGCTGGCTCAGGTCACCTGCCACCCACGTGGGAGACCGGAGTTCCTGGTTTGAGTGGCTAAATTCAACCCCTTTGCAGGCATTTGGAGAGTGAACCAGTGGATGGGAGAGCCTCTCTCTCTCTAATAAATAAATAAAAATCTTGAAAGAAAGAAAAAAAAAAAGACTTGATGCCCAGAATAAACACGGAGGCAGGGAAGCTGCACCCCAGGCCCTGTGTCCTGGTGTCACCTTCCTCTACTTACCCACAGGCTCATGGGAGAGGCAGAGCCACATGGCTCCTGCAGCCAGGGGCCATGCAGGGCAGGGGACAGTGGTGGAATGAGTGGCACTGAGATGTAACTCCGCAACGATTAAGGTGCAAGGGACAAACTCCAGAGGCCAACCGTAGGCAGACAGTAAATCAGGAGGGCCAGGAGCCGGCAGGCTGCAAGGCCGGGCCCCTCCTGCTCCGGGAAGGGCCCCCGTGGGCGGCCAGGCAGAAGGAGCACCCCCGCCGTGAGGCGCTGGCAGGGCCGGGCGGGCTGCTCTGCATCAGCTGGGTGGAGCAGCTGAGTGGATGTGACATAATTGAATGAGGCCTGGGCAGCCTCCACCCAGAGCGGGGGAATTAGCAGGCCCGACCCTCGCCTCGGGGGACCGTGTTCGTTCTCATCTCCCCACATTGCTCCACTCCATGCCATCCCGGGATGGGGCGGGGGGTGCTGGGATAGGGGGCCAGCCAGGGATGTCCTGGGGAGACGGAGGGGAGGGGTGATCGTGATGGGCAGCAGGACCGAGCGCTGGCAAGACAGATGGCAAGGAGGTAGCCAGAGGGAGGGGGCGTGGGGGGAGGGATGGGGAGCCAGATAGGCAGGGAGATAATGTGACAGCAGCCAGAGGTAAAGTGGAGCTGAGTGATAGAGAGATGAGGAGGAGAGAGCAAAGAAGCTTCGGGAGAAAGACAGGGTGATGGCAGCCTGGGGCCCACAGGGACAGGAATATGGGAGCTCCCGGGCGCTCTCCTCCGGGGTCGACGGCACCTTCTTCTTGCTCTGCTGGGCGCTGGCACTGTCCTGATTCTCTGCTTTGTCTCACCGAGAACTCACAGCTCCCCTGGGGAGGAGTTGCTCACACTCTTCTCACAGATGGGGAAACTGAGGCTGGGGAGAAGCCCCCTGCCCGTGGCCCCCCAGCTGCAAAGCGAACCCGGGCGTGCCTGTCCCACGGTCCCACCCTCAGCCTACACGAGCAGGGCTGCTCCTGGGCCAGCACAGGGAACTCTCCCAGCCCAGCAGCCTCCCCGGCCTGGGCGGACACAGATGGCGGCTGCGAGGCTGGCTGTGGTCAGGGGACTGTGTGTCTCTTTACCCCTACCTGCAGGGTCCCAGGCCATCTGCAGGGGCCTCTCCAGCTCTCGGCCAGCCACTGGCCCCAGTGCATCGAAGCGGAGACAGAAGCCATTGTAAGTTAAGTCTGTGCTGGGACGGCTGAGTTTTACTGGGAGGACCCTGGGGTCACAAAAGCATTTGGGAGGACATGGAGGGGAGCAGCAAGAGAGCACCGTGGGCAGATTCGGCCTCCACTCACTCCTGGAGCCTGTCCTGGCTGTCACCTGCTCTGCCCGGGCAGGGAGGAGAGATATCTCCATACCCAGCAGCTGTTGCCGCTGGGCCCCACCCACAGCCCTAATGGAACATTCCCGGCCACAGGCACCAGCAAGGGCGGCTCTGTCAGCCAGCCCAGCTTCTGATGGGGGCACTGAGTCACTGCTCCCACTCACCCGAGGGCCCCCTGTGCTCCCCAGCTGCCTGCTGTCAGGGTTCATGGGTCTCTGGGCTGGGGTACCCCCTCCTTGGTGATTGCTGGGCATTTTCTGGCCCAACCTGGTTTCCTGCTTTGCCCACCATCCTCTCCTCCCCCCAGCTCCCTGGGGGATGGCAGGGGCCAGGGGGCCAGGGGGCCAGGGGTGATGCCACAAGACAGCTGTGCCAAGCAGCCCTTCACCATTCACGGGTAGGAGTTTCCCAATAGCAAAGCTGGGGCGCTCAGCGCCCGGGAAGGAGACGTGACTCATGCCCCGGGGTGCAGCACGGGAGACAGAGCCAATCGGTTTCTCCGCTCTGCCTACAGGAAATGGGCAGGGGAGTGGCACCAAAGAGCTCGGAGGACAGACTTACACAGGGACCCCACGCCTGGGGATGGCAGCTCCCACACCCGCTTTAACCCTAGGAGAGAGGCGGAGGGAGTCGCCGAGGCCTCACAGCTGGCTCTGACAGTGCACGGCCCTCCCCCAAGCCCTCCAGATGATGGCTCCGTTGACAGGCTCATGGCTTAGTCACCAAGGGCTGGGACCCAGAAACCACATCTCACATTCCTGCTCAGAAGCCTGCTCGGGCCTCTGAGGCTGGCAGGCCGTGGCCCCACCACCCCCACCCAACACGACCCTGACCAGGCTGCACTCCGCACCACGCCGGGACACCCCTCTGCCCACTGGAGCCCCACTCACAGGGCCTCTGTCCTGCAAGGCTCTCGCTCCCTGAGGCTTTCAGGCCTTGGAAGATCCTGTGCCATGCTTTTTGTACCTCTCTTACGGACAGAGGACACTAAACATATTGAAATCCATCTCGGGGCCGACACTGTGGCATAGTGGGAAAAGCTGTCACCTCCAGTGCTGGCATCCCTGTGGGAGCTGGTTTGAGTCCCAGCTGCTCCACTTCCGATCCAGCTCTCTGCTATGGCCTGGGAAAGCAGTAGAAGATGGCCCAAGTCCTTGGGCCCCTGCACCTGTGTGGGAGACCAGCTCCTGGCTCCTGGCTTCAGATCGGCACAGCTCTGGCCATTGCAACCAATTGGGGAGTAAGCCATCGGGTGGAAGACCTCTCTCTCTCTCTCTCTCTGCCTCTCCTCTCTCTGTGTAACTCTGCCTTTCAAATAAATAAATAAATAATTTTTTTAAAAAAAATCTGTCTCTTCCTCCGGTACTATTGTCTATTTTACAAATGAATAGAAGTCGATTGCAAATTTATACTGTCTGCTTTACAAGTGGAGGAACAGATTCAGGGAGGTTAAGGAACTCACACAGGATCACACAGCTCTCTGTTCGGTGACCAGTGCAGACAGAAACCACACCCACAGCCAATGCAAAAACTCTACTGTGCTTTGTGTTACAGGCCTGTGTATTGCCTGCTCACAAACTCTTGGGCCACAGGCTCCCTGATGTAGGGGCTACCCCTTCTTATCTTTGTAAGTCTAGCGCCTAGCAGAGCACTTGGTTTAGAATGGACACACCAAATAGCCATTTATAGCATAGATGGATGAATGGATGGAGAGGTGGGTGGATGGATGAATGGATGGATGGATGGATAGATGGGTTTGTGGATGGGTGGGTGGGGATGGATGGATGGATGGGTTGATGGATAGATTGATGGATGGACGGATGGATGGACAGATAACAGCAGAGCATGGATGGATAGATAACAGCTGAGAAGGCTGAGATGATTTGGGGGGACCATGGCGATCTCACAGTGGGTTTGGACACCCCCCCCAGGGTTTGAGTTCCCATCCAGGGAACATGATCAGGCAGCAGCAACACCTCGACAGAATCTTAGGAAGAAAGCTGATGGTGGGGTTGCCTGGAACCTGGTGAGCAGAGAGTCGCTACGCCACCAGAGCATCGGAGGGTCTCTTCAGCAAGGAATTTTAGACTCAAAACCTCAGTGTTGAGCTGGGGCATCCTTGGTGATACAGAGGCCCAACCTGCCATCACCCCCTCCTCCCTTTTCGCAGCTGAAGGCACAGAAATCCGGGGACAGGAAGTGGCAGGTGGCATCACCCAGCAAGGAGGCGCTACCGAAACAAGATGACTCTGTCCGGGCTGCGGTCAGGTGCTCGCGTCAGACGATAGTAGCTCTGTGTGCTGACACACAGGGGGAGGCCATGGAAGCCATGCCACAAGGGGTCCCAGGGTGGCAAGGGCCACTGACCACCAAAGCTCAGGGCACTGAAAGGGGCTGGCCCCTCCCTGCTGGCACCTGCGCCCAGCCTGAAGCTGGGGCGTGGCGGTGCAACACAGGCCTAGGCTTCCGGATCCACTCCGGGTGCCTCCAGGTTTAGGGCTGCTGCAACCCAACTTGAGCCGGCTTCTCCAGGCCACCCCCAGGCCAGTCTCTGCACCTGCCTCCTGGGAGACAGGGACTCTCCCCCAGGGCTCACACCTGCCCTGTGCCCAGGGGACACTGCGACACCTGTGGACACACCCATTCAGCACCATCTGTTTTCGAATAGTAACCAACAGCTGCAGGAAAGGTCAGAACACTGGCCTTCCTCTGGATGGGGAAACTGAGGCACTGAGCACCACGGGGCGATTTGGCACAGGACACAGGCACAGCTAGAACGCCGGATGCCTGAATCCCAGCAGACGCAACCCTACCTGCCCTCCGGGTCTCCACAGGTCGCGGCCGCACTGCCAGGACAAGGCGACAATCTTCCTCCTCTCTGAGGCTGGAGGGCCCTTCCCAGAAGCCGCAGGTGCAGTTCTGCAGAAGCCCTGGGAGAAGAGGAAGCACTGGGAAGGGGCCCCGCAGGCTTCCCTGCGCCCGGAAGGAGCTATCAGAATCAGGGGAGGAGAAGGGGCCATGCAGGGTGAGCAGCTGGGCCGACAGCTATCCGGGCACGGGGCGGCCGCGGGAGCCTGCAGGGGGCGCAGTGAGAGGGCTGCACCCCCTGGATGAGAGGGGCAGCCCACCTCCTCCCCAGCCAGCAACACCCCCGGGGCCAACCAGCTCCTTCCCACCCTTGGCCTTGCCGGTTCTGCCCTCCAATGTGGGTGTGCGTCATGGACTACAGAAAGAGAGGGGGATGGGAGAAAGAGAAAGAGTGACGTCTTCCATTCACTGGCTTGTTCCCCAAATGGCCGTAGTGGGTGGCCTGGGCTGGGCCAGGCTGAGCCCAGGAGCCTGGAGCTCCACCTGGCGTCTTCCACGCGGATGGCTAGGACTCAGGTACTTGGCCCATCTTGCACTACTTTCCCAGGCACGTTAGCAGGGAGCTGGACAGGAAGCCGAGCGACCGGGACTTGAACCATTGCTGCAATATGGCATAATAGCATCACAGTTGGTGGCTTAACCCACTGTGCCATGCTCCTGGCCCCAGACGCAGGCATCTTAGATGCAGGCTGAATGCCCACTTCCAATGCCATGCTGTTTTTCCTTTTTAAGGTTTATTTATATATTTGAAAGGCAGAGTTATAAAGAGAAGGAGAGATCTTCCATCCCCTGGTTCACTCCTCAAATAGCCACAAAGGCTGGGGCTGAGCCAGGCCAAAGCCAGGAGCCAGGAGCTTCCTCTAGGTCTCCCATGTGGGTGCAGGTGCCCAAGCACTTGGGCCATCCTCTGCTGCTTTCCCAGGTGCATTAGCAGGGAGCTGGATCGGAAGCAGAGCAGCTGGGACTTGAACTGGCATCCACACGGCATGCCGATGCTACAGGCGCAGGCTTTGCCTGCTGCACCACAGAGCCAGCCCTGATCTGTCCATTCTTTCCCATGTAGGACTGACCGGGCCTCCTCCCACGATTTGGATTGGCAAGCAGGTCTCCACATCCCTCTGGCTGGATGTGAAAGGCAGGGCCCACAGCACACAGGGATCCCTGTGCAGATAAAACAGCCCAGCCAGGACGTCAGGGCCAGGTGTGGAGTGAACATGGCAGCCGAGACGGGCCACAGGGCCCAGGAAGCAGAGGTGGGCTGCACAGGTGGGTTGGGCCGCAGGACAGAGTCCTCCATGGGCTACACTGGGGCACAGGGACTGCAGGAGAGGGCAGAGAGAGAGGACAGCAGGACTCCCACTCTGAATGCCTGGGTCTGAGACCCAGTCCTCTCACCTGCCGTGGGCCAGGTGCTGATGCTCTTAGCCAGGCCGGCGCCATGGTGTAGTGGGTAAAGCCGCAGCCTGCGACGCCGGTATCCCACATGGGCACCAGATCATGTCCCAGCTGCTCCACTTCCCATCCAGCATTCCTGCTAATGGCCTGGGAAAAGGAAGATGGCCCAAGTGTTTGGACTCCTGCCACCCACGTCGGGGAGCTGGATGAAGCTCCTGGCTCCTGGCTTCAGTCTGGCTCAGCCCTGGTTTTTGCAGCCACTTGGGGAGTAAACCAGTAGATGGAAAAATCTCTCTCTGACTTTCAAATAAATCAATCATTTTTTTTTTTTTTGACAGGCAGAGTTAGACAGTGAGAGAGACAGAGAGAAAGGTCTTCCTTCCGTTGGTTCACCCCCCAAATGGACGCTACGGCCGGCGCTGCGCCGATCTGAAGCCAGGAGCCAGGTGCTTCTCCTGGTCTCCCATGGGGTGCAGGGCCCAAGCACTTGGGCCATCCTCCACTGCCTTCCCAGGCCACAGCAGAGAGCTGGACTGGAAGAGGAGCAACCAGGACAGAACCGGCGCCCCAACCAGGACTAGAACCTGGGGTGCCGGCTCTGCAGGTGGAGGATTAGCCTAGTGAGCCACGGCGCCAGCCTAAATCAATCTTTTTAAAAATCAATCATTTTTAAAATGCTCACCTGTTCTAAACCGTATCTGAGGTTCTATCCAGTTCTCTCTGATTATCACCTGCTTCTGCCCCAATGCCCCTTCCTAGAGGTGGCCCTGGTCACAGTGTTCCTGGGAGAAGAGAAGCCGAAGGGGCAGAATTCAGGCCCCTGGGAAGTCCCACCCCAACCCACACCCTGGGGACCCCAGGCCTGCCTCACTCCCCACCTCTGCCTCCACCACACTCCCCAGGCCAGAGGGGCCAAGAACAGAGTGGGAGCGAGGACAACAGGCAGGCAGGATGAAGGAGGTCTCACCCAGGCCTCCTGGACCCAAGGTAAAGGGTCATTAGCAAGCCTGGAGGTCTCCCAGCGCTCTGAGGGGCAGGATCCTCATGAATATTCATGGACACAAGAGGAGGAGGCCTTGTCTGGGTCATCAAATTTCCCGGATTTCGGAATGCCCCAACAAGCAGCAGCACCACCACCCCCAACTCCCCAGCCCGCCTCTGTCTTCTCCTAGGCCAGGAAGCCTGCTGCTCCAGTCACACCCCAGAGGGGATCTGAGTTAGGCAGGCTCAGGCAGGCGAGGGGCCGTGAGCAGGGCCCGGCTGTCCACGCCAGGCAGGTGGCAGAGGGCTGGGGACCCGTAGTGCCCCCTCACCATCTCTGGGTCATTTTGCTGTTTCATCAAGGAGGTGGAGAAGGAGCAGAAGCAGGGTCCAGCACACACCTGCACGACCACCACGAGGCTGACGGCCAGCCCCCGCCCTCACGGCTCAGCACACCGTCACGGCCAGCACAGCCCAGAGGCGCTCCCGCGCGGAGGACCAGCCCCACAAGGGATGCCTCCTGCGCACCATGGAAAAGTACACGGCCATTAAAAAAGACGGTGGCATCAATTTTTAAAAGAATAATAGCCACAGCCACGGTTTGTGGCTCGGCGATGCGAGAAGGCTGCGGAGTGGTGCTTAGCAGGGTTCTGCCTTTGCAAAATAAATGAGCGCAGGAGTGAAAGAACGCAGGAGAAAGCCACCTGTGAGGGCGCGCGCTAAATGACGGCCATCGATCGCCCTGCACCCACAGGTGGGTGAGAGAGGCCCTTCCCCGTCCACGGCAGATATTTCCTCGCTGCTTCAAGTGTGAGCGTTTTCCAATGATTGATTTTAGAAGCAGGAAAAGCAGATTTCCCTGGGCAGGAAGAGGACCAGGCTGCCACGTAACGGCTCAGCCAGGAGATCCCGGCCCCCAGCCCTGAGAGCAGGGAGCTGCATGGGTGTGGCCCCCACCCCCTAAGCCATCCCCACAGGCCGAGCTCTTGAAAAGGCCTTGTCCTGGAACTCCAGCCCCATCTGCACCACTCAGGGTTTGCACACGGCTCACTAAGAAGCCCCACGTTCATTAACTTTTGTTAGATTCTCACCAAGTTGCAAAGCGCTTACATGGTTCTCGGACATCTGTTCAGAAATGCTCTGAGCCTCTCCTACCAGCCAGGCACCAGGGCCTGGGGACACAGAGTCCCCAGGAGGGGTCCCCTAGGTGCGGGGGGAGCCAGGTAGCTAAGTAGGCGTGTGGCCCTCAGGGATGCACTGTGGCAGGCGTGCCCAGGTGGGTGTGGGGACTGAGAGGCCCCAGTCTGGAGCCAGAGGCCCTGCGGAGCTTTGAGGATGCTAAGATGTTAGCCAGACAGAGAAGGGCGGTGCCCACACCCAGATGAGCACTCAGGCACCGGCCACTCGCTAAGGGCCAGGCCCTGTGCTGGGAGGGGAGATGCGCCTCTCCGTTCATCTCCACGGCAACTCTGAGAGCTCCGATGGCCATCACACCTGTTCCATGGAGGAAACAGAGAAGGAGCTGACCGGCATGGGAGGAGGGGGAGGGGCTGTGAGCAGAGGCTGGGAGGAGGAGGGGACAGGGGAGGAGGAGGAGGAGGAGAGGCAAGGAGGAAGCAGCTTGGGTTCTGGGCAGCAGGAGAAAGAAGCCCTACGATTGCAGCGCCCTGGTCTCCCTCCCGCTCCTGCGCCTGTTCTCGCCTCTGGGTGTCACTGCCTGCACAGAGCCAGCCCCCTGAGGCCAGGACTAAGCAGGTGGCACAGCACTCACCCCTCAGGGCCTCCCAGGCTGCCTGCCCTGCAGCCGCGTGGACAGAACCGGGCTAGTCTCCTGCCATCCCTGCAGAGGGGTCTCCTTCCTGGCTCCCTGAACAAAGAAGGCTGGTGCAAGCCCCTGGCCCTTTGCTCCTGCCGTCCCCTGCACGCCTGCGTATGAGGTACACACACGAGCTCCCCCACTTGCCTTCGTCTGGCCCATCTCTGCTCCGAAGACCCCAGCCTCACCCACAGAACCTAAGTGCTCTGCACTGACTCCTCTCTGGGTGGCGTCCTTACACTGGTCATAATAGGGGCATCTGCGCATGTGCTTGGGCGACAACTACATTGTGCAACAACTACCTTGTGCAACAACTACATTGTGCAACAACTACATTGTGCACCCTCAGGGCAGACGCTGTGGTGGGGAACGCCTCCCCCCAGACTTCCTCCTTGGTCCCCCAGAGCGTATGCACGTGGGTTTTGGTGCCATGTGTGTGGTTAGGGCTCGGTGAGCTCATGAGGGCAGGACTCCAGGCGCGAGTGGGCGCAAGAAGAAGAGAGATGCCAGTGGGCTGGCTGCTCTGTGTCCCCATATGACACCCTCCGCCATGCTGTGACGCAGCAAGAGGCCCTCCGCAGGTGCCGGGCCGTACTCTTGCACCTGGCGGCCTCCAGCCCTGGGAGCCCAGCGAGCCTGTGCTGAAAGTGTCGCAGTCTGTGGCATGCACACGCAGCCACGGAAGACAGACCCAGACAGCAAGGGCGAGTCCCTGTTCCACTTCCTCCATCCACACCGGTCACAGCACAGCTGTCCCTAAGCCCGCCCCCACGGTGGCACCCTCCAAGTCCCCTCTCCGTCCCCTCCTGCTACACCCAGAGCTCCACAAGCCTGTCTTCCCCAGGGCTGGATGTGTTAGGGAATGGTCGCTCCACGGGCGCTAGGGGCTGGCGCTGGGGTGCTGCAGGCTAAGCCACACCCTCAACGCTGCATGGAGTCCCGGCAGCTCCCTGCTAACGGGAAGGCGGCGGAGGGTGGCCCAAGTGTTTGGGCCCCTGCCACCTCCCAAGTAGGAGACCCAGGTAGAGTTCCAGGCTCCTGGCTTTGGCCTGGCCCAACCTTGGCTGTTGCAGCCATTTGGGGAGTGAACCAGCAAATGGAAGATCTGTGTGTGTGTGTGTGTCTGTAACTCTGCTGTTCAAATAAGCAATAAATCTTAAGAGAAAAGAAAGGAAGGAAGGACCCCAGGGCAGAGGATGGGCACAGTGACTCTGGGAACGGCTCTAGGGCCTGAGCCCCAGGGCTCCCACCCCTCCCCCACCACCCCAGGAGAAGAGGTTACCAACCACAGAACAGGGAACTGGAACGCTCCTTCGGGATAAACCAAACCAGAAAAGATTCAGGGAGTTGACCAGAGTGCCTGGGGCTCGGCGACAGAACTGGGTCACTGCGGGAGAAAAAGTGGTTAAAAAAAG
The DNA here is from genome assembly GCF_033115175.1 of Lepus europaeus. Lineage (NCBI taxonomy): Eukaryota > Metazoa > Chordata > Mammalia > Lagomorpha > Leporidae > Lepus > Lepus europaeus. The sequence continues at coordinate 15,397,109 of NC_084834.1, read as the reverse complement.
AAAATGTCTGTTTCTGGAAACTGCTCCCGGTGCGGCTGGGAGCCAAGTGTCCCCTGAGGGAGTTCCAGAAATCTCAGCCTTCCTCCCCACGAATCTCCCCCGGGCCACCAGGCCTCGGCTTTGAACCCCAGCATCCAGAGGGAGCTCTGGGGAGAGAGCCCAGGGCTGCCCCCAGGTCCCCTGGCCCTGCGCACCTGCCGCCATCGCCATCGCCGCCTCTGTCGGAGCCCCTCTCTCTAGCCCCGGAGCCGGGCTGGGGCTCTGGAGCAGGCGCGGTGCGGCTGCGGGGGCCGCCTGGCGCTGCTTTCTGGGTTGTGTGTAAAGCTGCTCCATTTGCTGCTAAGTAGGACACAGGGAGGAACAGAGGGCGCTCGGGAGCGGAGCCCGGAATCTCGGCACCCTGGCCCAGGGGAGGGGCTCTCCGGGTCACTTCCAGGTGCAGCCCCACGGGTGAGGCCCTGCAGGGGAGGAGAGCGTGCCCTGGGATTCCAGGGGAAAGAAATGGCAGGGGTAGGACACCCCCCCACGCCCCGCGCGCACCCCAGGGCTGCTTCTACTCTTGGAGAATCTGCCCGAGGGGGCTGGGCCACCGCTGGCTCCGCCTCCACGCTGCTCCTGGCCTCAGTCTTTGCGTCTGTGCAATGGAAGCTGTGAGAACTGGATGAAATGCCACGGCAGGGGGTCGGCGCTGTGGCGTAGCGGGTAAACCTGCAGTGCCAGCATCCCATATGGGCGCCGGTTCGAGTCCCGGCTGCTCCACTTCCCATCCAGCTCCCTGCTAACGCGCCTCGGAAAGCAGCAGAGGGTGGCCCAAATGCCTTGTGGGGCACCTGGATGGAGCTCCTGGCTCCTAGCTTCGGTCTGGCCCAGCCCTGGCTGTTGTGGCCATTTGGGGAGTGAACCAGCGGATGGGAGATTCCATGTTCCAGAACATGTCTTGAATTTTCATACATAGTATTGTGTGATGAATGTTAGTCTACATCTTACTCTCCGAGCCAACACTAGGTTGTTAAGATCTCTCTTTATTGCTATCAGTATCTGGCTAGGTGATTCCAGCCCCGCGGTGTACACCCATCACAGCTGTTTCTCCATCCCCCGCCGACAGACCCCAACCAAGGACCCCCTAGGTGCCCACTGCCACAGACAGCACACCCTATACACATCCTGTTAGCAAGTGGGAGACCGACTGGTTCACTCTCTAAATGCCCCCTAATGGCCAAGCCTCGAACTCAACCCAGGTCTCCCGAGTGGAGCCCGATTACCCGAACCATCACTGCTGCCTCCCAGGGTCTGCATTAGCAGGAAACTGGAGTCCGGAGCAGAGCCAGGACTCAAACCCAGACACCCTGATGCGGATCACCGGCATCTTAGCTAAGACCTTAACCACTGGGCTAAAGGCTCACCCCAGGACCCCAGTCTTGGGAGTACGCCTTACCAGGTCGTAAGGCAGAGAGGTACTCGGTGCCCTGAGTCATGGTTTGTGCCGGGAAGTTGGTGTCCTGGATCTGCAAGCAACAGAGGCCAGGAAGTTCAAGGGCAAGCAGCCTCCAGAGGGCAAGGATCTTCTGGCCGATGTTATCCCAGGGCAGAAAGCAGAAGAGCGAAAGAGAGAAGCGAGGGAGAGAGGAAGGCGGCCAAGGTCATCGTTGTATCAGAAATCCACTCGTGTGCTAAGCCAGTCTCGGATGAACACACGGATCCATCGGTGAGGGCACAGCCCCTCCCCGCCGACCTCACCCAGAGGTCACCCGTCAACCTTTGCAGTGGGGAGATTAAGCCTCTACCACACTCAAATCGCAGCGGCTGGTGTTTGTAAACTGCCTCGGGCACACACGATCTGAAACACAGGCGTGCTACATACAAAGACAAAGGAGGTAAACAGCCCCACGGGTTCCAGACGGGGAGGCTTCCCGGCAGCAGTGTGGGCATCCCGCTCCTAGCTGGCAGGGAGGAGAGCCTTTAGCTCCCACCTCCTCACCCACCCTCGGTGTCTGCAATTCTGATGTGGGCAAAGCCTGCATCTTCATTCTCTGATTAAAGGCAATGCAATCTATGCAAATGCTTGTGAGTCATTGGGTCTTGTTTTTTGTTTTTGTTTTTTAAGATTTATTTGAAAGGCAGAGTTACAGAGAAGAGAGTTGGAAGTGGAGCAGTCGGGACTCGAACCCACACTCACATGCAGGCGGTGGCTTAGCCCACTATGCCACAATACGGGCTCTTTTTCCATTTTGAAGGTGGAAGCATTGTTGGAAACATTTCCACCTGCCAGGGTAAGCAGAGTGTCTTAAGGACCACAGCTGATAGAGGTTGATTCCTGACTTGGGGGAGGGAGGGTAGGGGGGCCGGTGTGGAGGAGGAGGTGGTGGGGAGCGGGGGAGGGGAGAGGAGAAGGAGGGGGTGGATTGTCCCAGCCAGCCAGCCATGGTCAGCCTGCAGCACAGCGGCTGTCACGGGCTAGTGGCAGCGGGGTCACCAGAGCCGGGTCAGAAGCAGCTTGTTGGGCCCAGAGGTTCTGACCTGGGGGTCTGCAGGTGAGGGTAGAGAGTGGCATGGCTGGCAAGTCCCCAGGGAAGACTAATGCCCGCAGGTGCCGGTGAGAGGCACTGCCCAGCAGGAGCTGGCCATCCCGACCCGCACGGCACCTGCACCTCACTCAGGCAGGGCTCTACCCCCAAACATGCGGCAAGAATGCACTGGGCTACCCCAAGTGCTCTCTCCAGAATGACTGCCATCTCTCACACCCAGGGCCCAGACAGGGCGGGTGAGAGATGCACCCCAGAGCAGCAGTTAAGGAGGCCCTCCCTCCTGGGTAGTGCCAGGAGTAGGCCAGAGGCTGCACCTGAGAAACAGGACCTCCTTAAATGTGCACCCGGCAGGTGATGGGGGGGGCAAGGGGCAGCGCTGCTCCCCTCCCCTCCTACACCTGACCTCTCCCGATAATGACTTGTAACATCCTTTTGGGGGTTGTTGTTGTTTTAACGATTTAACTATTGATTTGAAAGGCAGAGTTACACACAGAGAGACAGAGAGAGGTTTTCCAGGCACTGGTTCAGTGCCCCCAAATGACCCCAGCCGCCAGGGCTGGAGCCTGGAACTCTGTCCGGGTCTCCCACATGGGTGGCAGGGCCCCAGGCACTTGGGCCGTCTTCTGCTGCTGTCCCAGATGCATTAGCAAGGAGCTGGATAGCAAGTGGAGCAGCAGAGACTCAACCTGGCGCTCATATGGGAAGCTGGCGTGGCAGGTGGAGGCTTAGCTCACTGTGCTACAGTAAGGACCGATCGTTGTATTTAAGGCAGAAGGACAGAGAGGGATCCCTCCACCCACTGGGTCATTCCCCAAATGCCCACAACAGCTGGGGTTGGGCCAGACTGACGGCAGGAACTCAGAACTCCATCCAGTCTAAGTGCCTGAGCGGCCACCTGCTGCCTCTCAGGGTGCGCATCAGCCGGAAGCTGGAGTAGGAGGCAGATCAGGACTGGACCCAGGCTCTCCAGTGTGGGATGCAGGCACCGCAAGGGGCACCCCAGCCGCTGCACCAAACACCTGCTCCAGCTCGCTGCGTGCCGTCACGGGTGTTCATGCCCCACATATTATCCTGAGTCTGCCATTTGACAGGTGGGAATACTGAGGCCCTGGAAGGCCTCTTCTCCTGGTCTCCTGAGCCCAGCTGACCCTTTGTCCCCTGGCTGCTGCACCCTGTGTCCCCTGCCCCAAGCCCCAATACCTGCACAACCTCCACCGCTCAGCCCCCAACCACCTGCCATACTGGCCACTCCCATCACCTCATTCGCAACCTCCCTGAAGCTTCTGGAAGGAGACTGTGATGAGATGGGGATAACAGCTCAGGGGACCTGACTGTTCAGGGGGAGTCGAGGGTCCTCCGGGGGCCACCAGCTCATCTGCGGCACCCCTCCTCAGTGACAGAGCACGGCTGGACCGGCCTCCTCCAGGAAGCCCGCCAGGCCCTGTTCTACTCCCACACACTTCCCGAGGCCCATCTTCACCTGCCCTGCCCCCACCATAGGAGAGGTGTGTCTGTGTCTTTAAGACCACATCCAGAGCAGCAGGGCAGTGCAAACAGCAAGTTGGGGAATCCAGCCCCCCCACAATCTACCCCCTTCCAGAAGGGGTCTTGTCCTCCCTCCCCAGGGCCTCTGATCACCCTGGATGCTGTCATCCCACCTCCTGCAGCGCCTCTCCCGTGGATCAGAGACAGGCACACGGGGCCGCCTTCCCCGGGGAGACAGCAGGGCTCGGCTGTGCTGCTGGGACCGGGCCCAGGGTCTGGGCCTTCTGTCCTCCCCGCCCCCTCCTACACACACCCTGCCCGGTGCAGGCTCTCCTTGGCCCTGGGGAGTGGGGGGGCAGCTCTGCAGAGGGGCCCCATGGAGTGCCCAGGAAGCAGCCTGCAGCTGTAGCAACAGAGGCAGGCCAAGGCTAAGGCCCCCAGGGGCCATAAAGGTAGGAGAAAGGCTCTTAGGGCCAGAGGAGCCGAACTTGAACCCAGCTCAGCACCTAGGAGGGAAGCACCAAGGACTCACCTGCATAATGAGGTGCAAATTGCCAGGACTGGGCGGGGAGGAGATGCTGATATGCAAATGAGCAGACCAGGCTTCTAGCTGGAGTAAGTCCTGCCAGGTTTCCTAATTCCCTCTGGCAGAGTTAGGTCCCGAGCTGGGGGGGGGGGGGGGGAGGGACCAGGAGCTGCTCTCTCCATTCTGCAGACAGGTAAACTGAGACCCGGCCACAGAGAAGAGCGTCCAGGTGGGCTACAGAGAAGCGACCAGGTGCCCAAGGTCAGAGGGAGTCCAGACCCCATCCTACAGCCCCTCCCCCACTGTCCCGTGTGAGGAGCAGATGGGTTAATAGGTAGTCAGGGGATCCCAATGGAATTTGGGGTGTAAAATATTTGCTTCCTTCCCCAAACTGTTATCTTTAGCAAGAACAAGCAGGCCGCCCTCCTTTCTCCCCTTGGAATCTCCAAATTTCCCATGAGACTAGCGAGGGAGTTCATAGCTTATTGTGAAAACAAGTTACCCAACCCACCCTTCTGGATGGCTTCTGTTTTATCTTGGGCAGGCCAGACAGGATGGAGAATTGTAAGTCAGGCCTTTTGATGGGCTTCCTCCTGCCTGGTAACTGAATGCCAATCTGATTGTCAAGTTTTTTTTTCCTTTGAAATTGTATTAAAAAAAACCCACCAGCAGCAGCCCCTTTGGGCTTTTTCCTCTCTTGGAAGCCCCCCTCCAGGCCGCTCTGGCTGGAGGCCTTTGACTGTAATAAATCTATGTAAATCTCTCTGCTGTTCGCTTGGAAATTCTTCCCCGTGAGACAAAGAACCGAGGTAACAATAATTTGTCCACCGAGATTCTGCAGCCTCTGAAACCCCGGGGGTTACAGGTGCACCGAAGCAGGTGGCCCACACCTAGCCACGGGAGGAATGGGAGGAAGTCACGGGAGGGAATCCAGTGGTGACCAGTGTAGAAGAGGAGGAGGAGGACTGGCAGGAGGAGGAGAAGGCCCTGGAGCAATGTCTCCCAGCAGCCCCATCATCCCCACCCCCACCCCCACCTCCTGGCCCTGGACAGGTCCCCTTATCTCTAAAGTGACCCTGAGCAAGTCAACAGAGCCAGGACACCAGGTGCTCCCCCCTGGGGGGAGCCACCTTGGCCAACCGCTTCCCTCTCTGGGCTGGGGCCGAAATGCCCACACAGAACGGATGGGGCTTGGAGACGCCAGCGGCCTACTGGTGCCAAGCAGAGAATCCTGCTGAGCCTGGGCCGGTGGTGACCCAGGAGAACTCGATTTGTGTTTGGTTTCAGTTTTTTGCTGCTTTAGCAAGAAATCCTTCTCCACTACACATGCAGACACGGAGATTATCTTTACTTTGCCCAGAGAGGAAACAAGAATTGTGTCTTGTGGCCTTGGGAAGTGGGAAGGCAGTGACAGGGGCAGGGTCCTTCCTGTCTGGTCATCATGATGTCCTGTCATGGGAGAAAACCCTGGGGTGCAGAACGCACGTGGGCTGGGACTAAAGTACGGTGGGGTAGGAAATGATGGGAGGGGCCTGTGTGTGGTGTAGCGGGTAAAGTCACCACCTGCAGTGCTGGCATCCCATTTGGGTGCTGGTTCGAGTCCTGGCTGCTCCACTTCCTGTCCAGCTCTCTGCTATGGCCTGGGAAAGCAGTAGAAGATGGCCCAAGTGCTTGGCTCCCTGCACCTGCTTGGGAGACCCAGAAGCAGCTCCTGGCTCCTGGCTTTGGCCTGGCCCAGCCACTGTGGCCATCTGGGGAGTGAACCAGTGGATGGAAGATCTCTTTCTCTCTCTGTAACTCGGTCTTTCAAACAAGTAAATAAAATATTTTTGAAAAAAGAAAAGAAATGAACACGGAGGGAGAAGCCAAAGGAAGGAGCCCCGGGCCCCTCCCCTGAGATGTTCCAGAATGGCCTGTGTTCCCCCAAAATGCCTAGCACGGCAGGTCCAGCCCAGCGGTGCTGCACCGCGGCAGCTGAGCTCCCAGCTGAGCGTGGGAAGAGAGAACCAGGCCCAGAAATGCACTGAGCTCCCAGGGCAGGGAGCAGAACCTCGCTCGCCTGTGACCACAGACCTCAGCCACCGAGCCCAGCCTCGGAAGGCCACTTCTGGGCCCCTCCCAGGTGCTCACCAGCGCTTCCGCCTTCGAGTGTGAGTGCTCCCCCCCAACACTTCTCTGCTTTCACAGCCCGGTTGTGGGGGAGGGGCTATCCTGCGTGGTGTAGGGTGTGTGTAGCAGCATCCCTGGCCTCCACACCCTAGATGCCAACAGCAAGCCCCGAGCTGCTCCTGGGCGCGAGGGTGGGGAAGACCCCCCAGCCAAGAGCCACTGGAGCACAGCTCCAGAAACGGAAGCTGCCGTCCTCCTGACCACGAGAAAGGTCCAGAAATTGGCTGCACAGACTTGCTGTCCCCCAGAGCCTCCCGGGCCCCACCTCAGCCAGGACACGTGATGAGCTTTTAAGGGGTGATTGCAATCATGCCTCTCCCAAGCGCTGTCAGTCACTGCAGCGGAGTGAGGACCTGGCGATGGAATCCGCTGGTGCAACCCGCGAGGCCCAGTGACAGCCAGGCTGCGGCCGTCCTATGAGTGGACCTGCAGGCACAGGGGCAAGCCCGGATCCCAGGGCAGAGACCCCACCCCTGGGCCCCAGAGCCCAGAGCCCCGATGGGAGTCCCATCAAGACACTGTTGACATCTGTGAGCCCAGTGGACAGGGTGTGCCAGCGGGAGTCCTCACTGTTTCCAGAGACATCCATCTGGGTTCAAGCAGAATCCTGGCCAGGGTCTTACCTGGAGGGCAGAAGGCGGCCCTGGCTTCCCCAAGAGCTAGGAGAGTTCTCCAGAGATCGAGCGCCAGCCAGCAAGGCTAGGCTTCAGGAAGGCATCACCCCAAGCAGGAGCTGCACTGCACAGCAAGAACCACGTCCCGACGGCCAGGACACCTGCGTCCAGCAGAGCTTGGAGGAAGGCCAGGTTCATGGGCACTTGGGGACCCAAGGGGCCCACCTAGGACACTCAGCAGGCACTGCTCATGTTCTCAGTCCCCTCTGATGCAGTGTCTGGGTTCGGCCGGAAGGCCAGGGCAGCCGCATTTGAACCATCCATCTCCACACGGCAGCCTTGGCATTTATTGGTTGATGAGTTGCTCTCTCCCGTTGCATGGGGAATTGACGGTAAAATCCACCGCTGTCATCTCTCACCCAAACCGAGCTCGGCATTTAGGGGGCCAAGGAAGGCCTCCAGCCGAGGAGGTGGCAGGGCGTGGGTGACAGGAAGATCTGGGCTTTTGGACACCGGTGAGCCTTGTACTAACTGGCACAGCCGCTCCAATCTCAAGGTTCTCCTCTACGGGGTGCAGCTCACGAGCAGCACCTATGTCCTCAAAGGGGCGCTCAGAGTGTGACTCCCACATGGCCACCTGCGAGACTCGAGGCCTGTCGGGGATCAGCAGGCAAACCCTCCCAGGGCCCTCGCTGCCCCGGGGCTCAGGGGACGAGAGCCAGCACACACGATCGGGACCGCGGGACGGAGCATGCACCTCGGACCTGCTGGGAGCAGCCTCACGGGTGGGGCCAGGGCTTCTTGGAAAAGAACAGGAAGCCTGAGTTTGCTTTAGAGCAGCCCAACTGAGGACGGGGCCAGCTGTGTCCTCAGACACGCAGGAGGAGCAGCAGGCCCACGGCTCACCTCCCTGCCCGTCTCTCCACCCTCACTCACTGTGCACTGTGTCCACTGCTGACTGCAGCCCCAGGAGGGCAGGCTCCAGACCCCTGGCGCCTACCCCTGATGTCAGATGAATGAATGAATGAGTGAATGAAGGATTGAGTATCTCTGGAATACAGGACATGTCACAGTGGTTCTGAAAAGAAAAAGCGCACGCCATGATTAAATCTGGTGGTCCGGACACAGCTCCTAACCCAGCGAGCATTGCCGAGGCCAGCACCCCAGTCTAATCGGGCACAATGTATGTATGAGGAATCTTCAAAGTGTTTGTGGGGAAATGAGTATTAGGAAATAATGACACGTGGGTTTACAAACTTGTAGCAAAATTAGCTTGTCTTTGAATCCCACATAGGTGCCTGTGTGCCCGTGTGCCCGTGTTCCCGTGTGTACATGTGTGCGTTATGTGCTTACAAATCTACCAGCCCAGGAGCAACTTAACTCCCCCTGCTTGCTGGATCTTGCCCAAGCCTATTTTCTTAAGGTTTTATTTATTTATTTATTTGAAAGGTAGAATGAGAGAGAGAGAGCAAGCGAGAGAGTCTTCCACCCGATGGTTCACTCCCCAGATGGCCACAACAGCCAGAGCTGTGCCGATCAGGAGCCAGGAGCCAGGAGCTTCTTCTGGGTCTCCCAAGAGGGTGCAGGGGCCCAAGCACTTGGGCCATCCTCCACTGCTTTTCCAGGCCATAGCAGAGAGCTGGATCAGAAGAGGAGCAGCCGGGTCTCGAACCAGCACCCATATGGGATGCTGGTGCGGCAGGTGGCAGCTTATTCCACTATCGCCACAGCGCCGACTGTCCAAGCCTATTAAAAGTGATCCAGGGGCCACCATTGTGGCACAGAGGGCTAAGCCACCACCGACGACACTTGCAGGTCAAAGAGAACGTGCTCAAAAATGAGCAGAGTCTCATGGAACATACCCCACAAGCTGAAGGCTCACGGGGCCTGCAAGAAGCTGCTGGCTGGGCCGGCGCCATGGCTCAATAGGCTAATCCTCCGCCTAGTGGCGCCAGCACACCGGGTTCTAGCCCTGGTCGGGGCACCGGATTCTGTCCCGGTTGCCCCTCTTCCAGGCCAGCTCTCTGCTGTGGCCAGGGAGTGCAGTGGAGGATGGCCCAAGTCCTTGGGCCCTGCACCCCATGGGAGACCAGGAGAAGCACCTGGCTCCTGCCATCGGATCAGCACGTTGCGCTGGCCGCAGCGTGCCGGCCGCAGCGGCCATTGGAGGGTGAACCAACGGCAAAAAGGAAGACCTTTCTCTCTGTCTCTCTCTCTCACTGTCCACTCTGCCTGTCAAAAATTTAAAAAAAAAAAACTTAAAAAAAAAAAAAAAAAGCTGCTGGCTGGGGCCGAAGCTGCAGCACAGTGGGGGAAACCACCGCCTAGGACGCCAGCATCCTACAGGTGTACCACTTCCAATCCAGCTCCCTGCTAATACACCTGGGACAGCAGCAGAGGATGGCCCAAGTCCTTGGGCTCCTGCCATTAACGTGGGAGACCCGGATGGAGTTCCTGGCTCCTGGCTCTGGTCTGGCCCAGCCCCAACTCTTGTGGTCCTTTTGGGAGTGAACCAGCAAATGGGAGATCTCTCTCTCACTCTCTCGTTCTCTCTCTCCCTTTTTCTCTTCTCCCAGTCTATCTGTAATGCTACCTTTCACATAAATAAAATAAAGGTTTTTTTAAAAAAAAGATTTATTTATTTATATGAAAGATAGAATTACAGAGAAAGGTAGAGACAGAGAGCGAGGTCTTCCATCCACTGGTTCAATCCCCAGATGGCCGCAATGGCTGGAGCTGTGCCAATCTGAAGCCAGGAGCCAGGAGCTTCTTCCGGGTCTCCCACATGGGTGCAGGGGCCCAAGGACCTGGGCCATCCTCTACTGCTTTCCCAGGCCATAGCAGAGACCTGGATTGGAAGTGGAGCAGCCAGGACTAGAACCGGCGCCCATATGGGATGCCGGCACTTCAGGCCAGGCTTTAACCCACTGCACCACAGCACCGGTCCCTAAAATAAATGTTGAACAAAAGAGTGAGTCCATAGAATTACTGCTGGGGACCCTTAGACAACCATCAGTAAGCAGGTGAGCACCTTAAAACACAGGGCTGGTGCTGCCCTAGAAGATCCGCATTTATCCAGGACCCGGGTGGGCAGGCGGAGTGCGGTATGACTCCGCTGTCAAGCCCCACGCCCTCTGTACCCATCAGGGATCCCAGGGGAGGATGAGAGAGGTGGAATTGCACCTTCTCCGGCCCTGCTCCCATCCCAGCATCCCTGCTGGATGGTTCTTCACCGCAAGGCAGGGCTCTTACAGCCCACGAGGTGCTTGTTCCCAGAACAGAAGGACCAACGGCTCCCAGCCTTGACGACGCGGCTCCTTCCCCGAAAAGCCGTGACCACAGACCAACCCAACTCTCACTAGGAAGGCATCCCTAGCGGCGCTGGGTTCACACTCTGAGGCCGCTGCCAGGAACAACAAGCAGTCCTTGGGGGCTGCTAAGCCTGCACCAGGACATCGCCATACACAGCGCCCCCTCTGCCAGCCACGCTGCACCTCGCTCCACCAGGGCTGTGCCAGCCACAAGCTGCCAGCACCCGCCCTAACTGCGGGGGCATGTCTTTATTTGAGAGTCAGACACAGAGCTCCTCTCTGCTCGTTCCCACAGTGGCCAGGCCTGGGCTGGGGCTGAAGGCTGGCCCCCGGCTCCCTGAGCCATCACGGCTGCCTCCCTGGTCTTCGTTAACAGGAAGCTGGAGTCAGGAGCCAGAGCCAGGACGGCAGCCCGGCTACGCCCTTGTGGGTGCAGGTGTCTGTACTGTTAGGCTAAACACCCACTTCCTTCTGCCCTAAATTGGCGAGGAGCCCCACGAGGACCGGTGTTCGGCACAGCCATCAGAGGCCAGCCCACAGCAGAGTGCCTGGGTTTGAGGCCTGGCTCTGCTCCCAAGTGCAGCCTCCTGCTAGTGTACACTTTGGGAGGTAGCAGGTGGTGGCTCAGGTACTTGGCTCCCTGGCACCCATGCGGGAGACCTGGATGGGGTCCCCAGCTCCTGGCTTCACCCTGGCCCAGGCCTGCGGTGGCAGGCACTCCAGTAAAACAGCAGATGCGTCCGTGTGTGTTTGTGTGTGTGTGTCTGTGTGTGTGTCTGCCTGTCAAAGAAACTAGACACGTACATGTTTGTTGAAAATAAGTGCTACAGGCCGGCGCCGCGGCTCACTAGGCTAATCCTCCACCTTGCGGCGCCGGCACACCGGGTTCTAGTCCCGGTCGGGGCGCCGGATTCTGTCCCGGTTGCCCCTCTTCCAGGCCAGCTCTCTGCTGTGGCCTGGGAGTGCAGTGGAGGATGGCCCAAGTGCTTGGGCCCTGCACCCCATGGGAGACCAGGAGAAGCACCTGGCTCCTGCCATCGGATCAGCGCGGTGCGCCGGCCACGGCGGCCATTGGAGGGTGAACCAATGGCAAAAGGAAGACCTTTCTCTCTGTCTCTCTCTCTCACTATCCACTCTGCCTGTCAAAAATAAAAAAAATAAATAAATAAGAAAAGAAGTGCTACAGCTAATCACAAGAGCCAAGAAGTCTTGAAACTGACTCCATGAGGATCTGCGTTGTGGCACAGCTGGTTAGGCCGCTGCTTTCGAAGCTCGGGTCCCACCCACACTGGAGCGCCAGTTCCAGTCCTGGCTGCTCTGTTTCCCATCCAGCATTCCTGCTAATGCACCTGGGAAAGCAGTGCAGGATGGTTCAAGTGCTGGGAGCCCTGCACCCATGTGGGAGACCCGGATGGAGCTCCTGGCTTCAGGCTTCAGCCCTGGCTGTTGTAGCCATACTGGAAGTGAACCAGTAGATAGATCTGTCTTTCCTCTCTCTCGCTCGCTCGCTCTCGCTGTCCATTTCAAATCAGCAAGTACTAGATTTTTTTTTTAAGATTTATTTTATTTATTTGAAAGAGTTACAGAGAGAGGTAGAGACAGAGAGTGAGGTCTTCTATCCGCTGGTTCACTCCCCAGATGGCCACAACGGCCGGAGCTGCACAGATCCGAAGCCAGGAACCAGGAGCTTCTTCCAGGTCTCCCACGTGGGTGCAAGGGCCCAAGGACTTGGGCCATCCTCCTCTGCTATCCCAGGCCATAGCAGAGAGCTGGATCAGAAGTGGAGCAGCCGGGACTAGAACCGCCGCTTCAGGCCAGGGCGTCAACCCGCTGCACCACAGCGCCAGCCCAGCAAGTACTAGATCTTTAAAAAATGCAATTCCCTGTCCTTGCACTATAGACTCTTTCTGCAAATCTTTTTTTTTTTTTTAAACAGGCAGAGTGGACAGTGAGAGAGAGAGACAGAGAGAAAGGTCTTCCTTTTTGCCGTTGGTTCACCCTCCAATGGCTGCCGCGGCCAGGTGCTTCTCCTGGTCTCCCGTGGGTGCAGTGCCCAAGCACTTGGGCCATCCTCCACTGCCTTCCCGGGCCACAGCAGAGAGCTGGCCTGGAAGAGGAGCAACCGGGACAGAATCCGGCACCCCGACCGGGACTAGAACCCGGTGTGCCGGCGCTGCAAGGCGGAGGATTAGCCTAGTGAGCCGCGGCGCTAGCCGTCTGCAAATCTTGCCCAAGGATGCACCTTTGCCACGACATCCACACCCCTGAGATGAGAAGCACCCACTTGGCACCCGGACTGAACGTTTAACTTCTACCTTGAATCTGCGCTCCGACAGGCTGATGTGTTCAACCACTCAGAGTGCAGAAAACCACCCCAAACCAGGCTGGCGAGAGGCTGCCCTCAGGGCACGGTGGTGGGGCAGGGAATCTGCAAAGCTTGTAGAGCTGGAGGGCACGGGCCAGAACCAGGCCGAGTGCAGTGCCCGGACTGCGGCCTACGAGGCCCCTCCCCACGAGGCTTGTGGAACTGCAGGAGTTCAGGCTGCGGTCAAGTGTCTGGTAGATTGGCAGGGGCAGCGGGTCCCTCGGCTGCATTGGGCCCTTCTTGCACCTGTTCCCTGTGGGTCTTTGTGATCTCTCCTCTATCCTCCCCCTATGGTGGCTCAGGAAAGAACGTGGGCTCTGCCTGGTGGATGAGAAAAATGACAAGGTGGGGGACTGGTATTGTGCTGCAGCCAGGTGAAGCCACCACCGGCGGTGCCGGCATCCCGTGTGAGCACCAGTTCAAGTCCTGGCTGTTCCACTTCCAGTCCAGCTCCCTCCTGATGACCTGGGAAAGCAGGAGAAGATGGCCCGAGAGCTTGGGGCCCTGCACCTGCGTGGGAGACCTAGATGGAGCACCAGGCTCCTGGCTTCAACCCGGCCGAGGCCCATTTGGGGAGTGAACCAGTGAACACATGATCTCTCTCTCTCTCTCTGAAACCCGGCCTTTCAAATAAATAAAATTTAAAATAAAATTTTTTAAATAATATTCTGTTAGGTACTATTCTAAGCAATTTTTTAAAAGATTCATTTACTTATTTGAAAGAATTACAAAGAGAGAGAGAGGAAGACAGAGAGAGAGATCTTCTATCCACTGGTTCTCTCCCTAAATGGCTGCAACAGTCAGGGCTGGTCTGGTCTGAAGCCAGGAGCCAGGAGTTTCTTCCGGGTCTTCCATGCAGGTGCAAGGGCCCAAGGACTTGGGCCATCTTCTACTGCTTTCCCAGGCCACTAGCAGGGAGCTGGAAAGGAAGTGGAGCAGCCAGGACTGGAACTAGCTCCCACATGGGATGCCAGTGCCGCAGGCCTTGGCTTTTACCAGCTGAGCCACAGCGTCAGCCCAGCAGCGATTTTTTTTTTAAGTTAACCTCTCTGATAGCCTTTTTGCCTTTCTAATTTTATAAATTTATATTAGGAATTCTGCTTTATATCAAAATTAGCAGTTAATTAGTAAAATGTTATTAATTGGAGGAGTTAATTTAGAAAAAGAATGTAGCCTGGGGCTGGTGCTGTAGCACAGCAGGTAAAGCCATCGCCTGCAGTGCTGGCATCCCATATGGGCACCAGTTCGAGTCCCAGCTGCTCCTCTTCTGATCCAGCTCTCTGCTATGGCCTGGGATAGCAGCACAAGATGGCCCAAGTCCTAGGGCCCCTGCACTCGCGTGGGAGACCCGGAAGAAGCTCCTGGCTCCTGGCTTCAGATCGGCGCAGCTCCAGCCTTTGCAGCCAATTGGGGAGTGAACCAGCGGATGGAAGACCTCTATCTCTCTACCGCTGCCTCTCTGTAACTCTGCCTTCCAAATACATAAATAAATATTTAGAAAAAAATAAATAAAAAATAAAATCCCCTCCAGTGTCGGCTCAAGTCCTGGCTGTTCCGCTTCCGATCCAGATCCCTGCTAATGCACCTGGGAGGCAACAGGTGAGGGTCCAAGGGCTTGGGTTCCTGCCACCCATGGGGGACACCTGGCTGGAGTTCTGACTTCCTGGCTTTGGCCTGGCCAAGCCCTGGCTGTTGCAGACACCTGGGGAGTGAACCAGCAAATGGAAACTCACTCTGCTCCCTGTCCCTTTTCTCTTTTTTGCTCTGAATAAATATTTTGTTTTAAAAAAATTGCCCTGCAAGTTCAGAAAAATGCAGCTGGCCCTGGAGAGCCCAACGCCCCTCCCTCGGCTCATGAGCTGTTCTATGCATCCGCCTCCCCACTGCTGATGGAAAAGGCAGGTGGGAAACAGCGCTATGGCTAAGCTTCTGCGTAAGTACATCTTCCAAGCACTTTCTGCAGCCCCCTGGTGTGTGGGACCGGGTCATCTGGGCTGTGGGAGGCCACGGTACGCAGTGCAGCCTGTCTGGCTGGCCGGTGCACGCCGGGAGTTTGGGCACCACTGTGACAACCTGAAGCTTCTGCAGACACGGCGGCCACAGTGCCCCGGGAGTCCCCGGGTGTGAACGCCCCCAGGCTTCCGGCCCAGAACTAGCGCGGGATGCAAACAGACGGCTCCGCTGGACCCTTCAGAGCTGGACCGGGGAGTGCATGCAGCACTCAGACAGCGCATCCCCCCTGCCCGTGTGCCAGAGGTGGAGGATTCAGAGACCAAAGCGGAGTCTGTGCCCTCGCCTACACGGCTCAGCCCCCAGGCCACAGGAAAGCCTGCAAAGGCTCAGCGGGGAGACGCACAGGGCTCCGAGAGACTGCAAAAGACAGAAAACTCAGAGCCCTGGACGCGATCCTTGGAGCCGCGTCCAATCGGCCGCCCTCTTCCCACCGCCGCCCCCTCTTCCCTGCACCAGGCCCGGAAGTGCCCCTCCCCCACTGGAGCCCCGGTTGTGGCAGCAGTCACCTGGGACCAGGTGGGCCCCCGGAGAACCAAGGGCGTGCCCGGATCCAGTTGACTTTGCTCCCGGTTCTGACTCCTGATTCCATTTGGAGCCAGCGGAGGCCGCGGAGTAATCGAATTAGGCAAATATTATGGGGAAGAAAATGGGCCAGTAAGTGGCTTAAAGTGATGGAAATGACCTGAAGGTAGCCATGCAAATGGTCTGTATAATATCCTGTAATATCCCTGTCCAGGCAGCCCGAGGAGGCAGGCTTCCCATAATGAGGTGTCTGATTAGAATAATGTTCAGTGGGAGAATGTGTGAGGGGCCGCATAAATCAGGCCTGTAGAAGCCTCCCCAATTAGCCAGGAAGGAGACGGGCAAGGTGGGTGCTGGCTCCGCACCAGGAGGCTGCCGGGGCCGGTCTGGGGCGGGCAGGGGGACGGGAAGGGAAACGAATCGCCCTCATAACCACCCCTGGTGCTTCACCACACTTTACAGTTTATAAACTCGCTCCCCGCGCAGCATCTCATCCCATCCGCGTGACCATGTTTCACGGAGCGCACACTCTCCTCCAGGGTCAAGTTCCCGCCGGCTGCCGCAGGGGTGCCCAGTACGTAGTAGGTGCTCAACGAACAGAAGCAGCAGCAGAGAGACGGCTGTGCCCCCTCCCCACAGCCCCCATCATCTTGCAGACCCCGCCGTGGAGGGCTTTCCCCCCTCTTCTACTCCCCCAGCCCCGGGAGCTCCAGAGCTGTGCCTCTCCTCCCTTATCCATCCAGCTCCACTCCAGCTGACAAGGACAGAGCACTTCCGGGTGGGGGCGGGGGTCCCCACCTGCCCAAGACAATGCAGCCGGGAGCCAGCATTTCCTTCCCACCCAGATTCCACGCCTAGCCTTCTCTATGCAAGCAAACATAGGCGGGACTCCGAGTCACGGGCATGCCCAGAGCCCCCTCCTGCAGATTCCTGGGTGACCTTGAGGCTGGCTTGGTGGCCCCGGGCACACAGCCACTTCCGTGTGCACACAGAAGGGAGCACCCGCAGTGGCTTCTTTCTTCGGAGGCCAGAGTGCACCATGTTGGACCGAGACAGGACTTGAGGGAAATGCTGAGCTGGGAAAGTCGGGTCACGTCGGGAAGAACTTGACCCAGAGTGACCTCGACATGATTCCTCAAACCCAGACACGCGGAAGCACTCCTGCTGGGCGATCTCTATGTGCCAATGTACGGTTTGCCTGAATGAATGAATGGTGGGTGCTGCCTTCCGGGACAGCTCCGGCAGCCATAGCCAAACCGCAGACTGCGAGCCTCACCAACGGGCAGCCTTTGCTCTCGCGGCCTCGGCTGCAGCCACGCGTGCACTCAGGCTTCCAAAGAGGCCACCTCCAGTGCCCTCTGCTGCGGCCAATGAGAGCAGAAGCGCCGAGGCCGATCCGGAAGCTGATCATGGCTGGGCTGGCCGTCCACAAGCCCGTCCCTGTGCATCCGCGGGCTGGATGCCAGAAAAACACCTCGGCCCATGGGAAGGGCAGCTACATAGGCATCGGTCAGCAGGAGGGTGCAGCCTGGGCACGAATGCCGGAGATGGAAACTGGGGAGGGGGGAGAGGAGAGGAGGGAGAGGGAAGGGGAGGAGTAGGAGGACCCCACGCGGCTGCTCTTAGAAGATTCGCCACCACGTGCATCACAGCCTGTACCTGCAGGTCAAAGAGAACACGCTCCAAAATGAGTAGATTCTCATGGAACACATCTACAAGCTGGTGGCTGACAAGGCCTGCAAGGGGGCCGGCGCTGTGCACAGCGGTTAAAGCCACCGCCTGTGATGCCGGCATCCCACATGGGCGCCAGTTCAAGTCCCGGTTGCTCCACTTCCCACCCAGCTCCCTGCTATGACCTGGGAGAAAGCAGTAGAAGATGGTCCAGGTGCTTGGGCCCCTGCCCCCACGTGGGAGACCCGAAGGAAGCTCCTAGCTTTGGCGTGGCCCAGCCCCGCTCATTGTGGTCATCTGGGGCATGAACCAGCAGATGGAAGATCATTCTCTCCCCCACTCTCTATAACTCTTTCAAAAAAAGCTCCCAGCTGACGCCCTCAAGTCTAAGACCAGGGACACACACAGGCACGGCCATGAGGAGCATCCTCAGACCAGGAAGCACAAGATCATTAAGACCAAGCAGGATGGGGCCGGTGCTGTGGCATGGCACAGTGGGTTAACGCCCTGGCATCCCATATGAGCACTGGTTCCAGATCCAGCTGCTCCACTTCCCATCCAGCTCTCTGCTGTGGCCTGGGAAATCAGTAGAAGATGGCCCAAGTCTTTGGGCCCCTGCACCCACGTGGGAGACCCGGAGGGAGCTCCTGGCTTTGGATCAGTGCAGCTCTGGCCGTTGCGACCAATTGGGGAGAGAACCAGCGGGTTGAAGACCTCTCTCTCTCTCTCTCTCTCTCTCTGCCTCTCCTTCTCTCTGTGTAACTGTGTAACTCTGACTTTCAAATAAATACATGAATCTTTAAAAAAAATACAGTCACCCTTGGCTGGCACTGCAGCTCAATAGGCTAATCCTCCACCTTGCGGAGCCAGCACACCGGGTTCTAGTCCTGGTCGGGGTGCCGGATTCTGTCTCGGTTGCTCCTCTTCCAGTCCAGCTCTCTGCTATGGCCCAGGAGTGCAGTGGAGGATGGCCCAAGTGCTTGGGCCCTGCACCTGCATGGGAGACCAAGAGAAGCACCTGGCTCCTGCCTTCGGATCAGTGCAGCACGCCAGCCACGGCGGCCATTGGAGGGTGAACCAATGGCAAAGGAAGACCTTTCTCTCTGTCTCTCTCTCTCACTGTCCACTCTGCCTGTCAAAAATAATTTTTTTTAATTAAAAAAAAAATAGTCACACCAAATTAAGGATATAGTTTCTAAAAAAAAAAAAAAAGACCAAGCAGGAAGAAACCAGAAAACAACCCAGCCCCCTCTGGTCTGGGGGTTATAGTGGCTAAGTCATTGAATAAAATAACACACGTCTTGATCCGCTTGCCAAAAAAGTGCATAAATTACTTCAAAAGAGCGCACTGATTTTCTCGTGGTTCTGGAGCCGGGGGTGCCAGACTTGGCAGGGTCGGCTTCTGTCGGCAGCCACCTTCTCACTTGCCCACATGTGGCTCTTGCTCTGTGCTCCCACAGAAAAAGAGAGAGATCCCGGGGGGTTCTTCCTCCTCTTAGAAGGACACCGTTCATACAAGGGTCTTGCAAAAGTTCACGGAAAATCAAATTAAAATCTAAGCTTATTTTATTGCAAAAGACTTCGAAATCCATGCAATGAGCAGTCTTCCAAAAGTTCATGGCAACTGGGTATCATGACAAAACTATGCCTGATTTCAAATATTTTGGGGGGCATGCACGTATGAATGTGGGGGTCACCCTGGGAAGGATCTCCAGAATTGAGTTCAGAGAGTAGCAATCACCGGCAGAACACGGAAATCCTGAATCTGTAGCACCGCCCGGCCACCCCTCCTCCAATAGCAACCAAGCTGCACGTGGCACGTGAGGCCACCTGCTGGCCAAAAGAGGAAGTGCCCAGCCTGCACCTCTTCCTGACCCAGGGATGACGGGAGCTTGCAGGTTTTCCTCTGTCTTTACCTCCTCTTCCCTGGACTCAGATGTCTTCCGTCCAGCAACCACACTCACATTTCCTTAGCCACTTCCTCTGAATCAAGGCCATCACTTGGAGTTTTCAAACTCAAGTGCCTACAGGCGAAGAGCAAACAATTCCATTAGAGCAAGCAGCCTTGGGACCAGCACTGTGGTGCAGTAGGAGTAGGCCAATCCTCCTCCTGCAGTGCCAGCATCCCATGTGGGTGCCGGTTCGAGTCCCGGCTGCTCCTCTTCTAGTCCAGCTCTCTGCTATGGCCTGGGAAGGCAGCAGAAGATGGCCCAAGTCCTTGGGCCCCTGCACCCACGTGGGAGACCCAGTAGAAGCTCCTGGCTCCTTGCTTTGGATCGGTGCAGCTCCATTCACTGTGGCCACCCCGGGAGTGAACTAGTGGAGGGAAGACCTTTCTCTCTGTCTCTCCCTCTCACTATCTAGAACTCTGCCTCTCAAATAAATAAATAAAATATTTTTTAAAAAAAAAGAACAAACAGCCTGTCTTTTAAATAACCTCCTCTCTCTTAAATAAGTAAAATTGTTGAAATAGTTTTTCTAAAAAAGACATAAAAGGGCCAGCATGATCCTGACTCCACAAAGCACACCTTACCATCACCAGTGAGTGCTGTCGAGGATAAGTGCTGCCTTCAATCCCTTGTTTTCCTTCCTTCTCTCTCCCACTCCACTCTCCGTGGGCAAGCCCAAGCTATTAGACTGGTTGCTGGACAGGAGAGAAAGAGTTAGGGGCCCCACTATTGCAAAGAAAAGGTGAAGTGGTGGACAAGGAATCCTTGGGTCTTTCATCAAACATTTCCAGAACTTGTGCCCTTGGCATTGGCCGAAATCCCTTAAGGGCGCCCACACATTTGCTCGGAGCTCCTCCTCTCCCACACTAACCTGCTTCCCCCAGCACCCGGACCCCCAGGTGGAGGGCCGGTCACTCTCGGGCCATCCGATGGTCTCGACGGCCAGAAAAGCCTCCCAGGAAAGAGCACATGATGAGTAGAAAGAAACTCATTTCATGGCTACCATTGTGGCAGAACAGGTTAAACCATGGCCTGCAGTGCCAACATCCCACAGGGGCGCCAGTTCAAGTCCCGGCTGCTCCTCTTCTGATCCAGCTCTCTGCTATGGCCTGGGAAAGCAGCAGAGGATGGCCTGAGTGTACAGCCTGGGTTTCAGTAGGTCCACATGAAGGGAGAGGGGTCAGGAGACTAAACCTGGGGAAACCTTTTGATCTCAAGGTCATTTAAAGGTCACAGCTGGAAATGAGACGCTCCTGCAGGAAAAGCCAATGAGGAAGAGGGCTCCAGGCTGCTGAAACCACCCCCAGGCTAGCATCCGTTAACAGCCACAGGAGCAGTGCCCCAGGCTGGACCCAGCTAAGGGCTTGGCACAGACATGGCCCTGTAACCTGTGACTGCACCTGAAACCAATCAACCAATGACTGGCTTGGAAATAAGCCTATGCGATGAGAACTGGAAAGCGCACTGTCAGCTGCTCCCACTCATATTTCGCAAACTGCAAGTCTTGCAATTTTGGGTTCTGACAAATACAGAGATGATAGATGGATAGATACGCACACAAATGCCTGTGTATTGGTATACAAGGGATCTGCAAAACTTTCACGGAAATACATATTATGAAAAAAACCATGCACGAACTTCAAATTCTTTGCACCAAAATACATTTTTAAAACTATTTTCCATGAACTTTTTGATGTCTCCTCGCATGCATATACAAATACAAAGACATACACTAGTTCGCAATGTACTCAATGTACGAGAAGGACCCAGCTGCTCCACTTCCTTTTTTTTAAGATTTATTTTAATTATTTGAAAGAGTTACAAAGAGAGATAGAGCCAGAGAGAGAGAGAGAGAGAGAGGTCTTCCATCCACTGGTTCACTCCCCAAATGACTGCAATGGCCAGAGCTGAGCTGACCCGAAGCCAGAAGTCAGGAGCTTCTTCCAGGTCTCCTACGTGGGTGTAGGGGTCCAAGGACTTGGGCCATCTTCTACTGCTTTCCCAGGCCATAGCAGAGAGCTGGATCAGAAGTGGAGCACCCTGGACTCAAACTGGTGCCCATAAGGGATGCTGGCGCTGCAAGCCGGGGCTGTAACCCCCTGCTCCACAGCACTGGTCCCCAGCTGCTCCACTTCTGATCTAGCTCTCTGGCCCCTGCAGCCATGTGGAAGACTCAGGTGGAGCTCCTGGGTCCTGGTTTTGGCCTGACCCAGCCCTGGTCGTTGCAGCCATTTGGGGAGTGAGTGACCCAGCAGACAGAAGATCTCTGTTTCCTCTCTCCCCCTCCCCCTCCCCCACCCCCTCCCCCTCTCCCTCTCCCTCTCACGTTGTAACTCTGATTTTCAAATAAATAAATTTTTTTTTTAAAAAAAAATGAAAAAACAGGGGCCAACGTTGTGGTGCAGTGGGTTAAGTTGCCACCTTGCAATGCTGGCATCACCGTATCAGAGTGGCATATCCCAGTTCAAGTCCCAGCTGCTCCACTTCCGAGCCAGCTCCCTGTTAATGCAGCTAGGAAAGCAGCAGAAGATGGCCCACGTGCTTGGGCCCCTGCACCCACGTGGGAGACCTGGAAGAAGCTCCTGACTTCTGGCTTCAGGTCAGCTCAGCTCTGGCCATTGCAGTCATTTGGGAAGTGAACCAGTAGGTGGACGATATCTCTCTCTCTCTCTAACATTCTGCCTTTCAAATAAATGAATCTTTAAAAAGAGATGAAAAATAGGCCGGCACCCCGGCTCACTAGGCTAATCCTCCACCTTGCGGCGCCAGCACACCGGGTTCTAGTCCCGGTTGGGGCGCCAGATTCTGTCCCGGTTGCCCCTCTTCCAGGCCAGCTCTCTGCTGTGGCCCGGGAAGGCAGTGGAGGATGGCCCAAGTCCTTGGGCCCTGCACCCCATGGGAGACCAGGAGAAGCACCTGGCTCCTGCCTTCGGATCAGCGCGGTGCGCTGGCTGCGGCAGCCATTGGAGGGTAAACCAACAGAAAAAGGAAGACCTTTCTCTCTGTCTCTCTCTCTCACTGTCCACTCTGCCTATTCAAAAAAAAAAAAAAAAAAAAAGATGAAAAATAAAAAATCTGGAAAACACTGGTGGAGCCCCAAGCTATGGATTGCTTTTGCTCTGAGGCCCAGAGAGGCCAGAACCAAACTGCTCACCCGGTTAGGGAGAGTGCAATGAACACCGGGTCCCTATGCAAGGTGCCCTGGGAGCGCTCACTGTGCACAGCCCTGGGCCGAAGCTGCCCCTTGTCCCCCTTGGCAAAGAAACCACAGAGCAAGTCTTGCGTAAAACTGAGCGCGGGGTGTTTTGCCTTCAGTGCCTGTCACTCCTGGCCATTGCAACCATCTGTGGATTGAAATCGCAGATGGGAATTCTCGGTCCTCCTCTCTCTCTCTCTCTCTCTCTCTCTCTCTCTCACCCTCATCCTCTGCCTCTCAAATAAACCAACACATGATTTTTTTTTAAAGTTTGAATTTGCTTCTTTCAGGCACACTTAACCACATTTCCAGCTCTAGACGGAGTGTGTCCCTGCAAAGCCGTCACCTTCGGGGACACAAGTGTCACTGAGTTCAATAATGCCACTATTCATTCCAGGGTCTCTGTTTTAGGAATATTAATAATTAGCAATTATGAAATGCCTGCTGCGGGTCAAAAACCGTGCCAAGCACTTCACACACTAGACCTCATTACGTCCTATGAAAGAGGAATTGTCGGCTTGGGAACGAGACAAAGCTGGTTTTGTTCTAGCTCTATCAAACCTCACCCGTGGCCACAAAGACTCGAATCCCTAATTTTAGCCATCACACTTGAGTCCGGATGACGCTAGGCTGTTTCCAGAAATCAGATCTACCCGTGAAAGGCGAGGGGTGACCCCCACTGAGAGCAGTCACAGAGTGTGTCACGGGCTCAGCGGGTTGTAGCGAGAAGGAGCTTCGGGAATATTTCGCGCCATAGCAACACCTTTGCAAGAAGTTTCTAGCCTCCCAAGGTGACTACTCAGGTGTGTGGATTTGTGTTTACGTGTGCATGCATGTGGGTGTACGTGCGCCACCTGTATGCGGGGGTGGGGTGGGAGGTGTTTAGCCAACCAAAGTACCCTAGAGACACACACTGCCCCTTAGACCTGACTGATACTTTGAGAGGGAGGGGGGTGTGAAAGGGCGTCACCAAGTTTCTTCCCCGATGAGCCTGGCCACCGAGTGCCCGGATGTCCTCCTGTCTTATTCTGCACCGTCCTTCCCACCCCACTCACTGCATTTCCAGGGTTGGCCTGCGGTGGCCAGAGAGGGGATCTCGGCTCCCAGCTGCAGTAGGGTTCATGCTACCCTTACATGAGACCCATCCCCTGGGGTCCCAAGAGCTCTTATTAGTCTTCTCCCCTGTAGCCCCTCTTGTACTTGACCTGAACTGATGGATTGAGCAGGACTCGCCCCCCCTCCAAACTCACATAGATGTGTAAGCCCCAAAGTCTTAGGCCAATCACTAAGGAGAGACTTGGTATGGTTGTGGCATCTGGGGGGTGGGGTTGGGGAGAGGCTGTGGGTCACTGGGGGAGAGTAGGTCTCATGACAGGTGGTTTCCTGCGCAGGGCGGGCTCCTTATGTCTCTCTGCTTCCAGGGCCACCGTGCCCTCTCCCCTCTGCACCTGCTCTGCCGCCGCCTGCCTTCGTCCGGCGTCAGACTCACGGCGCCACCTGATCTTGAACTGTGAACCCACACACACACCGCCTCCTTCCCAGGAAGCTCAGCCATGGAAAACAGACAACAGCCAAGGACTGCAGGCTTCCCAGCTTCACGCTGGCTTTGAGAGTTTGGTGTTCAGCCGCTTCCGGCCAGACCCATACCTTCCACCCCTCAAACGGGGAAATTCCGGAGCTGCCGCCCGCAGCGAGCGCATTTCCCGAAGCCCCTTTGGCGCCTTCTCTCTTCCGAGCGTGCAGCACCTCTTGGCTGCCCCTCACCCTCAGCCTACCCCACTTGGAAACCTTGATCCCCCCTCCAGAATGGCTTCTTCTGCAGCCTTCCGTGGCCTTCCACAGCCTGCTCGATGGCTACTCCGTTCTCAGACCACAAGCCTTGGGGTCGATGCCCCCGAGAACACTCTCCCAGCTCACCGATCAGTAGACTGCTCTACTCTAAATGTAAGTGGGTCATTTCTGGCCCCTCACCACCTTCACCAGGGTCAGCTGGCTTACGAAATCATCACCTTGTCTGGAGGAGCACCACTGCTGGCTTCTACTCCCACCCCTCAAAGGCTGTGGTTCTCAGCACAGTGGCAGGATGATCTACTTAACGTCAAGTTAACCAGGGGCCGGCGTGGCGGCACAGCGACAAAGATGCACTTGGGATGCCAGCATCCCGTAGCACTGCCCCTCCTCTGTCCCCAGAGTCTCGCTGCTGTAATCGTGGGTTGATTGCAGTACAGAGGTCTTTGTCACATTGATTCTGTGCCCATGCTGAGCCCGCCCACCCATGGCACCCTCTGACCCCAGAGCCCACCTGCCTCTGAGAGGGAAGGGGATCTCAGGAGCGGCCTCCCCACCTCCCTGCACCCCCACAATGCAGTATTTCCCCGGGCGTGGGTGCGTCCCGCGGCAGGCACTCCGCAGCAGTGTGTGTGCACGGTGAGACGCTGTTCTCGCTCCATGCTCTTTCAAAGGCCGTCTCTGGCATGTTGACCGTGTCCCCACACGCAAGGTACGCGGGACAGGCGTGGGGCACCGCAGTGAAGACAGCACCTGCCACACCTGCATCCCGAAGCAGAGTGGCTGGGTTCAAGTTCTCAGTCAGCTTTTGCTTGCGGTATCCTGCTAACGAGCATCTGGGGAGGCACCAGACAATGGCTCAAGTTGTTAAGATCCTGGTCCCCGGCTTTGGGCTGGCTCAGCCACAGCTGTGCAGATGTTTGGAAAGTGAACCAGCTGATGGGAGATCTCTCTGGCTCCCTCTCTCCCCCTTTCAAATACATTGTATAAGTTAATAAATAAAAGTAATTTTCACAAAGACATGTTGAAGCCCTAACCCTACTGCCTCCAAGTGTGACCCTTTGGGATACAGGGCTGCTGCAGATGTCATTAGTTAAGGTGGGTCACACTGGGGCCACCTGCAGTGCCGGCATCCCATGTGGGCGCTGGTTCAAGTCCCAGATGCTCCTCTTCCAATCCAGCTCTCTGTTGTGGCCTGGGAAAGCAGTGGAAGATGGCCCAAGTGCTTGGGAGACCCAGAAAAAGCTCCTGGCTTCTGGCTTCCGATCCACCCAGCTCCTGCCGTTGCGATTTGGGGAGCGAACCAGCGGATGGAAGACCTTTCTCTCTCTCTCTCTCTCCCTCCCTCTCAAATAAATAAATCTCAAAAAAAAAAAAAAATGACGCCATACTTAGGACTTCCAACCTTACAAGATAAAGAGCCTGGTGGAGACCAGGGACCCCCACCAAGGAGAGTGCCACGTACCACGTACCACGTGACAAGGAAGGCAGAAGTCGGGGAGGGGCGCCCACAAGTCCATGAACCCCAGGGACCACCAGCCACCACCAGAAGCCGCAAAAGCCAGGTGAGAAGTCTCCCCCGCAGCTTGAATTTTTATGGGTTTGTCTTCATTTTATTTGGAGGGCAGAGAGACAGAGACAGAACTCCCCTGAGACACTGCCACAGCCAGGGTGGGGCCAGGCAGAATCCAGGAGCCTGGAGCTCCATCCGGGTCTTCCCAGTGCGGGGCAGGGACCCAAGTACTTGAGCCATCACCCGCTGCCTCCCAGGAAGCTGGCAATGGAGCAGGAACCAGGACTGGGACCCCGGCACCCTGAGGCGGGCTGCAGGCACGCCAGGAAGCAGCTTACCCTCTGTGCCTGACGCCCACCCTCCCTACAGTCTTCAGCGAGCAACACCCCTGCCTACACCTTGACTTTGGACTCCAGACAGAGGTAAGCCTCCCAGCCCCAGGAATGGAACACAGCGGCTGACGACCTGCAGCAGGACAAAGTCTCACCTGGGGACTCTCCGGTTTCCCATGCCTCCCCCGACACTTGGTAATTTTCCCTTTTACACCAAGAAAAGCATCCGCAGGCCAAGCGCTTTCGGCACGGACGGCCCCTCGCTAGATGTTACCAGCACTGTTTGGATTTCATTAGGTTTATTTTTATGGTCACCTCCTATTTCTGGCAAGTGATCGCTGCCTTTGCTTGCGCCACAGCGACACACACGTTCCTCCCCAGATGGACACACGAAGTTTAAAAATGATTTAACTTCAGGGAAAACGTTATGTCACATTCACAGGAGGGGCAGAAAAAAAATACAGTAAAAATAGCAAAGGAGGAAGCAGCCACTGCCGGCCGGTGGTTAACCATCGAAGGAGAGCCGAGGCCAGGGAGCCGCTTCGTCTCAGCTAACCGTCCCCCCTCGGACGTGCAGAGCAGGTCACGGTGAAAACAGCATGCGAGCCAGGAGGCAGCGCTGTCGTCACGGGGTCTGTCGCTTCCTGGGCGAGGCCAGCCTCCCTCTGCCACCCAAGGAATCCAATCTCATAAGCCTGGTCCTACCCGGATCGGCTCAGTAGATCCGGGCCGCAGCCGCTGGCACCATCGCTCCTGAGATGAGCGACTGCGGGCAGCTTCCTGTCCAAGAAAGAAGACAGGGTCCCCTTCAGGGCCTCCCCCCGCTCTGAATCCTGAGCTCTCGGGATGGTGGTGAGTTCCTGTCTCCCCCACTCACCTGCAGAGAGACCTCGGCGGTGGGTGTGTGGCCTTCCAGCTAAGATGCTGACTTGGGAAGCGAACCAGATCTCTCTCTTTCTCTGTCTTTCAAATAAATAAATTTTTCTTAAAACAATTCCATACTGAGGCCAGTGCTGTGGCATAGTGGATAAAACCACTGTCTGCAGTGCCGGCATCCCATATGGGCGCAGGTTTGAGTCCTGGCTGCTCCACTTCTGATCCAGCTCTCTGCTATGGCCTGGGAAAGCAGCGGAGGATGGTCCAAGTGCTTGGGCCCCTGCACCCATGTGGGAGGCCTGGAAGAAGCTCCTGGCTTCTGGCTTTGGCCTGGACCAAGCCTGGCTGTTGTGGCCATTTGGGGAATGAGCCAGCAGATGGAAGGTCTCCTCTCTCTATTTTAAATAAATAAATCTTAAAAAAAAAAAAAAAAAGACACCCATATCCCACATCAGAGTATCTGGGTTCAAGTCCCCAGCTCCCTGCTATTGCAGACCCTGGAGGCAGCAAGTGATGGCTCAAGTCCTTGGGATCTTGCCTGCTCCCGGCTTCAACCCCAGCCCAGGCCTGGCCATTGGTGGGTATCTGGGGAGTGAACCAGTGGATGGAAGCGCTCTCCTCTCTCTCTCTCTCTCTCTCCTTCTCAAATACAAAATAAATTAAATTGAAGGAACTAGACCTCAGGAAAGAAATAAAGAAATTCCTAAGAACGAGTCCCAGGAAGTGGAATTCCAGGTTCCAGGGTACATGGGGGAGAGGACACTTAGAGTGGGGGGAGGGGCACTTCCAAAGTGACACACTTGGCAAGCTCTGTCTGCACAAGGCCACTCCCATCTCAGATCTGCCGCCACTCATTCAGCCATCACACAAAACACTACATTTAAAATTTTTGGAAAACAGAACATAGATATTGATGTGCATGCATGTCTGAGCGCGTGTGCACATACACACACACATCACACACACATACACACACATCACACACATCACACACACACATCACACACACATCACACACACATCACACACACATCACACACACCACACACACATCACACACACATCACACACACACATTTCACACACACACATCACACATCACACACACACACACAGAAATGGGGGCAGGAAAGGGCCAGGAAGAAAAATCCACTTTGACAACCTAATAAATGTCAATTTCGGAGGGGGCTGAGCTGGAAGATGGATCCTCAGAACTTTAATTGGAGACAGGAGGCTCTCCCTTTGGCCGCAGCCCCGCCTCCCCTGCAGATCCCTGGTCCCGATAGGAGGCCCCGCCTGCCTGTAATTGACAAGAGGCCTCTGTCTGCTAGGAGGATGGAGGGGGTGGGGTGGACGAGGCCCCTTAGAGAGGAGAGGAGAGAGCAGCAGGGCTGGCGCCCTGCCCTACGTAGTGCTGCCGGACAGGAGACCACCGGCAGCAAGGGGGCCGCCTGGCTGGGGGCTGTCTGCTCCCCGCGGAGAGCCAGGCAGAGAGCAGCAATGAGGAGGAGGAGGAAAGTTGGTGGGCGTGGGCGGAGAGGAGAAAGCAGGGGCCTACCCAGAGTGGCGGGGTGGTTAAGGAGCTGGCTGCAGTCACAGCCCGGGGCCACCACTGCGGGACCTCTCCATGCCCGAGTGCCCTCGTGTGTGAGATAGGGACGGGGACCTGCCAGGCGGCTCCAAGCCTTGGTGTGAGGGCGGGAGGGGCTTGCTGCAGGGGGAGCTCGGAGCCTCCCGCGGCCCCGCAGCCTTCTTGTGCGGGAGTTTTGGAGCCAGCACCCCTGAGCAAAGGAGGGCGAGGAGGCCTGGCTCCAGTGCCCCTTGCATGCTGCGTGCGGCAGCTCAGCTGTGGGCAGAGAGCCACCCCGGAGCCTGGAAAACCCGTCTTGGCCACCGAGCCTGGCCCGCCGTGGCACACAGACCAACACTTTCTCACCAACGCTAAGGCTCGCTTTCCCTTTAAGACCCTGCTGCAGCGCCTCCAGAACCCGCCAGCATCCTCTGGTGGCCCCTGCAGAGCCTGGTCCTAGCCCGTCTATACTCACCCTGCTCCAAGTTACTGCCGTTTCTGCGGTGGTTTCCGGTTTATAGAAGCAGTTCTGGGGCCGGCGCTGTGGCGTGGTGGGCTACACCGCTGCCTGCAGTGCCGACATCCCATAAGGGCACCGGTTCTAGTCCTGGCTGCTCCACTTCCGATCCAACTCTTTGCTAAGCCTGGGAAAGCAGTGGAGGATGGCCCAAGTGCTTGGGCCCCTGCACCCGCGTGGGAGACCTGGAAGAAAGTCCTGGCTCCAGGCTTTGGGTCCACGAAGCTCCAGCCATTGCAGCCTATTGGGGAGTGAACTATCTGATGGACGATCTCCCTCTTTGTCACTTTGCATCTCAAATAAATAAATAAATTTTTTTTAAAAGGCAGTTCTTAATTTACCTTTTTGAATTGTTAACACATTCACAACCTTCAAAAATTTAAGATTTTTTTTTTATTTGAAAGGCAGCCTGACAGAGAGGGGAGAAAAAGAGAGAGAGGGAGAGAGAGGGGGGAGAGAAAGAGAGAGAGGGAGAGGGAGAGAGAGATATATATATATATATCTTCCATCCACTGGTTCACTCCCCCTAAATGGCTGCAACAGCCAGGGCTGGGCTAGGCCAAAGCCAGGAGCCAGGAGCTCCATCCAGGTCTCCCACATGGGTGCAAGGACCCAAGCACTTGGGCCATCTTCTGCTGCTTTCCCAGGTGCATTAGCAGAGAGCTGGATCAGAAGTAGGGCGGCTGGGACTTGAACAAGCATGCTAATGTGGGATGTCGGTGTCATGAGTGGACCCTTAATCTTCCGCACCACAAAAAAAAAAAAAAAAACTGTAATAGACATTAAAATAAACAGTAAAGAGTCTCCCCGTGCCCCGTCTCCTCCCCTTCCGTGTGGCAGCCTTGCTCCCCACAGGCAGCCGCGGTTTTTGTGCCCCAGAGAGCCTTCTAGAATGTCATTCTGTATGTCTGGGACTCTCTCCTGTCCCTTTCCAACCTAAAATGTCGCCTTGCTTTCCTTCCTTGCTGATGCGCCTCATACGCCGGGTCCAAGGTCTCTCGTTCCTTTGTACCGCTGCGTCATACTCCTTCATGCTGGGACAGGGAAAATCTCTTAACAAGACTCCTCTTCAAAGGGCTGGGCTGGGCCAGGCTGAAGCCAGGAGCATCGCTGGTCTCCCACCTGTGTGCAGGTGCATGAGCAGGGAGCTGGGTCGGAAGTGGAACAGCCCGGACTTGAACCTGCGCCTGTAGGCAATGCTGCCGACTTTACCGGCTACTTGAACTGGTGCCCATATGGGCTGCTGGCACTGCAAGAGGAGGCTCAACCATAGCGCCGGCCCCGGCAAGCCTCCTGGTGATCAGCACTCACACTGCGTCCGGTCTTCCTCCACAGGCATCCGTGCCACAGCAGCGGTACACAGCACTTACGCAGATGCATAAGGACGAATCCCCAGAGGTGGATCTGCTTGGTCAGAGGCTACGTGTGTTCAACATGTTGAGAGAGGCTGCGCCATTACCCTCCACCGAGGTTATCACAGCTCATATTTCCCGGGAGAAATACGACCACGTGGGTTCCCAGCACCTTCACTACAGTCTGCCTTCTCCCCTCGCCGCGGCTCTGTGTGCCCAGCGTCTTCACTGCGGTCCGCCTTCTCCCCTCGCCACACCTCTGTGTGCCCAGCGTCCTCACTGCGGTCCGCCTTCTCCCCTCGCCGCACCTCTGTGTGCCCAGCGTCCTCACTGCGGTCCGCCTTCCCTCACCGCACCTCTGTATGCCCAGCGTCCTCACTGCGGTCCGCCTTCTCCCCTCGCCGCACCTCTGTGTGCCCAGCGTCCTCACTGCGGTCCGCCTTCTCCCCTCGCCGCACCTCTGTGTGCCCAGCGTCCTCACTGCGGTCCGCCTTCTCCCCTCGCCGCACCTCTGTGTGCCCAGCGTCCTCACTGCGGTCCGCCTTCTCCGCTCGCCACGGCTCTGCACGCATCGTTGGCCATGCGATCCTGATGTCCATTCCTCGAACTGGGAATGGCGTCGCCCAGCGTGCTACCCATTCGTGAGCCCTGTGTGGGCCCCTCCCGCCACCTCTCCGGAGTCTGCCCAGTGTCCCTGTGAATATGTAGATGGGCATGCAGACACCTGCGTTTGTAAACTGATAACGCTAGGTTCTTGAGCGCCTTAAAGACATGAGCTCCCAGCCCTCCCGCCATCTTGCTTTTTTTTTTTTTGAATGATCGCCCTGTGCTTTCGTCTCAGTGAGTAAAGTGAGTGCGCTTGTGTTCTGCCTTGGAATCGCCTGCCGGAACCCGGAAGGGCACCGAGAGAGGCGGAGGAAGAGCGACCTGCAGCCCGGCTCCTCGCTGGGGTCAGTGACTTCCAGGCTGTGTGCCCCCAGGCCAGGCTCTTCACTCCAGCGCGGATTTGCCTGTCTCTGGAAAACCGGGATTTGAACTAAATCACCGAGGTCCTTGCAGGAAAGGGTTGTGGTGGGAAGCACTCGGGCAATCGTTTATCGATTTTTATTGAGCCCTGAGGTGAGAACTTTCACATCACCCTGCTTTAGTGAGGCTTGCTTAACCGGAGGCGGGGCCAGAAGGGAGAAGGGGGACTTGGGGCAGTGTTAGGAAGTGGGGGTGGGGGCGGGGGTGGGGGTGGGGGGTGCACAGTGCAGGGTGCCTGGGGCTGGCCCACACTGACATGTCAGTGAGACTTCTCAGAAGCTTTGCACTGATGGACATGCCCTTAATAGCCTGACACCGGCCTTGGTGGGAATATGAGAGCATTTCAAGAAACTTCGTGGAAGAAGGGGCTGGGTTGTGGTGCACCGGGCTAAGCTGCTACTTGCAATGCTGGCTTCACGCATGAGCGCCTCTCTGAGTCCCAGCTGCTCCACTTCCTATCCAGCTCCCTGCTAAAGTGCCTGGGAAAGCAGTGGAGCACGGCCCAAGTCCTTGGGCCCCTGCCCGAAGTGGGAGACCCAAAGGAAGCTCCTGGCTCCTGGCTTCTGCCTGGTTCAGCCCGAGGTATTGTGGCCATTTGGGGAGTGAACATCAATCTCTCTCCCTCTTTCCCTCAAATAAATAAGTAAATCTTTTTTTAAAAAATGTGTGGAAGGGGCCGGCGCCGCGGCTCACTTGGCTAATCCTCCGCCTGCGGCGCTGGCATCCCATATGGGCGCTGGGTACTAGTCCCGGCTGCTCCTCTTCCAGTCCAGCTCTCTGCTATGGCCCGAGAAGGCAGTGGAGGATGGCCCAAGTGCTTGGGCCCCTGTACCCGCGTAGGAGACCAGGAAGAGGCACCTGGCTCCTGGCTTCGGATCGGCGCAGCGCCAGCCATAGCGCCCATTTGGGGGGGTGAACCAACGGAAGGAAGACCTTTCTCTGTCTCTCTCCCTCACTATCTGTCAAAAAATAAAAAAATAAATAAAATAAAAATAAAAATGTGTGGAAGATGGAATGAAAATGTAAGTTTATTTTAGTGCAAAAAGCCTCAAAATCCATGCAAACCAGGGAGTCTTCAAAAAGCTCACGAAAATGCACATTACAGAAAAATTATGTACGGATGTCAAAATTGCTTCACACCAAAACGAACCTGCCAAGGATCCTCATATTTCCACCACGTAAATCAGCAAATGCTGCAACAGCTAACGGCGCCATCTTCCGCGCCCAGAGCTGCTTATTCGCCAGGACGAATGGGCCGTCACCTCTCTGCCTGGAACCTGCAAAACCTCACACACCACGGGGGAGCCTGGGGCCCTGACGGGACTTTCCAGGAGCATAGAGGATTCTGGGATTGCTCAGATGGAGCTGTGGGGCCCCACCCTGCACACACACACACACACACACGAGCTGACCTTGAATTCGTTGCTTATCAGCTGTGCCTCAGCTTCTTCATCTGAGAAATGGGGCAATGCTAACCGCTGTGGCCACCTCCAGGGGCTGAGTGATGAAGGACGGGTTCCACACAAAGTCAATGGCTCAGACAGTGGCTGCTGTTGTCATACACCCCCACAGCTCCAGAGCCACAACCTGCCTTGGTCCACAGCTCCGCGGCCCTGGGCAATGGTCTTCCGCCCATCTAGAAGGAAGAGGATTGGCCCAGATGGTCCCCAGGCCACTGGTTGCCCTTGTCCGGGGTGAGCACGGCTCTCAGAGAAGTGCCCTCTGCTGCAGGCTGCTGGGTCTCTCCTCATTTCCTTCAGGACACGGAGGATCCCCAGGCTCTGCACCCCACCCTGACACCCTCACTTGTGGTCCACACCAGAGCGGCCAAACCATCCTGCCTCCACACCCGTAGCCCCTTTGTCCTCCTCTGCTTTAGGGCCGCTGCTGCCCAGGCAGAGTGGGCTCCTTCCTCTGGGCACCTGCACCCCAGTGCCAGGTCTGTGGGCCCCAGCGCATGACCACACCATACCCCCGAGGGTCTTCCATCCTTCCCCTGAGACTCAAGGCAGGGCTGGGCCACATTCTTCCCCACCCGCTTACCTGGGAGAACAAACGCCCTCTACAGCGGAGCACGGAAGGCAGGAAGACCCAGCACCTGCCTCCCGTGCCCCTGCCCGAAACCCTCAGCCCGCCCCCCACATCCCCCCCCCCCCCCCAGAGCTGGACTCTTCAGCGGGAGTGAGCCCAGCCACGCCTCCAGGCCGCACTGTTTCCTGAGACCCCATCCAAACCCACCCTGCGGGCTGAGTCCGCCCCAGACTCCCCACTGACCTGGGCTGGTCCACAGCCTGCAGCCCCACTGGCTCCCTCCTGCCAGCCCAGCAAACATTTCCAGCTGGTGGACTGCCAAGGGGCTGCCTGCCCACCACCCTTCTCCTGGGACCCAGGAGCTCTGTGGCTCCTGGAGTATTGGGCGGAGGAAGAGGATGGACAAGAGCAGAGGGCAGAGGGCAGGTCCAGGGCACTCTGGATCCGCCCACCTCACCCCTGGCTCTTGTCTGGAATCCCCGGCCTGCTGCCCCTCCCCAGCAAGGCTACTACTTCCCACCCCCAACAAGGCTCACTCGTCTCTGTTTAAAAAGTTGAGTGGAGGGGCCGCCATTGTGTGTAGCAGGTAAAGCTGCCACTCGTAATACAGCATCCCATATGGGCACCAGTTCAAGTCCCGGCTGTTCCACTTCCGGTCCAGCTCCCTGCAATGCACCTGGGGAAGCAGTGGAGGATGGCCCAAGCCCTTGGGCCCCGGCACCCGCATGGGAGACCCCGAAGAAGCTCATGGCTCCTGGCTTCAGCCTGGCCCAACCCCAGCAGTGGTGGCCATTCATGGAGTAAACACTAGATGGAAGATATCTCTGTGTGTGTGTGTGTGTGTGTGTCTTCCTCTCTCTGAAACTCTGACTTTCAAATAGAGTCTGGCTGGCACTGAGGCCTGGAGTTGGAACACCAGAACGCCCGGCCTCTGGAGCAGGAGTGCCCAGCCAGGGCTGGGGGTGCCCGGTCCTCAGCATTCAGAGGCCCCTGGAATCCCAGCACCGCGTGCCAGGCCAGGACCCCGGGCACCCAGAAGAGCAGGCACGCCGGCACTCCAGGCGCGAGCATCTACAGCACAGGCCAAAATGACAATGGATGGAGCCGGGAACTACGTCCCCCTCAGGGGGAAGGGCAGTCGGGGAGCCGATCCACCTACTCGCCTACAGGTGCATGAGGGTGTGTTTGGGCCCAGGTCTCTGGCTCCTGCCACTTTCATGATCTGTCCAGGGCCCGGGCTGCTTCTGGGGAGCCCATCAAGTGGACGTGCAGGAGGTGCCAGCCCGCTGAGCCTCTGGCAGGGCCAGTCCCAGATCCAGACCTGCCCTCCCAAGGCCCCACCTCCTGGAAGCTGGTAGAGACCTAAGGGAGCCCCCAGCAAGGATGAACCTGGAGGCTTTAGGATGTGAGCCCACCCACACCCTCCACCCTCCCTCGCCACTGCACCTGCCCAGCCGGCACAGCCAGCAGGATCACTCCCACGCACACCCTCGGCTCTCCCACTATGCCTTGCCTGCTGCGGGATCTGCAGGGGGGTGTTCTGGGCTGCTCTAGAATAAAGGAGGGCTCCTGCCAGCACTGTGGTCTTCTCTGGGGGGTGGGGGGACACCACAGACTCCAGGGGGTCCAGCACTCACTGCCCAGCCCCCGACTGCAGCCCCGCCGTCCACACAGGGTCTCCGTTGACTGAAGGGCTGCAGACTTTGTCCACTGGTCAGCTCTCCATCCCATTCTTCTTGCGGCTCCAGCAAGCCCTCCCCCACCCAACTCAGCAGCCGTCCATCATCTGTCCACCTGCCTGGAGCAGCAAGGGGGAGGCAGTCTCTTAAAGGAGCCCCACACCCCACCTCCCACCCCGCTTAGGGCCTCATCAGCCGTCCACAGGGACCAAAGCCTCCCTCTGCGCAGAGCCCTTTGCTCTGGGCCTGGCTATTTGCGCGGCCACTGGTGAGCCAGGAACAGGTGGATCTAAGAACTCTCTATGTCGCAGCCCATCCTGTGTGCTGACCACCGTGGCTCTCAAATGACCCCTCGTGGAAGCTCAGATGACCCCTGAGATACCAGCTGAGAGCCCCATGGGCATTTTCACGCCATAGGAGACAGTAATTCCAGGTTGAGTGGCGGCACCCTGTTTTCCCTCACCTGCGCGTGATCTGATTGAAACCCCACCACCATTCCCATAGGTCCATCCGAAGGTAGCACAGTGGTCCCTGGAGTTGCCTGTCCTTCCTGCTCTGTCACAAAGGAACAAGTCTGCTACAGGGATCCGGACCAGCAGAGGAGGGGCTCAGCTGAGCCCTGGCATGGCCACACAGGAGCCTGGGGGGCTGGGGGACAAGGCGTCCGGTCTCTCTGAACTTCCGAGGAAGGGCAAAGGCACCTGCCAAGAGGAGGCCCTTGCACATGACAAGTGCCTCCCCGGAGGGCTTGGCTGGCCCCAGGAGCAGGCTTGCCACCGGGCACCGCTGCCACCTCCAATAAGGCCACTGCTGCTGCACTTCCGTGTCCACTGGACACCACCTTTTTCAACTGGGGGGATGCCCAGGTATGCAGCAAGAGGCACAGGCCCCCAAGGGCTCTAAGGGAAAGAGGGGTGCTGAGAATCAGGTCCTAGAGCTGGACACCCAGACACGGCTCCTCTGTGGTCTAACGGACTGATACAGCACACAGCCTGTGCAGCCGTACCTGGCGAGTCTAGTTGTACCATCCCCCAAGCACCCCATCTCCCTGGAACTCACTGCTTATTCCTTGTTCAAGTCAGTGGTGCCTGCCTGAGCCCGAATGGAGATGGCCGAGCCCAAGGTTGCTCATTGTTCCAGCTGCACAGCCATGCCCGGAGATCCTACGAGGCTGTCTCCCTCCTTTAGAACGAGCTCTGTGCAGGGAGGGCCTCCGTCCTCACCTCGCCCGTCCTCTGCACTTGTCTGCCTCCCAGCAGTGGGCTCCACCCCATGCTTAATACAGACTTTGCACCCGTATCTTCCATATTCCCTCTTGGCACGATCATTCCTGCTCCCTTGCTGTCCGGGCAATCTCCCCCAGACACAGCACTGTACAGTGAGTGGGCATTTGGGACGTCTCCTAACCCAGGCCTTCCATTTTGCAGATGGGAAAATAAAGTCCAGAGAGGGGAAGAGACTTGCCCCAGCTCCCAGGGCCAGTTAGTGGCGGGGTGTGTGTGTGTGTGTATGTGTGTGTGAGACCTGGTTTCCTGCTTCCTCTATTCTGTCCGCTGGGGAGCATGGCCCTGTGCCGGGTCCACCAAGCCAGAAGTCAGGATGGGAGCGCACAGGCTGGCTGTCAGGACAGTCCATCAAAAGCTGAAGGTTCCGGGGCTGGCACTGTGGCATAGTAGGTTAAGCCGCCGCCTGCAGTGCCGCATCACCTATGGGCACTGGTTCGAGTCTTGGCTGCTCCACTTCTGATCCAGCTCCCTGCGATGGCTTGGTAAAGCAGTGGAAGATGACCCAAGTCCTTGGGCCCCTGCACCTGTGTGGGAGACCCGGAAGAAACTCCTGGTTCCTGGCTTTGGATTGGCGCAACTCTGACAGTTGTGGCCAGCTGAGGAGTGAACCAGCAGATGGAAGACACCTCTCTCTCTCTCTCTCTCTCTCTCTCTCTGCCTCTCTTTCTCTCTCTGTGTAACTCTGCCTTTCAAATAAATAAATAAATCTTTAAAAAAAAAAAAAAAAGCTGCAGGTTCCAGCAAACTTGCAGGGAGGGGGGCTCCCCGTCTGTGCTACAGGATCCAGCTCAGTTTGCTGGCCCTCGCTGGCCCCTCCTGCCCTCCTTGAGGGCCCAGAGCCCAGGACTAGGGCCTCTCCGATGTCCTGTGGCACTGCCTCCAGATGCCAGGCCTTGAGCTCTCTGCCCTGAGGCCATCCTGGCCTGGCCTGCCCTGCAGGCGCCCTCGGCCCCCAGAGCCTGCCAGGTGCCCGCGCGGTCTCAGCCAGCAATCCTTGAGAAATCCAGCTGGAATACCCAGGAGCAGCCGAACTAAGCCCCTGGCACCGCAGCCGGGCTACGGCCACCGCCCTGCTTCCCGCCGGCTGGAACCTCGCGAGGTTTCTCCTTGCCCCGTGACCAAACTTCCTCAAGCCCCTCTCCCAGTCACCATCTCAGGTCCTTGCCTCCTGGGTCCACATGCCGCGGCCCAGCCACACCCTCCCAGGTGGCCTCACCAGCCCGCCATAGCCTGCGCCACCTCCTACAGACCCAGGGACCCAGCCTTTCCTGCCTGGGGCTGGAAGCAGGCATGTGAGCTAAGAGCTGGCCCCTGCCCCTGCCCCTGCCTCCAAGTCACTGCCCAGAGAACCTACCCCTTGGGCACCAGGGCCCAGGACATCCCCAGGGGTGGCAGTTATCACAGGAAAAGGGGTCAGGGGCCCCCAGAACCTCCCTGGCAGCTCGGACCAGTGAGGGAATCAGCAGGAGACACAGGCTCGGCTGCCCTTGGCTCAGCTACACCTCCCCTGCAAATGCTCAGGGACTTGCAAATGGAGGAAGGGAAAGAAATTCCGGCCCCCTGCAGGAAGGGCGGGCCTGGGACCCAGGATTCCCCGTACCTTGCGCCCCTCCCCACACGCGCCTGAAAGCGCACACGGCCTCCCCCTGGACGCTGCAGCCTCCGCAGGGGGGATGCATCGAGCAGGGCTGTAAACAAAATCTTATCCACCCTGCATGCCTTGGAGAGGGATTTAAAAATAAATTCGGCCTCAGCGTGGAAAAGGAGGACTCAGCGTTGCTCCTTGAAATCTCTGGAGCAAGGAGCTTCTCCAAGCCCCCCCCCCCCCCCGTGCCCCCAGTGGGCCCTGGGCTGTGCAGGCTGGAGCCGAGGGAAGGCGATGAGCACAGGAGATGCAGTGGACACTGAGGGCCCCTCTGTGCCCCCTCTGATGCAGCCCTGGCTGCCGCCAAGCAGCTGACCAACTGCAGTGCACCTGCAGGCTGGGTGGGGCCATGCCGCCGGCCGCGAGTGGAAGCCGTGTTTCTGCTTTGCTGCCATTCCACCTTGGAGAGCACCTGCACCCCCATCCCACCATCCAAGCAGACTGGGCTTCGTTTACTCTTTCAATCAAAAAACAGTTATCTAGGGTCGGCGCTGTCCTATAGCACCGGCATCCTGGCTGTTCCACTTCCGATCCAGCTCCCTGCTAACGCCCCTTGGGAAAGCAGCGGAGGATGACCCCAAGTGCTTGGGTCCCCGCGCCCACGTGGCTCCCGGCTCCTGGCTTCAGTCTGGCCCAGCCCTGGCCACTGCAGCCATTAGCGGGGAGTGAATCACTGATGGAAGATCCCGGAACTCCCCGTGCTGGGTAGCAGGCTCCCGGGGTCCAGGCGCTCACAACAGCAAGGAGCCCCGCTGGGTGCCCTCATGTGCCAGCAGCCAGGCCTGGGGGGGGGGGGTGTAGAGGGGGTTGTGCAGCAGCTGGAATTAAAGAAAGCAGGAGCTCTCCCAGGAGGCTGCCTGCTCCCGCCTTGCCCCAAGCCACAGGTCTCCTAACCCGGGAAGCAGCCGCTAGTAGCAGCTTTCCCTGGCCTGGGCACTTAGGCCACGCCCTGCACCGTGTGGGAGGAGCCGCCCAGACAGCCGAGTGCAGGGAGCTGGCTCTCGGCCCCGCCCCCTGAACATCTCTCTGCTCCTCTTTCTTCCTGCTCCTCCCTGGCCACAGGGCCTCGGCCCACCCTCCACAGACAGGAGGGACCCCTGCATCTCGATCCCTCACTGCTTTCTGGGATGAAGGGGGCAGGCTGTGCCCTGCTGCCTGGCAGAGCCGTGGGGACCTGGTTATTACACAGGAGCCGTGGTGAGCCAGGCTGCATTTATTCCATATTTCATCATGGGCTGAGGGGGCTTTTAAAAATCCATGGGAAATGTGTACTGTGGAAGAACTACCCATGGACTGCAAAAAAATATTTTTTTTAAGATTTATTTATGTATTTGAGAGGCAGAGCTACAGAAAGAGACAGGAAGAGACAGAGAGAGATCTTCCATCCACTGGTTCACTCCCCAAGTGGCCGCAACAGCCGGAGCTGGGCTGGCCCAAAGCTAGAAGCCAGGAGCTTCTTCTGGGTCTCCCACGTGGGTGCAAGAGCCCAAGGACTTGGGCCACCTTCCACTGCTTTCCCAGGCCACAGCAGAGAGCTGGATTTGGAAGTGGAGCAGCTGGGCCTCGAACCGGCACCCATAGGGGATGCCAGCACTGTAGGTTTTACCCATTACACAATGCAAGGCCCTCAAACCTTTTTGCACTCACAACCAACTTGTCTGTTAACGCCTCTTCACCAGGAAGTTTTTGGGATTTCCCTCCCACGTGGGAGACCCAGATGGAGCTCCTGGCTCCTGGCTTCGACCTTGGGCATTTGGGGAGTGAACCAGTGGATGGAAGACCTCCCTCTCTGCCTCTCCCTCTCCCTCTCTCTGTAACTTCAAAATAAACAAATAAGCTCCATTCAGGTTTCTCACATGGATGCAGGGGTCCAAGCACTTGGGCCATCCTCTGCTGCTTTCCCAGGCACATTAGCAGGGAGTTGGATGGGAAGTGGGACAGCCGGACATGAACTGGCGCCCATGTGGGATGCCTATGGGATGCCGGCACTGTAGACGGTGGCTTAACCCGCTGTGCCACAAGGCTACCCCAACAAATAAATCCTAAAACAGAAAAGACACAGGGGGAAGACAGAGAGGCCAGGAAGCAAAAAGGCCAAGGCAGCCTTCGGGGACTGTGCACGTGGCAGACCCCCGCCGGCGTGGGTCTCCAGGTGCTGGGGCTCCTTCAGGACCTCGCCTCCAAAGGCCTGTTCCTAAGTATCCCGGTCACCGCAGAGCTTCTCCGGAGACCCCTTCCGGGCGGGGCAGTCCCCTAAGGGGTCCAGGGGGCTCGCCCACCCACGCAGCAAGCGCCGCCCCCCACGAGGGGCCGAGCACGCGGGACTCGTGGGCTGTTGGGGCCCCCTCGACCGATCCCTCGGCCGGTGTCCACGTCACGCCTTCATCGCCCGCTCCCCAGACGCCCAGACCTCGCGCCGCCCCCCAGAGCGAGGGGAGGCGCAGCGTTCAGCGTAAGACCTCACCTCTGGGAGGTGAGGATGCGCCGGCTCCAAGTGGGATTGGAGGGTCAGGGTCGGAGAGCCCGCAGGTGAATCCCTTCCCGCAGGTGAATCCCTTCCTTCCGGGCACTTGGCAGCGGCGAAGCCCCAGTGGCCTTTTCCACAGGCTAACACTGCCCCCTGCTGGGCTGATCCGGGTGGTCACCGCGGACGAGGACGTGGGAGCGGTCTGCCCGCTCCGTGGGGGCGCCAGGCCTTCCTCCCCACGGTGTGCCCTGGGGCTGGGGTGCCGAGGTGTCTACAGTCACAGCGCTTCCGCCTACACAACAGAGGCAGGACCCCAGGAAGGCCCTCCCTGACTCTCTCCAGCTGCTCGCCCCCAGCCCAAATTCCACACTAGACACTGTGGAGGTTGCTGCACACCCGGGAGACCAATTGTCCCTCCTTTCCCACTTACACTCCAGAGCCCCTGCTGGCTCTTTTTTTAGCCTCAAGAGGGTAATGCGGGGGCCAACAGCGTGGTGTAGTGGGTTAACACTCAGGCCTGAAGCACCGGCATCCCATATGGGCACAGGTTCGAGTCCCAGCTGCTCCACTTCCCATCCAGCTCTCTGCTATGGCCTGGGATAGCAGTAGAGGATGGCCCAAGTCCTTGGGCCTCTGCACCCACATGGGAGACCTGGAAGAAGCTCCTGGCTCCTGGCTTCATATCAGTACAGTTCCACCAGCTTCGGACATTTGGGGAGTGAACCAGAAGATGGAAGACATTTCTCTCTCTCTTAGCCTCTCCTTCTCTCTCTGTAACTCTTTCAAATAAATAAATAAATCTTTAAAAAAAAAAAAGTCCTGGAAAAATGGAACTAAAGGGATGAGTTTATTTGGATGCAAAAAAAAAAAATTCGTTTTTACATGTGGAAAATGTGCACTATAAAAAAACTATTCATGGATTTCAATTCTCTTTTCGTTATCACCACCTTCTTAATATCAACATATCAGAAATGAAGTTCATCTTCTCAGAACCTGAGCTTATCTAGCAAATCTCCGTCTCCATCCCCGGGGACCCCGCCATCTGCAGGTGCTGTCTCTATAATGCCTGGTTTTGAGAGAGAGCGAGCGAGCGAGCGCTCATTCAGTGGTCCACTCCCCAGAGGCCTACAGCGACCAGCCAGGAACCCGATCCAGGGCTCCCACACTGATGGCAGGAATTCAGGCGCCTGTGCTATCACCTGCTGCCTCCCACAATGCATATTCGCAGGAAGCTGGATAGGGAGCAGAACTGGAACTCAAACCCAGGCCCTCCAATGTGGGATTCTGGTGTTCCGACCGGGGTTTCAACCGCCAAAACTCTCGCCCCTCTAACAGCTTCTGAACTCACAGTCTGTGAATTTCCCTTCAGCCCCTAACACACCTCATCCCACCCCAAGCCCATCTTCCACAGGGCTACTGAGGTTACTGCCCTAAAGCTCAACTTTTATCGGAGTCCCTGTTTGGAAGCCCAAGCCATCCCCCTCCTGTCTAATCAAGTACAAACCCCTCCCCCATAACACAAATCTGCCTTCCCAGCTCTAGCTGCTCCATGTTCTAATAAACCCCTTGGAAGTGGGAAACAGGAAAATGAGTTGGAACCACCTAAGCTCCAAGCATCCCAGCTCCACAACACACACCCGTAGAGGGGCAGTGGTTTCCCGCTGTGGTCACGGGGCTGCCCTTACTGCTGCTACCCGTATCACCAGAAGGTTCGGCCTGCGCAGCACCAGCCTGGGCTAAGATCCAATCTCAGAGGTGACGTATGGGTTCTACCGAACCTG
Source organism: Lepus europaeus (assembly GCF_033115175.1). Taxonomy (NCBI): domain Eukaryota; kingdom Metazoa; phylum Chordata; class Mammalia; order Lagomorpha; family Leporidae; genus Lepus; species Lepus europaeus. The sequence goes on along the minus strand of NC_084834.1, from coordinate 15,354,900 downwards.
TTGCTTTGACACTGCGGTAAAGTCCACAAGCGCCAGGTGGGTGGAATCCCTGTTAAGTGAGGGGAAATCTAGATTGTCGCCCGTTCCTCATCTCTGAGCACAGATCCGTCCTGGACACACGCCTCCCCTTACTCTCTTCATACCCCTTACAGGTGCACCTTTGAAGGACTTCTGAAAATTTACCTGCTAAAAAACTAGGAAGTTTCAAGAAAGGTCAGTTAGTTTCTGGGAAACTGCAACTTAGCAGATAACAGGGAATAGCAGTTTGGAAACCCCCCTTGTGCAATGGTTAAGATAAGTAAAACTGATGTGTACTGAGATAAGCAGGAATGCTGTATACTAAGATAAGTGAAATTACTGTAAACAAAAATCCTTCCCCTTTGTATTCACTTGCTTAAGATAACTTTGTGGTTTTTGCCTTTAAATACTGCCTGTAACCCTTGTCCAGTACCTCACTCTCTCAGGAGGGAGGGGTCCGTTTTGTGCAAAACGTAAATAAAGCCGCCTCTTGCATTTGCATCGTCTGGTCTGAGAATTTTTGAGTCTGGGGTCGCGATCTAAAGGACCCAGCGGGGATTAGGGTCCTTCACCTTAAATGCCACCTTTGATATGAAGCCTGTCTTGGTCCCCCAACAAAGACTTATCTCTTCTGAAGGCCAGATCTTCTTTCTCCTTCTTAAAAAAAGGGGGAGTGGGGCAGCGGGGCTGTGGGCATACTAGGTTCTGCCTCTGCCTGTGGCACTGGCATCCCATATGGATGCTTGAGGTTTGAGTTTCAGCTGCTCCACTTCTGATCCAACTCCCTGCTAATGCACCTGGGAGAAAAGTGGAAGATGACCCAAGTGCTTGGGCCCCTGCACCCACCAGGAGACCCGGAAGGAGCTCCTGGCTCCTGGCTTCGGATTGGCCCAGCTATGACTGCTGCAGCCATTTGGGGAGTAAAACAGTGGATGGAAGACCTGTCTCCCTCTCTGTGTCTATAACTCTGCCTCTCAAATAAATAAATGCATCTTTAAAACCATATGATAGGTACAAAGACAACAGCCAGGTCTGGGTTGGACTGAACCCCCACACACTGAGAACTCAACCCAGGTCTCCCATGGGTGGCAGGGACCCAAGTACGTGAGCCATCGCCTGCCACTCCCCAGGGTGCACATGAGCAGGAAGCTGGAATCGGGAGCGGAGTAAGGACTCGAACTCAAGGCCTCCAGTACGGGATGCAGACACCTGAGCTGCAAGGCCAAACACCTGTTTGTTTATGTATCTGAAAGGCAGAGTGACAGAGAGAGAGAGAGAGAGAGAGAGAGAGAGAGTCTTCCATCCACTGGTTCACTCCCCAGATGGCTGCAACAGCCAAGGCTGGGCCAGGCCAAAACCAGGAGCCAGGAGCCGCTTCCAGGTCTCCCTCCACTATGAGCAGGGAGCGCGATGGGAAGTGGAGCAGAGGGCGCCCACGTGGGATGAAGCAGCCGCCCACGTGGGATGAAGCAGCCGCTGCACCTGCTATGCCCCTGTGCACCTTGAATTTGAATCAGGAGGGCGGAAGAATGGATGAACCGGTCACTGAGGGAGTGGCTTTGTCATGCAAACCAGCTCTCCTGCTGCGATGCTGAGCTCTTGTGCTCCGTGGCACCACCCAAACAGCAACAGCAAAGGGGCAAAGGGGCCTGGGTTGTGGCGCAGCAGGTTAATCCCTCATTTGTGACGGCGGCATCCCCTGTCTGAGTGCTGATGCCAGTCCCGGCTGCTCTGCTTCTGATCCAGCTTCCCGCTAATGCTCCTGGGAAAGCAGCGGAAGATGGTACCTGGGACCCCTGCCCACTTACCAGGAAGACTCAGATGGAGTTCCTGCCTTCTGGTTTCAGTCTGGTCCAGCTCTGGCTGTTGTGGGCATCGGAGGAGTTAGCCAGCGTATGGAAGTTCTCTCTCTTTCAGATTAATTAATTTAATACATAAAACAACCCACCAACCACTTTCCCAGTGCACTCTCACTTCCGCGGGCACAGGCACACGGGACCTGGCAGTCCCAGCGCTCCGGGTTGGCTTCTGGCAGGCCCATTCCCCTCCCTCCCCTCCCCCACACCCCCTAGCATTCATCCACACGAAAATACTTGGGGAACTTTAATGCTACAGAGAAGTCGGACACCTGCCCGAGAGCTGCGGCCACTCTCCAGGGGCGTGGGGCGGGGGTCCGCGCAGAGCCAGGCCTGTGTCTGCGTGGGGGTGGAATCCGCCGGCAGGAGCCACAGGTCTGCCCTCTGCCCCCCAGCGCCCTGCGGACCGCGCGCCAGAGGAGGAAGTGGAAGAGGAGGAGGAGGAGGGTGCGTGGGTGGGTGGGTGCCTCCAGGGCACCCTTCCTGCCCCGGGTGGTGACTCACCCCGCAGGCTCTGGGAGGGGCAGCCCCGCCGACCCAGCCGCGGCCAGGGGAGGGGAGCGCGGGTCACTTGGGGCCTTTCCTGAGAACCACGTTGTCGTACCAGGCCTCGGCCCCCGGCCCCTGCGGGCGGTCGTACAGGGTCAGGGCGGCCACACCCTCGGGCTCGTCGTAGATGGGGTCGGGCCCCGCGGGCGGCCGCTCCTCGATGCTGGCGTAGAGCGGGTCGGGCGGGGACGAGGGGCGCGCCAGGCTGCGGCCCCGGCGGCGGGCCACGGCGTCGAAGGGCACCGCGTAGTCCCCCTCGGCGGCCCGCGGGCGCGGCGCGGGCAGGGGCGCGGCGGGCGGCGGCGACGGCAGCGAGTCGAGCGGCTGTGCGTAGGGGCTCTCGGGGCGCGCGGCGGCCGGCGCGGGGCCCGCGTTCTTCTGGGCGCTGATGGCCTCTTCCAGGGCCGAGAAGATCTCGTTGCCCTGCCGCGTTTCGAACTCAAAGCTGCCCTCTCCGGACGCGCAGCGCCGGCCCGCCTCGAAGGAGAAGGTCACCTAGGCGGCAGGGGTCGGGGGTCAGCGGCCCGAGCAGGGGCACTGGGCCCTCCCGACCCCCTCCTCCCTGGCTCGCGCTTCCGCTCACCTTGTCCCGCCCGAAGCGCCGCAGAAACCTGTAGGGCCAGTGGAACAGCCGTGTGCCGCCGGGCTCTGAGCCACCCCACAGCTCCAGGGCGCTCTCCCCGGCTCGCAGGATATAGGAGCCCCGGAGCCGGCACCTCTCGCTAGCTTCTGTGGGTCTCATGGTCACCGCAAACTCCTTGCAAGGGACCACTGGGGAACAGAGAGGAGAGAAAAGTCGGGAACTGGGGGAGGGGGGAGCAGCCTCCAGGAAAAGCATGACAAATTCCTCCGGCGTGGGGGTGGGGAGCACCTGTCTGGATGGTGTAGGCTGAGCTGGGGGGTCATCCGGCCAGGTACCTCCACGCCCACGCGTGTCCACCCACCCCGGGCACATCCGCCCGATCCTGTGCTCACAAGCTTCCTGTTGGTGTTGCCAGGCCCACAGCCTGGGCTTCATCTCACCTCTCACCCACAAACCAGCTGGCTCCCCAACTCCCACTGTTAACAGCTTCAGGGGAAGCCCGATCCTGCCTCCACTGCTGATGCCTGCAGGTGCCCTGGGGGGCGGGGGGGCTTAGGTGGACAGGGGACTCTGTATCCGCCAGCCATGCTTGTACAAGCACGCACACAGGCACACACACACAGCCCAGAGGACAAGAGCCGGTGACAGTGGCACCTGCCTTGTCACCCAAAAGCTCCCAGCGGCAGGAGACTTGCACAGGCACACACAGAGAGAAAAGTTCTCTCTCTCTCTCTGTTCTCCCCTCCCCCAGACAATCGCTGGGGTCCCAGCACAGAGGACTTAAGAGCAGCAACCTCACGTGGGGCCCCTCAGCCTGAACAAGACGGGGTGAACCAGCAGTGGTACTCAGGGAGGCGGGCTCCCCCACCTTGGGCAGCACCGGAAGCAAGGGGGAAAGGCTGATAAGGCGACTGGCCCAGGTTGGGGACAACCACAAGACAGGAAGACTCGGGGGACCGGCAGGGGCCCCTAACCTCCTCCCACCCACACCCCAGGGAGCCTCACCTGTGGCCGGGCTGTACAGCTCGTTGATCTCCATGTGGGGCTGGCCACTCTTCCCCTCGGGCGCCTGCAGCTCCTTCCTCTGCCCCAAGGGGAGGAGGCCGGGGTCTCACCACCTTTGCTGCCCTCCAGGCTGTCCTCCAGCCCCTGAGCCCCGGGTGCACTCTCTGGACCGGGGGTCCCCACCAGGGCCGCCAACTCCAACACCCTGACCTGGACGTTCTAACACCTGCCCACCGGAAGTGGCCAGGGCCCCCCCACCGCCCACCCCCACCCCTTCCGAACGACTCACGGGGAAAGCCAGCAGACAGATGGCCTGCAGCCAGTCACTGCGCTCTGCCGTGGGGGCTGCCAGGAGGTACAGGCGCTCCTTGGTCTCCAGGAGGAAGGCGCTGGTGTCCCGGGGGCTGCTGGCCTCGGAGCCGGCCTCGGCCACCCGCAGGCAGTCACTGAGGCGGATGACCCTCCGACCAGCGTCTCCCCGACGTGGCTTCTCTGGGCCTTCCTGAAGCTCCAGGCGGGCCAAGGCGCAGCCCGACTCTGCGTACAGCACGGCCCCGAACCGGCGCCATTTCTGAGCCCAGATGCGTGGGAGAGGGAGCACCGGGGAGGGAGCCACCCAGAGAGAGAGAGAGAGAGAGAGAGAGAGAGAGAGAGCTTGTGACCACAGGGAAGGGGGGCTTGCATGGGAGATGGGGACGGATGGGGAGGCAGAGAGAGTAACTGGGCCCACGGAGTGCGAGGACAGGAGATGGGCCAGAAGCCACAGAGAGGCTGCTGAAGGCAGCAGTGAGCCGCAGGGGGAGCAGGCTGCGAGCAGCGGGAGGCCCGTCCTGCAGGTGCCGGTCTAGGGAAGAGCACCAGTGAGCTCCAGAGGTAGAGGAGGGGTTGGGGGGATCGCCAGGGGCCTGCCCTGGACAGGTTCACAAGAGAGGACCTGTCTCCAGAAACCTCTCTCCGACCCCCCCTGAAGTTTTCTGCTTGGCAGGTAGGGCGTGTGGGGGAGTGGAGGGAAAGGCGAGAGAAACAGAGACTGACCGGGTGGGTCCGCTGGGGACAAGACTTCCTCATTCAAGGAGGCCAGGAGAGGAGGAGGAGGTTGGACGCCCTGAGGCTGCAGCTCCCAGAGGCCCCTGAGCTGCTTAATGCCGGCCAGACACTCCCCCCCTAACCACCACTCCACAAGGTGGGGAAAGGGAGGAAGACCCTCCAGCATCGGCCCGATTGCCCCCCACCCCATGCCTTCCATCCCTGTCCAAGCTGCCCCAGGAGAGGAAGTCGAGAGAGAGCACAAGAGAGCAGGAGCTAAGTCAGCACCCTCCTTCCTCTCCACCCCCGCCTGTGCCACGGGGTGCATGCTGGAGCCTGGCTTGGGAGGCAAGCATGGAAAGGAAGGCGCCTGCCTGAGCTGGAACCCCGGCAGAGTCCCCACAGAGGGATTTGGAACCTGGAGCTCCCTCCAGCCCCTGGCCAGCCCCTCCCCCGAGCCCCTGCGCCCAGCCCGGCTCCCACCTTCGCAAAGGCCTGGTGCTGCTGCAGGTACAGGCAGCCCTGCTTCACGGCCACGGCCTCCATCGTCTCACCATCTCGGGCCCCTGGCGTCCACTCCCTCCTTCCACTCCGCCCTCCGCCTCTCCCCTCTCTTCTCAGCCTGTGTTCCCCCTTCTTGCAAGTTCAAGTTCATTTCCTCTCTGCCTAGGGTTTTCTGCACTGTTCTAGCCTGCTCGCTGACGACAGGCAGATAGGCTTGTGGTTTCTTGCTCTGCGTGTGTGTGTGTGTGTGTGTTTGGTTTCTGATGAGTGAGCTTCACACTCAAGCTTCCTGCATTTCCAGCGACTAAGAAATTATGTCCCCGAAAAGCTCCTCCGAGAGCAGCAACTCAGGGACACGGGAGAGCATGGGGAGTCACCAGCGAGAGCGGCTGACACCCAAGAACAGTGAGGCCCAGAAACCCGGTCTGCAAGCCAGACTCAGAGCAGCAGGCCCCAGGCCCCTGCCCCGGCTGGCTGCTGCTGAGCACCCCCAAGCTGGAAGAGGCCTTAGAAGGCAACGGGCCCAAATCACTTAGAAACGAGGAAACCCAGGCTCAGAGCGGGGTCTCAGGACTTGTTCAAGGTCATCAGACTGGAAGCCAGGTCTCTCAACTGGCTGAGGGCTGCAGCACACTCAGCACTGCACACACACGCACACACACAGCCCTTCCCACTCCGTGGGAACACTCCCTCACCCTGCCTACCGCCCGCGCACATGGCCTGGAACCAGGGACATCCCCTCTGGAGCAAGCACTGACCGCCACCAAGCGCTTCTCAGCTGTTGGATTTCACCTTTTTCCCAGCCTTTGGGAGCATCAGGAAGTCACAGGGCTTATCTGGAAGTGATTTTAAAAAAGATTTATTATTTATTTGAAAGGTAGAGTTACACACGGTGGGATACAGAGAGAGAGAGAGAGAGAGAGAGAGAGAGAGAGAAAATCTTCCATCTGCTGGCTCATTCCCCAAATGGCCTCAACAGCCAAGGCTGTGTCAGGTTGAAACCAGGAGCCAGGAGCCTCATCTGGGTCTCCCACGTGGATGCAGGGGCCCAGGCACTTGGGCCATCTTCTACTGCTTCCCCAGGCCATAGCAGGGAGCTGGAAGGAAAGTGGAGCAGCCAGGACTTGAACCCCATATGGGATGACAGCATCACAGGCAGTGGCTTAACCTGCGCCACAACAGGGGGTCCTGCAAGCGTGATCTACGTAGCAACAACTTCAATATAGATGATTTTTAAAGTTTTATTTATCTTATTGGAGAGGCAAAGAGAGAAGCAGGGAGAAGGAGCTCCCATCCGCTAGTACAGCAGCCAGGACGGAGCCAGGCTGACGCTATGAACGGGGAACTCAATCCAGGTCTCCCATGTGGGTAGCAGGACCTGCGCAACCACTGAGCCGTCACTCCTGCTTGCCTGGGGAAGCAGTAACAGAAAGCTGGAGTCAGAAGCAGGGCTGGGGCTTGAACCCAAGCACTCTGGAGTGACATGGCTCAACAGTTAGGCCAAACTCACCCCCTCCTCCCATACATATTCTTTTTTTTTTTTTTTTGACAGGCAGAGTGGATAGTGAGAGAGAGAGAGAGACAGAGAGAAAGGTCTTCCTTTGCCGTTGGTTCACCCTCCAATGGCCGCTGCGGCCGGCACACCACGCTGATCCGAAGCCAGGAGCCAGGTGCTTCTCCTGGTCTCCCATGGGGTGCAGGGCCCAAGCACTTGGGCCATCCTCCACTGCCTTCCCGGGCCATAGCAGAGAGCTGGCCTGGAAGAGGAGCAACCGACACAGAATCTGGTGCCCTGACCAGGACTAGAACCCAGTGTGCCGGCGCCACAAGGCGGAGGATTAGCCTATTGAGCCGCAGTGCCGGCTCCATACATATTCTAAAATGCTTCACAGTTCACGTTCACCAGCCACACAGTCACCCAACAAAGGCAGACCAGGTCTGAACACACCCGCTGGTAGCTTGCTGAGAGCCGCAGAGCCAGCTGGGAGGCTGAGGAGGACGCAAAGCCCAGGGTTCCTGGTTGATTGATTGATTTTCTGAAAGGCAGAGTTACAGACAAGGAGAGACGGAGATCATCCTTCTGCTGGTTCACTCTCCAAATGGCCAAAACAGCCAGGGCTGTGCCAGGCAGGAGCCAGGAGCATTGTCTGGGTCTCCCACGTGGGTGCAGCGGCCCAAGCACTTGGGCCATCTTCTGCTGCTTTCCCAGGCCATCGCAGAGAGCAGGATCAGAAGTGGAGCAGCAGGGACACCAACCAGAAACCACACGGGATGCCAGTGTCGCAGACAGGCCCCGGCTCCGGCTCTTTAGTTCAGTTTTGTTGGGCCCCCAGTTGGAATCCAGACCCTGTGCAAGTAGATGAATTGCTTGCCTTGAGAAATCCAAGCTCCTGGGATGGCTGAGGTCTGTGGAGGGGGTGCTCAGTGCTCAGTCACCTGCAGCTCTGCCACATGGGTTAGTTAGCACAGGCTGAGCCCCCAGCCCAAGGGAGACTAAGCCACTGTTAGGGGAGACGCACGCACCTGGGGACGTGGTTAGGAGCATGGAGATGGGACACGGCCCGTTCTGTGGTTCTGTGTCACTAGTCCCAAAGGAGACCCAGCGCCGCCTGCGGAGGGGTGGGGAGGGGCGTGTGAGGCCCCCCTGAGGGCTGCCCTTGGAACTCTGGGGCAGATCTTACTGAAAGCGCCAGTTCTGCGGCAGCTTTGCGCTCCAACCCCACAGAGCCTTGGTTCTCCGGCGCTCTCATGGCCCAGGCGGTCACATTCCACCCGGAACCACAGGGGGGCACCCGAGTTTACCAGATGACACCAACACTTGACACCTGGAGGCCTGAGCCCCAGGTAAGGCAAGCACCCCTTCCCCCTCCTTGCCCGACTTGGTCCATATCCCCAGCCTGCAGCAAGAGGGCCACACAGCCACACAGCTGTGGCCTTCGGAGGCCCTTGCGACTCCTCCTGGGGCCCCTCGAGAGGAGTGTTCACCCAGGACAGGGCAATCCTGGGCACAGGGGCCCCAGACTGCTCTAAGACACAAAAGAGGGGCAGAGAAGTAGAGGGAGGCCCTAGGCATTCCAGGCATCAGTGAGGGGAAGAGAAAGTGGTGCAAAGGATCCTACAGTGTCTTCCACGCGGCACAGGTGGGACTTGACAACTCTTTGCTTCGACTGGAAAGGAAGGGGCACCCTAGACCCCACGCGTGCCTCAGGTATCGGCTGGGCTGCTGGGACCCTTTCTTTCATAGTGGTTTCTCTCAGCAGGAGAGAGGACTCAACACAGGTCAGAAACCAGGGCTCCAAGAACTTTGCACTTCCCGGTCCTGTTCTCCTGCAGGGATGATAACGGACCCCACACGAAGGACTTGAGTGAAGAAAGAAGCAGAGACTGCCTCCGGCTCTCCCGCTGGCTGGGGGATCAGGTGGCCAGCAACAGGTGTACAAGGGGGCAGCTCCCCGAGGAGCAGCTCTGGCACCCCGCAAGAAGACATGCAGGATGGGTAGCGAGCGGACCAAGGACGGAGCAGAGGAGCAGGTGTGCAGAGGTTCCGCAAGGTCCCATCTGTGCCTCCTGCACCCCCACTGGCTCCTGGCCATGGGGGGAAGCTCAAGCCCAGTTTCTTTCTGGGCCTGCACCCCCTCTCGCCATTGCGTCCATCGCTTCTCCCAGCTCTAAGACAGAGGAGAGCCTAGAGATCTTACCTAACACTGACATAAAACTTCAAGGGCTTAATGTTCAATATGAGCCCCGGGCCCATACCCCAGAATGAGACACAAAGAAGTGACAGTCAACAATCATTTACTGGGGCTGGTGCTGTGGCGTAGCAGGTAAAGCTGCTGCCTGCAGTGCCAGCATCCCACATGGGCACCGGTTCTAGTCCTGGCTGCTCCACTTCCCATCCAGCTCTCTGCTGTGGCCTGGGAAAGCAGTGGAAGATGGCCCCAGTGCTTGGGCCCCTGCTCCCACGTGAGAGACCAGGAAGAAGCTCCTGGCTCCTGATTGGTGCAGCTCCGGCCATTGCAGTCATCTGGGGAGTGAATCAGCGGATGGAAGACTCTCTCTCTCTCTCTCTCTCTCTCTCTCTCTCTGCCTCTGTCTCTCTGTAACCCTGCCTTTTGAATATTAAAAAAAAATCATTTACTGAACACCAGCTCTCTGTTGAGGTACTAGGGACACAGGATAAATAAGACAAACAAACAGAATCTCTATTTTCTTTGTGCAGTTCGAGCTGGTGAGCCTGATAATGAGAAGACTATGTGGGTCACGTCACATGAACAGGGGTCAGTGCCGAGGACACTGATGAGGTCGGGACAACTTTCCAGACGGCGGGGAGAAGACTCCTCTGGGGTGACAGCTGAGGCCCGAATACAGCACTCCCGGCAGGAGTTACTGTGAGTGCAAAGGTCCTGGGGCAGGAACACCCTGCCTAGGAGGAACTGCAGGGAAGGCCAGAATGACCAGAGCACGTTGAGCAAGAGGGGATATGGGAGAGAGGAGGTCAGGATGGACAGGTGGCCTCTCGGGCTGGGCAAAGACTTGGGCTCTCAATGCAACGGCAGGTCCAGGATTTTAAGCAGCGGTGTGAATTATCTGGACTACAATAGAAGCAACACTGCTGTCCCGCGGCTGTAGGGATAGCAGCTTATCCGGGAGCAAGGCAGCAGGCAGGGAAACTGCAGTCTACAACCAGAGCCCAGGAGAAACGTAGCGGTGGCCCGGGTGGGGTGTTCGCGGCGGCCAGATCTGGGTGGGTGTGTGTCAGCCACAGATTCAACCGGGCTTGCCAGCAGATTGGCTGAGTGCGTGCGCGCCTTGAGGAATCCAGATAACTCCGGGGCGTCTGTTTTGTGAGCCGGTGAGGCAGGGCAGTGAGAGCCACAGCAAGCGCCGAGCGGGTGAGGTGCAGGGTGGATGAGCCCGGACAGTTCTGGGCCTAGGGCGGCAGGACGCGGTCACCTCTGCTCCAGCCGGTCAAGCAGGGAACGCAAAGGTTGCCGGTGCAGTTGTGGCTCCGGGAACGCTCCGCGGCAGAGCAATCGGTTCAGGCTCCGACCCCGCCGCCCCTGTCTCCTGGCACGCATGGCGCTCCAGGATTGGACATCTCCGGGGCCGGGCTTGCCAGAAGCAGCGGTCAGCAGCTCTGCCTCGCTCCTGCCTCGCAAATCCCCTAAATCGATCCTATTGGCGGTCTAAGCCAGCGCAGCAAACCCCCAGCTGCAGGGACACCTGGGAAGTGTAGTTTGTAGGTGCGTCCTACCTTGAGCAACCAGGAAGACGCACCGGAAAGGAGGCCGGCAGCGGCGGCCACGGTCGCCCAGGGCCAGGCCACCGCACCCCCGGAGTGGAGGGCCACTCGCCCCCACCCGCTGTGCACGGCCCGGGGCAGCCCCGGTCACACGGGGAAGCCGGAGGGCGGCGCTCCGTGGCGCCAGCAGGGACAGGGACCCCAGCCTCGGAGCCCCCCGGGAGGCTGCGCGTGCTGCCCCTCTCTCCGCGCGGGCCAGCGCCGGAGCCAGGACGGCCACAGACCCAGGAGCGCGTCCTCCGGGGAACGCGGCCCCCGCGGGCGCCCGCCGGCAGAGGCGGCGCCGCAGCCCGGCCCGGCCCGCCCGAGCGGCGCGGCCCCTTTAAGCCCCATGTAAACAAAGCTTTGTTCCCCCGGCGCCCCCGGCCCGGCGTGCGTCCCCGGGCCGCTGACGTCGCGCGCGCCTCGACGCCGTCCCGGCGCCGCTGCGCAGTCTCCAACCCGGGCTCGCGCGCCGCGGCCTGCGCAGCCGAGCGACGCTACGCCGCGAGCGCAGCGCGACGGGCCCCCAGCGCGCAGGCGCGGCGGCGACGGCGGCGGCGGCGGCAGCGGCGGCGGCGGCGGCGGCGGCGGCCCCGGCCGAGGTGCGCGCCGGGGGGGAGGGGGGGGCCGGAGAGGAGCATGAATGGAGCAAAATGGCGGATCATGTGCAGGTGAGAGCAGCGGCGAGTGGGGCGGGGGCGCGCAGCGGGGCGGGGGGCGCACGCGGCCCTCGGGCTCGCGAGGCCGCGCCGCCGCCGCCCCGGGGCCCCGGGGCCTTTCCCGCCTCCCGGGCCGCAGCGGGGGCCTCTGCCATCCCCTCGCGCCCGGCCGGCGGGGCCGCAGGGGCCGCAGGGGCAGGGCCCCGGCGCGCTCGGCCCACGCCGCTCGGCAGCCCCGTGCCTGCCCCGCCGGAGGGAGGCCTCCGCGCGAGTCCTCGGCGCCTCCCCCACGCCCCGCACACGCACACGCGGGAGGAGGGGTCCCCGCCGCCCGCCCCCCCCCCCACGCTAACAAAAAGAGGAGCCCGCGCGGGCCGCCCCGCTCCCCACGCGGCTTCCCGCCTCCTCCGGCCCCCTCGCGCCCACCCTGCGTGTCGCGGTGCGGGGGGTGTGTCCGCGCGAGCCCAGGGCCCTGGCAGGGGGCCGTGCAGCGCCCGGGCCTGCAGCCTGCACGAAGTTCCTGCCCTCCGCGCCCCGCGTCCCGCGCTCCTGTGACCGTGGCCGGGGCGCCTCTGGAACCCGCCGTGCAGGTCTGGGTCTGCGGGAAGTGTCGCCTTCGCCCCTTAGAGGGGACCGGGCTGGCTGCGGATGCGTCCGGGACTTGGAGGGTTGGGTCTGCAAAGCGTGAGGGCGCAGTGGCACCCAGAAACTTCGCCGCGAGACGCGTGGAGTTGGAAGGCCGGCACCGTGGCCTCGTTCAGCACGGTGCACCCAAGGCGGCAACAGTAGTGACAGCAGCGTGGCACCTTGCGCCTGTAGCTGTCCTCTAAGAAGCCTGCGGGTTTATGAAACGGCTTTATTTTGTACGTTCAGAGTAAGTAGGCACAAGTTGGCTCCTTAAGTCACTTCAAGGAGTCGCGGAAGCGAGACTCACGAGTGGCTTGGGTGAGGACTTGTCAGGCTGCGCGGACCGGAGTCTGGGGATGGGAATCCGGGGGTCATACCTCTGGGGGAGGACCCAGTGTTCCTGAGCACTCCAGAACCTGCTCCCAGTAGCTGGTAGCCTTTCCCGGTGATGCTGTGGGGTGCAGGGGAAGGCAGTACTTTTCAATTTAATTTATTTATTATTTATTTTTTATTTTGGACAGGCAGAGTGGACAGTGAGAGAGACAGAGAGAAAGGTCTTCCTTTTGCCGTTGGTTCACCCTCCAATGGCCGCCGCGGCCGGCGCACCACGCTGATCCAATGGCAGGAGCCAGGTGCTTCTCCTGGTCTCCCATGCGGGTGCAGGGCCCAAGCACTTGGGCCATCCTCCACTGCCGTACTGCCGTCCCGGGCCACAGCAGAGAGCTGGCCTGGAAGAGGGGCAACCGGGATAGAATCCGGCACCCTGACCAGGACTAGAACCTGGTGTGCCGGCGCCGCTAGGCGGAGGATTAGCCTGTTGAGCCACGGTACTTTTCATGAATATGCATCTGTTCTGTCTCCTGTCGGGAATGAACTCTCAGTGTGATTCCCATTTTGGAAGCAGAAATGTTGTTATCCCTGTGAGGAAGTGGAATATGTCAAAGCAGTGTTCATTGTGTTGTTTGCTCCATGGAGGGGCTGTTTGAATTTTAGTATGGAGACCCAAAACAGATAACCGAGATGAGAAGTTGCTAACTTTTTTGTTTAATAAAGACTTATTTATTTATTTAAAGTCAGAGTTACACAGATAGGCAAAGGCACAGAGAGGGAGGTCTTCCATCTGATGCTTCACTCCCCAATTGGCCACAACAGCTGGAGCTGCGCCGATTCGAAGCCAGGAGCCAGGAGCTTCTGGGTCTCCCACGTGGGTGCAGGGACCCAAGGACTTGGGCCATCTTCTACTGCTTTCCCAGGCTACAGCAGAGAGCTGGATCAGAAGTGGAGCAGCCAGGACCAGAACCGGCGCCCATATGGGATGCTGGCATTTCAGGCCAGGACTTTAACCCGTTGCACCACAGCGCCAGTCCCAAGAAGTTATGAACTTTTCACATCGAAGGGGAGTATGTTGGACACTGTGTTATTTTTACTCTTTGTTTACTTTTTAAAAAATATTTGTTTATTTAAAAGAGTAACAGAGAGAAAGGAGGAGAGACAGATCTACCATCCGCTGGTTCACTCCCCAGATGGCCACATCTGCCAGCACTGGGCCAGGCGGAAGCCAGGAGCATCTTCCAGGTCTCCCACGTGGGTGCAGGGGCCCAAGGACTTGGGCCATCTTCTACTGCTTTCCCAGGCCATGGCAGAGAGCTGGATGGGAAGTGGAGCAGCCGGAACGGGAACCATTGCCCATGTGGGAGGCCGGCACTGCAGGCTGCAGCTTTACCCGCTAGGCCACACACCAGTCCCCTTTATTTGCCTTCAAGAGCTGTGACGTGTTACTCCAGATCGGTGGTTAGTGGTCCTTCTGTCAACAGGATGCATTTGTGAATGAATTTTTCCTCTTTAGAACAGGACAGCTTGCTTTCCTTTGGGGACCACTTTGGTGTTGGATACTTTGAGACTTCATGGTGGCAGAAAAGCCTCTCGGGAAAGGTGTGCCATGCCCCAGGTGGGAAGAGCAGGTAGACGCAAGGCCCCAGCAGAGGCCGGTCAGCAGAGCCACGAGGCGGGATGCTCCTAGCACCGCTGGAAAGTGAAGTTCTCAGAGTCCGTCCCAGATCAAGATGCTGGTGGTGTGGAACTTGGGTACGTAGAACTGCGTAGTTGAATCATGGTGTCTCGTACTTTTCTCAACTTTGTTAGAGTTGATGCTGAGCAAGTGCCATGTGAAGGCTGAAGTATTGCACGCCATCTCTCTTAGTACAGGTATCTTTTTTTTTTTTTTAATAGTATTTATTTGAGAGGCAGAGTTACAGAGAAGGGAAGAGATAGAGGACTTTCATCCGCTGGTTCACTCCAGATGGCCGCAGCGGCTGGAGCTGGGCTGATTGGGCACCAGGAGCTTCTTTGGGGTCTTCTGTGTGGGTGCAGGGGCCCAAGCACTTGGATCATTCTCCACTGCCTTCCCAGCCTCCCACATTAGCAGGGAGCTGGATCCGGAAGTGGAGCAGCTGGGACTCAACCAGCGCCCAGTGCGATGCCAGCGCCGCAGGTGGAGGCTTAGCTACTATACCACACTGCGGGCCCTTAGAATGTGTACCTTACTGAAGGTTTTAAGTGCCATAAATAAAACTTCACTAAGGGAAGAATGATAGCATCTGATTTGTCTCCTAGCCCTGTCTGTAGACAATGGCCTGAAGCAACCCATTGCTGTGATGGGTTTTCTTCTTCTTTCTCTTTTTTTTTTTGTTGTTGACAGAGTTATAGACAGAGAGAGACAGAAAGAGGTCTTCCTTCCCTTGGTTCACCCCCCAAATGGCCACCACGGCCGGCACTGTGCCGATCAGGAGCCAAGAACTTCCTGTTGGTCTCCCATGCGGGTGCAGGGCCCAAGCACCTGGGCCGTGCTCCACTGCCTTCCCGGGCCACAGCAGAGAGCTGGACTGGAAGAGGGGCAACCGGGACTAGAACCCAGTGCCCATTTGGGATGCCGGCGCTGCAGGCAGAGGTTTTACCAAGTGAGCCATGGCGCTGGCCCGCGTGATGGGGTTTCTTACTCTTGGCTCCAGATAACCTTATCTAACTCCCACCAGAGAGGCTGGGCTTGCAAAGCATTGCCAGGCAAGGACGGGCGCAGATTCATTTTGTTTCCAGTCATCTTCAGTTGGCCCTCCTTGCACTGCAGAGACAAACCTCAGGTCGAATGAAGATGCTGAGGGTTCCGCGTCTTCCATGCTGGCTGGTCGTGGCAGGGCAGCAGCACAGCCCTCCGTGGAGGACGAGGAGAGTGTTGGCTTCAGCAGTGGAGCTTGGGAGGAAAAGGGGAAACGTCTGAGTTGGGTTTGACTTGAGTGTGTGAACTGTGTAATCATTACACGTGAGTAATTCTGGGGGTTTGTGTGGAGCGTGCTGTTCCCAGGGCTTCACCCGCAGTCTTCGGGTGTTGCTGGCTGCTCTCTGCATTGCTGCTGTAGTACAGAATAATTTCAAAGTAGCCCTGGGTTTGCGTTCCACATGCAGTGATTAAACATTGACTGCTGGTGTGACTGCTAGCAGGTTAAAATGTAGCAAGGGTGCAGAAATTTAGCCAGATCATGGCAAAACCTGGTTGTCTCTGCGGCTTTCACCATGGGTAGTCCATTTTGGGAAGGGAGTCCTGGACAGCTTGGAGAATTTTCAGTGGAAATAACAGTAACTTCTGTAACTTTTTCGGTTAAAATAATACAGTCCCAGAATTTGCTTGGTGTGTGCAAGGCCCTCTGCGGAAGATTCAGAGTGAGAGGACACTGGGTAGGCTGCTGAGGGTCGCATTCGGAAGCACAAGTTAGCATGAGTGTGCTGATTGCCACATGGGCCGCGTCGTGTTGGATGCTGTTGGAATAGCCACATCCCTCCCTCACCTGCAACTCTTCCTGACAGCCTGGATCTAGCTTTTTTGTGGATTCATGGGAGTAATACTGTCTATGTTTTTTTTGTTTGTTTTTTTTTTAAAGATTTATTTATTTCATTTGAAAGGCAGAGTTAAAGAAAGGCAGAGAAAGAGAAGAGAGAGAGAGGTCTTCCATCTGCTGGTTCACTCCCCAGATGGCCGCAACCGCTGAAGCTGCCCCGATCCAAAGCCAGGAGCCTCCTCCATGTGGGTGCAGGGGCCCAAGGACTTGGGCCATCTTCTACTGCTATCCCAGGCCATAGCAGAGAGCTGGATTGGAAGTGGAGCAGCCAGGATACGAACCAGCGCCCAAATGGGATGCCAGCACTGCAGGCAGCGGCTTTACCTGCTACACCAGAGTGCCGGCCCCCTGCCTATGTTTTAAAAGAACATATTGAGGCAGGCATGTGGCCTAATGGTAAAGACCCTCACATCCCATATCAGAGTACCTGGGTTTGAGCTGCAGCTCCTGACTACAGCTCAAGGAATTGAGTTTCTGGCATCCATCCACATGGGAGACCTGCACAGAGTTGCCAGCTCCTGGCTTTGCAGGCATTTGGGGAGTGAGCCAGCAGGTGGGGGGGCGCTTGTTTTCTCTCACTCTCTCTCTCTGCCTTGCAGATAAACTAAAGAACATATTCATGCTTACTTCGTAACTTTGACCTTTAGTATATTTTCTCTTGAGAAATGCCTTGAGAAAAATGAAGGAATATATACATATATATATATATATATATATATGCAAGTAGTATCATTTGAGCACTTACACAGTAAAACACCAGCTACATTACTGTGATGGATGGTCTCTAATTTACATGG
The DNA here is from genome assembly GCF_033115175.1 of Lepus europaeus. Taxonomy (NCBI): domain Eukaryota; kingdom Metazoa; phylum Chordata; class Mammalia; order Lagomorpha; family Leporidae; genus Lepus; species Lepus europaeus. Next base: position 15,338,102 of record NC_084834.1, on the reverse strand, counting down.
GTGGAGTGGGAAGACATATCAAGAAGACCCCTGCTCTGTCTTACAGAGAAAGGAGCTTCCATTTGATCCAGAAATTGATGTGCATCTTCGCCAGCTGTGTTTTCTTTCCTAGTTGGGTTTTGAGAGCAGTGTTGTAGCACAGTCCTTTGAGGAGGCAGAGTTGCCAATTTAAATCAATAAGCTAATGGCTCTCTGTAGGTACAACTGCTGGGCCTACTTTGCTCGCCTCATTATTGTGAGGAAGAGGATCTTTGAAATCGCATCTTTTTTTTAAACACCGAACGTTTATTATCTGGGAGTGGCTCATCTGGAGGGTTCTGGGCTCCCCTTTAAGGTGAGCTGTCAGCGGGTACTGCGGTCGGCTTCAAGGCCTGCTTTCCAGTTCCCTGGAGTGGTCCTCTGCAGACCTCAGTCACTCGCAGGCTGGCGGCCTGAGATCCCAGCTCCACTCTGACGGGGGGGGGGGGGGGGGGCCTCTGCGGGTGCATCCGTTTTAAGGACTTCTCTTTTAAAGTCTCTACTGGTGTCCTTTCTGTTTTAAGTGATGTCTTTGTTATATATTTTTAACTTCTTATTGAAATCTCATTTGCCTACAGGTAGGGACAAAAATCCCAAGTGTTCAGCTTGATGGATTTTTTTTACAAGGTAAACACTCCTTTGTAACCAGCACCCAAATCAAATAGATATTATCAGTGCCCAGAAGTCCTCTTGGTGCTCTCCCCCACCACCCCCAGCATGCCACGAGTAACTACCTATACTCATACTGTCCTGTCGTTTGATTTTTAAACACGCTTTCAGAATTCGAGAGTATACCTTCAGGCCAGGTGCAGAAGTAGTAGTTACTAAGCTTTGAGACGTCTTTGTTTTTCATTAAGAATCTGGTGGAAGTTGCCGATGCCCTGACAGGGCTGGGAAACAAATACCCTGACACCAGATTTTGCCTACAGCCGAAGAACGTTCATGAGCCTTGACTTCAGGGTTGTCCCTTTTTGATGAAGATGTTGATGTTTTATTAAGAAGCTGATTTACAGGTATTTCTCTTTTGACATATTTGAAGGGTCAGTGTCACATAGTATGTGTTCCAGGGCAGTTACTTGCAAGATGAATTGTTTAAATTTCAATTTAATTTATTTTGAAGACAGAGAGCTCTCCCGTCTCCTGCTGAGCCTCCCGTGTGGGTGGCAGATCTGACCATCGGAGCCAGCACCTGCTGCCACTCGGGGAATCTACCTGCAAAAAGGTGGAATCAGATGTGGAGCCAGGACTCAGATCCAGGCTCTGATAACGGGACTTCAGCATCCCAAGTTGCCACTTTTTTTTTTTTTTTTTTTTTTGACAGGCAGAGTGGACAGTGAGAGAGAGAGAAACAGAGAGAAAGGTCTTCCTTTTTGCCGTTGGTTCACCCTCCAATGGCCGCCGCGGTAGCGCGCTGCGGCCGGCGCACCGCGCTGTTCCGATGGCAGGAGCCAGGTGCTTCTCCTGGTCTCCCATGGGGTGCAGGGCCCAAGCACTTGGGCCATCCTCCACTGCACTCCCGGGCCATAGCAGAGAGCTGGCCTGGAAGAGGGGCAACCGGGACAGGATCGGTGCCCCGACCGGGACTAGAACCCGGTGTGCCGGCGCCGCAAGGCGGAGGATTAGCCTAGTGAGCCGCGGCGCCGGCCTTTTTTTTTTTTTTTTAAGATTTATTTATTGGGGCCAGCACTGGTGCAGCAGGTAAGGCCGCCACCTGCGGTGCTGGCACCCCAAGTGGGCACCAGTTCGGGTCCCACTTCCAGTCCAGCTCTCTGTTATGGCCTGGGAAAGCAGTAGAAGATGACCCAAGTCCTTGGGCCCCTGCGCCTGCGTGGGAGACCCGGAAGAAGCTCCTGGCTTTGGATGAGTGTAGCTCTGGCTGTTGTGGCCAATTGGAAAATGAACCAGCAGATGCAAGACCTCTCTCTCTCTCTCTCTCTCTCTCTCTCTCTCTCTCTCTCTGCCTCTGCTTCTCTGTGACTCTGCCTTTTTTTTTTTTTTGCCAGGCAAAGTTAGACAGTGAGAGAGAGTTATAGACAGTGCTACAGCTGGCACTGCACCAATCCAAAGCCAGGAGCTGGGTACTTCTTCCGGGTCTCCCATGCGGGTGCAGGGACCCAAGCACTTGGGCTGCCCTCCTGGGCAACAGCAGAGAGCTGGACTGGAAGAGGAGCAACTGGGACTAGTACCCGGCTCCCAACCAGGACTAGAACCCAGGGTGCCGATGCTGCAGGCAGAGGATTAGCCAAGTGAGCCACGGCGCCAGCTCTGACTGCCTTTCAAATAAATAAATCAATCTTAAAAAAACAAGAACATTTTAAAAATATTTATTTATTTATTTATTTGAAAGGCAGAGTCACAGAGAGAAGGAGAGACGGAGAGAGGTCGTCTGTCTGCTGGTTCACTTCCCAAATGGCCACGACAGCTGGAGCTAGGCCACTGTGACACCAGGAGCTTTTTTTTTCTTTGGAAGATTTATTTTATTTACTTGACAGGCAGAGTTACAGAGAGAGGTAGAGACAGAGGTCTTCCATCTGCTAGTTCACTCCCCAGATGGCCACAACGGCCAGAGCTGCGCTGATCCGAAGCCAGGAGCCAAGTGCTTCTTCTGGGTCTCCCACGTGGGTGCAGGGGCCCAAGCACTTGGGCCCTCTTCCTTTGCTATCCCAGGCTGTAGCAGAGAGCTGGATTGGAAGAGGAGCAGCCAGGACTAGAACCGGCGCCCATACGGGATGCCGGCGCTTCAGGCCAGGGCATTAACCCACTGCGCCACAGCTGCCAGCCCCTCAGGAGCTTCTTATGGGTCTCCCACATAGGTACAGGGGCCCAGGAACATGGGCCATCCTCCACTGCTTTCCTAGGTGCATTAGAAGGGAGCTGGATTGAGGCTGGCGCCGTAGTTCAACAGGCTTATCCTCCGCTTAGTGGCGCCGGCACACCAGGTTCTAAGTCCCGGTTGGGGCATCAGATTCTGTCCCGGTTGCCCCTCTTCCAGGCCAGCTCTCTGCTGTGGCCCGGGACGGCAGTACGGCAGTGGAGGATGGCCCAAGTGCTTGGGCCCTGCACCCCATGGGAGACCAAGAGAAGCACCTGGCTCCTGGTTTCGGATCAGCGTGATGCGCCGGCTGCGGTGGCCATTGGAGGGTGAACCAACGCCGAAAAGGAAGACCTTTCTCTCTGTCTCTCTCTCTCACTGTCCACTCTGCCTGTCAAAAAAAAAAAAAAAAAAAAAAAAAAAAGAAGGGAGCTGGATTGGAAATGGAGCAGCCGGGACACAAACCAGCGCCCATATGGGATGCCGGCATAGCAAGCAGTGGCTTTACCCGCTGTGCCACAACACTAGCACGCTCCCCGCCCTGCCCCCCACTCCAGGTGCCATCTTAACCTCTACACCAAACGCCTGCCTCAGCAAACTGAAGTTTTAAATACTGAACTGTATTCTTCATGATGTTTAATAGTGGCCATTAAGCATCTACTAATGATCTGTTACTGCTGTGCAGACACATGGAAAGAAGTAGAAGACGTGGTCTCCTGCTTCCAGGGGCCTTACGTTTGAACTGGGAAAATAAAAGGAGCTCGGATTATTGCGTCGGCAGTTTGTGGGGAGACTGTGATTTTGTCTCTGTGTTCTTGAGTGAGCCTGTTACCTTCGCCTCCATTGCAGTCCACCTGAGGAGCACAGTTACTCCTCACCTGGATACTGACTCACTAACATGGAGTTCTCAGTGGAATGAGGCTGGAACATGACCGCAGGGGTAGGGGCCATAGCAAAATCTTGGGGAGAGATGGGAGTTATAAAAATGTAGTCCTGAGGGCCGGCGCCGTGGCTTAACAGGCTAATCCTCCGCCTTGCGGTGCCGGTACACTGGGTTCTAGTCCCAGTTGGGGTGCCGGATTCTGTCCCGGTTGCCCCTCTTCCAGGCCAGCTCTCTGCTATGGCCCGGGAGTGCAGTGGAGGATGGCCCAAGTGCTTGGGCCCTGCACCTGCATGGGAGACCAGGAGAAGCACGTGGCTTCGGATCAGCGCGGTGTGCCGGCCGCAGCGGCCATTGGAGGGTGAACCAACGGCAAAAAGGAAGACCTTTCTCTCTGTCTCTCTCTCTCTCACTATCCGCTCTGCCTGTCCAAAAAAAAAAAAAAAAATATATATATATATATATATATATATATATATATGTAGTCCTGGGCATTTCTGTTTGCCCTTCACAGCTTCACATGTGTTTGTGTGTGTACACACATGTTGCACGCACACATCTGCCATAATAGGGAAAGGATGTGTTTGAGGAAAGAATGACCGTGTCACACTAGCAGTAATCGGATTTTTAGCTGCTTGCTACTTTATGTGATCTCATTTGATACCCATAGCAACTCCATCGTAAGGTGGACATTGTAGAAATAATTAAAATGGGAGTTTTTCTTTTTTAAATTTTTTGCTTACTTGAGAAACCGGCAGGAACAAATGCCCACAGTGGCCGGGGCTGGGCTGGACCAAAGCCAGGAGCCAGAATTGCAGTTCAGGTCTCCCTCGAGTGTCAGGAACCTGACTGAGCCATCACCACTGCCTCTCAGGCACCACATTAGCAGGAAGCTGGAAGTGGGGCACGAGCTGGGGTTTAAACCCAGGCACTCCGATACGGGACATGTATCAACCACTAGGCAAACCCCATTCTGGAGTTTTTCTTGAAATTGATTGACTAAAAGACTAAGTGTCCTTGGAAGATTTGGATGATGATCGTGGTGGTGGTCGTTATTGTAAACTTAATGTAGTTAAGGTTCTTGGAGTTGGCTGGGGAGTGGGGAAGGAGAATGCCAACATCCGACACCTCAGGAAAAGGGTGCTGACTTCCGGTGTATCTTCTCTGGTGATGTGCTCTCACATCTGTCGTCTGACTTTTGGTGCAAGCGGGGCTAACTCAGTATGTTTCTTTTCTTTCTTTCTTTCTTTCTTTTTTTTTTTTTTTAAATTTATTTGAAAGGCAGAGTCACGAAGAGGCAGAGAGCAAGCGAGGTCTTCCATCCTCTGGCTCACTCCCCTAATGGCCACAGCTGCCAGAGCCGGGCTGATCTGAAGCCAGGAGCTTCTTTCCTGTCTCCCACATGGGTGCAGGGGCCCAAGTGCTTGGGCTGTCTTCCACTGCTTTCCCAGGCCATAGCAGAGAGCTGGGTTGGAAGTGGAGCAGCTGGGACTCGAACCAGTGTCCATATGGGATGCCGGTGCTGCAGGCTGTGGCTTAACCTACTATACCACAGTGCCGGGCCTCAGTATGTTTCTAACCCAAGGCCAGCGTGGCAGGAACCAGATCAGAATTGGAAATAACTTAATGGAGTTCATTGGCCTGGCATTCCGGGGTTCCTGTTGTACTGTCCAAGATGGTAAGCAGTAGCCACATGTCACTGTTTACATTTAAATTGAGAATTAATCTTTGCAATCTCACCATATTTCACAGAGCACCTGTGTCTGCTGGCACAGTGCTGATATAAAATATTTCTATTATCACATACATTCCTATTGTACAGTGCTCACTCTAGAATCGGAAGAACTTCTGAGTGAACCAGAGAGATGAGAAGCAGACCTGCAAGCCAATAAAAATCAGCCAGCTCTGCATCCCCCCAGGGAGTGTAAATACTTGACTTAATATTACCTCTCGTTCACATCCTAGTCCGTGCTGTGTTCTGTTCTGTTCCTGAGTGATGAGAGGAAACAGTTAACTCAGAAAAGAAAATCAGGATTTTACAGATAGTGTGTTAAGGATTTAAATAATTAAAAAAACACTTGAGTATATCCTTTCCCAAAGCAGTTTGCAAAAATAAGCCTTCTAACATTCTGCTGTATTTGTAACCAGTTTGTAAATGAGAGAATATTGAGCATGCAGTCTGGTGTACTAGCAATCCTGGCTCCTTCAGCTTCTAGCTTTAGAGTGCTACTGACTTTACAGGTTTTCATAATGATAACTTAAGCTTTGAAAATACCCCAGAATATCCTGAGTTCAAGTGGTTAAGTTGGTCTCTCTCTCTTTTTTTTTTTTTTTTTTTTTTTTGACAGGCAGAGTGGATAGTGAGAGAGAGAGACAGAGAGAAAGGTCTTCCTTTTTGCCGTTGGTTCACCCTCCAATGGCCGCTGCGGCCGGCACTTCGTGCTGATCCGAAACCAGGAGCCAGGTGCTTCTCCTGGTCTCCCATGCAGGTGCAGGGCCCAAGGACTTGGGCCATCCTCCACTGCACTCCTGGGCCACAGCAGAGAGCTGGCCTGGAAGAGGGGCAACTGGGATAGAATCCAGCGCTCCGACCGGGACTAGAACCCGGTGTGCCGGCGCCGCAAGGTGGAGGATTAGCATGTTAAGCCATGGCGCCGGCCTAAGTTGGTCTCTTTTAAGATAGAATTTAAAAGCATTTCTTTACCAGAGACTGCTTCATATGATTCTCCTGTGAGGGACAGACCTACCTACCTGATTCTGAATAGTGTGGAGGTCAGTGAACACGTTACTGAACAGTCCTTCTCTTCTGTGGCAAACAGACTGTGTAATGATTAGGAATTATTTTGTTAACATAGAGGTGTTCTTAGAGCAGTGTGTACGTTTGTGGTGGTTCAGCACTTGTGTGAGTGTCTTCCTGATCCGTCATAGAAACGGTTTGCTGAAGGTAGGCATCTAAGTGTATCAGCTAACACTGCGAAAGTGATGTAGCTGTTCTGGTAGTGTTCTTGTGTTAAGTGTAAGGAAATATGTAATAAATGAGTATTTTAGAGGTTTTCAGAAAGGTAAATTTTAAAACAGCTTATGTCATTTCTGATTTCAAGTGTATCTTGTCATGTCTTAAACCCGCCTGATGTCTCTGATATGTACCCTAAATTATGTGTCACCTGTTTGCTATTTTGAAAAATAATATTGTTTAGAATAGTACATGGGGGCCAGTGTAGCATCGGCGCAGTGGGTTAAGATGCCTCCTGCAGCACCACTGTCCCATATGAGTGCTCGTTTGTGTCCCAGCCTTTCCACTTTGCAGTCCAGCTCCCTGCTAATGCCACTGGGAAAGCAGTGGAAGGTGGCTCAGCATTGAGTGCCTGTCACATGCGTGGAAGACCTGGATGGAGTTTCTGGCTCCTGGTTTTGGCCTGGCCCAGCCACAGTGGTCGCAGCCATTTGGAGAGAGAAAAGCAAATGGAAGGTACCCTTCTATCGCCATCTCCTTCCCTCTTTAACTCTGCCTTCAAATAAATTAAGTTTTTATTTAAAAGTGGGAACAGTGCGTGTGTTATCATCTTGGTGATATGGTTAAATAGAAGAAATGATCAGTACACACTCTTTTCACCTTTTTCTGTTTGTTTACTGTTTGTTTGAGGGCCAGGGAGCTCCCATTATCTAGTTCACTCCCCAGCTGCCTGCAGTGCCTAGGGCTGACCTGGGGCCAGGCCGGGGCCAGAGCTGGGAGCCAGTAACTTAGTCCTGGTCTTCCATGGCTGCCTTCATTAGCAAGAAGCTACAGTTCGCTTCATTTAGAAACAGAGCCAGATTTAACCCAGAGACCCCCATGTAGGGCACAAGCATTTTGACCACTAAGATAAACACCCACCCTCAGCTGGTATTTTAATCGTGTGCTTTCTATGCTGTCTGTATACCAGATTGCTGGACAGTGGCGACGTGAATATGATTAAGACACAGTGTCGACGAGGATGTTAATGGCTAGAAATGTATGCCAGTAATGTATAGAATGGCATCAGTGAGATGACAGGACCACCAGTCCTCCCTTGAAGAGTCTGGAAAGGCTTCTTAAGTTGGTGAGTGATTAAGCCAGGTCCAAGAACACCTGCCATTCTTCAGGTCAATAAGCGTGCACCAGGCCAAGAGAGTGCCATAGGAAAATGAAAACCAAGGTCCTCCTGTATAGGGACTAAAGAGAGGCAAGGTGAGAAATGAGGCGGAGGGTGGGAAGGGAGCAGGAGACGAGGAGCCCGTTGTTGTAAGAGGTGGGATGGTGTAGAAAACAGACAAGGAGTTGAAGCAGTAGTTTGCCTAAGAAATAACTGAGGCCAGCGTGGTACTCTGAGCACCTGTTTGAGTCCCCGGCTGCTCTACATCTGATCCAGCTCCCTGCTGATGCACCTGGGAAAGCAGTGGAAGATGATCCAAGTGCTTGGGTCCCTGCAGCCACATGGGAGACCCAGATGAGTTTCAGCCTCTTTGGTTCAGTCTGGCCAGTCCGGCTGTTGGAGCCATTTGAGGGGTGAACCAGCGGCTACAAGCTGCCTCTGAGTGCGGGTGTCTCCACAACTCTGCCTTTCCAGTAAGTAGATAAACACTTTAAAAACAAAACAGAATCCTGAGGCCTGAACTGAAGTAATAGCTGCAGAGATGGACACTAGGAGGTTGACATTACCCAGCTTATCCCGCAAGGCTTGGCTACAGCTCAGTGTGTGGAGTGAGGGGCAGGCTTCCACATTCTGGACAGCTGAGTGAACAAGATGTTGAGGAAGAGGGTAGGGTCAGGCTTGTATACGTGGAGAGTAAGCTGCTTATATACTTTTAAAAAAAAGATTTATTTATTTATTTGAAAGAGTTACAGAGAGAGGCAAAGAGAAGTCTTCCATCTGCTGGTTCACTCCCTTAATGGCCGCAATGGCCAGAGATGTGCCAATCCGAAGCCACGAGCCAGAAGCTTCTTCTGGGTCTCCTACGTGGATGCAGGGGCCCAAAAACTTGAGCCATCTTCTACTGCTTTCCCAGGCCATAGCAGAGAGCTGGATCAGAAGTGGGGCAGCCGGGACTACAACTGGCACCCAAATGGGATATTGGCACTGCAGGCGGTGGGCTTACCCACTGCGCCACAGTGCTGGCCCTACTCATGTACATTTGAGTAGAGTTGTCCAGTAGGCAGTTGTTTATCTGTTATCAAGTTGGGTTAGAACCTGTGTTTTCATAGTGAAAACTCATCTCAGTAGTCTGCACATGACGTAAATAGGCAAAATGTTGGCTGCTTGCAATATGTACCTCTTATTAACTTATGGGTACTGCAAGACGTGAGCGCAGCCCTGATGCTCTGTTCCAGTTTGTTTGCCTGAACAGCCTCAGATTCTGTTACTGTGCTGAAGAGTAAGATGCTCTGGACACCAGCATGGGTATGGCCTGTGTTTAATTTACTGGTATGCATTTAGTGCGAAAGAGAAGAGGTCATATTCTCAGGAACTGGAAGCAGCCGTGTGGTGTTGGCTACAGTGAACACTGTTTCCTAAAAGACCTCTTTGTTCTTAAGGTAACTGAAACAGATTCTGCTTTATCTGTCCTTGTTCTTTTTTGTCTCTCCATCCCATTTTTAACTTTCGAGAAACCAGATTTGTTTTTCTTTGTCCTCCATCAACTGTTGTTTCAGGGACATCCAGAAAAAAACTCCTACAGAAGATTCTTCTGACTCCTCTGTTCTGCAGTTTGCCTGGTTTCCCTTATTTGCTGGCTTGGCCAATCCCTGGAAAGCATTTTTCACAGATCATATAGTAGTACAAACTTGAAAAGCACACTGATGCTTTATAGAACTGTTAAGGGACAGTTTTAGGATTCCAGAGGAGGAGAGCGTATGGCGCATGCATGCCAAAACCTCTTAAGAAATGTGCACTCAGTACTCTTTGTTACTTTTTTTTGTCAGAGGCTAAAGATGGAACTTTGAATTCTTTGCTTCTCTGAATCAAAGTTCAGGGTTCTAAGATTAAGTATTTGTGATTGCTTTCATCTTTTCTCCCTTTAATGTTCTGATTTGAATTTCTTCTTTCTTGTGAGTCTTCTGAAGGAGTACATGTAGTGTTTGGGGTTTTCTCATGGGAAAAAGATAAGGAAAGCTTAGAAGATTTCTTCTGAATTTTTATGCCAGTAAATAGTTGCTGTCCTCTCCCTTTCTGCCTGTGTTTCTTTCTTTCTTTTTTTTTTTCCCAAGTTGTATTTATTATTTGAAAAGCAGAGAGACAGATCTGTTATCCACTGGTTCATTCCCCAAGTGCCCACAACAGCCAAGAGCTGGGAGCACCATGCAGGTCTCCCGTGTGACAGGGACCCAACTACACGGGCCATCACCTACTGCCTCCCGCGCTGCCCATTGGCAGGAAGCTGGAAATAGGCGTGGAGCTGGGCCCTGCACTCAGGTGAAGGCCCAAGTGTTATCTCAGCCACTTTGCCGAATTCCTGACCCCGTTCTTCCTAACTTTTTGTTAGGAAGACCAGAGGAGATGCTAAGCCTTAATGTGCTAGCAGCCATTCTGAGAAACTAAAAGCTGTCCATTGCATCTGTGAGATACCAGTATAAAGAAAACATACGAAATGGGCGCATTCAAGGGAAGTTGGGGGTCCTGTGTTTAATATTCACATTGACCTCTGTGAGAGGATCTAGATTGTGTTTCTTTGCATAAGGCAAGAAAGTATTAATTGGCCAGTGGTACACGGTGTAGTGTACTGCCAGGATTGTAGGTGTGTGTCCTCTGAGGTTTTAGGGAACACTTGACATCTTTCTCCTCGTTTTGCTGGCTTTTACAGTGTTATTATTGTCGCTGTGGTTTAATAGATGATGTGTTATAGTTTGGAAATTCCTCTAATTTAGGTTTCAAGGCTGTGTAAATCATTAGTTCCCCAGTTACATATACAAGTTTGTTTAACATCTAAGTCTTGCTCTGACCCTTGCTTTTAAACAGAGACAGCAAACAGTAGCTTCGTGTTTCTTTTTTTTTAATGTGGGTGTATTAAGAAAGCATTTCTAAGCCAGTTAACATTTCTGTACCGAATCTGCAGTTTTGCTTTACCCACAGCTAAATATTTAGAATATTTTATTTATGGATGCAGTAATTTACTACATGTCTATGGTAACCAAAATAATATTGTTATCAAATTAATGAAGCAGGATTAGTGTGATAGTTTTTAAGCTAGAGGAGACACTTTATTTGTAGACAGTAGCTAGCTGTATACAGCCTTTTTTTTTTTTTAAGAAACAATGTAATAATTTTTCTTTTTCCAACCACTGAAATCCTAATTTTTGTTATGTAGTTAGTGCAATGAAGGACAGTGTACAAGTAAATATAGTTGAAGAGGATTTAGACAAGAATAAGTTTGGATAAGAAAGTAGTTTAATTGTGTATTTCACTTCTATGGAAGATAAAGCAGAGAACAAAATAGACATGGTCCTTGCATTTTTTTTTTTTTTTAAGATTTTATTTGTTTGAAAGAGTAACAGAGAGAGAGACAGAGAGAATCTTTTATCTGCTGGTTCACTTCCCAAGTGTCTTCAGTGGCTGGAGTGGGACCGATCTGAAGCCAGGAGCCAGGAGCTTCTTCCAGGTCTCCCACATGGGTGCTGGGGCCCAGGCACTTGAGCCATCTTCTACTGCTTTCCCAGGCACATTAGCAGGGAGCTGGATTGGAAGTGGAGCAGTTGGGGCTCAAACCGGTGTTCATGTAGGATGCTGGCACTGCGGGTGGCGGCTTTGCCCATTAAGCCACAGCTTCAGCCCTGGAAGTTTTATTTATTCAAATCTGCCTGTTCTTAATTCATGGTGTTTTGCTTTCTTAAGGCTTTGATTACTTCAACATTTATTCTCAGGTCTATTGTCTAGTTTAGATCATGAGCTAAAGTAGGATAGAGGTATATCTGTCAGATAGACTTTATGTAACCTAGACTGGAAGTGCCCTCTTCCAGGGAGGTCTTGTGTTTTAATTCAGCCTGGTGCAGAAGTGTCATTGGCCCAAAGCCAACTTGAATTTTGGTTTCTGCACCTGAAGTTTCTTAAACTAGAGTTTCAGTCCTTAGTTACAGACAGGTCTTGCATGTGGGTGACAGGGGCCCAAACACTTGGGCCATCTTTCCTTGCTTTTCCCAGGCCATTAGTAGGGAGATGGATTGAAGTAGAGCAACTGGGACATGAACTAGTGCCCATACAGGATCCAAGCATCGCAGTTGACGGGTTTACCTGCTATGCCACAGCGCCATCCCCTGTAATAGTATTTTTTTTCCTCTAGGTGTTTTTTGTTTTGTTTTGTTTTTTTGAGAGGCACAGTTACAGAGAGGAGAGGCTAGAGAGAGGTCTTCTATCTGCTGGTTCACTCCCCAGTGGCTGCAATGGCAGGAGCTGGGTCTATCTGAAACCAAGAGCCAGAACTTCTAGGTCTCCCACGTGGGTGCAGGGGCCCAAGGACTTAGGCCATCTTCCACTGCTTTCCCAGGCCATAGTGGAGAGCTGGATAGGAAGTGGGTCAACCAGGACTCAAACTGGCGCCTATAAAACCACTGAGGGTGATGGCTTTACTCGCTACGCCACAGTGCTTCCCCTCCCCACCCCAGTAGTCTTAACTCACATACTTGGTGTATATATTTGTTTTCACTGAATAGCTTGGCCTTTTGTATCTTTTTCATATATAGGAATTTAAGAGAAATTGATGTTTTTAGACAGTGCTCATATGGTTTAGTGGGAGGAGCATTTTTTTTTTTTTTAAGATTTCTTCATTTATTTGAAAGGCAGAGTTACAGAGAGGGTGGGAGAGACAGAAATTATAATATCTTCCATTTGCTGGTTTACTCCCCAAATGGCTGCAGTGGTCATGGCTGGGCCAGGCTGACGCCAGGAGCCTGGAACTGCATCTGGGTTTCCCACATGGTTGGCAGGAGCCAAGCACTTGGGCTGTTCTCCGGTTCTTTCCCAGGTCCATTAGCAGGGAGCTGGATCAGAAGGGGAGCAGCCAGGACTTGAACCAGTGCTCAAACAGGATGCCAGCATTCCAGGCCCCAGCTCAACCCATTGTGCCACACACCACCCAGGAGCATTGGGTTTTTTAAACAAGACGTAAAGTTTTTTGTTTTGTTCTGTTCTGTTTCATTGTATTTGAAAGGGAGAGAACTTCCATCCACTGGTTTACTCCCCAGGTGCCCCCAGCAGCCAGGGCCGGGCCACACAGTACCCAAGCCTGGAATTCTGTTCAGGTCTATATAGGTAACAGGGGCCCAACTGCTTGAGCTATCGTCTGCTGCCTCCCAGGGTGCACATTATAGCAGAAAGCTGGATTGGAAGTGGAGCAGCTGGGACTTGAACTTGGCACTGCAATATGGAAGTAACTACATGTCTGTCACAGCAAGATCTAAATTTAATCTATTTAACAGTGATAGGACAAAAATAACTTCTAACAGCACTTCATCAGTTTTGTTAGAAGTAAAAGTATATCACATGTGTCAGGTGGTGTCAGGGCCTCTCCTGCCCGTGCAGAGCCAGCCCCCTTGAGGGGTATGGGGCGGCTTGCTCTCATTTCTGCACATCCCCAGGAGTCAGTCCACTTCTCTCATTTTTGGTAGATGCGTTGTCCAATCTGTGGAGTAGACCTTTTCCCTAGCAGTTTTGCTCTCAGTCGCTGTTTGGACTGATTGTGAATAACGCCAGTTCACTTGAGCTCTTACCACAACATCAGGCATTCTGCTACATGCTTTACACACATCATCAAATTTCAGCCTTAAGATAGCACAATGAGGTATGTGCTATTTTTTTAGATTTATTTATTTGTGTGTTTGTTTGAAAGAGTGACAGCAAGATCTTCCCTCCGCTGGTTCACTTCCCAAATGGCTGGACCAAGTGGAAGCCAGGAGCCTGCATGTGGGTGCAGGGGCCTAATCACTTTGGGCCATCTTTCACTACTTTCCCAGGTGCATTAGCAGGGAGCTGGATAGGAAGTGGAGCAGCTGGAACGTGAACCTGTGCCCACATGGGATGCTGGTGTTGCAGGTGGCCACTTAACCTGTTGTGCCACAACGCTGCCCCTATACTATCATTTTAATTTTATAAGTTAGGAACCTGAGGCATCCAGTTTCAACACAGTAAGGGACAGAGTAGGAATTCGAATCCAAATCTAAAGTTTTCCAATGATATGACACTGCTGTATACATTGAAAGATCCAAAAGCCATTAAATTCTTAGACTCATGGTCCATATTTTACTCTTTCCTTCTTTGGAAGCAACATGTTGTGTCCTTCTCTTAGAAATTCATGGTGTACATTAGCATACTGAAGACTGTTAGAAGTCCTTTAGTTTAGGGGTAAAAATACCTTTACTTTGTTAAACTTGGCAGTTCCCAAAAGATTTTAAAGATCCCCTGCACCCACATGGGAGACCCAGAAGAAGCTCCTGGCTCCTGGCTTCGGATTAGTGCAGCTCCAGCCGTTACAGCCAACTGGGGAGTGAACCAACGGATGGAAGACCTCTCTCTGTCTCTACTTCTCTCTGTAACTCTGACTTTCAAGTGAAATCAGTCATTCTTTTTTTAAAAAACAAAACAAAACAATACTCTTTTTTTTTTTTTTTTTTTAAAGCCTAGCATGATACGGTCTCAAGTTTTTTCACAACTACCAATTTTCTGGAGTTTTCCACAATACCTAGAGTGCTATGTGTAATTTATATAATCATTGGTAGATTATAAATGACTGCCATAGAACAGATACAAATACCTATTGGTTGAATGAATAAATTGGTCAGTCTTTTTTTTTTCTTTTTTTAAAGATTTATTTATTTACTTCAAAGTCAGAGTTGCACAGAGAGAGGAGAGAGAGAGAGGGGTCTTCATCTGCTGGTTCACTCTCTAATTGACCACAGCGGTTGGAGCTGTGCTACTCTGAAGCCAGGAGCTTCTTCTGGGTCTCCCACATCGGTGCTGGGACCCAAGGCCTTTGGGCTGTGTTCTACTGCTCTCCCAGGCCACAGCAGAAAACTGGATCGGAAGTGGAGCAGCTAGGTCTTGAACCAGCACCCATATGGGATGCTGGCACTACAGGCGACAGCTTTATCTGCTACACCACAGTGCCGGCCCCGAAACTGGTAAATCTTATTTGGGTTTTTGGGATGTATTTCCGAGACACACTTGAATTCAGTCATTATAAATTATTTGCTTTATACTGTTTTTAATTTTCCTTTACTTGCAAGGCAGAGAGATCTTCTATCTGCTGGATCACTCCCCAGAAGCTTGCAACAGCCAAGGTTGAGCCAGGCCAAAGCCAGGAGCAGAACTCCATCCTGGTCTCCCATGTGGATGTCAGGTGCTGCTCGCCACGGGGCAGCAGGTCCGATGGAGCTCCTCAGGGCCAGCCTGGGGGGCTCAGGGGCCCAGCGGGATGATGAGTGTCGGCGGCAAAGGAACCACACCAGAGCCGGGAGATCAGTCAAGGCCCACGGTGCAGCCGGGTTCTCGACTTTATTGGGAGGGGAAGAGCTTTTATAGACACAGAAAGGGGGCTGTCCAGGGCGCAAGGGAAGTGAGCCAACCAGCTGAAAGGTAAGGCAGGACACGAGCCCGGCACGCCCTCAAGGGCCTATCACAGCTGAGGACACAGTACTGTCCATGAATACGGAAGTCTCCTGTCAGGCTAGGTACCTCCCCCGGGGGCCATCTTGGGTTGTTGGAAATGCTGAGTCACTGAGATGCCGAAGGGCGGCAAACTCGAGCAAAGGCTTGGGCCTTGTGGAGCAAAGGCTTAGCAACTTTGTTTCCTTTTCGATTGGAGCCCCCCCCCCCCCAAGTCAGAGGCCTGCCTGCTTGAGCCATCATCATCTGCTGCCTCCCAGGATGCATTAGAAAGGAAGCTAAATTGGGGGCCAGTGTTGTGGTATGGCGGGTAAAGCCACCACCTGTAACACCGACAATCCCATATGTGCACCAGTTCGAGTCCTGGCTGCTTCACTTCCGATTCAGCTCCCTGCTAATAATGCACCTGGGAAAGCATTAGAGGATGGCCCAAGTGCTTGCGTTCCTGAACCTCCGGGGGAGACCCAGAAGAAGCTCCTGGCTTCGGGTCGGCCATTTTGGGGGGTAAACCTCCCGATCTCTCTCTCTTTCTCTGCATTTCAAATACAGAAATAAATATTTAAAAAAGAGAGAGAGAAAGGAAGCGAAACTGGAAGTACAGGTGCTGGGACTGGCAGCAGCACTGTTAGGGGAGGCCTGTGTCCCAGGCTGCAGCCTGAGCGCCAGCCCCTGGGTTTGCCTTTTCGAACATCTTGATGCGCTGTCCCAGGCTGCAGTGCTTTGGGTGCCTCTGCTACCAAGGAGAGCAGAGCTCGTGGCACTCAGTGCTGAAAGGAGAGACTCTGGTAGCTGCTGGTGGACCGCACGGAAGCTAAGGGTGCTCGGGTTTTCAGACAGCGCTCGTCTTACTGAGTCCTTGAGGTTCTGAAGCATCCACTTGTCCTCCTCTGTTCCCACTGCTGCTCCTGTCCTGCAGTGTCGCTGTCTGTGACAGCTAGCCAGTCTTTAGCACAGGAAAGGTGTTTCTATTTTTTTTTTTTCCAAAGAGACTATTGTAATAGAGAGAGATTGAACTCTGTTGAATCAAATGGGGAGAGATTTTAAAAATATATTTATAAGTCAGAATTAGAGAGAGAGAGAGGTCTTCCATCTGCCTGTTCCATTCCCCAAATGGCCGCAATGGCCAGGGCTGGGACAGGCCAAAGCCAGGAGCCAGGAACTTCTTCTAGGTCTCCCTTGTGGATGTACTCTCAAAGCACTTGGGCCATACTCCACTTCTTTTGCAGGCCATTAGCAAAGGAGCTGGATCAGAAGAGGAGCAGCCGGGACTCAAACCGGTGCCCATATGAGATGCCAGCACTGCAGACAGCAGCTTAACCCGCTGTGCCACAGTGCCAGCCCTGTAATTCTGTTTTTTGAATTTATTAATTACCACACCTCTCACTGAAGTGACTAGAAGTTATTGACTAGTAACTTTGTTTAATTATAGAAGATCAAGCAGGAAATCTTGGTGTTTTTGTTCCTCTTTTCTGAAAGCAGTGTATATTTGTTACGCAGGTATTATATTCAAATGGATACTCAGTTTTTGCAAGTAGAAATGTTATATGTGGGCCGGCACCATGGCTCACTAGGCTAGTCCTCTCCTTGTGGCACCGGCACACCGGGTTCTAGTCCCGGTCGGGGTGCCGAATTCTGTCCCGGATGCTCCTCTTCCAGGCCAGCTCTCTGCTGTGGCCCAGGAAGGCAGTGGAGGATGGCCCAAGTGCTTGGACCCTGCACCCCATGGGAGACCCGGAAGAAGCACCTGGCTCCTGGCTTCGGATCGGCGCAGCTGCCGGCTGTAGCGGCCATTTGAGAGGTGAACCAATGGAAGAAAGACCTTTCTCTCTGTCTCTCTCTCTCTCTCACTGTCTAACTCTGCCTATCAAAAAAAAAAAAAAAAAAAAAAAAAAAAAAAAAAAAAAGAAAGAAAGAAAGAAAGAAATGTTACATATGGTTACAGGAGAATCTTCAAAGGTCTTGGGGTAATTTATAAAGAAGATATAATTTGCATTCATTTCCCACTTTTGTTCCTAAGGCTTTGGAGAAAAAGGATTTGGATGATGTTTGTGAGTATTTCATTCCTGTTTTTTCACTTTCTTAATATATAGCCCCCTTTTAAAAGGGCGGATGGTGTCTCACAGACTCCTAGAATTGGTTCAGATGATATTGGTTTTCATAAAACACATACTAACATATAAAATCAGGTGTAAATTCTGTAGCATTCTTCCTCTTGTTCGGCTGTGAACTGATTTGTAGATTTAAGACAGCTACGAGCCAAGTACCTTCAGATGAGCAAGGTCCTTGTCTGCAGGACCGAGGGTCACCACACGTCCTGTTCTTTGTTTATAGTGAGGTAAAATGCACTGTGCGTTTGGAAGTGTGTGGGCCAGGTGCTTCCAGCGCATTTGCAGTGCTGTGCGGCCGTCAGCACTAGCTCCAGAATGGTCTTATTCCCCCAGGAAGAAACCCCATCCCCAGTAGTCACTGGGAGTTCTTGAATTCAGCTTGCCAGGACTGCTGGGTGCCCCATGATGCCCCTGTTCTCTCACGTTTTTCTGTACTGGGGGCACCCAGAAGCTGCTGTACCATAATTTGGCCTTCATTTGCTAGAAATGCCTCTTCTACTGACTAAGTTCACCTCTGCTCCTTTTGCGTTAGCCCTCATATTAAAATGTAACCACCGGCCCTGGTGCACAGTTGCACAGGCACCTGAGCACCAAAATCCTGACGCGACGACTTTAAGGTGGTCTGCCAGGTGATCCAGAACACGCCAGTATCCTTCTTCGTAATAGAAGAGAAGGTGCATGGTTTGAAAGTTCTGACTGGCGCTCAGGAAGCACTGAGACCCTGTCTAGGACCCCAGGCTGAGAAACAGTGAGAAGTGGTTGTGGCGGTTTGGGATGGACTTCTTAGCGGGAATGTGGGGCATGGGTATATTACATCTGTTGTTATACCTGTGAATGTTTAGGATAATGGCACTGCTGCTGGGTATTTTTAGGAAAGTTTTATTCATATCCATTTTTATGAAAACAAGATTTTATTTACATAATTATTTTCACTGGGAATATGAGAAATGCTCCATTTTAGAAACTGCAAATTGATAATAAAATGTTCTTATTTTCTTATAATCTCCATTGCTTAAAAATAGGTAGATGTAGGTTGGCCTATAGACTGTGCCTATTCATGGGAAGCCAAGACACTGTGGCAAAAAGAAGTCCTACATGAAGGATCTCTGAGAGAGACCCCAGTGGGAAGAAGTGGCCACCAAAGAAGGATGTGCTTTCCTCTGAAGGGAGGAGAGAACTTCCACTTTGCCTATGGCCCTGTCTAAATACTGATGGAGATTGTGGGTTCAGAGGCTTCCATAGCCTAGGCAGTTCATGTCAAGAGCTCCGGGTGATCACTGACATCATACATAAGAGTATAAATTATTAAATTAACAACAGGAGTCACTGTGCACTAACTCCCCATGCAGGACCTCTCTCCTCAAAGAGTTGTATTATGAGAATTAACTGTAAAACTTGTTCTCAAACAGTTTTTGTGTGTGTGTGTGCACATTGTTGAAATCTTTACTTAGTATAGAGTTGGTCTTCTGTGTATAAAGTTAATTGAAAATGAATCTTAATGGAGAATGGGACTGGGAAGGGGAGAGGGAGGAAGTGGAGGGGTAGGATTGTGGATGGGGGGTATGGTGAGAAGAATCACTATATTCCTAAAGTTGTACTGTGAAATTTGTACCCATTAAATAACAGGTTTCCTTGGTGGGGATGGGAGGGAGAGAACGTGCCTGTTGTTTGTAAGGGACAATTTATCTCTGGATTTTTAAAGTTAGAGTGATTACTTTCAGTGACTCTCTTTCTTTTTTAATGCCACAGTTGATTGTGTCAGATTCTTCTACAGTAGTTGTGAAGTGAGCTGTCCGATTTTTTATAGATAACTATTTAAACATCTCATTGGTCTGAGATACAACTTTATCAAAAGCTTTATACTACCCAAAAAGATCAGAGACTAACTGATGGCGTGGTGGGAGATGAGGGGGAAGAGATCAAGTCATGACATGCTTTATGAGCTGGCTAATGCCGCTCAGTTTTATTCTGAAAACTACACTTCCATCTGCTGGTTCACTCCACAAATGGCCACAATGGCCAGAGCTGGGCTGATCCAAAGCCAGGAGCCAGGAGCTTCCTCCAGGTCTCCCATGCCGGGTGCAGGGGCCCAAGGACTTGGGCCATCTTCCACTGCTTTCCCAGGCCATAGCAGAGAGCTGGATCAGAAGTAGAGCAGCCAGAACTCGAACCGGCCCCCTCATAGTAGTTTTTTAATCTATTTAGAATCTATCATGTATTTAAGAATTAGTGAAAGAAAAAAAAAATTTGGGCTGGCACATGCAGTGCCGGCATCCCATATGGGCTCCAGTTTGAGTCCTGGCTGCTCCACTTCCAATCCAGCTCTCTGCTATGCCCCGAGAAAGCAGTAGAAGATGGCCCAAGTCCTTGGGCCCCTGTACCCATGTGGGAGACCCAGAAGAAGCTCCTGGCTTCGGATTGGCCAGGCTCTGGCTGTTGCGGCCATTTGTAGAATGAACCTGCAATGGAAGACTTCACTCTGCCTCTGCTTCTCTCTCTGTGGAACTTTAACTTTCAAATAAATAAGTAGATCTTTAAAAAAAAGAATTAGTGATTAGCCTTTTTCATAATTGAAATGCCTTTGCTTATGGAGATGTGCCTTTGCAAGTGTAAAGTTAGCACTCAGGGTAACACAGTTAAATAGGTTCCTCATTAGCCAGAACGTGTTGTTTGAAAATTATCAAAGCAGGCAATCAAGTAAGTTTAGACCATAAGGTTTTAATGATATTTTAAAAGTAATAATAAAAATAACTGAGGAGCAGGTGTTTGATCTGGAAGTTAAGATGTCAGGGTCCCTTAGCGGAGGGACTGGGTTTGATTCCTTTCTCTCAGTAAAGCAGCTCGGGTGGTTGGGCTGCTGCCTACTACACAGGAGACCTGGATTGTGTTCCTAGCTCTCAGCTTCAGCCTTGCTCAGCCTGGCCGCTGTGGAGCATTTGGTAGTAAACCAGCAAAGGAGACATCTCTCTCCCTCTGTCTCTCTCTGCTGCTTTTTGAGTGAATTAAAACAGAGGCTAGCATTGTGGTTTAGTGGGCAAAGCTTCCTCTTGTGTCGCCAGCATCCCTTAGCGGAGTGCAGCTTTGATTCCTGGCTGCTCTTCTTCCAATCTAACTTCCTGCTAATGGACTTGAGAAGGCAGCAGTACTTGGGCCCCTACCATGCATATGGGTGGCTCAGGATGGAGTTCCTGGCTCCTGGCTTCTGCCTGACCCAGACTTACCTGTTGTCGCCATTTAGGGGGTGAACCAGAAGATGGAAGATACCATGTGTGCATGCTCTCTCTTTGTTTCTCTCCATGTATCTCCCCTTGTGTCACTGTACCTTTCAAATGAGTAAATCTCTAAGAAACAATTGGAGGGTAGGCAATGGCCTAATAGTTAAGGCACCTGCCACGTTGGAGTGCCTGGATTCAACCCCAGCTCCGGGTCCTGATGCCAGCTTCCTGCTAGTGCACCCTGCAGGTCAGCAGGTGGTGGGTGGATCCCTGCCACCTTACTTGGGAGACCTGGATTGGATTCCTAGCTCCTGGCGTGGCCTGGCCAAATCCTGGCTGCTGTTACAGGCATTTGGGCAATGAGCTAGAAGATAGGTCTCTCTCTCTCTCTCACTCTCTTTAATAGTCATTTCAAGGGATGGCAGGGAACCACTGTCCTGAAAACTGGTAAAGAATCAGGGATTTACCTTTTCCATGTAAACTGAACCAGTGGTGACCAAATAGTAAATGAGGGGCAAAATGGGTTATAAATGTATTCTAATAAATGAAAAAGAAATGGTAGGGTTAAAGTTTCACCATTGTACAGTCCCCAGACTGAATAAACGTGTAGTACGCATCAGTGGCTCCTAAGGTCACAGGAAGAAAAGCAGGAATTGTGAGCCCCTGTCATCTTGCCTCTGTGTCCTGGGAAAGGAGCACGCAGCCTGAGACTCGCACAGTCTCTGAGTTTGTCTGCTTCTGGGAAACACCCCAGACAGGAACCAGGGACACAAGGTCACTGCAGGAAATTCATGGAAAGATGGAGTTAAAAGATCGCTTCATTTTGGTGTAGACATTTCAGTCTGTGCATCGTATTGTCATATATTTCCCTTAAATATTTAGGAGATCCTGTATATGCATGCATTCCAAAAATGTTTGCACCAGATTAAACTTTGAATTCCACAATTCACAAATGTTGGAAATATTCTCTTACATAATCAGTAAAACCCATACCTTGGAAACACTGTGAGGCAGACAGCTTGGGTTCTTTGGTAAGTAGATTAGAAAGAAGCAGAAGGGGTGCTGGAGAAACCTGTGGGTTAGAAGAGACCTAAAAGATGCTTTTTCTTGTGAATGGGCAAAAGCAAACTAATGTCTAGGGAAGCGCACGCGAATGCTCAAAGCATAAGAGGAAAGCAGCAAGGAACTGATAGCCAAAAACTAAGGTAGCATTGCTCACTTGGTGGCAGAGGGCGTGCTGTGTGTGTGTGGGGCTCAGCCAGGAGCTTTGGGGAGTTGGCAAAATGCCATTTCTGGACCCGACTGACGACACCTCTTTATTTTTTAAAGATTTATTTACTTATTTGAAAGTTGGAATTACAGAGAGGGGGAAAAACAAAAAGAGAGAGGGGCAGAGATCTTCCATCTACCGGTTCACCCCTTTACTGGCCACAATAGCCAGGGCTGGGCCAGGCCGAAGCCAGGAGCCAAGAGCTTTATCCAGGTCTCCCACATGGGTGCAGGGGCCTAAGGACTTGGGCCAGCTTCTGTTGTTTTCCCAGGCGCATTTGCAGGGAGCTGGATTGGAAGTGGAGCAGCCAGGACTTGAACTGGTGCCCATATGGGCTGCTGGTGTTGCAGTTGGTGCCTTAACCCTTTATTCCCCAGGGCTGGCCCCTATTTTTCAAGATTTATTTGGGGTCCGGTGATGTGCCACAGCACCGGCCCCAGTGACATCACTTCTTTTTTTTTTTTTTTGGACAGGCAGAGTGGACAGAGAGAGACAGACAGAAAGGTCTTCCTTTTGCCGCTGGTTCACCTTCCAATGGCCGCCTCGGCAGCCGCGCTGTGGCCGGCGCACCGTGCTGATCCGATGGCAGGAGCCAGGTGCTTCTCCTGGTCTCCCAGGCAGGTGCAGGGCCCAAGCACTTGGGCCATCCTCCACTGCACTCCCTGGCCACAGCAGAGAGCTGGCCTGGAAGAGCGGCAACCGGGACAGAATCCGCTGCCCCGACCGGAACTAGAACCTGGTGTGCCGGCGCCGCAAGGCGGAGAATTAGCCTAGTGAGCCGCGGCGCCAGCGACATCACTTCTTAATAATTCAGTTGGCTATACATTGCAGTGCTGGGGAAGATAAATGGTAGCCAATACAATTCCCAAGTGTTCTTGTTGGGTAGGATGCATTACATACTTTGTAGGTCCTGCTGCTGTAGCCCGAGCAGGGCTCTCCAGGTGACACTTTTCATCAACTCTGTCAGCAGTTCTCAAACTTGGTCTCTGGAACCCCTTGTCCTTTTTAATATTGAGCACCACAAAGAGCTTTTATTGATGCGGGTTAGAGCTAAAATAACAGTTTTCCAACACAAAAAGTAAGGTACTGTGGATTTTTTGGTAGGTTTCTTTAATATCTGGCTTAACAGAAGACAGATTGTTACATTTGCTTCTGCATTCCGTGTATAATGAGACATTGTTTTGGTCGTAGTGTAGGAACAAAATTCAGCCTTGCACAGATGCGTGATTGCAAGATGAAGAGTGTTTTAATAGTCTTTTCAGCTAACTGGATATTCTTCGGTACTTCAGCAAGTGTTAGGTTTTTGTTACTTATTTGTAGTGTTATTTTTTTAAAATCTGGTACACATGACTTTTTTTTTTTTTTAAGATTTTATTTGAGAGGCAGAGTTACAGACACAGAGAGGGAGACAGAGAGCTCAAAGTCTTCTATCTGCTGGTTCACTCCTCAGATGGCTGCAACGCCAATGCGGAGCCAGGAGCCAGGAGCAGCTTTTGGCTTTCCCTCGCAGGTACAGGGGCCCAAGCACTTGGGACATCTTCCACTGCTTTCCTAGGCCACAGCAGAGAGCTGGGTCCAACAAGGAGCAGCTGGGACATGAACCTGCGCCCGGATGGGATGCCAGCACCGCAGGCGGAGGCTTAGCCTGTTATGCCACAGCACTGGCTCCCCGTTGTTGTTTTTTGAGAGCCAGAGAGATAGATACAGGTAGAGAGGAAGCTCCCAGGCAGAGACAGACAGAGCTTCCATCTGCCAGTTCACTCGCCGAATGTGCCCAACAGCAAGGCTGGGCCAGGCCAAAGCCAGGAGCCTGGGACTCTACACAGGTCTCCCCCCAGGTAGCAGGGACCCACCTGCTTGAGCCATCGCTGCTGCCTCTTGGGGTCTGGAGGGAGATGAAGCTGGAGGCAGGTGCCCACACCCAGCTACCCCAGCGTGGGACATTGGGAGACCCCCCAAACACCTGCCCCAGCAAGTGGCTTTGTAAAGGTTAGTGGGATCTGAAGCCATACCTGAGTTTTCCTTACTCTGTTAACAAGGCACCCATTGGTATGCAGCAGAAATACTCTATACATGCTTCCCATTTTGTCACATGGAATACTCAGGATGAAATTTTTGCTAAGAAATTTCTCTTTCCTTCAAGGACTGAGACCGGCTGCAGTGTTGTTTTCAGTCTGTGTGAGTGAAGCAGTGAGGACCACTGACTGCCAGCACCTGGTTTGTACTAAGGCACTGGCGGGTTTTCCACTATTGCCTTTGCACCGTTGGTGTGTCAGTACAGTGAAGAAGATAAAACTGTCTCAGTATTGTTAGGAAGACATGCTGGATCTCAGTACTACCCAGGGCTCCGTGGAAGGGCAGAGTGTCAGAGTGTCATCTGCTGGGTCACTCCCCAGATGGCTGCAGGAAGCAGGAACTCCATCCAGGTCTTTGACACGGGTTGTAGGGGCCCAGGCAGGCACTGGGCCATCATCCACTGCTGACCACAGCATATTAGTGGGAAGATGGACTGGAAACAAAGCAGGCAAGATTGAAAGCTGCTTAACCTGCTGCCTCACAGCACCAGCCCCATGGAGCACATTTAAGACCCACTGAGCTAGTAAGCTTTGTGTATTCCTGCTGGCTGTTGTAGTCAGCACTCATCTTGGTTGTGTTTTGAGAAGGATGTGAAAATAACTTCATGTCCCGGCTGCTCCACTTCTGATCCAGCTCTCCACTATGGCCTGGGAAAGCAATAGAAGATGGCCCAAGTCCTTGGGCCCCTGCACCCACGTGGGAGACCCAGAAGAAGCTCCTGGCTCCTGGCTTTGGATCGGCACGGCTTCAGCCATTGCAGCCATCTAGGGAGTGAACCAGCCGATAGAAGCAAAATAATTTCTTGTGTTTTTAAGGAATTGGCACAAGATGGTTTTCTTTGGCATGTCAAGAATTAAGAACTTGATTTTTGGACAGTTCTTTTTGAGTGTCAACAGTGAAATAAAATATTTAGGGGCCGGCGCCACGGCTTACTAGGCTAATCCTCCGCCTGCGGCGCCAGCACACCAGTTTCTAGTCCCAGTCGGGGCGCTGGATTCTGTCCCGGTTGCCCCTCTTCCAGGCCAGCTCTCTGCTATGGCCCGGGAAGGCAGTGGAGGATGGCCCAAGTGCTTGAGCCCTGCACCTGCCTGGGAGACCAGGAGAAGCACCTGGCTCCTGGCTTCGGATCAGCGTGGTGCACTGGCTGCAGCTGCCATTGGAGGGTGAACCAACCATAAAAGGAAGACCTTTCTCTCTCTCTCTCTCTCTCTCACTGTCCACTCTGCCTGTCAAAAAAATTAAAAAAAAAAAATATTTAGGACTATCGTGTTAGGGTGCTATGGTGATTGACAGTGTTTGACAACATTCTGTTGTACGTCATTTGGGAAATGTACAGGCTCCTTTGCTCTTTAGGTTGCTATCATTGAATACATTTCTCTCACAGGTGTTTGTTGCTATAATTTGAAGAAATAAAATTTAAGGATATAAAAGTAGATTTTGATAATTTAGAATTAGTAATTTTATTAAACACACAGCATTCTTATTTGCTTCCCTTGAGGGAAACTGAATACAGAATCCTGTTTTCTTTCCTCACATTTTTCCATAAACGAGGGTGGGACCAAGAGTTCACATTTTCTCCTCAAACATCCCACGCATTAAAATGGGCTGGTGCCGTGTCACAGCAGGTTCAGCCATCAGCTGCAGTGCCAGCATCCCATGTGGGCACCAGTTTGGGTTCTGGTTGCTCCACTTCTGATCCAGCTCCTTGCTAGTACTCCTGGGAAAGCAGAAGAGGATGGCTCAAGTGCTTGGGCTCCTGCATCCATGTGGGAGACTGGGAAGAAACTCTTGTTGGCTCCTGGGTTTGGTCGACCCAGCTCCGACCTTGTGGCTATCTGGGGAGTGAACCAGCAGGTGGAAGATCTCTCTGTAATTCTACCTTTCAAATAAATAAAACCTTAAAAACAGACAGTCTACGGGGTAGGTGTTTGATGCAGCTGTTCAGATGCCACTTAGGGGGCCAGCACTGTGGCTGGTAGGCTGAGCCTCTGCCTGTGGCACCAGCATCCCATATGGGCACCGGTTCAAGTCCCAGCTGCTCCTCTTCCAATCCAGCTCCCTGGTATGGCCTGGGAAAGCAGCAGAAGATGGCCCAGCTGCTTAGCCCCTGTACCCTGTGGGACCTGGAAGAAGCTCCTGGCTCTGATTGGCTCAGCTCTGGCTGTCAGGGCCATTTGGGGAGTGAACCAGTGGATGGAAGAGCTTTCTCTTTATCTCTCCCTCTCTGTAACTCTACTGCTCAAATAAATAAAAAAGCTTTTTTTTTTTTTTTTTTAAAGTGCCACTTGGGATGCCCTCCTCCTCTGTCACAGTGCCCAGGTTCAAGTCTTGGCTCCACTCCCAGTTCCAGCTTCCTGCTATGCACACCCTGGTAGGCCCAGGCAGATGGGTCCCTGCTACCCGTGTGTGAGACTCAGACTGAGTTTTTGGCTTTAGCTGTAGCAGGTATTTGGAAAGTGAACTAGAGAATGGGAGATTTCTCTCTGTGTCTGTGTGTCTCTCTGCCTTTCAAATAAAAATCAGTATTTTTAAAAAATTTATTTATTTACTTGAAAGAGTTACACAGAGAGAGAGAGAGAGGTCTTCCATCCAGTGGTTCACTCCCCAATTGGCCACAACAGCTGGAGCTGTGCCGACCCGAAGCCAGGAGCTTCTTCTGGGTCTCCCACGTGGGTGCAGGGGCCCAAGGACTTGGGCCATCTTCTGCTGCTTTCCCAGGCCATAGCAGAGAGCTGGATGGGAAGTGGAGCAGCCGGGTCTCAAGCTGACGCCCATATGGGATGCCAGCGCTTTAGGCCAGGGCATTAACCCCCTGTGCCACAACGCTGGCCCCAAATCAATATTATTTTAAAGTCATTCTACTTCTATGAGTTTATCCAAACCAAAATATCAACATATGAACAAATTATGTGCAACCCCATGTTGATTGCAGCACAATTTACAGTAGCTAAGATATGGAATCAACCCAGATGTCATCAGCTGTTGATGGGATAGAGAAATTATGGTATATATACACTATGTAGTACTACTCAGCTGTAAAAAAGAAAAAAAGAAGTCCTTTTACAGGAGACCATTATACTTGGTGAACTAAGCTAGTCCAGAAAAGACAGATAGCATGTTTTCTCTGATCCCAGGTAACTGATAGTGTGCCTGAAATGTAATACATTGTAGTGAAATAGACATTTTGAGATTCAGTGATTGTTCACAACCCTTTTCTCTTCCATTGAGAAACAATATGTGTGTGTGTGGATTTTTTTGTTGTTCATACTATTTGTTGAACTCTCTTATTTAGTGTAGGGTTAACTGTATGATCATTAAGTAAACTGAAAATAGATATTTGTAAAAATCGTGAGTGGGAATGGGAGAGGGAGGAGGAGGAAGGGTTGGAGCATGGGTGGGGAGGCGGGGAGGGAGGGAGGGAATGTCACTGTTTCTAAATCTGTATATATGAAATACATGAAACTTGGATAACTTAAATAGAAATAAAAATTAAAAAGATTCTACTGTCGTAAAGCAGTAAAGTAACTTGCACTGTGGAGAGCAGGGCTGTGTGGAGAGCTCGTGGGTCCGCATCAGTGGAGGGGCTCTGCGGAGGACTTAGGGCAGTTCAGTAATGCTAGAGAAAAGCAAGTGTGACACGCTGTGGGTCTGTTGGAGCAGAGTGCTTTGTAGGATTTGTCAGTTTACCCTCCCAGACATGAGCTCACTGGCTGAGATGTACGGTTTAATACAGTGTGAAATATTTTTGGATCATAGAGTAAATAGTTGAATGGCCATAGCCAAGAATGCTTATCAAGGAATGATCATTGATAGCTGGGAACAGGGTTTCTTTTATGGTCCAGGGATCTGAGCATGGCCTTATCTTGTGCCGTCTTTTTTTTTTTCTTAGCAGATAAAAATATTTGTATCAGTAACTTACTTAAGGACATTGATTCAGTGCACGCTTATTGAATGCTTTCTTTGAGTTATATATTCTAACTGTCCTCGAAAATAAAAACTAAGCGCTATCCTTTAATCTCAAAGGAATTACCCTTTAATCTCACTGTCATATAAACAACTGGTGGAACAGAAGTTTAATGTGCTGGTTATGTAGAGGGTAAAGGGGTGGGTGGGTTGTTAAGAACTGGAAAAGATCTGCTTAGACTGAAACACCTCTCCACATCTGACAAGGTAAATTTATGTATATGAATGCAAGCAGTGCATACAGGTACAGAAAATCTATATAGGCATAAATGGGAGAATCTAGTTTATCAGCATGTTTGGGGCACAAAAAGAATTTCTTAAATTTCTAGCACTTTGGCACAGTGTGTCCGAATATGCTTAGTAAAATATTAATGTCAATGTCTTTTTAAAATATTTATTTATTTTTAATTTTTTTTTGACAGGCAGAGTGGATATGAGAGAGACAGAGAGAAAGGTCTTCCTTTTTGCCGTTGGTTCACCCTCCAATGGCCGCTGCAGCCGGCACATCGCTCTGATCCGAAGCCAGGAGCCGGGTGCTTCTCCTGGTCTCCCATGGGGTGCAGGGCCCAAGCACTTGGGCCATCCTCCACTGCCTTCTCGGGCCATAGCAGAGACTCGCTGGCCTGGAAGAGGGGCAACCGGGATAGAATCCGGCGCCCCAACTGGACTAGAACCCGGTGTGCCGGTGCCGCAAGGCGGAGGACTAGCCTGTTAAGCCACGGCGCCGGCCTAATGTGAATGTCTTTAACTACATAATTGGCCTTAAAAAAAGAAAACTGTAAGGGAAATCCCTTAGGGATCAAAATGAGTAAGAAGAGTTCTGCTTCTTTGTACGGCAAACTCATTTTGCTCACGTACCCTGTCACTGCCAATAGATCCTGTTCAGGTTTGAATAAGCCTGCTTGTCAATGCATTGACACGACCCATTAATCTAAATGGATGCACTCAAACTGTAGCACGGGGGCTGGTGAAGTCAGAGTTGCTTTAGGGTCAAAAGCCAAAACGAAACCACCTGTGCTCTGTGCAAGGCGAGGGAGCTGCAGCTGACATTCCCAGGTACTGTAACCCAGGCCCCAGACCGTGGCTGGAGCTGTGCAGAGCTCTGAGCACTTGCAGAGACAGGGGTACCCAGTGCTTGCACAGATGACTGTCAGCCGTTTATGAGCTTATTAAAGAAAAGACTCGCCGTCACGCGCGCGCCAAGTGTGAGCAGCGCTTGGATTCCTCACCTTCCCACGCGCACACATCAGACACTGCCTTCATGCCTGGCCCTAAAGGACAGGAGAAACGGGGAATGCTCACTCAGAATGAATCCGAGCAGGAAAAACGACAAGACTCAGTTAAAAACCAAGTCCAATATTTATGGTGAAATTACAGTCTAGGAAATTTTATACACTGGGAATGGATGAGCGTGTTGGATCCAGCGTAGAGAGTTGAGAACTGGAGGATCCCAAGGTCTTCCTGAATTTGTTTAAAGTTCCACACACCGGAAGGCACCACAGATGACGCCTTCTCAGACGAGAAGCAGCTGTGGGATTGTTTCACAAACAAGCCATTTGGCTCCTCCCAGAGGCTCCTTTCAAAAGAGATGAGTACATTGGGGCCGGTGCTGCGGCGCAGCTGGTTAAAGCCCTGGCCCAAAGCGCCGGCATCCCATATGGACACCGGTTCGAGTCCCTGCTGCTCCTCTTCCATCCAGCTCTCTGCTGTGGCTTGGGAAAGCAGTAGAAGATGGCCCAAGTCATTGGGCCCCTGCACCCACTTGGGCGACCTGGAAGAAGCTCCTGGCTTCGGATTGGCGCAGCTCCAGCCGTTGCGGCCATCTGGGGAGTGAACCAGCGGATGGAAGACCTCTCCCTCTGTCTCTGCCTCTCTCTGTAACTCTGTCTTTCAAATAAATAAAATAAATCTTAAAAAGAAAAAGATGAGTACAGAATATATGGATTGATGGGTTGTTGAGTCCTCACCAGGAAATACGAGAGTATTTCAAAAAGCTTCTTGGGAAAATGGGAGTAGAAGGTAAGTTTATTGGTTTGAAAACCATGCAGTTTTGGTCTGTGTGTTTGTCATAAACATTTTCCATGAACTTCCTGAAGGCCCTTCATACTTCCCGAGGCCTGCGGGCTTCCGCAGCATTAACAGTTTGGAGGGTCCTTCAGTGGGAACAAGCGAATGTTTCTCACAAATCAAAGTAATTTTCTACGGGTTTGCTAATCCCTGTGTTCAAAGCTAGATGTCCCAGGGCCGACGTTGTGGCGTATCAGGTAAAGCTGCCGCCTGCATCCCATATGCGTAATGTTTGGTGTCCCGGCTGCTCCACTTGCACTCCAGCTCCCTGCTAATGGCCTGGGAAGGCAGCAGCAGATGATGGCCCAGGTGCTTGGGCTCCTGCCACACATGTGAGAGACCTGGACAAAGTCCCAAATTCCTGGCTTTGGCCTGGCCCAGGTCCACCTGTTGTGGCCATTTGGGGAGTAAACAAGCCAATGGAAAAGCTCTTTCTGTCTCTCAGTAACTCTGCCTTTCAAGTGGGTGAGTAAAATTTTTTTTTAAGATTATTTTATTTATTTGAAAGAGCCACAGAGAGAGGTAGAGACAGAGAGAGAGGTCTTCCATCCACTGGTTCACTCCTCAGATGGCCACAACAGCTGGAGCTGTGCCAATCCAAAGCCAGGAGCTTCCTCCAGGTCTCCCACACGGGTACAGGGCCCCAAGGACTTGGGCCATCTTCTACTGCTTTCCCAGGCCACAGCAGAGAGCTGGATTGGAAGAGGAGCAGCCAGGACTCGAACCGGCGCCATATGGGATGCCAGCGCTTCAGGCCAGGGCTTTAACCTGCTGCACCCACAGCGCCGGTCCCTCTTCTTTTTTTTTTTTTTTCTTTAAAAAAGTCTTAAATTTATTTTAAAATTTTTAAGATTTATTTGGGAGAAAAAGAGAGACACAGTAGACAGAGAGAGGGATCTGCTTGTTGTCCACTCACTCCCCAGATGCCTGCAACAGGCAGGACGGGGCAGACTGAAGCTGGCAGTCAGGAGCTCAGTGCAGATATGCCCCGTGGGTGGCCGTAACCCCACTGCTGCCCCATCGCCGGCTCCTCCCAGGGCCTGCAGTCAAGGGTGAAGCCCCAGCTTGAGTGCTGGGGTTCTCAAGCAGCATCTCAGCTGCGGCCCGGAGGCCCCCCCGTCTTCCATTCTGAGTTCGTTACTGGCAGTTCTGAGCACTTTGCTTCAAAGCTAATTGCCAAAGTGGAAACAGGAGTGTGCATTCCAGAGTATATGTTTAAGGTCATGCTTAATGAGGTCTACATTTTGTTTTGTTTGAGGTTTCAAAGCAAATTAGCATACATATTAGGTGGGTTTGTACTTAACTCACATCTGGGGTCTAAAATATTTCAGTATCCAGTTGAGTTGAATGGATCTAAAATTGTATCTTTTCCTTAGACACAGGTTAATTTCACTTGCTTCATAGACATTGAAGGACATTCTGAAAAAAGGTTCAGTTAATTAGCATCAGTAGCATTCCCTGAAGAGGTATTTCATGTTCCTATACAACAGGAGCTACTTTTTGTTCCCTGTTCTCCCCATCAGATGAATACATGTTGTTGGTGTGGTTCATGTTAGCTTGTGTTGTACCTGCTTCTAGCTCTGCTGCTGTTGCTTTCATTTCAGCTGCTAGTCAGGTCAGTCTCAAGTCACCTTTTTTCCCCTCAAGATTTATTTATCTGAAAGAGCAACAGAGACAGACAGAAAGAGATCTTCCATCCCCAGTTGCCTGCAGCAGCTGGGGCTGGGCCAGGCTGAAGCCAGGAGCCAGTAACTCCGTCTAGGGCTCTGCTGTGGGTGACAGGGGCCCAAGTACTTGGGTTACCATTTGCTGCCTTCCCAGGCATATTAGCCGGAAGCTGGATTGAAAGCAGAGAAGCTAGAACATGGGATGAAATCATTTCAAGCGGTGCACAACACTCAAGCGCCCTACCTTAAGTTTGTGTAGAAAATGATGTATATGAAATGCCTAGAGCAGGAATCAGCACACAGTCAGTACCTAGCAAAGGTATCGTCTTTCTCCTGGGACGACTTGGTTGTCAGATCCAGTAAGAGTCCTTGTTAGGAGACGTAAGTAGAAGTGCTTGCCTTTGATTGACTCCCTCACCTTCTGAGTTTGGTTGGGGTCTGCTGTGTTATGGCACAGTGGGTTAAGCCTGCTACCATGGCATCCCATATAGGAGCACCAGTTTGCATCCTGTCTGCTCTGCTTCCAGTCCAGCTCCATTAACATGCCAGGGAAAGTAGAAAAAGATTGCCTAAGAACTTGGGCCCATATGCCCCTGTGGGAGACCGGGACAGAGTTCCAGGCTCCTGGCTTTGGTCTGGCCCAGGCCTGGCTGTTGCAACCATTTGGGAATTGAACCAGTAAGTAGAATATGTTTCTGTGTGTCTCTCCCTCTCTCTCATTCTGCCTTTCAAATAAAGAAAATAAATCAAAGAGAAGTTAGAGCTCATTCTTTTTACTTCTCAATGAGGCCTACCTTGCTTACCCTATTGAATACTGCAGCCTGCACCTCTCCCTACTCCTAAAGTGCAAGAGGTCTTTGAAAAGTTTGTGGGAGATGAATATTATGAAAAAACTATGCATGGATTTCAAAATGTTCTGCACCAGAATAAACACATTTCAATTCCATTTTTCCTCAAACTTTGAAATGTCCACATGTCTACATATGTTTTCTTATGTTTTCTCTGTTTACTGGTCCTTATTTTTTTTAATTGCATTTATCTCCATCTAACATACCCTGTAACTTACCATGCTTGCTACTATTTGTCTTCCTTCACTATGTCAGCCCCAAGAAGGAAAGGGTCTTTATGTCTTTATTTTGTTCCTGATGTATAACAGGCGTCTAGAATGGTGTCTGGCGCAGAGTAGGCGCTCGCTGTCTGTAGTTAGTGCATCCTGAGTAGGTGCTCTGTCTGTAGTTAGTACATCCTGAGTAGGCGCTCTGTCTGTAGTTAGTACATCCTGAGTAGGCGCTCGCTGTCTGTAGTTAGTACATCCTGAGTAGGCACTCTGTCTGTAGTTAGTACATCCTGAGTAGGCGCCCGCTGTCTGTAGTTAGTACATCCTAAGTAGGCGCCTGCTGTTTGTAGTTAGTACATCCTGAGTAGGCGCTCTGTCTGTAGTTAGTACATCCTGAGTAGGCGCTCTGTCTGTAGTTAGTACATCCTGAGTAGGCGCCCGCTGTCTGTAGTTAGTACATCCTGAGTAGGTGCTCTGTCTGTAGTTAGTACATCCTGAGTAGGCGCTCGCTGTCTGTAGTTAGTGCATCCTGAGTAGGTGCTCTGTCTGTAGTTAGTACATCCTGAGTAGGCGCTCGCTGTCTGTAGTTAGTACATCCTGAGTAGGTGCTCTGTCTGTAGTTAGTACATCCTGAGTAGGCGCCCGCTGTCTGTAGTTAGTACATCCTAAGTAGGCGCCTGCTGTTTGTAGTTAGTACATCCTGAGTAGGCGCTCTGTCTGTAGTTAGTACATCCTGAGTAGGCGCTCTGTCTGTAGTTAGTACATCCTGAGTAGGCGCTCTGTCTGTAGTTAGTACATCCTGAGTAGGCGCCCGCTGTCTGTAGTTAGTACATCCTGAGTAGGCGCTCTGTCTGTAGTTAGTACATCCTAAGTAGGCGCCTGCTGTTTGTAGTTAGTACATCCTGAGTAGGTGCTCTGTCTGTAGTTAGTACATCCTGAGTAGGCGCTCTCTGTCTGTAGTTAGTACATCCTGAGTAGGCGCTCTGTCTGTAGTTAGTACATCCTGAGTAGGCGCCCGCTGTCTGTAGTTAGTACATCCTAAGTAGGCGCCTGCTGTTTGTAGTTAGTACATCCTGAGTAGGCGCTCTGTCTGTAGTTAGTACATCCTGAGTAGGCGCTCTTTCTGTAGTTAGTACATCCTGAGTAGGCGCTCTGTCTGTAGTTAGTACATCCTGAGTAGGCGCCCGCTGTCTGTAGTTGGTACATCCTAAGTAGGCGCCTGCTGTTTGTAGTTAGTACATCCTGAGTAGGCGCTCTGTCTGTAGTTAGTACATCCTGAGTAGGCGCTCTGTCTGTAGTTAGTACATCCTGAGTAGGCGCTCTGTCTGTAGTTAGTACATCCTGAGTAGGTGCTCTGTCTGTAGTTAAGACATCCTGAGTAGGTGCTCTGTCTGTAGTTAGTACATCCTGAGTAGGCGCTCTGTCTGTAGTTAGTACATCCTGAGTAGGTGCTCTGTCTGTAGTTAGTACATCCTGAGTAGGCGCCCGCTGTCTGTAGTTAGTACATCCTGAGTAGGTGCTCGGTCTGTAGTTAGTACATCCTGAGTAGGCGCTCTGTAGTTAGTACATCCTGAGTAGGTGCTCTGTCTATAGTTAGTACATCCTGAGTAGGTGCTCTGTCTGTAGTTAGTACATCCTGAGTAGGTGCTCTGTCTGTAGTTAGTACATCCTGAGTAGGTGTTGGTCTGTAGTTAGTACATCCTGAGTAGGTGCTCTGTCTGTAGTTAGTACATCCTGAGTAGGCGCTCTGTCTGTAGTTAGTACATCCTGAGTAGGCGCTCTGTCTGTAGTTAGTACATCCTGAGTAGGCGCTCTGTCTGTAGTTAGTACATCCTGAGTAGGCGCTCTCTGTCTGTAGTTAGTACATCCTGAGTAGGTGCTCTGTCTGTAGTTAGTACATCCTAAGTAGGCGCCTGCTGTTTGTAGTTAGTACATCCTGAGTAGGCGCTCTGTCTGTAGTTAGTACATCCTGAGTAGGCGCTCTGTCTGTAGTTAGTACATCCTGAGTAGGCGCTCTGTCTGTAGTTAGTACATCCTGAGTAGGCGCTCTTTCTGTAGTTAGTACATCCTGAGTAGGTGCTCTGTCTGTAGTTAGTACATCCTAAGTAGGCGCCCGCTGTCTGTAGTTAGTACATCCTGAGTAGGCGCCCGCTGTCTGTAGTTAGTACATCCTGAGTAGGCGCTCTCTGTCTGTAGTTAGTACATCCTGAGTAGGCGCTCTGTCTGTAGTTAGTACATCCTGAGTAGGTGCTCTGTCTATAGTTAGTACATCCTGAGTAGGCGCCCGCTGTCTGTAGTTAGTACATCCTGAGTAGGTGCTCTGTCTGTAGTTAGTACATCCTGAGTAGGCGCTCTGTCTGTAGTTAGTACATCCTGAGTAGGTGCTCTGTCTGTAGTTAGTACATCCTGAGTAGGCGCTCTGTCTGTAGTTAGTACATCCTGAGTAGGCGCTCTGTCTGTAGTTAGTACATCCTGAGTAGGCGCTCTCTGTCTGTAGTTAGTACATCCTGAGTAGGCGCCCGCTGTCTGTAGTTAGTACATCCTGAGTAGGCGCTCTGTCTGTAGTTAGTACATCCTGAGTAGGCGCTCTGTCTGTAGTTAGTACATCCTGAGTAGGTGCTCTGTCTGTAGTTAGTACATCCTGAGTAGGCGCTCTTTCTGTAGTTAGTACATCCTGAGTAGGTGCTCTGTCTGTAGTTAGTACATCCTGAGTAGGCGCCCGCTGTCTGTAGTTAGTACATCCTGAGTAGGCGCTCTGTCTGTAGTTAGTACATCCTGAGTAGGCGCCCGCTGTCTGTAGTTAGTACATCCTGAGTAGGCGCTCTGTCTGTAGTTAGTACATCCTGAGTAGGCGCTCTGTCTAGTTAGTACATCCTGAGTAGGCGCTCTGTCTGTAGTTAATACATCCTGAGTAGGCGCTCTGTCTGTAGTTAGTACATCCTGAGTAGGCGCCCGCTGTCTGTAGTTAGTACATCCTGAGTAGGCGCTCTGTCTGTAGTTAGTACATCCTGAGTAGGCGCTCTGTCTGTAGTTAGTACATCCTGAGTAGGCGCTCTGTCTGTAGTTAGTACATCCTGAGTAGGCACCCGCTGTCTGTAGTTAGTACATCCTGAGTAGGCGCTCTGTCTGTAGTTAGTACATCCTGAGTAGGTGCTCTGTCTGTAGTTAGTACATCCTGAGTAGGCGCTCTCTGTCTGTAGTTAGTACATCCTGAGTAGGCGCCCGCTGTCTGTAGTTAGTACATCCTGAGTAGGTGCTCTGTCTGTAGTTAGTACATCCTGAGTAGGCGCTCTGTCTGTAGTTAGTACATCCTGAGTAGGCGCTCTGTCTGCAGTTGAGCTCATCCTGCTTCCATTTGATAGGGTGGAGACATTCTTTTAGGAGCCGGACTTCAGTGGCACAGAAGTAGTCAGTCTGCCGCAGAGCTCAACTGGGACCACCAGTTAAAACCTCCCGTCAAGTTCACTGCTCTTCCATTGTTTCCCTTAGTCTGCCCAGTTGCCCCTTTAGTTTAAAAATTGATGCAGCCTGTCAGCATTTGGTCAGACATGGAGAAACCACTACATATATGTTGTCACCTCTTTGCTACTGCTGTGTTTTTCACAGCCTCATGTTCTCAGCAGTTTTGGAAAATTCCTTTTGAAGAGTATTTAGGGTACTAGAATTCGTTAAGGTCTGATGTTGACTGTGAGTATATGTTGTGTGTGGTTGGTCGTGAGTCCCCTGTCGGATTGACTGTGATGCTCTCTGGATGGTGGGAGTCCCTGGAAGTGTGAGCACACGGCCGCTCATCAGATGAGGAGTGGCCGGGGTAACCCGGTCTCAGCCGTGAGCATCTGCTCAGTGTGGGAAAGGACCTCGGTCCTGTCGGCGGTGTGTTCGGCAGCCAGCACTCCGCATGACTAGGCTATTACTTGCATTTGGCTTCTTTCTTTTAGTAAAAAACATGGGCCAGTTTACAATGGTGAGATACCTGTAGTCATTTCCTGCAACAAGTTTGTGAGTGGAAAATATTAAAGATGTTATAAAGCTTATTAATGTATTGCAAACCAACTTTTTTTATTGCTGCACATTTTGTTACACACGTGGAAACAAATTTAAAAGTTACTGTCACCTCAGTTCTTTTCCTGCTTTTTAAATGGAAACAAATGTATTATTAAGCTGTTGGAACTTAAAATGTTTTCAGTTGTTGAAATGTGTTAGAATTGTGTTCAGAATTTAAAGAGGAGGGCTGAACCCCAGAGACGGCTGTCTAAGATAGAAAACATCACCAAGATGTATTCGGCTGACCTCTCGAATGCAGACATGTTTAGACAGATGGTAAAGAATAATTTAGAAAAGTGGCAGTAAACTACTGCAGTATGAGTGTTACGTTGGGATGGCCTCAGAAATAGACCTGTTGAAGGTCTTTCCTATTGGGGCCTTGGAGCAGGATACTGAACAGCTGTTGAGTACTGTATGGATTCTGTTCCATCGTCTTTGACTATGAATGACAGTTTGATAACATGTATGTATCAAAGATTTTTTTAAAAGATATATTTATTTATTTGAAAGAGTTACAGAGAGGTAAAGGAAGAGAGAGAGAAGTCTTCCATCTGCTGGTTCACTCCCCAAATGTCTGCAATGGCCATGGCTGTGCCAATCTGAAGCCAGGAGCTAGGAGCTCCTTCCAGGTTTCCCACGTGGGTGCAGGGGCCCAAGGACTTGAGCCATCTTCTGCTGCTTTCCCAGGCCACAGCAGAGAGCTGAATCGGAAGTGGAGCCTCGGTACTAGAACCAGTACCCATATGGGATGCCGGCACTGCAGGCTGTTGCTTTACCTGCTACACCACAGCGCCCATTCTGTTGCCCTGTCAGATGGAGCTGGGAGGGTGGAGGCAGGGTGTGAGAGCTAAGGTATAAAAGGTTATGTTTCAGTGGAGAACACTGGTGAGTAAACGAGACAATATGAAGATTAACTTTGGGAAGCAGGAGTAGGACTTCAGAAAAACTCACTGCTTTATGTGATCTGTCAGTAGTCTTCATTTTTTTTTCTTTTTAAAGATTTATTTATTTATGTGAAAGGCAGAGTTAGTTACAGAAAGAGATCTTCCATCTGCTGATTCACTCCCCAAATGGCCATAAAGGCTTGTGCTGAGCCAGACCGAAGGCAGGAGCTTAGAATTCCATCTGGGTCTCCCATATGGAGTAACAGGGGCCCAAGTCCTTGGACCATCTACTGCTGCCTTCCCAGGCAGGTTAGCAGGGAGCTGTATCAGAAGTGGAGCATCAGACAGAGCTGCTTATATGGTATTCTGGCATTGGAGGCAGCGTCT
Source organism: Lepus europaeus (assembly GCF_033115175.1). Lineage (NCBI taxonomy): Eukaryota > Metazoa > Chordata > Mammalia > Lagomorpha > Leporidae > Lepus > Lepus europaeus. The sequence continues at coordinate 15,300,048 of NC_084834.1, read as the reverse complement.
TTAGCTGCTGTACCATAGTACCGGCCCTAGGAAGAATAGAACTTTTTATACTGGAAAATTGGATTTGTTTTTACTAGATTATTATTAAGAGCAATTTAATTTACAGAAAATTGAGCCAGAAGTGCAGAGTTACCACATACCCCCATTCTCCATGTCCCCCTTGGTTTCTCCTGTTAACCTCAGTCCACTGTTTGTGGGCTTCTGACAGGCATGTAAGGATGCGCATCATCTACCTTTACGCTGCCATACAGAGTAGTTTCACTGCTATCCATGCTTCCCTCCCCAACCCTTCACACACTCATCGTTTTTCATGCTCCACAGTTCAGCTTTTAAGAATGTCAGATAGTTGGAGTTGTGTTGTGGCATAGAGGGTTAAGCTGCCGCCTGCAGTGCCGGCATCCCATAAGGGTGCCAGTTCAAGCCCCAGCTGCTCCACTTCCAATCCAGCTCTCTGCTATGGCCTGGGAAAACAGAGGAGGATGGCCCAAATGCTTGGGCCCCTGTGCCCATGTGGGAGACCCAGAAGAAGCTCCTGGCCCATTTCCAGCCATTATAGCCAATCAGTGGATGAAAGACCTCTCTGTCTCTCGCTCTCTCTCTAACTCTGCCTTTCAAATAAATAAAGTAAATCTTAGAAAAAGAAAAGTCAGTTTAATTGTACAGTATGTAACCTTTCCAGGTTGACTTCTTTCATTTAGCAGTAAGCATTTAAGTTCCTCTGTTTTTTGATGGCCAAGTTTTGGCATTACAAGACAGCTGCTATGAATGTTTGTGTTAAGATTTTGGAGTAGTTTAAATTTTCAATTCATTTGGGTAACTATTAAGGAGTACAATTTCTAGGTCATATGGTAAAAGTAGGTTTAATTTTGTATAAAACTTGGAGCTGGCATCTTGGCATAACAGGTTAAGCTGCCAGTAGAATGCTGGCATCTGATATGGGAGCTGGTTAGAATTCCGGCTGCTCCACGTCTGAGCCAGCAGCCTGTTAACGTGCCTGGGAAAGCAGCAAAAATGACCCAAGTCCTTGGGCCCCTGCACTCACATGGGAGACTTGGATGAAGCTCCTGGCTTCAGCCTGGCCCAGCCCTAGCTGTTGCAGCCTTCTGGGGAGTGAAGCAGCAAATGGAAGATCTCTCTCTCTCTCTCTGTCTCTCTCTCTGTCTCTCTCCAACTCTGTCTTCCAAATGGATAAAATGTTTTATTAACTTTACCAGCTTTCCAGTAGAATATTTTGTCTCTATCATATTTCTATGTCCTGAGGTCTCGCTCACTCTTTTTCTTTAATATGAGGGACAGAGAACTCCCATCTGTTGGTTAACTCCCCAAATGCTTGCAATGGCTGGGCAGGAGCCTGGAGCGAGGAATGCAATCCAGGTCGTCCACGGGGGTGGTAGGAACCCAACTACTGCTGCTTCCTAGGATCCACACTGACAGAAAGTTGGGGTCAGGATCCAGAGCCAGGAGTCCCAGACTCTGCAGTGTGCTCACCCACGAGTCTGGAAGACTAAGTGCCTGCGCCCTGAGATCGAGCGTTCTGCTGTTTCTTGCTGTACAGCGTCCGGTAATTCTTATCTCTGAGTGGGCTTCCTTTGTCCAGTTTCCCTCTCACTGCATAGTTCTGCCCCAGATTGCTTTTTGCATGCTTTAACTCTCTCTCTTCCATGTTAAAGACTTCATTCAGATTGCTGGGAGACTGATCATTTGCTCACGGTCAAGATTAATAGAATACAAAGCTGACTGGAAGCTCTAAGAGTGTGTGTGAGGCTTGTGTGCTGGAGCCCATCTGTTGGATGTCCCCTGTGTCTGTGTCTGCAGCTGTTTCCTTTGTAACTTGATTTTAGGGGCGCGGGGGGGATGACCCTCCCAAACCCCCACTTAAAGAGTGCGGTGTATGCCGATGTTTCTGGTGGACCCCTGTGAGGGAGACTCAGCATCACCCCTTGTGTACAGAGCCACTTAATCAGCTTCTTGCTTTATGAGGGCACTTTGGAAAAGTTGAGGAGGAGCAGGGATTTGGCTTCACAGTGAAGGTACCAGCTGGGACACCTTGAACCCTGGCTCTCTTCCCACAAATGGTTGCAATAGCCGTGGCTGGGCCAAGCCAAAGTGAGGGGCTAGAACTCTTTCCAGGCCTGCCACATGGTGCCAGGGGCCCAAGCACTTAGGCCATCCTCCACTGATCTCCCAGGCACGTTAGCAGGGAGCTGGATCAGAAGCAGGGCAGCTGGAAGTCAAGCCAGTGTTTATAAGATGTCAGCATTGTAGGGAGCAGCTCAGCCTGCTTGCCCCTTGCCAGATAAATTTTCAGCAGAGAAACCTAATCACAAACATAAAATTCTCTGTTTAGAAAAAAAGTTGGGGGCTGGCACCGTGGCATACCGGGTAAAGCCGCCACCTGCAGTGCCAACTTCCCATATGGCGCCAGTTCGAGTCCCGGCTGCTCCACTTCTGATCCAGCTCTCTGCTATGGCCTGGGAAAGCAGTAGAAGATGCCCCAGGTCCTTGGGCCCCTGCACCCACAAGGAAGACCTGGAAGAAGCTCCTGGCTCCTGGCTTCGGGTCAACACAGCCATGGCCATTGCAGACATTTGGGGAGTGAACCAGCGGATGGAAGATCGATCTCTCTCTCTCTCTCTCTCCCTCTCTCTCTCTCTGCCTCTCCTTCTCACTCTGTGTAATTCTTTCAAATAAATAAATAAATCTTAAAAAGTTTATGCAAAGTGTAATGAAAGGGTAAGTTTATTTTGGTGAAAAATTTTTTTGAAGTTCATGCGTGTCTGAGGGGCCTTAAAAAAGTCCATGGGAAATGTGTATTGTCTAAACATTTTGCATGAGTTTTAATTTTTAGCACTAAAATAAACTTACCTTTTAATTATATTTTTCCACAAACTTTTCGAAATACCCTCATGTCATCTCCGTAGCCTCAGTTATGTCTTTGACTAGCCTGTCTGCTAGTCCTGAGAGTTGGACACTCCAAGGCATAGAGTAAGCGGGGATATGAAGGAGTCTAACTCGTCAGAAATATTTCTCGCTGGCATCTGAACAGGTGGGAGAAATCAGGTTATTTCTGGCTTCTTTCCCCGTGGCAAGGGGTTTCTCTTTCTTGGGTTATTTAAGTCATTTACCATTGATTTTTCAGAATTCTTCGTTTCTGTTGCTATAGCCCCCTCCTTTGTCTTCCCTGTTCTTGTGGAAATTCTGAGGGTTTCTGGTGTGTGGGTGTGTGTGTGTGTGTGTAAAGCCCTTCATTGTTGTTTTAGTTGGGTTTGGGGAGAAAAGCTGAGTGTGTGGTCAGTCTGCCATTTCGGCCCAGAGTCACTCAGAAGCCTTTTTAAGAGTTTGACTTAACTATTAAGCTTGTGCTGTGTGCCAGACACTCTTCTTTTTCCCATGCAGTGTGTACATTAGTGCTCACACACTGAAAATCACAATAAATGAGTCCAAATGGCAGTTTAAGTCAGCGTTGGGACAGTTGTGCAAGAATTTAAGGAATCAGTGTAGACATTAGCATAGAAATTATATATCTAGATTCATAAATACCTCTGGCCAAGTGCCTTTAAATGGTGGCAGTAGCTAGAGTTGTTTTCCTGGGGGAAATATATACTTAGTATATATTTTCTGGAAACATAGGTAGCTCCACCATTGCTTGCAGTCATGTTCTGTGACGTTGCTGGGAACACTGGATTAGCAAATACTGAAGCATTGCTCCTAGGGGAGGTGCAGGGTTCGGGTCCTGCCAGCCTGCGGTCGTAACGTTGTCATCAACCAGTCAGGGCATCTGCTTGCTTTATTTGTGTTCCTATGTAAAGACACTTCACGTCGTAGATAAGCTGGGTTCATTACCATCGCATCAGGGCCCAGAGCCCTGTGAGTCGCACTGGAACCAGCTTCGCCTCATGTTTTCCTTCTCCACAAGGCGCACCACAGCTGCTCGGATTTAGGAGCACTGCCAGCACTTCCACTGTCTTCTTGGGGGATGTCGGAGGCACAGAACGGCATAAGACACAGCATCAGTGCAGCACAGAGGGACCTTAACGATTGTAGACCTGCAGTTGTCATGTCAACAGTGTGACAGTGTGCATGTACAGCAGTGTGACAGTGTGCATGTCGCAGTGTGACACTGTGCGTGTACAGCAATGTGACAGTGTGCGTGTACAGCAGTGTGACTGTGCGTGTACAGCAGTGTGGCAGTGCGTGTACAGCAGTGTGACAGTGTGCGTGTCGCAGCAGTGTGACAGTGTGCGTGTACAGCAGTGTGACAGTGTGCGTGTCGCAGCAGTGTGACAGTGTGCATGTACAGCAGTGTGACTGCGTGTCGCAGCAGTGTGACTGCGTGTACAGCAGTGTGACTGTGGTGTACAGCAGTGTGACTGTGCGTGTCGCAGCAGTGTGACAGTGTGGTGTACAGCAGTGTGACAGTGTGCATGTACAGCAGTGTGACACTGTGCGTGTACAGCAGTGACAGTGTGTGTGTACAGCAGTGTGACAGTGTGCATGTCGCAGCAGTGTGACAGTGTGTTACAGCAGTGTGACCATGTGCGTGTCTCAGTGTGACCATGTGGTGTACAGCAGTGTGATAGTGTGACTGTCACAGCAGTGTGACAGTGTGGTGTACAGCAGTGTGACAGTGTGCTGTACAGCAGTGTGACCGTGTGCGTGTTGCAGCAGTGTGACAGTGTGCGTGTACAGCAGTGTGACTGTGCGTGTACAGCAGTGTGACAGTGTGACTGTCACAGCAGTATGACAGTGTGGTGTACAGCAGTGTGACAGTGTGCTGTACAGCAGTGTGACAGTGTGTGTGCCACAGCACGGCCCTGGGCCTGCAGTGTGTGTCAGTAGCAGCCCTGCAAAGGTCTGTGTAGAACTGCAGCATGTGCAGACGTATTTTACCAAGCAGGTGAATTCCTGTAAACAGCATCTGCTGTAAACATCCGTCAAGTGTCCTGCGCTACCACAGCCCCCCCCCCCCCCCCCCCCAGTCAGAAGAAGCTGCGGATTTTGTGCGTGTCTCTGCGGTGTGTGTCGCTGCTGGCTGGCAGCTCCCATGCATTACCTTGTTCACTTGTGCAGCTTCGGAAAGTAGGGGTTAATTCTGTTTCAAGAAGAAAACTCTGGCATAGCACATAAAGCTGCTACCTGCAGTGCCAGCATTCCAGTCCTGGCTGCTCCACTTCCGATCCAGCTCTGCTGTGGCCTGGGAAAGCAGTAGAAGATGGCCCAAGTCCCTGGGCCCCTGCACCTGCATGGGAGACCCAGAAGAAGCTCCTGGCTCCTGGCTTCAGATCAGCGCAGCTCCGGCCATTGTAGCCTTTTGGGAAGTGAACCAGCAGATGGAAGACCTCTCTCTGCCTCTGCCTCTCTGGGACTCTGCCTTTCAAATAAAGAAATCAGTCTTAAAAAAGAAAATCTAGATTGGATGACTTAAGTGACTTATTTTCCCACAGCTCCTGGATGCAGGAGTAAGCATTTGCCTGTCCCCTAAAGTCTTAACCATCACTGTGTACTGAACTCCGAAAGGTCCCGTGTCCTTCTGTGTCTCGTCACTGAAGCTGTTTGGATAAAGCTCCTGTGCAGTGACGAAGATGTCAGGGTAATACTGTCTCTGGAAAGGAGTGTCCTGTCCATTGTTTCCATGATCCGTTTGTTTTTAATACTGACTTGCTTTTTGTGATGACTGACTTACATGGTTAAGATCAGAGGAGTAGTATATTGCAGTCAGGAACATCTTTGAAGTTCCACTCAGTTCCCACGCTAGCCCACTGACGCCTCTGGGGGACGACCTGCCTGGCATCCCAGGGACGTCCAGGGAGCTGCTCGCTCCACTGCCTCTGCTCTGCCAGAGTGTCGTGTGGCCCTTTGTACTCGCAGATTTTTAACCATCTTCAGCAGAGAGCTGGTGCTCACAGGTGGACCCAGATCTGTTGATGCTCGTACTTTGTGTAAGCTTGACCTGCTGGAATGCACCAGTGAGAGGAGCGCAGGCTGCACCAGAGCAGGGAGGGACTCACTGTTTGCAGAGGGAGCCTGCCCCGGCCAGCGACACCCCACCTTACAGGTCTGCTCTTTCCAGACCTTCCCATGGTCGTGACGTGCTGGCAACTGCGTCAACCTAAACCCACACTCAAGACAAGAACAGACACGTCTGCCAGCCAGCTTCCGGCTGCCAGCCGGCCTCTCTGCTCACACTGCCGCTCTCGGAGCTCAGCTTCGTTCCACCCTGTGTCTAGGGACGGTTACATGTGTGAGTCGGTACCTTGTCAGGTGACCAGGCAGGCCGTGTGTACTTCCTGAAGTTTATTTACATGTGTTCTGGCCACATGTTGCCCCAGATGGGATGATCATGTGTGTTTGTTGCAAGTTAGAATTGATGAGTATTTTGAAGTTAGAGGTGGAGTTCTGCAGTCTCATTCATGTGTTGGCAGACTCGCCATCCTTATCTAAGGCATGCACTGCTCTGGCGTTGCATTATCACTCTGGAAAATATGTGTTTATCTTGTTTTTAGGCAGGAGACATTACACAGCATCTACAAGCAAAAGTGTTACTTCCCCCTTAGTACCTCAGAAAGAGAAAGCTCCCAAGTATGTGCAAATCTCCTACCTTAATTATATCCTGAGAAGGTAAAAGGAGTCCTGGTGCTAAAAACATACATTGATGTGAAACTAAGGCATTCTGGGTGTACAGTGCAGTTGTAGGCAATTGGTGAGCCTCTTTTTCATTACTTTCAGAAAGTAATAGATAAGATTAAGAACCTGGAGGACTCGGGGAGAGCTGCGGCACTCATCTGTACATACAGAAAAATACAGAGTGTGAATATCTAAGTCAGCGAGTTCTCAGGGTGAGCATGCCTCGGTAACTGACACACGATGAGAAGAGAAGCTTTTAGTGTTGTTGTGACCATTTCTTGTACATGGCTTGGTTTGGTTGGTAAGCTTAGCTCACTTTTTTTTTTTTTTTGGAAAGATTTTGTTTATTTATTTTAGAAGTAGAGTTAGAGAGACAGAGACACAGAAAGGTCTTCCATCCACTGGTTCACTCCCCAAATGACAGCGACTGCCATAGTGTGCCGATCCAAAACCAGGAGCCAAGAGCTGCTTCCGAGTCTCCCACACAGGTGCAGGGGCCCAACCATTCGGGCCATCTTGCACTGCTTTCCCAGGGCATAGCAGAGGGCTGGATGGGAAGAGGAGCAGCCGGGACATGAACTGGCACCCAGAGGGCATGCCAGCGCTGCGGGTGGAGGCTTAGTTTACTGTGCCGCCGCGCCGGCCCCCGCACACTTCTCCGTTGGTATCTACCTGGGAGTGGAGTATCGGGATCAGAGGATATTAATGTGTTTGGCTTTTTAATAACCACTGCCAATTTTCCACCGTGTTTGGATCAACTCAGACTCCACTAGCTGAGGTACCAGGTCTATGTCGCGGCCAGTATTCGGTCTTGGCTTTTTTTCATTCCAGTCTTCTAATGGATAGCTCATCATGGTTTGACTTTGCATTTTCTGAGTGATTATTCTGATTGCCCACTTTTTCTGGGTATCTTCTTAAAACATATTCGTATCTTTCACTCTGACTTTGTAAGCTGTTTTCTTTCTTTAAAAAAAAGATTTATTTGAAAGGCAGAATTACAGAGAGAGAGAGAGCTCTTCCATCTGCTGGTTCACTCCCCAAATGGCTGCAACAGCTATGGCTGGGCTGGTCTGAAGCCAGGAGCGAGGAACTTTTTCTGGGTCTCCCATGTGGGTACAGGGGCCATGTGGGTACATTGGGCCATCCTCTGCTGCTTTTCCAGGCCACTGGCAGGGAGCTGGAAAGGAAGTAGAGTAGCCAGGACTGGAATTAGCTCCCATATGGGATGCCATTGCCACAGGCCTTGGCTTTTACCATCTGAGCCACAGCGCCGGCCCAACAGGAATTTTTTTTTTTTTTAATTAACCTCTCTGATAGCCTTTTTGCCTTTCTAGTTTTATAAGTTTATGTTGGGAATTCTGCTTGATAACAGAATTAACAGTTAATTAGTAAAATGTTATTAATTGGAAGAGTTAATTTAGAAAAAGAATATAACCTGGGCTGGTGTGTGGCATAGCAAGTAAAGCTGCCGCCTGCAGTGCCGGCATCCCATATGGGTGCTGGTTTGAGTCCTGGCTGCTCCAGTTCTGATCCAGCTCTGATCCAGCTCTCTGCCATGGCCTGGGAAAGCAGTGGAAGATGCCCCAAGTCCTTGGGCCCCTGAACCCATGGGAGACCTGGGTCCTGGCTTTGGTCTGTCCAGCCCTGGCTGTTGCAGCCATTTGTGGAGTAAACCAGCAGATGGAAGATATCTCTCTCTCTCTCTCTAACTTTGCCTTTCAAATAAAATAAATAAATCTTTTAAACAAATATGTTTATAGACCTGAGGCAGCTGTTTGATGCAGCAGTTAAGATGCCACTAGACATCCCATGTCACAGAGCCTGGGTTCAAGGCCTGGCTGCATTCTCCAGCCCGTTTACTGCTGGTTCGCACTCAGAGGCACCCAGGCATGGGTCAGGTAGTTGAGTCCCTGCCATCCATGTGGAAGACCCAGTCTGAGTTCAAGGCACCTGACTTGGGCCTGGCCCGGCAGCCCTTGCTGTTACAAGCATTTGGGAGTGAACCAGAAGATGGGATCTCGATCAGTCTCTCTTGCTCCTTCTCTCTTTCTCCCCTCCCACCTTTTCAAATTAAAAAAAATTTTTTTTTCATTTATATCTATAGTTAGGGTTTTTTTTTCCCCCCCTACCTAGAGAGTAACATGGTTGTGGTTTAAAAAAAAAAAAAATTAGCAATTACAGAAACATGAGAGTATAAATAGAAACCGGAAGTCTCTCGTAGTCTCACCTCCCAGAGATAATTAAGTTTGATTTGTGTTCATCCTGATTCTCTTTTTATACATTTACTAAGAGATCACAAATGATAATATACCCTGCCGGTTGCTTTTTAACCTAAATATTTTTTTAAATGATCTATAATAATTAGATAACCTCTTGGCAATAAAAATGCCTTGTTGGGGCCAGGGTGTGGCAGTAGCGGGTTAAGCCGCCACCTGCAGTGCCAGCATCCTGTGTGGGCGCCAGTTCGAGCCCCAGCTGCTCTACTTCCGATCCAGCTCTCTGCTGTGGCCTGGGAAGGCAGAAGATGGCCCAAGTCCTTGGGTCCCTGCACCCGCATGAGAGACTTGGGGGAAGCTCCTGGCTCCTGGGTTCAGATAGGCGCGCTCTGGCTGTTGCGGCCATCTGGGGAGTGAATCAGTGGATGGAACACTCTCTGTCTCTGTCTCTGTCTCTCCTCTGTGTAACTCTGAGTTTCAAATAAATAAATATTTTTTAAAATGCCTTGTTGAATAGATTTAAAAATGTAATTCATGTTGGTTTTATTAACCTTCTCAGCCTTTAAAATGGTTTGCTTTCTGACAAGGTTAGTGTGCATCTTTGAGTTTACTTAGCACAGTACTTGCTAGAGTTCCTGAGAGACGTGACCACGTTGTGTCAGAGGTGACCTGCTCCACCATGCTTACAGCAGCACTGCTCATAGCCAAGCTATGGAATCAGCCTAGGTGTCCATCAGATGAATGGGTCCAGGTTAGAATACTAATCAGCTAAAACAGAATGAGGGCCTGGCGTTTGCAGCAGAGTGGTTGGATGGAGGACATGATGTTGTGAAATATACCAGACACAGATACCACATTTTCCTTCATATATTGGAGGTAAAATTTTTTTAAAAAAGAATTGCCCGTGTCATCTGTATCAGTTTTACTGCAAATACAGTGTTTTTATCAAACTTTTTTTTTTTGACAGGCAGAGTTAGACAGTGAGAGAGAAAGGTCTTCCTTTCGTTGATTCACCCCCCAAATGGCTGCTACGGCGGGTGTGCTGCACTGACCCAAAGCCAGGAGCCAGGTGCTTCTCCTGGTCTCCCAGCGGGTGCAGGGCCCAAGCACTTGGGCCATCCTCCACTGCACTCCCAGGCCACAGCAGAGAGCTGTACTGGAAGAGGAGCAGCCGGGACAGAATCCAGTGCCCCGAGTGGGACTAGAACCCCGGGGTGCTGGTGCCACTGGTGGAAGATTAGCCAAGTGAGCCGCAGCGCCGGCCTATCAAACTTTTTTTTTAAGATTATTTATCTAAAAGAGTTACAGAGAGGGAGAGGCAGAGAGAGAGAAGTCTTCCATCTGCTGGTTCACTCCACAAATGGCTGCAACAGCCAGGGCTGGACAGACCAAAGCCAGGACCCAGGTCTCCCATGGGTTCAGGGGCCCAAGGACTTAGGGCATCTTCCACTGCTTTCCCAGGCCGTAGCAGAGAGCTGGATCAGAACTGGAGCAGCCAGGACTCCAGCCTGTGCCCATATTGGCTACGAGCTCTGCAAGCTTAACCCACTATGTCACAGCACTGGTCCCCAAACTTCTTTTAAATATTTATGAAGCAAATTGATGGGAATTATACATGAATACTAGTGTAGTATTAGTGATTTTGTGAGTATTTTTAAGCTTATTTTGGATAAGGGAAGTTGAGCATCCTTTCATTTGCTCTTTGTTTCTCGCCCTTGTGTGTTTTCCTGCAGGACTATGCCTTTCTGTGTTTACTTGTTGAACTCTTTACTTAGTGAAGCCATTAAGTCTTTGACTATAATGTGTATTAAAAATATGTCCTCTTGTGGCCACCATTGTGGCATAGCGGATAAAGCCGCTGTCTACGATTCCAGTTCGTGTCCGAACTTCTCCACTTCCTATCCAGCTCCCTACTGATGGCCTAGGAGAAGCAACACAAAATGGCTCAAGTGCTTGGGCCCCTGCACCCACATGGGAGATCATTTGAGGTTTCTGGCTCCTGGCTTTAGCTTGGCTCAGCTCTGGCCATTGCAGCCACACCACTGGGAAGTGAACCAGCAGATGGATGACCTCTCTCTCTTGTAACCCTGACTTTCAAATAAATAAATAAATTGGTTTTTAAAAAGTTCTGTCAAAAAGTGAATTTAAAAATTAATAAAAAGTGGGGGATGGGAGAGAGAGGAAAATTCCAGCTAAGGGGACTTAACTTGATAGGGTTTGTGCACAGGTTGAAAGCATTGTTTCCCTGTTTGAGGCGTCCTGATGAGAGAAGTTCAGCTGCTGAGTTGGTGAATCTATTCTGTATTCTTCATTTGACGTTAGCATTGCACTTGCACTTGGCAGTAAGACTGTGGCGGCTCCTGGTCTCCGGCGGGCAGTTGGCGACTGGTTAGTGTGTGCTGTGTAGAGCCCGTCAGTGGTCCAGGACCATGCTCAACGTTCCCAGAGTGTCACCGTGTGCTTCCTGAGGACAGGCGTCCTCGTCCTGCTCGGAGATCCCAAGCAGGTGCAGGCCCTGTGCAGGCACAGTGTGCGCCATCAGCCCTCTGTGGAGGGGCATTCTGGGGGAGGTTGTGCTGAATGTGTGTCGTCCTGTCCAGACGGCATACGTGGGTGCTAGGAACAGTCTAGAGATGAGTTAACGTGGGAGTTACATGTAAGTACTACTCCACCCATGTGTGAGGGACTTCGGTACCAACAGGGAATCCTTGAACCTGTTCTGACGTACTCCATGGAATAGCTGCACTGTTGGGCTATTTAAAAAGAAATATTACACAGACGAAATGAATTCCAAGATGTTCTGCTTTGAGAAATATAACTTCTTATGTACAGAAACAGTGTTTATGACCCTGTTACCCAGAGGCAGCTCTCCCGGTAAGGTAGTGTGTGCTGAGGTCTGTGGCCCCAGCATTTGGCACCTTATATTGAAATGAGAGTGACCCAAGTTACGTTTTCTCTGTTAAAGTAAAAAAGACTATACCATAATGTTGCTGCTAAATGTTAATACCATCAATCACTAGGGCCGCTGTTGGGGAAATGTATCTAGTTCTAGATTTGGGGATTACTTGGTCAAGTCTTTGTACTAAAGCAATACTTTGAAGGTTGCCTTCCAGTTTTGTGTGTGTGTGTGTGTGTTTTAAGATTTCTTTATTTACTTGAGAGGCGGAGTTACAGAGAGGAGCGTTCCATCCACTGGTTCACTCTGTAAATGGCTGCAACAGCCAGAGCTGGGCTGATGAAGTCAGGAGCCTCCTCTGGATCTCCCATGTGGGTGCAGGGGCCCAAGCACTTGGGCCGCCCTCTGCTGCTTTCCCAGGCCGTTAGCAGGGGGCTGGATCTGAAGTGGAGCGGCCAGAACATGAACCGGCACCGATACGGGATGCCAGCACCGCAAGCAGAGGCTTAACCCACTAAGCCACACTGCCGCCCCCACCTTCCAGTTTTATAAATGTCCTTTTCTGTTATAGTGGGAACAGATGGAAGTTTTTCTATGAGTTGTATAGGCTTGACAGTCTCTGTAACAGAAAATAGACTTTATGCCGGCGCCGCTGCTCAATAGGCTAATCCTCTGCCTGCGGCGCCGGCACCCCAGGTTCTAGTCCCAGTCGGGGCACTGGATTCTGTCCCAGTTGCCCCTCTTCCAGGCCAGCTCTCTGCTGTGGCCAGGGAGTGCAGTGGAGGATGGCCCAAGTGCTTGGACCCTGCACCCCATGGGAGACCAGGAGAAGCACCTTGCTCCTGGCTTCGGATCAGCGTGATGCGCCGGCCGCAGTGTGCTGGCCACAGCGGCCATTGGAGGGTGAACCAACAGCAAAAAGGAAGACCTTTCTCTCTGTCTCTCTCTCTCTCTCTCATTGTCCACTCTGCCTGTCAAAAAAAAAAAAAAAAAAAAAAAAAAAAGAGGAAATAGACTTTGTTCCTGGAGACTTTTGTGTGACCAAAGTGGCATCACAGGAGAGGTGTCCTTAATAAGAGCTGCAGGGTAGGGAAATGTCGAACAATGGTGTTACCTGCAGAGGTGCAGAGAACACTGGCGTGTTGTGCCACCCCGAGTGGGTAGTAGCTTTAATAGCTACTCAAATCATTGTAAGGTAGATTTTTTTTTTTTTTAGATTTATTTTATTTATGTGAAAAAGTTAGAGAGGTAGAGACAGAGGTCTTCCATCCACTGGTTCACTCTCCAGTTGGCCACAACTGTTGGAGCTAAGCAGATCTGAAGCCAGGAGCCAGGAGCTTCCTCCGGGTCTCCCATACAGGTGCAGGGGCCCAAGGACTTGGGACATTTTCTGCTGCTTTCCCAGGCCACAGCAGAGAGCTGGATCAGAAGAGGAGCAGCCAGGTCTCGAACCGGCACCCATATGGGCACTTCAGGCCAGGACTTTTTTTTTTTTGACTGACAGAGAGAGAGAGACAGAGAGAAAGGTCTTCCTTCCGTTGGTCCATCCCCCAAATGGCCACAACTGCCGGAGCTATGCCAATCGGAAGCCAGGTACCTCTTCCCTGTCTCCCACGTGGGTACAGGGACCCAAGCACTTGGACCATCCTCCACTGCCCTCCCAGGCAACAGCAGAGAGCTGGACCGGAAGAGGAGCAACCGGGACTAGAACCCAGGGCCCATATGGGATGTCGGGGCTGCAGGCAGAGTATTAACCAAGTGAGCCACGGCACCGGCCCCCAGGCCAGGACTTTAACCCGCTGCGCCACAGCGTCAGCCCCACGTAGATTGTTTTATGTTGGTTCTCTACCCAGCCCCCAAGGAGGAAGTTTAATGATCCTAACATTAGGTTTGCTTTGGAGGCCGTAGGAACCCAAAGACCGTGAATGTCACCTTTGATCCCTTCACCCTTCCGTGGCAGTCTTGGCACTCAAATAGAATCATGCTCACCTGTGTGTCTTAGAGGCTTCCACTAATTGTTTGAGAAACAAAATTGTTTCCCATTTGTTCTGAAAACAGAGAATTAGAGCTGTAGTTCTTCAAACTGTTGTATAAATGGTCGCATTACTTGTTTTCTTTTTTAAAGTCTTGTTTCCTGAGTTGAGAACTCATTACCAGACTTACCCTGCAGTGTGTTTTGTCTGCTGAATTAAAGCAAATCAAAACAGAACAAAAGCCACCATAGCCTAACCTAGCAGTAAGGACCTTGTGACAGATGCTTAGCCATCGCGTGTGAACAGCTTTGCTGTAATAAACATAAACAAGAGTCCCACGGTAGGGGAGCCGCCGCACCCACTGCCTGATCAGGCAGCACTGAGCATCCTTACGCCCCAAGCAGGGAGTGTGTGCGGGGTGTTGGCTGTGGAGGCTGTGAGGTTGCTGTTGGCCCAGCACCTCATAACCAGGCTCACCCTAACATTTTATTGCCATGGCCTTCTGTTGATGTCGTCTGTATCACCTTTTCTTTTAAGCGTGTTGTTTTATGGGAGTGAGTAAAGCACAGACTTGTGCAGTAGACGTAGGGATTTATAGTCAAACTGATTACATTTTCAGTAGTCCTGAGCCAGTACACGCAAGCATAGAAATGACCTTCACGAGCCCGGCTCGGAGGTGTGCTGGTGTTCATGTGCCATGTGAAACGCCTAGCGCTGCCTCCCTGCTTGAGGTCAGACGTGGCCTCTGCAGCGTCTCTGTGCTTTTGAATGAAGGTGTTCCCGCGGACCACTGGAGTCAGGGAGGAAGTCGCACGTAGTAGGCCTACGTTCAGAGTCCGGGCTGACTGAAGAGCTCTGTGTTCTGTTCTGAGGATGGGGGTTGTCTGGGGGCAGTGGGAGCTCTCTGAAGTGAGACTGACAATCCAGACTGTCAGTATTTGTCTTCCTTGTTTGCTTTGGGTTAATGTTGGAAACTTATTAATCAGGTTGAATAAAATAGGGATTGCCCTGAGGGCTTTCCTGGCCAGTGGGAAAGCTGTGGTTTATAAAGCTACAGCGTATAAATACGTTAAAGTGACGGTGAGAGGCCTTAGACAGACTAGCAATATATACTATGTTTTAGGCAGTTTACACAGCTTGGTTTGTTTAACTGTTGTTGCTGCGTTCGCTCTTGTAAGCATGGTCATTTCTGAAGGGGGAACTCCTCAAACGAAACCAGCTCTTGTCACCGCTGGTGACAGTGGCCTCAGACAACTTCCTAAAGTCCAAACCACTCAAGGCTAACGAATGCTGAGTTTCTTCTCCGGGAGGTGAAGAGTGATAGCCAAGTGTGTTCGTAACTAGTGCCTTTCCACTTTGCCTTTAGCGACCTCACGCTAAGTGGAAGTAGATGTGAATCCCTGTGGGGCGTTGACCAAAGCGCACACACCCCCACACCCTCCCTGCCTTGCTGGAGCCGGTTCAAGATTTGTAGAGCAGGGTTTGTTGGGGGCGTGTCCCTTGTCTTATCTGTGGGTGAGCATATGCTAGGGTTGAATTTATTTTGACCCTTCCATTTTAAATTTGGAACCGGAGCCAGTTTAAAGTGCAGCAGGAGCAGCGTGTCTGCCGAACTTCAGCATGAGGGACCCGGGGGTGCAGGTGGGTAAGATCTCTGCTGTGCCGCCCTCAGGTTTGCTCACGGAGGCTGGCCATCGTCTGGAGGCACACACTTAGTGGGTGCTCATAGCAGCTCCTCAAGGGGCGAGTGTTTGAACTACATGGAGCTATGTGTGGTGCTTACATCATGTGCTTAGTCGTAGTGGCAGCGTATTTGTATTTTTTAAATTAATGGCAGAACAAGTAAGTTTTGAGTGTTTGGAAGCCTTTTCAAAAAGCGTAGCGGGATGGGTATTGGCATGGGGGAAAATAGCATTTGTGATCGATAGAGAGACCGCGTGTATGCATGTTTTAAGCCTGTCACTTTGTCTTGAGAGCTGGCGTGGTTATTAGCAGATCACGGTCCCCCTGGCTGTCCTCAGGATCAGGAACAGGTCTCTGCTCACTAAGTATTATTTATTTCTTCCCGGTGATTTCGAGCGCACTTCCTTGTGGATATAACAGACTGGACTAATTTCTTTCTCCACTGATCTCTTCCAGAGCCTGGCCCAACTAGAAAACCTGTGCAAACAGCTGTATGAAACAACAGACACAACCACTCGCCTGCAGGCGGAGAAAGCCTTGGTGGAATTCACCAACAGCCCCGACTGCCTGAGCAAGTGCCAGCTACTCCTTGAGAGAGGAAGTGTACGTAAGGTTTGAAACATCCTGAAGGCAAGAGAGCAGTTTAGGAGACTGTACTCCGGTTCTCAGGCGAGGGATGGATCGGGAGAGCTTCTGCTCTCTGACTCTCTAGGTGGTCCTGCCTTCTTCATTTTACTTTTACAAAGTGCCATACTAGGCGGCGCCGTGGCTCAATAGGCTAATCCTCCACCTTGCGGCGCCGGCACACCGGGTTCTAGTCCCGGTCGGGGCGCCGGATTCTGTCTTGGTTGCCCCTCTTCCAGGCCAGCTCTCTGCTGTGGCCCGGGAGTGCAGTGGAGGATGGCCCAAGTGCTTGGGCCCTGCACCCCATGGGAGACCAGGTTAAGCACCTGGCTCCTAGCTTTGGATCAGCGCGGTGGCCGGCCGCAGCGTGCCGGCCGTGGTGGCCATTGGAGGGTGAACCAACGGCCAAGGAAGACCTTTCTCTCTGTCTCTCCCTCACTGTCCACTCTGTCCCCAAAAAAAAAAAAAAAAAAAAAAAGTGCCATACTTGCCAGGTTGGTGAGAAAGGCCAAAAACCCCACCAGGAAAATATATTTGACCATTCGTTTCTGTCCTGTTGTTTCCCATCTTGAAATAAACTTCAGGGACTCATTTTCTGTTTTGTTTTTTAAGATTTATGTTATTCATTTGAAAGGCAGAGAGGGAGAGGGAGAGCGAGAGATCTGTCTTACATCCACTGGCTTAATCCCCAAATGGCATCAACGGCCGAGAGATGAAGCCAGGAGCTTCTTCCAGGCCTCCCACGTGAGTGCAGGGGCCCAAGCACTTGGGCTGTCCTCTGCTGCTGTCCCAGCAGGGATCTGGTTCTGTAGCGGAACAGCCAGGACTGGGACCGGTGCTCTGGTAAGGGGTGCCCATGTCACAGGCAGGGGCTTAACCCGCTGTCCATACACTGCCCTTTGCTTTCTGTTGTGATGCATAAGTGCCACCTCCTGTTTTATTTTATTTATTTGAGAGGCAGAGTTACAGACAGAGAAAGGTTTTCCATCTGCTGGTTCACTCCCCAGTTGGCTGCAACGGCTGGAGCTGGGCAGATCTGGAGCCAGGAGTCAGGAACTTCTTCCTGGTCTCCCACACAGCTACAGGTGCCAAGCACTTGGGCCATCTTCCACTGCTTTCCCAGGGAGCTGGATCGGAAGAGCAGCAGCTGGGACATGTACTGGTGCCCATATGGGATGCTGGTGCCAGAGGTGGAGGCTTAGCCCACTGCCCCACAGCACCAGCCCTGCCATCTCCTGTTTATTACAGGAGGGCAGGGCTGGGTATAAGTGATCCTTCTGGTCCTGAGTCCTTGTCACTCTACAAGGTCCTCAGTTTTCTTTGTGTCTTCCTCCTCTGTACCTTACAGTGAGTCTAGGAAAAATGACTGACAGGAAACTGTAGGTTTTAAATGGAATTCAAACCCCTGCCAGCCTAGAAATGGCATGGCAGTGATCAAAATGATGCTTCGATTGAGACCTAACTTGATAAAGTGACTATTTTCGGCAGAATGGAGAGGAAGTCCTGCAAGGGCGTCAGAGCAGGCCTGCAGTGGGCAGCACTGACCCTCTGTGACAGAGCGTGCCGTCAGGTGCAGTCCTCCTTTTCCCTCGTGCTCACACAGGTCTTCAGGCACCTTGGCCTGTGTACCCTGTGCAGCCAGTAGGCCTCACTGTCGCTCTTGTTGGCGGGCTGGAGATGAAAGTGGATGTCTCAAATGTCATGGGGCCGGTGCTGTGGCATAGCCGGGGAAGCCTCTGCCTGCAGTGCCAGCATCCCATATGGACGCCGGTTTGTGTCCCGGCTGCTCCACTTCCATTGCAGCTGTCTGCTATGGCCTGGGAAGGCAGTGGAAGATGGCCCAAGTGCTTGGGTTCCTGCACCCATGTGGGAGACCTGGAGGAAGCTCCTGGCTCCTGGCTTTGGATCAGTGCAGCTCTGGCCGTTGCGGCCAATTGGGGAGTGAACCAGCAAATGGAAGACACCCCCCCCCCCCCCGCCTCTCCTCTCTCTGTGCAACTCTGACTTTCAAATAAATAAATAAATCTTAAAGAAAAAAAAAAAAGGGAAAGAAAAGTGGAAGTGATGGTGCAGTGCTGTGTCCTGAACAGAGGTATATCCCTGAAGAGCTGGGTAATAACATAGCATTTTCAAAAAAAAAAAAAATCCTTTGGACTGGAAGGAGATGTGGACAAATAAAAGCATTTAATTTGTTGAGGGAGTAGGGCCAGCATTGTGGCACAGCCAACTGAGCCTCTGCCCTGTGATGCTGTGTGGGTGCTGGTTAAAGTCCCGGCTGTCCCACTTCTGCTCCAGCTCCCTGCTGGTGCTCCTGGGAAAGCAGTGGAGGGTGGCCCAAATATTTGGGCCCCTGCACCTACCTGGGAGACCCAAATGAAGCTCCTGGCTCCTGGCTTCAGCCATTGCAGCTGTTTGGGGAGTGAACCAAAAGATAGATCTTAGTCTCTATCTGTCTCTCCCTCTCTGTAACTCTGCCTTTTAAATAAATAAATCGTGAAAAAAAATTGTTGCGGCAGATAGACTTCTAACTGACTTCCTTTTTGAGTTTTCATTAGTGTCACAGTTGTGTTTATGCGACAAAGAGTTAGTTAGAATTATCCTTTAATAGCTAAAGATCGAATTCTTTTTTCCAAATATCTGAAGACTGCAAAGTGATAGATTATGTAGTAGTCTGTTGTAAGTTGTACACGTACTAGTACTACTTCGTATACTTCTTTTAAATCACTCGGTGTTGGGAGTGATCCACCTAAATGTGTCCTGTGGGAGGCGCATGGCAAGCTCTGCAGTCCACCCCCACCACAGTGCAGACTTTTTTTTTTTTTTTTGGACAGGCAGAGTGGACAGTGAGAGAGAAAGGTCTTCCTTGGCCGTTGGTTCACCCTCCAATGGCCGGTGCGCTGTGGCCGGCGCACCGCGCTGATCCGAAGCCAGGAGCCAGGTGCTTCTCCTGGTCTCCCGTGGGGTGCAGGGCCCAAGCACTTGGGCCATCCTCCACTGCACTCCCGGGCCATAGCAGAGAGCTGGCCTGGAAGAGGGGCAACTGGGACAGAATCCAGCGCCCCGACCGGGACTAGAACCCGGTGTGCCGGCACCGCAAGGCGGAGGATTAGCCTGTTGAGCCATGGTGCCAACCCACAGTGCAGACTTTGACACTGTCAGCTCCAGCTCCTGCCTGTTGACTCTTGACAAGTTGAAGAACACAGAACTGAGACAATGCTGAAACCAGAGTGGTTTCTGCCTTTTTAATCTCTGTTGACTTCTCAATGACTTGTCAGATTTATTGCATTATATCTAAGAACATATATTCATTATACAGTTATATATTATGTGCAAAGTTAGAACAGTCTCTTAGTCATGGTTTCACATGCCTGCATTAATCAGTCTAAGTCGTGTTCAGGTATGTTGAATAAAAACCACATGTCAAAGACATGATGTTTTTCCATAATTAAATTTTTTTAATAAATGAATAGCCTCCTACCTTAAGGACCTTTAGTTTCATGAAAAATTATCTTTGACCCTGGATTAAGTTAGTTACTACTTCTCATTCTCTTTCTGTTGTGTGACATTATGTAATTAATGTTGTCACATGATTCTTATATCCTATGACCAGATGGAATGCTTTAATTCTTCATAAAATGAAAATTCATTAAAAATCACATTTGAAAATATGATAATGCTACTCTGGTGCTTAGGACCTAAGTTTTCTTTCTCAACAAATGTCTTTTCAGTTTATTTTAAAACTCATCTGCTATCCCAAAAGCTATAGCAGATAAAATGGCTGTGCTGATAGAGAATTTGGGGGTTAAGTAGATAGCATTGTGGGGTTCCTCAGAGTTCTGTTTCTTCCTTCTGATGCGATGCTGTAGTCCTTTTGAGACATCAGGATAATAGGGGTATTGAGGGGAAGAGTTCTTGGTTTGTGGGAGCTTTCTGAAAGGTGCCCTCTAGTGTCTGTTTTCAGGGAAGCCGGTGTCCATGTTGGATTAGGCCCATCAGGCTGTTCACTCGCCCCTCGTCCAGCATTGCAGTCAGCTAAGCCCTGTGCTCGAGGGGACTCATTTTTCCTCAGAGTGGTAGACCCTCTAGCATCTGAAAGACTGAATAAAGTAAAACAGGTTCCCTTTTCTTGGGAACGTGCAGCTGGCAAACCTTGTGACGATGCAAGTTGAAGTCTTTCCCCCCTCTCTTCACAGTCTTCTTACTCCCAGTTACTGGCAGCTACATGCCTGACGAAGCTTGTGTCGCGCACAAACAACCCCCTGCCACTGGAGCAACGCATAGATATTCGTAAGTACAGAATTTCCCGTCTGTCTGGAGAACAATTCAGTCTGCTTATGGTGTGTTAGAAGTTCAGTTTATGAGTTTGCCTGATAACATGCTTAAATTTAAGCAAAGCATGCGGAATATCTAGTCTGGGTTTCTTGTAGCATGAAGAATTAGGAAGGCTTTAGGGTGCACTGTCTGAGCCGCCTCCTCACCGCCAGCCTGTGCTGTGGAGCTCTCCATTCCAGGGATCGTTTCTGTTTCACAGGGAACTATGTGCTCAACTACCTTGCCACCCGGCCAAAGTTGGCTACTTTTGTGACACAAGCGCTCATCCAGTTGTACGCCAGAATCACAAAGCTGGGCTGGTTTGACTGTCAGAAGGATGACTATGTCTTCAGAAACGCGATCACGGACGTCACGAGGTTTTTGCAGGTACGATGTGTGTATTGGATGTGAAGGTGTGGCACAGCAGCATAGGCATAGAAACTGCACAGATGGAATTATTTGGTATGTTCTCTTCTGCATTTTTTTTTTTTACTCTTAACATGTCTTGGCAGTGTCTACGTGTTACCACAAACAAACCCTGCCTCATTCTGTTGAAGGCGTACATACTATTCCCAGCTAAAATAACACAGTTAACTAATTTCTTGTAGATGGACACTGAGTTTGTTTCCAGTTTCTGGCTGTTAAGGAGGTACTTGAGTAGATATTCTATTATGTACATCTTGCATGTTTGTGGAGTGACTTCCTGGCCTGAACCTGGACTTGGTCCATCAAAGGAATGTATGTATTTTTCCTTTCAAGCGTATTTCCAAATCCGCCTCAAAGAAGTTACACCTGATTACACTTCTGCCAACCCTTTGTCAGGGTACTTGCTTTGCAAAGGTGTTTATTTGTCCGATTTAATAGGTGAAGAATTCGTGTCTCACTGTTTAGTTTATGAGTGAAACTGGACAAATTTTCATTGTATTTTACTGCTTACATTTTTCTGTGACCTTCCTGTTTACACTGTTAATTTTTTAAATTATTTATGTATATTTTGATGTGAAAGGTACAAAGAGAGGTCTTTGGCCCATTAACTTATTCTCCACCACAGCCAGGACTGGGCAGGCCACAGCCATGAGAGACAGGAACCCAAGTACGTAAGCTGTCACCTGCTGCCCCCGGCAGGTGTGAATTAGCAGGCAGCTGGAATCGGGAGCGGAGCCAGGACTCCAGCCAGGGACTCCCAAATGGAATGCAGGCGTCCCAAGCAGGTCTTAACTACTGTGCCAAACGTCTGCCCCATCTATTTATTAAAATCTTTTTTTTTTTTTTAATTTCAAAGATTTATTTACTTACTTGAAAGGTAGAGTTAAACAGAGAGAGGAAGGGAGGGATCTTCTATCTGCTGGTTCACTCCCCAGGCCACAATGGCCAGGGCTGGGCCAGCTCTAAGTCAGGAGCCTGGAACTCCCATCTGGGGCTCCCACATGAATGGCCAAGGCCCAAGCACTGGGTCGTCCTCCGCTGCTTTCCCAGGTACATTACTGGGCAGCTGGATCAGAAGTGGAGCAGCCAGGACTCAAACCAGCGCTTACAGGGATGCTGTCGTTGAAGGCAGCGGCTTTTGCCACGGCAGCACAGCGCCAGCCCTATCATCTGTTTACATCTTATGTTCATTTTTTTCAGATTCTTTGCCTTTTTCTTATTGTTACACACAGTTTCTTTGTAAGCTGGGTTACTCATTCATCACTTACCTTAAAACTGTTCTGCAGTTTATCTTTTTATGATATGTAGGCTCTGATGCTTAGGGGAATTTTTGAAATACGAAAGTTTGAATTGTTCAATGAAGGCAGACTTCACAGTGTTCCTTTATGGCAGTTAGCTTTTATATCCTGGGAAGCAGCTTTATAATTCCTTGCTGCCTTGTCTCGGCAGCTTTCCTGGTGACCCAGGAATCTGCCATTCAAGCGTATGTGTGCGTTTCCGATGCCAAGTCAAATACCCATACAGTTCTCTGCCCTCATTTCATTACCAGGATAGTGTTGAGTACTGCATCATCGGCGTCACAATTTTATCTCAGCTAACCAATGAAATTAATCAAGTAAGTGCTACAGCCTTCCTCGTTGAAGTAAGTGCCATATTTTCTCTTAGTGTTGGTGTTTTCTGCTGTGTGTGGGTGACCGCGCTTGGCAGGTGTGCGCTTTTGCGGTAAGTGCCAAGGCCCTTTTGAACAAACGAGCTCCTTGGTTTTCCTCTGTAGGTACAACCTACCTGACTGTCCTGGTCTGCTTTCTCTTCAGGGTGTCTGACCCTCCCTCTCACCTTTTCCTTGTTAGCTTTCGTGTTTGTTTTAGAGATGAGAGCGGTGCTCATTAGTCAGAACGACCATGACATACTGCCTCGCTGATGGCGAGGCACCCAAACACGAGATCGAATGGACCAGTGTCACTTGTGTGTCATCTGTCCTGTGTGTGTTAATGAGTTCTAGAACCATTTCAGCATCCAGCGTCCTGTGCTGCTGTTAAAAATTGTGTCAGTAATCTGTTCATAGTGCAAGCCATGTTCTGCTGTAGATCCCAGTCAAGTTGGTGGCTGGTCTTTGCTGTCACAGAGTACTACAGAGGAAACACCGCTGGCTTCCCCGCCCCCTGCTGGCTATTATATTTTTCAGTGATTTACTTTTGTAACTAGCTAAAATTCCGTTAATTATTGAGCAGGCCAGTACTAATGTTAGTGGCAGCATCTCACCCTTGTCAGCGTATTAAGGACGTGAGAAGTGCTGTTGCTGTTGTGTTAACTACGCAGACATTTTCTGAACTGTGCACATGTTGACTCTGAGTCGGCAGTCCTGGCTTGCAGCCTGGCCAGCTCTGCAGGCTGTGTTCCGAATCCTTGTAGTTCCCGCTGTGATCAGTAGTCACCAAGGCAGTAACAGCTAACACGGCAGCGGCGTTCCTGCGTGGCAGCCCTGTTCGGAGCATGGCACGTGCGTTAACTGGTTTTGTTCTCACAGCCCGCTGTGATGTGGGTACCTTTGTCTGGGTAAGGAAACTGAGGCATCTAAAGGTTACCTAAGTTTGCCACCTGAGGTTTCACAGATGGCAAGCAGAGGTGTCCTGCTTCGGAGCCTACAGTGTTAACAGCTGGCGTCCTGTGTGACCACTGTCACCTTTGTCATGGAGAGCAAGCGCTGACCGAGCAAGGGCGGCGTGGGCTTACGGGGTCTGCCCAAGACATCCGTGTCTTCCTCACAAAGACGATGCAGATCTGTCTGTCACCTAACGTGATTATCCCTGTGTTGCGTCCAGGGTGACGGGTTATTCAAGTGTGTAGTACATTGTATGATCCAGCAGGATGCCGCCGTGTAAGGGATGCGTGTGGTAGCAGTGACACTGAGGCTGGAGTTGAGGGAGTCTTGTTGGACCTCTAAATAACTTTAGCGCACCATTGCATTTTTGGTTGTCAGATGTCAATATGAGTATATTTCTGTCACCATTCCTCTCTGAACTTAGAAATAAAATCAAGGAAGACTTTTTTTTCGACAGAAATCTGGCTGTGTTACTCGTGAGTGTTACTTGTGAATAAGCCAGTCCATCAGTAGAAGAGATGGATGCTGTCAACAGGTGGTTAGATCAGAGACACCCTTAGTAACCTTGGGATTCTTTGATGCCACTTCTTGAGTGCCTACTGTGTACAATAGAGGCATACCAAAGTAGTAAAAGATTTAGTCCTTAACCGCAGTCCAGGAGTGAGAGACCAATCCAGCCAGTTAAAGTGAGTTCTCATCGCAAGGTACAGCCTGTAGCTTCAAGTCGGCTGGACAAAGACAGAAGGACAGGCTCTTGTCGTTTACCTGAAGCTCATGGCTGTTAGCTAATGACTGTTTTTGTAAATGCTGCAGTAACGTCAACCCTGGATGGCTTGTTTGCCAAAACTGAAGCCTTATTACTTGCTGTTTCTAAGACCAAGCCTCAGTGTGACATGACACTCATTGTTAGCAGTGTCTGGCAGTAATTACATAATTACCATTAAGAAGTTGTACCTTGGTGAGGAGAGAGGAAACAGCCCGTCTCCTGTCTTCCTGATGCAAGCTGCAGAGAAGGGATGCCTGCTCACCTGTGAGCAGTGGACCTGCTCTGCGTCTCTTGTCAGGTTCACTGTAACAATAACTCTGCTGCTCTTTTAGATTTGTTTATTTATTTGAAGGAGTTACAGAGAAGGAGAGAGAGAGGTCTCCCATCCGCTCATTCACTCTCCAAATGGCAGCAGTGGCTGGGGCTGAGCCAGGCTGAAGCCAGGGGCCAGGAGATTCTTCCGGGTTTCCCACATGAGTGGAAGGGGCCCAAGCACTTGGGCCATCTTACGCTACTTTCCCAGGTGCATTAGCAGGGAACTGGATCAGAAGTGGAGCAGCTGAAACTCAAACCGGCACCCACCTGAGATGCCAGCACTGCAGACGGGGGCTTAACCTTTTGTGCCACAGCACCGGCCTTAGTAACTGAGATCTAAGAATGTGTTTTGTGGGGCCGGTGCTGTAGCATAGGAAGTTAAGCCTCTGCCTGCAGCGCCGGCATCCCATATGGGCACTGGCTTGAGTCTCAGCTGCTCACTTCCAGTCCAGCTCCCTGTTCCTGTGGAGATCCAGAAGAAGCTCCTGGCTCCTGGCTCCAGCCATTGTGGCCATTTGAGGAGTGAACCAGCACTTGGAAACCCCTCTCTCTGTCTCTCCCTCTCTCTCTAACTCTGCCTCTCAAATAAATTTTTTTTTTTAAATGTATTTTGTACTTGTGTTTTTTTATTGGAAATCTTCAGTTTATGTGAAGTCTATGTAAAGAATTATTTTTATTTATTTTTTATGGCAATTAATTCCAAAACTTGCATCGATTCATTATTTTCTCCCAGGCAGACACCAGCCATCCTCTAACCAAGCACAGGAAGATAGCCTCTTCTTTCCGGGACTCATCGTTATTCGACATCTTCACACTGTCCTGCAGTTTACTGAAACAGGTGAGCTTGCGGCCAGGTCACGCGGCCGTCACGCTGGGGAGGACGACTGAGAACTGGCTGGGCGTCAGTTCTAGCTGACCGCTAGGACTTCGTCGTCATCTCAGAGTTGCTGGGGGAAGGTGCCAGCTTGGGCACTGAAGCGAGAGACACGGTTGTGTTTCCCTGTGTTGGATCTGTCCCCTAGGTGAAGAGCCATACGTGAACCCTTATCCCATGCTCCCGTCTTGAAGGAACACATTTTGCCATGAAGTTTGGGTTTTGTTGTTTGGGTTTTTATAGCCACATAAAATCTTCTGGATGGGGTGACAGCGTGTTGACTTTATGGTGTTTGGCTTCTTGGCGCTCAGAGCGGCTCAGACTGCACTGTCACGTACAGAAGTGGGCTCACCCCCACCCCTGCTGAGCTAACAGCAGCCAGGAGACAGGCAGCATCTGCAAGGAAAAGTGGAGTTTGAGTTTTTACCATCCATTTAGATTTAATAACCTAAAGGGGTAGACGGTGTCACATAAGGAAATTACCTGTTTTGAAGTGGAAAGCTAGTGTTTCTGTTTGTTTATTGATAAGAGTTGAAGTGAGGAAGAACTGCCACCCGAGGGTCCCCCGTGTTCCTGACCGGAGTTGGGTGTGTAGTCCCCCTGGGACGCTGACTGCCACTAGCCTCTGGCCTGGCCTTCTGGCATTTTGTGTTTCTCCATTTTCCATTATTCCCCAATTTCAGGGTTTGTTTTTTTTAAGATTTACTTATTTCAAAGAGTTACAGAAAGAAGTAGAAAGAGAGAGGGGAATCTTCCATGCACTCCCTAAATGGCCACAGTGGCCGGAGCTGAGCCAATCTGGAGCCAGGAGCTTCTTCCAGGTCTCCCATGCGGGTGCAGGGGCCCAAGGACTTGGTTCATCCTCCACTGCCTTCTCAGGCCATAGCAGAGAGCTGGAAGACATTCCTCAGGTTAGGCAGGCTGCCTGGCAAGAGCTCTTATACCCACTAGGGGAAAGCTTTTGAGAAAACTAAAAGTGATATTATCAACAACCAATAATTAGCAAGCCAGTGTCTGAGCTCTGAGACCGCGCTGGTATGGCCTGGGGGTCTCAGCATCCCAGTAGCTACGGGCCAGTGTTCAGTGATTGTATCAGGCACTGCAGTTGTGTTAATAGACCATCCCACGGTGATCATGTTTTAGTTGTGGGGTGAGAGGTTGTGGGTGCTGGTGGTGATGGCGGCACTAATAGCAGGAAAGAAGGAAGTGGAGCAGCATATAAACCGTCTCAAAACTCCCTCCAGAATGTAGTCGTCACCCTGTCCAGAAATAACCAGATCTCACAGGCAAGTGAAGTAGCCACACCCTGCATGATCCTGGTTGCCTGTGGCCACTCTGCCTGCAGCAGGGCAAGAGTACATGTTAGAAGGAGGCGTTCTGTACGTACCAGCTCCCTGGCAGGAGGGCCAGTGAGGAGCCTGGTGTTTTAGTAGCAGTCAGGTGACAGAACGTAGCATGTTGGCAGGGGGACTTCGGTTTTCCAGCTTAGCCGTCTTCTTGGGAGTCTGGGAGCGAGCTGGGAAAGGAGGAGCGATTGCGTGGGGCTCATTCTGTGGTCGTTTTTGCAGGCTTCAGGGAAGAATCTGAACTTGAACGATGAAAGTCAGCATGGCCTGCTCATGCAGCTGCTCAAGCTCACCCACAACTGCCTGAACTTTGACTTCATCGGCACGTCCACGGACGAGTCCTCAGACGACCTGTGCACGGTGCAGATCCCCACCAGCTGGAGATCAGGTGGCGCGCTGGTCCCCGCGAGGGGCATGGGGGGAGGGGCGCTAGAGGCGGTGGGAGAACCCCTGATTACGGAGGAATCCTGGGTATGTATTTTACCATCTTGCTTTAATTGCCTAGAGACTTTTGTTATCTATTTATTTAGGGTAGCATCTGTCTTTATAAACAAAATCAAACAGAAGAACTTGTGCTTCTGTCTAAAGATAAAAATGTAAAATTCTTGGGATGGAAAGAGCTATTGGACTGTCTTAAGTGCCCAGAAAATTGAAAGAATGTTTCTTAGAGGAGCTAATACTAGTACATACTTTTTAAAAAAGAAGCGGAAAACAAAAAGCCTCTGTTGGCTTCTCACTCTCCAAGGAGTAAGCATTCTGAAAGGCGAAGCGTCCGAAGGGCTTGCTGCTGGTATGTCTGGTGGCAGCAGTGTGCCCACAGCACTTTGCGACATGCGCGCTACAATGACGTCTTGTTGGTGTTGTTTCAGCATTCTTGGATTCTTCGACCCTGCAGCTGTTTTTTGACCTGTATCATTCCATCCCTCCTTCATTTTCACCTCTGGTGAGTCAGGACCCCATTTCCAGCGCTAGTTTGTTTCTAGAAAGTAGCAGTGTCGAATGAACCTTGGGTTCGTCTGCTGTACAAAATCATGGCAGGAAAGCCTGGGAACACTGGGGCTGTTACTAGCTGTGTGCCTGTCAGTGTGTCGCCTCAGGTGCTGGCATAGAGCCTGGACGGTGTCTAGATGGGTCCTGCCTGCTGGCAGTCCCTGTGGGCGGCCAACTCTTCTGGTGTCCTCTTGTATCTTAATGCCTGACCCCAGGTCACCGCAGGCTGGAGAGCAGTGCCCCAGTCACCTGAGATTGTCTGATTGAGCCTTTAAGACTGTCTTGACTGAGAAGGTTGTTGGAAACCCCTCAGGCTCACATTACAGCGTGACAGATGGAAACCCCAGTGGGAGGTTGATTTGCATACTTGCCCTTTGAAATCTCCCAGGAATAGTGTAGTTCTCCCTTAATGCCATCACTGACCTCAAATAATTGAAGTTCATGCAGGCTGTAAAATGCTTTTGGTGCATAGTTCAGATATTCAGCAAGACACAGAGAAGTAACGGGTGTTTCTGCAGCCGACTACTTTCCTGTCATTAGCTTTAGCAGAAGTGTGAATTCAGTGAGTGTGTATCACTAAGGTGACTACAGGAGAAGAGAGCCCAGTCAAGAGGAGTGATGACTGAGTGGGCCGTTTGTAAGGATGTGGGCAGAATTAGGGGAACCCAGCAAAGGCTGCGGTGCCCATCCCCTGCGCCCCCAGGAGTGAGCCCCCAGGGCCCAGAGCAGGGGAGTGGGAGGAGAGCTGGAGCCGAGCCTCAGGGAAGGGCTGCACAGCAAGAGCAGGCCCCCACAGGGAGACTGCCCCTCCCACCGCCCGGCCGGCCGCCTCGTTTCACAGTGGGTGAAGCCAGCTCGGAGCCAGGGGACAAGGGGCCGCACAGGGTGGAGAAGGACGGCAGACAGATCTGGAGGGCGGGCAGAGAGTGCGGTTGTGTGGAAGGCCATAGGGCTGACTTGGTTCTCTCATGATAGCGCTATGTAGCAAGCCTAAGGAGCCCAAGAGCCTTAATAAAACAGGGCTGAAGCTTTGTTTTAGATTGTAACTTGATGGATATTTCCAAGCCTTAAGCATATAGCTTAGCAAGAATCAGGAGCAGGCATTTGACCTAGTGCTTAAGATACCATTTGGGACTCCCACATCCTGTGTCAGAGTAGTACCCACGAGAATTTTCCCAACTGAATTTGCCTAGTTGCTGTTATCGACTTGGATCTAATGCTCTTCTTTCTTGTCTTTAATAAAGCTGCTTCAGACGTGCTGAGGAGTGTTGTAGGAGGGGGAAGGTGTGGTGCAGGAATAGCCGCGCCGTGCTCATCCCTTGTTGTGTTGTGCCCTGATTTCAGGTATTATCCTGCTTAGTGCAGATCGCCTCCGTCAGGAGGTCCCTATTTAACAACGCAGAGAGGGCCAAGTTTCTCTCTCATCTTGTCGATGGTGTTAAGCGAATACTGGAAAATCCACAGGTAAGCTTTTTTTGAGAATTTATGTACGTATCGGATTGGTGTGTGCCTCGGATGTCAGAAGACATCCACCCGGAAGCTGCACATGGCACAAATTCCAAACAAGAACTTCTGTGTTTGGAGAGTTTATGTGAACCTGTATTTGCAGGTTTATGCTGCGAGCGTTTGCCCAAAAGAAGGGCTTGTGTTCTCCAGCTTCAGAGTCGGTGTGTTGTGGGAAACGATCACGCTGATGCGGGAAATCAGGAACAAAGTCGGTCTTTTTCTCCAAGAAACAAAACTAAATTCAGGGAAATTTTCTTTTGTCTTCATTAAATTTTTTGAGGTTTACTGCTCACCTGAGTGTGCAGGGCTGCATTGAAGTGGGAAGGGACATTCCGTTTTCAAATTTTCATTCCAAACTCAGTTGCCCTTTTTACTTTTTTTTTCAGTCCCCAAAATTCAGCCACTTCCTACAATTTTCGAGGTATCACTCCTCTAATGATAGAAAAAAAAAATCTCAAAAGCAGTTTTTAAATACACTCAGTTCTGTCCCTCCTTTTTAAATAAAGATTTTTATTTATTTTTATTTATTTATTTCCACACAATAGCCAGGGGTGGGCCAGGCCAAACCTGGAACCTGGAACTCAGTCCAGGTCGCCCACAGAGGTGGTAAGGACCTAAGCACTTGTCGTCATCTGCTGCCTCCCAGGTGCACATTAGCAGGAAGCCGGACTGGGGACTCAAATTGTGTAGAATATAGTGTCCCGAGTGGCATCAAACTCCTGCACCAAGTGCCCACTCCTGCTCTCATTTACTATTCAGTAAACTATACAGCCGCTACTCTGTGCCAGGGACCTGTGCCACCAGGGACCGCTAGAGGAGGACACAGGGAGACACACGCTGGTGTGATGTGTTGGCAAATCAGTGCTTCATGTAAGTGCATGATACAGTAACACACCGACAGAGCGTGAGTGTGTTACAGTCGTGACGGCGTAACGGAAGTACAGGAGACTCGGACGCAGCTCTGCCGCTGTAGTGTCAGCGTGCCGTTGTGCTTGGTGATCAGCTTGACACATGGGAGGGAAAGTTCATTCCGTTTCCTTTGATGGACGAGAAGCAAGCGAGCAAGCCGGTCACGTCTTAGGTGGTGCCCTTTCTGCTGTCAGTCACCCGTGCGACCTCAAGCCAGGAGTGGCCCCTCCTGGGCTTTCCAACTCCTTCGGCCGGGGCTGATGATCCCCTCACAGGGTGGGTGTTAGGAGCAGGTGAGACAGGACAGGAAACCGTCCCATCTACAAAATTGCTTCTAATACTTCACGGCTGTCATTCTGAATCGTGGTCTTCCACACAGAAGCACAGAGCAGAGTTCTCCCTTGCTGGCGCCACCTCAAGTTTATGTCGCTCTTGGAAATATGTTGAATCACGTTTTGTATCTTATTTTCCTCATGTGCTGTTGGCAGAGTTTGTCAGACCCAAACAATTACCATGAGTTTTGCAGACTGCTGGCCCGTTTGAAGAGTAACTATCAGCTGGGAGAGCTGGTGAAGGTGGAGAACTACCCCGAGGTCATCCGGCTGATAGCCAACTTCACCGTGACCAGCCTGCAGGTGTGTGTCGGCCATCGGCTCGTTCCTCCTCAGGGCCTCTCTGCGTGCTCCAGGCTTTAGTTCCTAAGAAGATACTTTTTCCCAGAAGGGTGACTGTGTGTGTGTGAGAGAGAGAAGCCTAGGGAGTAGTTGCTACTGAGATCTTTTCATAAATCTGCGTGTATGAAAGTGCAGTGGTGTGGCTAGACCATGGCAACCAAAAGGATAATATTCAGATTTAAGGCAGAGAGAATTTCCTCAGCATCACCCTGAAAAAGGCAGGGGTGGAGTGGGGACGAGAGAGGAGTTGGGAGAGAGCGTTAGTGCCTGTCCCTTGGTCATGCAGTATAGGACAGTGGGTCTTACTTTCTGACTTGCATCAGAATCCTCTGGCAGCTCCATGGAAAATACATAATTCCTGGTTCGCTGGTCCAGGGTGGAGCCTTGGCGGCTGTAGGTCTGACAAGTTGCCAGGCAATGTTCATGCACAGTAATTTTTATTTAAAGGTTTTTATTTGTTTGAGAGTTAGAGTTACAGACAGAGAGAGGGAGAGACAGAAAGGTCTTCTATCCACGGTTCACTCTCCAAATGGCTGTAATGGCTGGAACTGAGCCGATCTGAAGTTAGGAGCCAGGAGCTTCTTCTGGGTCTCTCACACGGGTGCAGGGGCCCAGGGACTTGGGCCATCCTCCACTGCTTTCCCAGGCCATAGCAGAGAGCGGGATCAGAAGTGGAGCAGCCAGGACTAGAGCCAGTGCCCATAAGGGATGCCGGCATTGTAGGTCGGGGCTTTAACTCACTGCGCCACAGTGCCGGCCCTCATGGTAATGTTTGAGAGCCACTGTGTCCGCCTTTCCTTGTGGTAAGGTTTACACAAGCAGCACAGAGCTGCTCTTCTCGGTGGAGACTTCGTCTCCAAAATACTACTAAAAATAAAGACCTTAAACTACTTGCCATACGTGGAACAAAGTCCATCAGGGTTTACCCCCTCCCTTTTTTTAAAGTATTTATTTATTTTGAAAGGCAGAGTTAAGAGAAAGGGACAGAGATAGATGGTCCGTCCACTAGTTCACTCCCTAAAAGACTACAACAGCCATGGCTGGGCCAAGCCGGAGCCACAAAGCTGGAGCTTCTTCCAGGTCTCCCATGTTGGTACAGGGACCCAAGTGCTTGGCCTGTCTTCCGCTGCCTTTCTAGGTGCATTATCAGGGAACTGGATCAGAAGTGGAGCAGCTAGGACTCAAACTGGCACTCATATGGTTTGCGGCATTACAGGCAGCGGCTTATCAACTCGCTGCACCACAATGCCTGCTCCATCTTTTTTTTTTTTTTTTTTAAAGATTTATTTATTTATTTGAAAGTCAGAGTTACACGCGTGGAGGGGGGGGGTCCTTCCATCTGCTGGTTCACTCCCCAGTTGGCCACAACAGCCTGAGCTGTGCCTTTTTGAAGCCAGGAGCTTCTTCCTGGTCTCCCATGTGGGTTCAGAGGCCCAAGGCCTTGGGCCATCTTCTACTGCTTTCCCAGGCCACAGCAGAGAGCTGGATCGGAAGTGGAGCAGCCAGGTCTTGAACCGGCGCTCATCTGGGATGCTGACACTACAGGCAGTGGCTTTACCTGTTATACCACAGTGCCGGCCCTGCCCCCCATCATCTTTTTTCAAAAAAAGCCTCTACCGTTTGTATTGGGACATAAGACTAATGTGTACAGAAATAAAAAATGTGCCTTTTGCTCTTCTGGTTTCCTTTAGCACTGGGAATTTGCCCCAAATAGTGTACACTATCTGCTAAGCCTGTGGCAGCGGCTGGCAGCCTCTGTGCCATACGTCAAAGCCACAGAGCCCCACATGCTGGAAACCTACACCCCCGAGGTCACCAAAGCCTACATCACATCCCGCCTGGAGAGTGTGCACATCATTCTGCGGTAAGGCGCCCACTGATAGTCTCGTTGGTCTGCTGTCCGACACCCGGTTGGCTAGCAGAGGGCTTGTCGTGAGCTGTAGCAGCGCTGACACTGTTACTGGTTCATTTGCTTTGACAGCAGAGTAGCACTTGAGAGTATAAGTCTGAAAGAATTCTTCCTCTCTAACATCCTGTTTGTGTCTCCCTCTTTGGCATCCATACTAATGTCTGACTACCAAGTATGCCCGTGTACTGTTTGTCCTTACCACTGATTTTCTTCAGACATGGAAAGCCCTTACAGCATACAGTGAACTGGGTGCTCAGTGTGAACTCCTAAAGAAACAAGTGGACAGGCAAGATTAGGCCATCTAGGTATCAGCTCTGATTCTAGTGCCTGTTAGAAGACATAGCAGTTCTCAGCGGCTCATCTCTGATTGATTGCATCACAGTAACAGTTTCTTTCTACCTTGCCTGTTACCTGGACCAGAAACCTGTAGCTAAAGCAATGTCAGGCCTTCAGAAAAGACCTGTGTAGAATGAGACTACTTTGGTTAAGTCAGATGCTCAGTTCGCATTTTGCCTGTTACATGTTACAGCCTTAGTTGTGATCTGAGTCACTCAGAAACAGTATTCATGAAGGTCCCTGGAAGGCCTTGTCCTGTCAGTGGGGTGCTCTGGGGAGGGGCTCAGAGAGCAAGCAGGTTTCTCGGTTCCCTCATTTGTAAAATGCAAGTAGCAGACCTATCTAATAAAGTTCGTAGAACGACTGGATTACTGTGAGTGGAATAGAGTGTAGCACATGGTGAGCACACCGCAGTGAGCTGCTGTATGCTGGCGTGCTGTTGGCGCTGGCATTGTCACACTTTGTGACTGTAGAGAGAGCTCATCACAGGACGTGTTAAAACCCAGGGACCAGCCCACAAGGCAGGAGCTGCTACAGATCCACAGTGCCTCACCTGTAGCCCTGAAATCCGAAATGTGAGACAGTTTCCCCGTCGGCTTGGCACCAGAATTTACTTGATGGCAGAGCTTATCATAAGCCATTATTAGATCATTTACTGACTTTTTTCAAAAATTCGACTTAGTATTACTTCATGGTAGTCATCATTGTGCTACAGGAATGTTGAACTTGGTGTGCCCCAGAAAGCATTGAGGTTTGTACATTATGTGGTAGAGCATCATACTGCCTCCCCATTCTGAGGCTGTCTGGATTCTAGAGCCCACTGGCCGCAGTGGCCTCACACGAGGGCTGTGCGCTGGCAGTCCTGGAGCATACTGTAGTCAGGAACAAGCCAGGAGCTCAGAAGAGAGATGCCTGGGACTGCGAGGCCCAGGCAGACAGCAGGTGTTAAAGTGTGGGAAGGCCACTCTGCGGCCAGCAGGGGGTACCTAAGGGAAGGCCGATGCTAGGACAGGAGAGCTCACGGTGTTTAAACATTCTCCCTGGGAGAAAGGCAGTGTTGACACGGGAGCCTCTGTCAGTAGAAGCAGCGCTGCCTTGGGGAGGCCGCTGCCTTGGGGAGTCAGTGTGTGATCTAAGAGAGCTGCTTCCTTCTTCCCTCGGGAGCAGAGATGGCTTGGAAGATCCCCTGGAGGACACGGGGCTGGTCCAGCAGCAGTTGGACCAGCTGTCCACCATCGGGCGCTGTGAGTACGAGAAGACGTGTGCACTCCTTGTGCAGCTGTTCGACCAGTCGGCCCAGTCCTACCAGGAGCTGCTGCAGAGCGCCAGCGCCAGCCCGATGGACATTGCAGTGCAGGAGGGTGAGTGCGGCGTGCAGGGAGCCCTGGGCCCGGGAGGGTGTGCCTTGGTACTTCTCGCTCCCTGCCATGCCTCCTTCCCGGGGATTCTCGCATCTCAGTTACCTTCATATACACAAGAGAATACTGGTGAGTGAGTACCAGCCCCAAGACACTAGGGAGAATAACAAATCTGTCCGCAGTGGGTGTTGGTAGCCCTAAGGAAGTACTGCCACCTACGGTAACATGACTGAGAGAGGAACGCTGACCACCTGGTGAACTGCCCCCTTGGCACTGCCGCAGCAGAGCAGTGTCCGCCGTCCTCTGAGGAGGGCAGCCTGCGGCTTTCCCGGGGCTCTGAGGACTGAGCACGGGCAGAGGGAGCAGCGTCTTCTCGGGCCGGCTCGGAGCTGGACTGAAGGCTCTCGCTCCCGCTGCAGGAAGGCTGACGTGGCTGGTGTACATCATCGGAGCGGTGATTGGCGGCCGCGTGTCTTTTGCGAGTACTGATGAGCAGGATGCGATGGACGGCGAGCTTGTCTGTCGGTAAGTGCCTCCCTGCACGTCTTCACCTGCTGCTCTGACCGCCTGCCCATGAACGCTTTCCTCCCCATTTACACAACATAGCCCTATGAGGCCTGGCAGAGCCACCTCGAGGCTCTTCTAAGTGCAGCGAGAATTCTGCCTAAAGTCTTTACTGAGAAAACATTTGATGTGTAAGTCCTCGAGGAGATGATGGATGCAGAAGTAGGAACACTGAAGTGCGGAGTAGCTGCTCCATGTAGACAGTAGCCCGGCAGGTGAAATGCAGGCTGCTTTTGCCGGGCCAGGGTAAGTAGAGGAAACCATGGTTCTGAGGCAGCCAAACAGGAGACTGACAGTTCCTGCAACCTTTAAAATTCCCTGTCCACCTCCAGGACTTCAGGTTATTTTGTATCTGTGTAATTCTCTCATAAAAGCATTTACGTGAGCATTAAAGCTTGTTGAAAATTGTATTTCTAAATTGAAGAGAAGAAAACTTAACATCATTACTGGTTTCTAAAAATTTACATAACAAAAATAAAAAGAATATTTTTTTGGATGCACAGTAAGTTGCCCCATGAAAAGTTTGTTGATTTTGAGGTTTATTTATTTGGAAGAATGAGGGAGAAAAAGGAAGAGGTCGTCCATCCGCTGGGTCACTCCCTAAATGACTGCCACAGCCAGGGCTGGGCATGGCAGAAGCGTGAATTCTGTGTGGACCTCCCATGCTCCCATGTGAGTGACAGGGGCCCAAGTATTTGGGCCATCTTCCACTGCTTTCCCAGATGCGTTAGCAGGGAGCTAACTGGATTGGAAGCAGAGCAGCTGGGACTGAAACCAGCACTCTAATATGGGATGCCAGCATGGCAAGGCGGTTCCTTAACCTGTGTCACAGCACTGGTCCCAGTGTAGGGTTTTTAAAAATATCCTAACATAGGGGGTTTTCAAGGTTTTTTTGTTTGTTTTTACTTTTTGATCTCAGGTTTTACTTTTTTAAAAAGCATGAAGACCTCAAAGAACATTTGATTTAAAAGTACTTATTGGGCGGCCAGTGCCGTGGCTTAACAGGCTAATCCTCCGCCTTGCGGCGCCGGCACACCAGGTTCTAGTCCCGGTTGGGCGCCAGATTCTATCCCACTTGCCCCTCTTCCAGGCCAGCTCTCTGCTGTGGCCCGGGAAGGCAGAGGAGGATGGCCCAAGTCCTTGGGCCCTGCACCCCATGGGAGACCAGGAGAAGCACCTGGCTCCTGGCTTCGGATCAGCGTAGTGTGCTGGCCGCAGCGGCCATTGGAAAGTGAACCAACGGTAAAGGAAGACCTTTCTCTCTGTCTCTCTCTCTCTCACTATCCACTCTGCCTGTCAAAAAAAAAAAAAAAAAAAAAAAAGTACTTATTGGGAGGGCAGTTAAGATGCTGGCTAGAATGCCCTTGTCCCACATCAGAATCCCTGGCTCCAGCTTCCTGCTAACACAGACCCTGGGAGGCAGTGATTACGGCTCACATAGTTGAGTTCTCACCTCCTGGTGGCCTCCCTAGCCCAAGGCCATTGCAGGCATTTGGGGAGTAAACCAGGAGCTTCTCAAATAAATAATTTTTTAAAAAATCTGTCTGTTCACTTTAAGGATCAATGCATAATATATTTTATGAAAAATACTGTAAAGAATGAGAAGAGTGGCAGTGGTTGGCATATTTGCAAGTTTTAATGTCTGGCGTGACGGAAGTCAGCTGGATTCTCAGCCCTGCTTCCGCATCCAGCCTGTTGTGATGTCACATGACCTGTAGCCTCTGGGAAGCTACCCCTGTGTCGTGAGATAAGGCAAGTGAAAAGGGCGGAAAATATTCCAGTGTCATGGTTACATGACCTGGCAGAGGGCCACCAACCTAAAGGCTTCGCTTTCAGAAGGAGCCCAGTGTAACAGGATGCCGTGGACTGCGCTGGTCTCTGGGTGTCTGAGTCCATATTCTCCCTCTGCAAATCCCCGTCTGTATCTTTCTATCTCCTTTTTGTTTATCACGCGCCCATTTGCCCTCAGGAGCCTGGATCCGGACAAGTCTCTGTGGCCTTGTCTGACTGCCGTATTTGGAGACCCGGGCAAAGATTTCCTAAGAGTGGGATGTAGTCCCTTTCCGGCCTGCAGCCTGGGTGCTCCTGTGTGGCTCAGAGTGTGCATTCAGTGTAGACAGTGTCTTCTAGTCGGGTTGTCAGCGTGGGCGTTCCCGCACAGATTGAGCCCCACTCACGACGCGGCAGCGTGCTGCCTCTGCTCACACGAGCGGGCTGTCCGATGCCTCGCTCACCGTAGCGTCGTTCTCAGGCCTTCGGCACTCGCTCACGTGCACTCCAGTGTGCTCTCCTCAGGACAGAGGGGTGCAGTCACAGGTCACCTGCCTGTGGACGCCATCTGTATGTGCCTGCGTTCCTTTCATGGCTCTGTGACAAAACTGACCCAGAACTGCTGGCCTCGTGCCGTCTCCGTCGTTTACACAGATGCACGGGGACACGGGAAATTGCTCTGCCCAGGTCTCACAGAAGCTTCAGGAAAGACCATTACGCTGCCTGCCAGCATTTGCCACTGTTCTTACGCTGCTGTTGTGTTCCCCAGTCCGCTGTGTCAGTGGGTAACCATCTCCCCCTTCACTCTCCCACGGTGGTTCCCGTGGGGCAGAAATGGGGAAACGTGTTCCCTCCCCAGAGCGTAGGGCCTGCAGGGAATGCCCGTCAGGTAGGCCAGGTGAGGAGAGGCGGTGTGTGGACGGCGAGGGAGCTCGGGGTGTCTGGAGTGACCAGGATATCCTGCTGCTGCGAGAATCATTGCTCCTCTTCCCCTAGGGTGCTGCAGCTCATGAACCTGACAGACTCTCGCCTGGCTCAGGCGGGTAACGAGAAGCTAGAATTGGCCATGCTGAGCTTTTTTGAACAGTTTCGTAAGATCTACATTGGGGACCAGGTGCAGAAATCCTCCAAGGTAACAAACACAGTCACAGTCGACCCCGTTGCGTTCTCCCTTGCTTGTGGAATGGCTGATGGAGGGAGGCAGTTGGTAGCAGTTCAGACACAGCCTGCTGATTTGAGGTAGCGGGACGGTCTAAATGTTTTCTCTCAGTCTGTAGAATTCTGGGAAGCTCATTGAAGGATTGGGCCCCTTTCTCTGGTGCTCCATATGCTTACCAAATGGCAGTCGTAGCATCTGCTGTCCCCCCCTTCGTCGGCAGTGGATCACTGCTCAGAACAGCAAAGGGTGTGGCAGCGTTTCGGTCACTTCAGGGTTGCGGGGAGCAGTGAGATAGCTCAGCACCTCTGCCTCACGTGGCGGTACTTAGTCGCCCCGTCCGCGCAGCCTCCCAGGATTGTGGTCCATTTTCTTGCGCCTGTTTACCCTCGAGTGTGGACAGAGTGAAGGGGCGCATGCTGATCCGTATTCTCTGGTTCTCTGTCTGCCCTTCACTCGACGCCAGCTGTACCGCCGACTCTCCGAGGTCCTGGGCTTGAGTGACGAGACGATGGTCCTCAGCGTCTTCATAGGGAAGATGTAAGTGCTCCGGCCGCCAGCAGGCGCCCCTCGCGGTCCTGTCACAGCTTCACTGTGAGCTTGGCCTTGTGCTGCCAGTGCCTCGGGACTGCAGCACTGATGGTTTGCGTCCGAACATTGTGCATTTGCGTGTGTGACAAGCTGTGCTTAGAGACATGGCCCGGCCCCAGAGCATTGCAGGCTTGCCCAGGCGAGGGTTCGCGCTGCTCTTGCAGAAGCTCTCTTCAGCCCCTGGGGTCGGGTGCCGCCCTGGCGCGGCACTCACAGACAGCCCTCCCTGCTGAGCGATCGGGCTCTGCCGCGCCGCCGGGGCTGCCAGCGCGGCCATCCGCTTCTGCCGCCCAGTGCCTCTGGCATCCCCTGGGAGCAGAGCCCCACTGTAAATGGGCCTCTGAGCGTCTCGAGTCTCCAGTGCAGTGCTGTTGTTTGAACTGTTTTCAAAGGTGGCGCTCCTATTTGGCTCCCCCCCCTTTTTGTTTGTTTTTTTAAGTTGTGCCCCTTTATTAACTTTTCCCACTTCTTAGGATGCTCGGTTCACCAAAGCACACTAGGAGCCAACTGCATTACCCAGGGCTGTGTGCGATGTGACATTTTGCGTCCTCCAGCCATCCTAGCCCTAAACTCTCATGTCGGTGAGCTGGTTGATCATGTCAGAGGAAGAGCCAAGGGGGTCTACAGGACTCTGCCAGCTTAGAATGCAGAAGCAAGGGCTACAAGAGCTCTGCAGCTGGCAGTGGATGGTGCAGGTCAGAACTGCATACGTCTGCATGTCGTCACTGCCGCAGAAATCTCTTGCCCTTGCTGCAGAACTCTGCCCTGGAGTGCCCCAGAATTCCAAGGGCCTGGGTATGGGCCAGTGTAGCTTTGGAACCAAGTAGTGAAGATAATCTGAAGGATAATTTTTCTAGTCCGCCAAATGTAAGTACGGAGATTTTATGCCCTTTTTTCTTTTTTTTCTTTTGTTTTTTTTTTGTGGTCGTGATGTCTGTGACTTGGTGATGCAGATGTGTGGTGACTTTTGATGGATGATTTTCTTCTCCCGGTGCTCGAGGAAAGCAGGCAAGTCAAAAGTGGCTCTTGCTCTCTTCTCTTTGTGTCCCCCAGCATCACCAACTTGAAGTACTGGGGCCGCTGTGAACCCATCACCTCCAAGACCCTGCAGCTTCTCAACGACCTGTCCATTGGATATCCTTTGCTCAGCCAGCGCCTGTGCACAGCAGGCAGTGCGTGCAGCGCGAAGTCATGGCCTCCTGTGGCCTTCTCACTCATTCAGCTGTGGGCTCCAGCGTCTTCTGTATTCCTTGGAGTCAAAGGCAATACCCACAGCGCGGTGTAGAAATAACCGTAGACTCCAGAATGAGCCAGCGCACAACCTCATCGTCAACTACAGGTTTATCCTTGGCTGATCGTAAGGCCCAGAAACACCCCGTGGGCCTTTCCCGTAGGTGCACCCTCTGCAGGCGGCACAGCCCTCTGGGGGTGTCCCGTCGGCAGGCTCTGTGACAGATGCCTGCTTGAGAGTGCGTGCTCCAGGAGAACTTGGTCCACAGGGCTTTGCAGGAGAAGGCCAGCCCGTGAGATCGCTTGGCTGTCGCTGTACAGAGCGACTGCTCTGCAGGGCGGTGACAGGTTTGTTGTCCTTGGTGATGCCTTGGGCAATGCAGGGGAACCCGACTCCCTGCTGAGGAAAGCCGCCCTGGGATGTGGTGGCTCTTCAGGGAGACCGCTGGAGCTTACCTGGTTTCTCCAGACAGGAGTTTGGAATAGGTGTTCTCTTCTGGGTCAGTGACCTATTGCTTAGGTGAGAACACCTCTTTTCTGTTTGGCGAGCGATGTGGAGAAGCCAGGTGTCAGTCGCGCGTGCATCCTGCGACGTTTCTGCCTGCCGTGTTCGCAGTGTGCGCCCCTTTCCTTGACTCCTCCGTGGTCCTCACCTACAGTAGCGTCAGGAAGCTGGTGAAGCTCAGCGCCGTGCAGTTCATGCTGAACAATCACACGGTGAGCACCCGCGCCCTCCACGGCCTGCCCACACTGCTCCACACGGGGCGCATGGGGGGAGTCCCGCGGTGAGCGCCAGAGTGCCCTCCACAGCCACCCTGCCCACACTGCTCCACACGGGGCGCGTGGGGGGAGTCCTGCAGTGAGCACCCACACCCTCTCCACAGCCACCCCACCCACACTGCTCCACACGGGGCGCGTGGGGGGAGTCCCACGGTGAGCGCCGGAGCCCCCTCCACAGCCACCCTGCCCACACTGCTCCACACGGGGCGCATGGGGGGAGTCCCACGGTGAGCACCCGCGCCCCTCCACGGCCTGCCCACACTGCTCCCCACGGGGCGCATGGTGGGGGAGTCCCGCGGTGAGCGCCCGCGCCCCTCCACGGCCTGCCCACACTGCTCCCCACGGGGCGCATGGGGGGAGTCCCACGGTGAGCACCCACGCCCTCTCCACAGCCACCCTGCCCACACTGCTCCCCACGGGGCGCGTGGGGGGAGTCCCTCGGTGAGCGCCTACGCCCCCTCCACAGCCACCCCGCCCACTGCTCCCCACGGGGCGCGTGGGGGGGTCCTGTGTGCCACTGGGGATCCAGAGGGCTGAGTTAGGCTGAAGTCACTGGGACTGTGCTCACCTCAGGGATCATCTCAACACAGAGACTCTGCCCTCAGGTCCTGAAGAAACAACCATGTAGCCCTGTGCGCGAAAGAGCTCCGGAACTCTCAGATTACTGGCTGGCCTTCCGCCTCTAACCTGTGATGGCGTGTTTTTGGTTTTGTTTTCTCCCCCAATAGAGCGAGCACTTTTCATTTTTGGGAATTAACAATCAATCCAACCTGACAGACATGCGGTGTCGGACTACCTTCTACACAGCACTCGGGCGTCTCCTCATGGTGGATTTAGGTACTGCAGTAAATCCTAAGGCTTACGAAGCCACCTGGCACTGCTCTACGTTGTTAGCTGAGGACAGAGGCCAGATTCGGGAAGTCTTTGCCGTTTCAGCAGTAGCCAAGCCATCTGAAACAGCAGTCAGATGGCACCAAGCACCCCTCATGCCCTTACGGTCCCTGTAACTGGCCAAGAGTGACAGTGCCCTGCAGGCTTCCGTCTGACGGCGCTAGCTGTAACGTGAATGTTCTCGTTTCCTTTCCTGGAAAAGGAAGAGAATTGCACAGTGAGCTTCTTACATGCGTTTTGGCCAGATAGCTCTCATCATTCCACACTGAAGTGCAAGCCCACTTGTTTTTAAGATTTATTATTTATTTGAAAGGCAGAATTACCAAAAGGGAGGGGAGAGAGCGATGTCTTCCATCCACTGGTCACTCTCCAAATGGCCGCAGTGTTCAAAACCGGGCCAGTCTAAAGCCAGGAGCCTGGAGCTTCCTCTGGGTCTCCCATGTGGGTGCAGGGGCTCAAGCACTTGGGTTGTCCTCTGCTGCTTTCCCAGGTGCATTAGCAGGGAGCTGGATTGGAAGTGGAGCAGCCGGGACTTGAACCAGCTCCCATATGGGATGTCAGCGTTTCAGGCAGTGGCTTAACGCTCTCTGCCATGATGCTGATCCTGCAAACTTGCTTTTAAGACAGCCAACTTCTTATCATCCTGTCTGTAACACATATGAACCAGGAACTCAGTCACCTCTATGGCTCTGGTGGTCGTGAGAGCAGTGTGTGGGTAGCTAATCACTAAAGTTCGAAGATGCCATTTGCATTTTGAGCTATTTAAGTTTAAAATGACATTATAAAACCTTTGGAGGCTAGGAGAGATGACGGGGGACAATGCTCACGACTATAAAGTCTCCACAA
This sequence comes from Lepus europaeus, assembly GCF_033115175.1. Taxonomy (NCBI): domain Eukaryota; kingdom Metazoa; phylum Chordata; class Mammalia; order Lagomorpha; family Leporidae; genus Lepus; species Lepus europaeus. The sequence continues at coordinate 15,257,882 of NC_084834.1, read as the reverse complement.
GCAGCTCACCTGGTCGTCACTTCATAGAAAACAAACGAACCACATAGCACTTCACACACTTGGGAGTCTGGTCCACTTGGGACATCCCTAGACTACTGATTTCTGCTGTGTTCTGGCTTAACAGTTGCTTGTGTGTGTACATGTTATTCCCCACGTACTACCGATAGCCTGTTGGGTTAGTAAAGGAACCCCCTTCAGTTTCCCTGGGTCTCCCAGATCTCTGTGCGCCCACAGCCGTGAGTAGCTGGTGTGCGGCCACACCCAGCTTGTCTCCCTTGCAGGAGAGGACGAAGATCAGTACGAGCAGTTCATGCTGCCACTCACAGCGGCGTTCGAGGCTGTGGCCCAGATGTTCAGCACTAACAGCTTCAACGAGCAGGAAGCGAAGGTGAGGCCTGGGCCGGGAGCTGTGCGCCTCTGCTGGGGCCCGGGCTTGCCCGCACTGCGCAGAGCGGGAGCCGGCCCTGCTTCCGCTTCTTACCTGGAGGCTGGGGCTTCCGGGAGCTCACTGAAGAACAGCAGAGGTTTATAGATGCTGCTTTTACATTACATTCTGAGCAGTTCTGAGGGGTTTTTCTAAGTTTTCAAATGTATCAGCATAAAGTTATTTGGAGTTTTCATACTGTCCTTTTCATCTCTGTTGCATCTTAATTATTTGCCCTGTTCATTTTTAATACTGTTACTCCTGCTTTCACTCTCTCTAGATCAGTCCTCCCAAAGCTTATCCATTTTATTAGTCTGTAAGAAATCACTGCATTTTGTTGGCCAGATAATTCCATCACTTTTTTCTTTTTTTGCCTGCATTTTATCTGTTTTCTGTTTTATCCAATTTTTACTCTTCATCGTTTGTGTGTATTTTTTTCCTTGGAGTTATCTGTGGTTCTAACCTCTTCGTTTGCAGCCCCCTTCTTCTTTCCTAATATAATCATTTAAAATTGCCCAAAAATTTTGTGTATATTAGTCCACGTATTTAGGAGCTTTTTAACGTAAAAAACTGTCAAATTTGCCGTCTTGGTCATTTTGACGTAGTTGAGTTGGTGGTTAGTGCTTGAGCACTGTGAAGCAGAGCCCACAGGGTTAGTGTATGGGACGCATTGTCGTTTGGGTCTTCATAGCTGCTGGTTTCCATTAACATTCTTTCCTTTGCCACACGGTCACGGGGAAGCCTTGTGCATTTCCGTACACAGGGACTGTTAGGTGCTGTAGTCGTTTCCTGATTGCTGCCCTCCTGTCCTGCGCACACACACCTGTGTTCCTGAGCCTGCGCCGCCTCTGCCGCAGAGGAGCGGCCCCAGGGTGTTGGAGCTGGTGCCCCTGGGCACTGAGCCTCGCCCTGGAGCCACCACACGGTCGGCGTAGCTAGGAAGGAGACAGGCTGCACCTCACTCCCAGGTTCTCCTTCCTCCTGCTTGGAAAGCCTCTTGGGTTTTGTCTCCAGATCAGCAGGGCAGTCAGAGAGCAGCACCACTTTGCCCGGCTCGGCTCCTTATCCAGTCTTGCACCACTCACGACGTTTCCGTCCACACTGGACCCCTTCCATGACAGCTTATTCCCCGTAGCCTAGGTGTGTAGCAGCTGTACCGTGTGGGTGTGTCCACACCACGGCGGAGGCACCTGCCGAATGCCGAGGCAGGTCTCAGTTCACCTTCGCTCACTGAGCAGCGCATGACCATACGTCGGTTTGGGGTTTGGGGTTGAGGCAGTCACCATTCAGGGCTGTGTGAAGGTGGAACACGCTGGGGACTGAAGCCAGAGCACCCATCAGTAGACAGATGTTCTTGAGAGCTGTCAGGGATCACCAGCGCCGTCCCCAGCACAGCACAAGTAGAATAAACCAGAAGAATCGCCTCACAGGTGGTTATAGCTGTCTCCCACATGTGTCATGTCCCATGTAGATTGGAAGACTGCTCTTAGCAACACAGCTTTTTTTTTTTTTTTTTTTTTAAGATTTATTCATTCATTTGAAATGCAGAAAGAAAGAGAGAGATCTTCATCCTCTGGTTTACTCCCCAGATGGTCACAATGGCCGGGGATGGTCCAGGCCAAAGCCAGGAGTCAGGAGCTTCTTCTAGGTCTCCCATGTGGGTGCAGGGGCCCAAGCACTTGGGGCTGTCTTCTTTTGCTTTCCCAGGCCCATTAGCAGGGAGCTGGATTGGAAATGGAACAGCCAGGATTTGAACCAGTGCTCATATGGGACACCAGCACTGCAGGCAGAGGCTTAACTTCTTCACCACAGCCCTGGCCCCCAAACTATTTGCTTTTATAGCACATTGTTAAAAAAGAAGTGCAGTGGTTGTTGCCAAAGTGAGGTGGGACCACCGCGTCTGCTACCTTTCCGACCACCCTGGTGACTTCCTGATTTTAAAAACAGTCCTAGGGGCCAGCGCGGTGGTGCGGCAGCTTAAAGCCGCCGCCTGCAGTGCCGGCATCCCATATGGGCACCGGTTCTAGTCCTGGCTGCTCCACTTCCTGTCCAGCCCTCTGCTGTGGCCTGGGAAAGCAGTAGAAGATGGCCCAAGTCCTTGGGCCCCTGTATCCACATGGGAGACCCGGGAGACCCAGAAGAAGCTCCTGGCTCCAGATCAGCTCAGCTCCAGCAACATTGCAGCCATCTGGGGAGCGAACCAGCAGATGAAAGATCTCTCTCGTGTTCCTACCTCCCTTTGTAACTCTTTCAAATAAATAAATCTTTTTTTAAAAAAAGTCCTGACTACTGTTCCTGGCCAGCAAGTGCACGTTGCTGAGCTTCCTCGCCCGGGCCCTCCTGCCAGCTAGCCGCACCACCGTGGGCGAGCACTGTGCCGCTGCAGGCTGTACGCCTGATGGCCAGGCACCCCAGCCGAAGGGACAGAGCCACACAGGCTCCCCTTTGTTTCCCTGGGGGCAGGGTTCCATTGGCGTCCCTCTGGGACACGGCCTTGAAGATGTAGCGCTTTCCTGCCTGTTGGACGGGCCTTTTTGCCTTCCAGCTTTTTACACACGATTTATCACTTTAGTATCTTGAAAGCTTTTCAGGCTCTGTTTTCGCTACAGTTGCCCAGTAACCATCCTGTTTCTTAGAAGAAGCTTCCAAAGCTAGCTTTTATGTGAAAAGATTCCGCTCTGGTATGGTGAAGATTGACCTGGAATATTGTGGAGCTGTGTGGGAGGGAGACCCCGCCCCCACCCTGGTCGGCTGGTTCCGGGTTTGGTTTTCTCCTGTGAACACGTTTCTGCCCTCTGTTGCAGCGCACTCTAGTTGGCCTGGTGAGAGACCTGAGGGGGATAGCCTTCGCCTTCAACGCCAAGACCAGCTTCATGATGCTGTTTGAATGGATGTATCCTGCCTCAGTCCAGGAGCCGGCCCCAGCAGGCCGCAGCTGATGGGCACTGGGGGAGGGGAGCGAGGTGTGGTGTGGCCAGAAGGTGGCAGCGATCCCCAGAGGTCTACGCAGCCTTCTGCAGTGGCCCGGTGGCGTAGCATTGTCTGAGACGCGCACAAGGGAGGTGGCTTCCTGGTTCCTTGGGTGGCCCCAGGTAGACAGCGGCCGTGCAGTGTTGCAGGAAGGAGAAACATCTCGGCCTGTTGCAGAATCAGCTCCTAGAAGGCGGCAGGCCCAGCGTCGCAGACCGGGTCATCTCAGACCTGGGGCCTTGTTCTCCAGCCGTGCCAGGGAGTAGCTGCTGCCCTGTCCCCTCAGAGAAGTAGTAGCAGTGTGACACACACGGTGCTCTTCAGAAGGCGGCGCTGTGTGAGCGGACGCGTTCCCAGAAGCCTGTTCAAGGACGGTCACTCGAGCGCCTTCTGGTCGGGCCCCAAGGTTAGAATGCAAGGCGCAGGAACGGAAGAAGTGCAGCGGGTGCTGTGCTCGAGCCGCGCTTCCCGTCTGGGTGCAGGGAGTTTGCCTTAGCTTCTCGTCCAGATACCCGTCCTACATGCCCATCCTGCAGCGGGCGATCGAGCTGTGGTACCACGACCCAGCCTGCACCACACCCGTGCTCAAGCTGATGGCGGAACTCGTTCACAACAGGTAAGCAGGGCTGCTTGTTCATGGGCGAGAACCTGCCTTACCTGGCGCTGGGACGTGTTGTGACAGGGTGGGATGCATTGCTGTCCAACGGGAGAGCTCAGGTGTGTGTGTATGAAGGGAGATACGCCCACCACACAAAGCTGCCTGCAGGAGATAAATCGCTTTGACGAGAGTCTCAAACATACAGCATACGTACCATGAAATGCACAGAAGGGTACAGACAAAGGAGTTTTGGGTCATCTGACAGCACTTGTTACCAATACCCAAAGGGCAAGCATGTGGCAGTAGTGCCCTCTCTTAGTTCATAGAGACCATTGAAAACGATAGGATGCGTCCAAGAATACCCTCTCTCAGGAAGGGCATGTATTCAGTAAATTACAGGTGGATCAGTAAGGATTTTTTTTTAAGTGAGAGACTTCCAAAACAAAATTACCGCTTTGGGGCAGGCGTTTGATCCAGTAGTTAGCATGCCACGTGGGACAGCCACATCTCACGTTGAAGGGCCTGTGTCCGAGTCCTGGTTCCACTCCCAGTGCCAGCTTCCTGCTGATGTGCACCCTGGGAGGCACAGGGGGGTCCAGTCCTCAGGTGCTGCCTCCCACACCTGTGTGGGAAATGGGTGGAGTTCCAGACTCCTAGCTTTGGCCTGGTTCAGTCCCAGCTGTTGCAGGCATGTGGTGTGTAAGCCAGGAGATGGAGGATCTCTGTACATTTTAGATTTTTTTTTTTTTAATGGAGGGGTGAGTGTGGCACAGCAGTTAAGTCACCACTTGGGACATCCGCTTTCCCTACCAGAGTGCCCGGTTCTGGTCCTGGCTCCTCTGCTTCCTATCCAGCCTCCTGCTCACGCGCAGCCTGGGAGGCAGCAGGTGGAGGCCCAAGTGCTTGGTTCCCCGCCACCCACATGGGAGCCTGGGATGGAGTTCTCGGCTCCTCACCGAAGCCTGGCCCAGCCCCAGCTCTTGGAGGCATTTGGGAAATGAACCAGCACACGAAAACTTCTGTCTCTCTGCCTTTCAAATAAAAGGAAAATATATTTGTTTAAGTTGTAGACTTTCCCAATACTATAGAGATGGTAAGAAGGAAAAAGTAAGCACCTTAGCTTTGCTGTGTCTGCCTCTCACGGTCGTCCTGAGAGTTAGTCATTTTGAAGCTGCCCGAGTGAGGGAATGGGCTGTACCTCACGGTGAGGCTTGTGTTCTGAGGTACTCACTAGAAGATGTATTTGGAAGCAGCTATTCTTTTTTTTAAAGATTTATTTGAAAGAGAGACAGAGAGAGAGGTCTTCCATCCACTGGTTCACTCCCCAGATGGCCACAACGACTACAGCTGTGCAGATCTGAAGCCAGGAGCCAGGAGCTTCTTCCAGGTCTCCCACGCGGGTGCAGGGGCCCAAGGACTTGGGCCATCTTCCACTGCTTTCCCAGGCCATAGCAGAGAGCTGGATGGAAAGAGGAGCAGCCAGGACTAGAACCGGCACCCATATGGGATGCCGGTGCTTCAGGCCAGGGCTTTAACCCACTGCGCCACAGCTCCGGCCTGTGGAAGCAGCTAGCTATTCTTGCCAAACACCTTCCTAGCTGTTTGCCTCCTTGACGTCACAGACAGTGGGAGAGACGGGAAACCAGAGATGATTGCAGGTAGTAACGCGTGCTGTGGAGAGGGTAAAACAAGGCAGGGACACAGAACGGACTGGGGGCGGGGGAGGCCTGGAGACTGACGCTCGTGCTGGGATCCGGATGACAGGTAAGGTTCTGGTCGTCTGCACAGACAGGGACTGTTCTAAACAGCGTGGCACCTGGCACGTGCACGCACACACACACCCTCCCCCACGGCGGGGCGGGCATTTAGCCTCACTGACGTGGGGAGCTACAGGAGGGTGTAGGCAGGGGTGAGTGAGCTCATTTACAGTATTGAGTGGTGCCGTCCTAGCCACCTGCTGTGTGAAGGAAGGAACCATGGTGGGGCAGAGGGGAGGCAGTGGATGGATTCAGGGGCACACGGGAGAGAAGAACCACGGATGGGAGCCTTTTACCCCCTTGAATCCAGTGAACAGTGAACAGGCGGGGTTGGGCATTGTGGTGCAGCTGCTTGGATACCCACGTCCCTGTCAGAGTGCCTGGTTCAAGTCAGCTTCCTGCTGAAGGAGGCCTGGGAGACAGCAGGTGTGGCTCAAGTTCTTGGGTCCCTGCCGCCTGCATGGGAGACCCAGGTGACATTCGGGGATCCTGGCTTTGGCCTGGCCCAGCCCCAGCTGTTGTGGCATTTAGGGAATGAGCTAGCAGATTAAACAGATATCTTTTTCTCTCTCTGCCTTTTAAATACTTTTTTAAGACACAAGCTACATCATTGGTTACATACTTTTTTTTTTTTTTTTAAGATTTATTAATTTGAAAGTCAGAGGTACACAGAGAGAGGAGGAAAGGCAGAGAGCAGAGAGAGCTCTTCCATCCGTGGTTCACTCCCCAATTGGCTGCAACCGCCAGAGCTGCACTGATCTGAAGGCAGGAGCTTCTTCTGGGTCTCCCATGTGGCTACAGGGGCCCAAGCACTTGGGCCATCTTCTGCTGCTTTCCCAGGCCATAATAGAGAGGTGGATCGAAAGTGGGGCAGCTGGGACTTGAACTGGCCCCTATAGGGGATGCCGGCACTGCAGGTGGTGGCTTTACCTGCTAGCCACAGTGCCGGCCCCTGGTTACATACCTGCAGCCAGCTTGGTTCTCACGTTAGATAGGCGTCTGCGTGTCTCACTGCAGAGCAGCCTGGGGACTCCCGAGAGCCTGCAGTGCCACAGTCCGTGCCCGACAACACCTCTGACTGTTCCCTGCTGTGCCCCGCTCAGGTCCCAGCGGCTGCAGTTCGATGTCTCTTCTCCCAACGGCATCTTACTCTTCCGGGAAACCAGCAAGATGATAACCATGTATGGTGAGTGCTCAGAGGCACTGGCCCTGCCGGGGACCTTGAGCTCTTTGGCCACACCGTGAGCAGCGCCGTGGCCAGGACAGTGTTACGGCGTGCTGCATTCCTCTGGCGTGCCAGCCATCCCTGCAGCCTGTGGGGGATAAAAACCGTCCGTCCCGACGTGGTTGAACACCTGAGCCCGTGTTTCCCCAGGCAATCGCATCCTGACACTGGGAGAGGTCCCCAAGGACCAGGTCTACGCCCTGAAGCTCAAGGGCATCTCCATCTGCTTCTCCATGCTGAAGGCGGCCCTCAGCGGCAGCTACGTCAACTTCGGGGTCTTCCGTCTCTACGGCGACGACGCCCTGGACAACGCCCTGCAGACCTTCATCAAGCTGCTCCTCTCCATTCCGCACAGCGACCTCCTGGTAAGCGTCTGGGCTGGCTGCAGGGGCGGAGCCGTTGGTTCAGATGTTCTCCTTGGCGCTGAGGTGCGCAGCGCCCGAGCTCCTCCTCCTCTCTCTAGGACTACCCCAAGCTCAGCCAGTCTTACTACTCACTACTGGAAGTGCTCACCCAGGACCACATGAACTTCATTGCCAGCCTGGAGCCTCACGTCATCATGTATATCCTCTCTTCCATTTCTGAAGGCCTCACTGCGCTTGGTAAGCACCTGGCTGGCCCGCCCGTCTCCTAGCTAAGTAACGAGGGGAGCGTGCCCTGACGTGCTGCGTACCCTGCGCCCAGCACACAGACCGCCCGGTACCGGGCACCATGGGAGGCAGTGGGGCAGTGAGGTGCAGCACAGCCTCTGTGCTGGGTGAAGCTGACCGACAAGGGCCTGAGCAGGGCTGAGAGACAGCGGCGTCTGGACGCTGTTGCCCGGGTTAGGAGGAGGGGGCCCCGACAGTCGGAGCAGCAGGCACTTGTGTCTGGACAGGAGAAAGCCAGGCAGCTGGCGCCACCGCACCCAGGTACAGGCCTGTGGCTCCGAAGCCCCATGAGGGCCACGGATGGGGTGGGGAGGCTCCAGCCCCTTGCCCAGTGAGGTTTCCATTGTCATCCCCATGGCTCTGCCCCACATGGTTTTCATTTAAAAACTTTTTTTTTTTTTTTTTTTTTTAAATTTGAAAGGTAGAGTTACAGAGAGGCAGAGAGAGAGAGATCTTCCATCTGTTGGGAAATGAACCAAATGGCCACACTGGCTGGAGCTGGGCTGATCTGAAGCCAGGATCTTCTGGATCTCTCATGCGGGTGCAGGGGGAGCCTAAGCACTTGGGCCATCCTCTGCTGCTTTCCCATACATAGCAGAGAGCTGGATCAGAAGTGGAGCAGCTGGGACTCGAACTGGCACCCATATAGCACTGGCCCCCACCCACTGTTTTCTAGGCTACCTTCTAGCTGTCTTAATAGGTGTGTGTGTGTGTTAGGCTGAGCAGACCATAAATGAAGTTAGACAGAATGACTTGGATGATCTGTGGTGAGGGAGCTATATCACTGCACTTTAAGAAAGTATTTATTACTGAAGTTTTTAAAGGTTTATTTATTATTTGAAAGTCAGAGTTGTAGAGGCAGAGAGAGGTCTTCCATCTGCTGGTTTCCTCCCCAGATGACCGCAATGACAGGAGCTGGGCTGATCCGAAGCCAGGAGCTTCTTCCGGGTCTCCATGCAGGTGCAGGAGTCCAAGCACTTGGGCCATCTTCTACTGCTTCCCCAGGCCACAGCAGAGAGCTGGATCAAAAGTGGAGCAGTTAGGACTCTAACCAGCGCCCACATGGGATGCTGGCACTGCAGGCGATGGCTTTACCTGCTATGCCACAGCTCCAGCCCCACCACCACTACCACTTGATTGTCATTCAGCGCCATCTGGTGACAGCCGTGTTTAATGCAACCCAGTCAAGGCAGGACAGCTTGCTTCTGGGAAACACAGGGGCCACTGCGTAAACCGTCAGCCCTCCAGCAGTCACAGTGTTGGCTCTGTGCAGGGTGTGTTCTTGTTCCAAATCTGTGGTTCCCCCAGAGATGCCACGGCTGTGCAGTGGGCTGTGGGGTTCATGAGATTCCCCCAGGTAACCCAGAACACGGGCTCACCTCTGACTCCTGGCATCTGAGCACAGCTCTTCCGTTACCAGCAGCATAACCTTCCCAAACGCTGGTTCCCTTGTGTGTGAAGTGGAATACCTGCCTCCTGGCGTACCCGTAGGGAGCTCAGCACTGTGTCTGGGACTGGCATGGGGGCGCAGCGAGTTAAACCGCCTTGCGGTGCTGACGTCCCGTATCAGAGCACCGTTCAGGTCCCCCCTGGTTCACTTCCGGTCCAGCTCCCTGCTGATGCTTCTGGGAAAGCAGGATGGAGTTCCAGGCTCCTGTCTTTGGCCTGGCCTAGACCTGGCTGTGGCAGCCGTCTGTGGAGTAGCCAGCAGGAGGAAGATAGGTCTGCCTTTCAAATCTGCTTAAAAAGTGGTTTCAATCCTGTTTGTGGTCATGTGACCTGTGGCACACACTCGCTTCCAGACTTACAAATCAGCCGCAGCACCCTGAGCCGTGGCCTTGGCGGACACGCCGCAGTCCACGGGCAGCTCCATAGCTGTGCTGCGTCCCCGCTCTCTCCCTGCAGACACCATGGTGTGCACGGGCTGCTGCTCCTGCCTGGACCACATCGTGACGTACCTCTTCAAGCAGCTGTCGCGCAGCACCAAGAAGAGGACGACGCCCCTGAGCCAGGAGAGCGACCGCTTTCTGCACATCATGCAGCAGCATCCGGAGATGATCCAGCAGGTAAACAGGGAGAAGCGCTGCCGGCCAGAGGCCAGGCCGGGCGACAGCACCTCCCCGGGCTCGTGCTGCCGCGGTGAAGTTTGGGGGTCGACATGGCAGGTGGCAGGGGATGCCGAGCTGGCCAAGTAACTGCCGGATGCAGGAGATCTGATGCAGTCAGGTTCTGAGTGTTACAGCAGCCCATGTGCCTGGGACCCATCTCCTGAGCTCTGTCCCTCCCCCATGGAAGAGCGTGAGCTGCCAGGTGTCCAGCCCGCTTCTGGCTTGTGCTGCTGTTTGCCAGACAGAACAGCGTGCCGGCCACGAGGACACGGTCTGCTCAGAGACACTGCCTGGTTCCCTGCAGTCAGGGGAACCGGAGTGGCCCCCTTGTGATGGGGTCATCAGAGCACTGTAAAGACAGGAACGGAAATAGCACAGACAGAAGCTGACCTTGAAATGAAGACGCGACGCTTGCCGGCTCACCTTCCTGCAGCCCAGCACCCCCTGGGCCTCTGCCTCCGAGCCTCTCTCTCGCCCTCTAGATGCTGTCCACGGTGCTGAACATCATCATCTTTGAAGACTGTAGGAACCAGTGGTCCATGTCCCGACCTCTGCTTGGCTTGATACTCCTAAACGAAAAGGTACAGGAGGCAGGGCTTGGCTGTGCCTCGCTCTCAGGGGCCAGGCACAGAGGAAAGCAGCTCTCAGAAGCGCCCTGGGGCAGGCGTGTGGGGCAGGCGTGGAAAGTCCCCACTTCACACCCTCATCCTGCTGGAGTGTGTGAGTCCTGCTCCCACTCCAGCGTCCCGGGAGGCAGCAGTGACGGCTCCCGCACACGGGAGGCCTGGCTTGGGCGCCAGACACCAGGCTCCTGGCTTCTGCCTGCTACGTGCAGCCTTTGGCCGGTGGAGGCATTTAGGGAGTGAACCAGAAAGTGGGCAGTCTCTCCCTGTGTGTTTTTGCCTTTCAGATAAATACAAAGAAATAAACGTTTTAAGAGCAATACCCAGGGATGGTAAAGCAGGGAAAAGGAGGCGGTCACTAACGTGGAACCCCACCCACCCACTGACGGTCAGAGTCCGCCTGGGTGGAAGGCGGGGTTTCCTCTGGGCAGTGTGCGAGGCCCTTTACAGGGAGAGTGTGCCTCTGCCTGCCGGCGACGGGGCCGGTCCGGACAGCCTGGAAGGAGTCAGGGCCAGATGTCGCACTGGTGACCTGCAGCGGGATGCAGGCGTCCTGCCAGTGGCTGCCTGACTGTTTTCCAAGGACCCAGTTTTAGCGGAAGCTGTCTCCCACAGCCCTGCAGGCGACAGGACTAGCCGTCCTGCCCACGGCCTCTGACCCTCGCTCCCACTCCTTGCCCCGCAGTATTTTTCGGACCTAAGGAACAGTATCGTGAACAGCCAGCCACCAGAGAAGCAGCAGGCTATGCACTTGTGCTTCGAGAACCTGATGGAAGGCATCGAGCGCAATCTTCTGACGAAAAACAGAGACAGGTGAGCGCAGGGGCCCTGGGCACGGGGGGCGGGGCCGCTCCCTCAGACCCGCCGTCCAGCAGAAAAGCCGACAGCTGAAGGTTCCGAGAGTCTGTAGCCAAGGATACGGATGTCAGGGTGTGAGAATTTGGACATTCTCACGGCACGGAGTGTTCAGAACCCCATCTACCGTGCACGTACCCAGAGCACCCTGACTCGGGCGCTAGGCTGGAGAGTCCTGATCTGGGCCCAGACTGCACATCTGGGGCTTCCATGAATGGTTAACTTACCTCATTGGGTTGCCCTGGCCGCGCTGCCCACTGCTGTGTGGTGAGCGCTCCCACACTGGGCGGCGCCGCCGAGCCCACTGCTCTCCCGGCAGCTTCCTCCTCCTGCTGCCCTCAGCCTGCGGGGCTCCCTGCGCCCCCAGCAGTGCCGCCGAGCTGCCTGCGGGCTTAGAAGCACCGTGCCACGCTCGGCTTCCCACCAGCCCCCACGCGTCCTGTCCGCAGATTCACCCAGAACCTGTCGGCGTTCCGTCGAGAAGTCAACGACTCGATGAAGAGCTCCACGTACGGCGTGAACAGCAATGACATGATGAGCTGACACCTCCCCAGACTCTACCTGTACAGAGCAGCGTCCCTCGGGTCTGGCCCAGAGGGGTGAACAATTGCAAGGGAGAGGGCCTGGCTGCTCCTGGCTCCCTCCTCCCGGGGTGTGGGGGAGAGGGCAAAGGTCACCTGGCTGCTTCCCCGGGGAACGGGTGTGAGTGCACTCAACTCGGGGCAGGGCGCTGCTGGTTCCTGGGGACGGGGTGGGGAGGGTGGTGGGAGGAGAGGAGCCAGAGACAGGACGCCTGCGCCTCCAGCCCCTCCTCCCGGGGCCTCCCGAGGGGGAGAACCCCCAGTGTCCTGCCACAGCCTGCCTTGTATAAACATGTACATTTTTTCATAACATTTTGAACAAGGTTTATATTGACTCAAGTTTAAAAACAAAAAGTGTGACTGAAAACTTTCTACAGAGTCTAGTGCTCCAGTGCTGGTGTGAGGGCTGTGTGCGAGTGCAGACGTGTTACTGGTGGCCTGCAGCTTTACTGGACAGGGGTGTGTGAGCGCGCACGTTCAGTGACGCAGTGTAGAGAGGCAGAAGTAAAAATCCCAAATGTCTATTTTTTCGTATCGCCCTTTCCTCGCCCCGGCAGTGGTCACGCCCTGTTACTGTATGAACCCTGGTCTTTAAGGACTCTAAGCCATGCCAGAGCAGCGCCCCGGCCCCCCAGGGCCGCGCGGCCCACCTGACAGTGTTCGGTGTCCTCGCTCCACCCTCCCTCCCGCGGGGCTCCCTCAGCCTCCCGCACATGCCTCTGCTCATTGGGTGTCAGTGTGTGTGAGGGGTTCTGGCAGAGAGGTCATGGCGCCGGGTGCTCTCGTGCGGAGCAGTTTGGATGAGGCCACCAGAGGCCAGCTGCGTGTGGCCAATACCTTTGTCTTCCCCAGCCCTGAGGCAGTGCGTGTGGACGTATGCGTGTGGATATTTATATATGCACCTGCACTCGCGAATGTACGGACTGGAGGAGGGGTTCTCAGTGACAAGGCCTACCTAGCATGGAGCAGTCAGCAGCCTCCCCCCCCCTTCAAAGTATACGTTTTTATAAAATGAGAACCATAGTAAATGTTTGGAATATTTAAAAAGAATGAACCTACAGAGGAAAAGCAACGGAGAAAGCTACGCGCCTTGTACTTTCCCCGCAACTGTCGCTGCTGGTTGTACCCACCTCCGGCTCAGCTCTTGCCACGGGCACTCATCAATTGGGTTCTGTTTTTCTTTCTCCTCCACCCCGAAACAAGCCTGTCGAGTTCCTCCCTTCTCTGGCGACTGCGGTGACTCCTTTCTCGCGTGATCAGGTTGGGATAGACGTGTGAGGGTGTTTGCTGCCTACGGTGTACGCATTGTGACCGCCAATAAACTTCAATGGTTTCTACTGACGCGGCTGCAGCCATCAAGTCTAGTGTGTGTCCAGGGACGGGGCGCTCTCAGAACCAGGAGGAGACTTGAAGCTGGGGTGTGCAAAAGCCAGTGGAGAGCACGCCCCTGCCCCTTACAGGGTCCACCTGTTCCTCACTGCATTACGTCGGACCCCATCCCTTTTAAAAGTAGGGCTGCTTTAGCGGGTGTATGTGTGAGCAAAGCCCGTCTGCCTCTCAGCCCTCGGGTCATCACCAGCACACAAGGAGTAAGTGGGAAAAGCTCAAGTTTAGTTCTGTTTTGTTCTGAATTCATTAATTTACTTATTTGGAGGGCAGAGAGAGAGAGAGGGAGACTTCCCACCCACCATTGACTCCCCGAACAGCCACAACAGTCAGGGTTGGACCGGGCTGAAGCCAGGAGCCTGGCGCTCCATCCAGGTCTCCCAGGTGGTGCAAATGTCCACTGCTTTCCCAGGCGCATTTGCAGGGAGCTGCATGAGAAGTGGAGCACGGGCTGCTGCCCCTGTGGCCTACTGTGCCACAGTGGTGGCCCCAGAAGACAAATGTCGCGTTCTAACATCTGTGGGGTGGGCTGCGTTACTCGTCACACCTGGCAAGTTCACGCACAAGTGATAGCCCCCGGTCTACTCTGCAGAAATCACAGGCCGGAGTGTTCAAATAAAGCGAGGCACTCTAGTCCGTGAGCTCACGCCGTGTTAGGGCCGTCGCTGCCAGCAGCAGCCGTGGGAAGTGTTAGGACAGCAGTGGAGTGAGGCCGCTCTGGTCCTCCCGGCCCCAGGTTGTCACTAAGGCAGACGGCTCCGTGTTCGCCAAGTGCCCTCTCCAGACTAACAAGCAGGAAAGCCTCTAGCCAGCATGCGGAGCGCTCCTTGTACGTGGTCCAGGAGCCTGGCCGTCCATCTCCGTAGTGGAGGAGGACCTGCAGGTTCTGGTGAAGCCCTGCCCCTCAGCCGGCTCCGTGACCATCAGCAGAGCCCCTGACCCACCCTGCACGTCAGGGCCCGCAGTGAGGGCACCTCCCACGGCCCCGTCAGGCCTGGCGGAGCAGCGTGCCCTCTGACTGGCGGGTACAAGGGGCATCCCAAAAATCGCTTTCATTTCCTTTGGTCAGAGAGGATGAGCTAGCGATTTCCTTTTAGTTTTCGGGGGTAGGGTGGGGGCTCCCATATCCCAGTTCCCTCTCCAAACTGGCGCTGGGTCACGCTGAAGCTGAGAGCTAGAAACTGCGTCCGGGTGTCCCACGTGGGTGCTGGGACCCAGTCACTTGAGCTGTCCCCACTGCGTCCCAGGAAGCTGGCATCAGAGTCCAGAGCCGGTAATCAAACCCAGGTACCCTGATGTGGGCATGTCAGCACGAACCACTAGGCTAAACGCCTTCCCCTAGTGAGCTCACGTGACTCACCGTAGTGTGAAACCTCCTTTTCCCCAGGGGTTCCGGGGTGAATGCCGTCAACACCGTGGTTGGGGATTTCTAGACAACCTGTGCACTGCGCTCCTCCGTTCGGGTGGCTTTGGTCAGTGACAAATCCTAGCTGATGTTGAGGCAGCGCAGGATGGTCCAAGCCCTTGGGCCCTGCACTCACGTGAGAGACCTGGAGGAAGCTCCTGGCACGACTGGCCCAGCCAGCTCCCGCTGTTGCGGCCATTTGGGGAGTGAACCAGCAGGTGGAACACCTTTCTGTCTCTCCTCCAACTCACCTCTCAAATAAGTTTTAGTGGGTTTTTTTTTTTTTTTTTCATTTGATTTATTTTGAAAAGTCTTCCACCTGCTGGTTCACTCCCCAAATGGCCGCAACAGCTGGATCTGAGCCAATCCAAAGCCAGGAGCTTCCTCCAGGTCTCCCACGTGGGTGCAGGGACCCATGGACTTGGGCCATCATCCGCTGCTTTCCCAGGCACATTAGCAGGGCGCTGGATCGGAAGCGGAGCAGCCGGGACTCGAACCATCACCTATATGGGGTGCCGGCGCTGCAGGCCCGGGGCTTAACCCGCTGTGCCGCGGCGCCGGCCCCAGGGTTGCAGCTTTAGTCAGGACTTCACAGTAGCAGCCTTGCTTTCTAACAGCCCACTAAGAACTTACATTCTCCAAACCGTGGGCCTACGGACCTGTTTCCCCCAAGTGAGAAAACGTCCTTTGAAATGTTAACCGGGTACCGAAGCCTCTCCGGGTAACAGCTCAGATCCAGGGCCCAGGCACCTGCCTGCGCCCTCTGCCACCAGCCAGCCCTGCCCTCGGCCAGGTCCAGAACCCTCAGTTGACATCCAAGCTGCCCAAGTCTCCTGTGCCAGAGTCGAGCGGGACGGCGACAGGAGGCCCGTGAGAGCCGCACGACTGCCAAGAAGCTTCAGTCTTGACTGGAAGCGTCTGCAGAGGAAGCTCGAAAGGGCAGGCGCTCAGCAGCCACGGCTGCACTGTGAGGCGCTAAGTACCGTCTGAGGGGGCCCTGGCTCTGCCGCTGCCCTCAGGTTTTTCGCGGGTGTCTGGCACCCCGAGGGCACGGTCTGCCAGCCCCTGCGGGGGGTGTGCAGGAACCGTGGTGAGCCGGTGGAAGCGGCTGCCGGCAGCGCGGGACACGGATCCACGGGGGAAAAGCGGTCCCCTGAGCGGGCGCCTCCGGTTCGCAGCCCCCGCCCTGCCGGCGCGCGCTCGGGCAGCAGGTGCCATGGGCCGGCCGCGTCTCCCACGGCCAGCCCCAGGACAGGACAGCAGGCCAGGCGGCGCCCACGGCAGTCCAGCGACAACTGCGCTTCCAGTCCGCACCGCCCAGCGGCAGAGCCAGCCGTCCCCTGCTGGCTGCAAGCGGCTGAATGACAGGCCACTCCGGACCGCTGCGGAGCGGCCCGGGCACCTGACTCGCCGGGCGCTCAGCTCCTGGAAGCAGCGTCTCGGGAGGCCGCCCGCCCCGCGCTCCGCCCGCGCCCCCCGGCCTGGCCCCGGCTTCCAGGACAACCCGGAAGTGACTCCCAGCGTCCCTTGCGTCGAAAAGAGGCGCCGGAGCCCACTGCGTCTGCGCACGCAGGCCACGCCCCAGGCCGCCCCCGGCTGGCCCCGCCCCGCCGGCCCGCGCAGGCGCAGATGGCTCTAGGTCCTGGCCAGCCTTCCTGACGAGGCCATGGCGCCAGGAGCAAGGGCCGGGTTCACGCGCGCCAGGGCCTCGCGCACCCTATCTGCTGAGGACGGGACCCTGGCCCGGCCCTGAGTGGGAAAGGCCCCTGGCTTGGAGGGGCTGTACGGAAGGGGCCCGCTTAAGGACTGGAAGAGGTTGTCCCTCTTCCAGGCCAGCTCTCTGCTATGGCCCGGGAAGGCAGTGGAGGATGGCCCAAGTGCTTGGGCCCTGCACCCCATGGGAGACCAGGAGAAGCACCTGGCTCCTGCCATCGGATCAGCGCGGTGCGCAGGCCGCAGCACACCAGCCGCGGCGGCCATTGGAGGGTGAACCAATGGCAAAAAGGAAGACCTTTCTCTCTGTCTCTCTCTCTCACTGTCCACTCTGCCTGTCAAAATAAATAAATAAATAAATAAAAAATAAATAAATAAAAAATCACATTTTCTATTGTGAAGTAAATGCCCACAAGTGCAATAATTTTACTGTCACATTTTAAAATTAGGTGGTTTATAGAAGACATAAAACTGGCGAAAACTTTTGTGATTTCCCCCATGACAAAAAATGTCCCTCAAGTTCACTAATGTTAACATAAAACCTATGAGCAATATGTGAAATGATTCTGTTAGAGACAACTTTAAAATTTGTTTTCTGTCTTCTTAAACATATTATATACACTGATCACAGATATGTGGAGGTGGCTGGTCCCATTTAGGTTGGAACTTAAAATTCACAATAGAATAAACTATGAAAGTCATAAAGTATTGTAGATTTAAAACAGTATCACTTACAATAATCAGTTACTGAGAAATTGATTCAGATACTCTGAAAGGAAGCTAATACTTGTCCAATACAGCAAAGAAAGGAATGAGATGAACACTGATTCGCATCAGATGTTTGTGTTTCAGTGCTGTGGCACAACTGGTTAAGCCACTGCTCTGGAAACCAGCTTCCCATAGCAGAGTGCTGGCGCCAGTTCCGGCTCCTCTCTGGAAGGCACAGGGAAATGGCCTGGATTCTTGGGCCCCTGCCCACCCACGTGTGGAATATGTGGCTGGAATTCTAGGCTCTTGGTTTTGGTCTGACCCATCCCCAGCTGCTGTAGCTGTTTGAGAAGCAAACCAGGAGATGGAAAACCTCAATCTCTCTCTCTCTCTCTCTCTCTCTCTCTCTCTCTCTCTCTCTTCTCCCTCCTTCCACCATCACTATGCTTTTCAAATAAATAAATCTTTAATAAAAGAGAAGCTGACCGCCCATGTAAATTGCTCCAGATTTATTTATTATTTTAAAGGAATCAATTCTGTGACTTGGCTTTTGCAGCAGACTAAGTTTGTCACAACTCTGAACGGATGATAACGTACTGCTGTGAAAAACAAAGCTCCATGGTAGAAGCCACTACTGTGGTTTTCTAATGCTCAGAGCATCCATCTCAAGAATTGAAATCCCAAGCGACAGGACCCAGCTCATTCATTTAAGTGAATTGGCTGCCACACTTCATGAACTTTCTAGCAAAAAAACAATCAATTGAGCAAAGCAGGACGGATGCCCTTGGAGGATGACAAAGCAGTTGTTCTGAGCAGCTAATAGTTTTCTCTAATTTTATGTATGAAATAACTCTTCACTTGTCATGACTTTAATATTAATAATAACCTACAAACCAATATTTTTATAGAAAGCACTTATTACTACACTCAGTTATCGTTTTTCAATGTTTCTCTATGCACCCTTGGTTCCAGTCGTCACCTCTTCACCCCTGCCACGTCCCTACCACATTTCCTATTCTACTAAGTCAGCCACATCCTTTCTAACCTCTTCATCCCTACAGAACCCCCTGCACTCTCCCACACCCAGTCCTTTCTGTAAATACTTCCATCCCTGAATTCTCTATTCTCTCCTCCGTCTCTGATTCCTTTAAGCTCCGTTCACTACCAAGGAAGCTTCTGAGGTCACTGTCAGATTGATCCCCCCGCAGCGTGCTCACCCTAGACTTATCTAAGCAGGCAGTGATTAGAAACAGGCAAGTGTCCACTCTGCGGACTGGCCTCTATTTAAGGGTAAGACCCATGAGTGTCAGTCTGACAAGGGAACGCATGACCTTTTGAAGGAGTTCAGGGCTGGTGAAGAGAAGCTGTATCCTCCCCTCCTTCCTCGTGGGGCTGAGGGGCAGGGAGTCTTTTGCCTGTCAAGACATTGATGTGTAAAGTTCCATTTCCCTGTGCACATCTGCTCCACTGGAGGCTAACGAGCAGCTCCAGAATCATCAGGCTGCTAGGAAAAGAGAATGGTGCAGGGTGCTGTTTCAAGTTGATGGCCAGGGTCTACAGGGTAGAATCTTCTCCCTTGGATGACCTTAGAGTTCTGGAAGTTGAATTCTGTACCTAGGTGACTGTCCAAGAATCAAGGACCAGAATATTATGTGGCAGGGAAATCAATGACTGAATTTCATAAGGACTGGCCAGTGCATGTGGAAGCTTTTGAAAGTAAATATTCATCAGAGTTCATTTTGAAGATTCAGTTGTTTGTTTGTTTAAAAACAAGTTATGGCTACAACTGAGTGTCTAGGGAAATGTGGGGAATTTAAAAATTCTTGCATTTGAAACATTTATGACTATGGTTCTGATTGAAGGTCATGGGAAAGACATTTTTTTATGTGACAGATGGAGTTAGACAGTGAGAGAGAGAGAGAAAGGTCTTCCTTCTGTTGGTTCTCTCCAAATGGCCACTACAGCCGGCACTGCACCAATCCGAGGCCAGGAGCCAGGTGCTTTCTCCTGGTTTCCTAAGTGGGTGCAAGGGCCCAAGCACTTGGGCCATCCTCCACTGCACTCCCAGGCCACAGCAGAGAGCTAGAGTGGAAGAGGAGCAACTGAGACTAGAACCCAGTGCCAATATGGGATGCCGGCATCACAGGCAGAGGATTAGCCAAGTGAGCCACGGCGCCGGCCCAGGAAAGACTTTTACAATAGTTATTTATGTATTTATTCACTCTGAAAGACAAAGGGGGAGGGAGATAGGGTGGAGGGATAGGAAGAAACACTTATCTCCCACCTCATGGTTCACTTCCCTACTACCAACAGTCGAGGCTGTAAACAGTTGAGATCACAGCCAGTTCTCAACCCAGGTCTCTCACACGAGTGGCAGGGACCCAACTATTTCAGCCCTCACCTGCTGCTCCTAGGGTCTGCATTAACAGGAAACTGGACAGGACTCAAACCCAGCCACCTTGAGGCGGGATGCAGGTGTGGCAAGGAGCATCTTAACTGTCAGACCAAATACCTTCCCCTGAAAAAATTTTGTTGAACTCTGCCAACTTGCAGGTGCATTGAATCAATATTTATGAATTTGCAGTTGATGAGGCAAACAGAAAATCTCTTAAATCCCAAACCACAACACAGATAGCCTTCTCCTCTCTGATTATTTATCCAAATGTATAAGCATCTAAACATTTCTACCTAATACACTTAGTCACTGATCACTAAACATACTACACCCTATACTCAAATATTATGTGTCAGGGAAACCTAATATCCAACTGCAGTAATTTTAAATGTTGATGGTTTTAAGAATTTTTTTAAACAGAATTGAGACAAGCACAGTATATTTTGGTTTCTAAGCTCTGGGTTTAAGGGAATATTATAAGTGCAAAAAGCCCAAAGAGAGATGTAAACTATAGTAATAGGATTCATGTTCTGTACTAAAAGCCATTTCAGTTCCATTATTCTGCCTCTTCCTAGAACAGACCATATCACCCCGCCTGCCCACCTCGCCTTTGCTCCGTACCTCCAGCCGCAGCCGCACGCCCGGCGTCGATCCCGGCACCATGAGCTTCGGCTCGGAGCACTACCTGTGCTCCGCCTCCTCCTACCGCAAGGTGTTCGGGGACGGCTCTCACCTGTCCGCGCGCCTCTCCGGGGCCGGCGGCGCAGGCGGCTTCCGCTCGCAGTCGCTGACCCGCTGCAATGCGGCCTCCTCGGGCGCCTGCTCCTCGGCCTCGTCCCTCGGCCTGGGCCTGGCCTACCGCCGGCTACCGGCGTCCGACGGTCTGGACCTGAGTCAAGCGGCGGCCCGTACCAACGAGTACAAGATCATCCGCACCAACGAGAAGGAGCAGCTGCAGGGCCTCAACGACCGCTTCGCCGTGTTCATCGAGAAGGTGCACCAGCTGGAGACGCAGAACCCGGCGCTCGAGGCCGAGCTCGCCTCTTCCAGCTGCGCGCGCAGGTCGCGCAGGTCGCGCTGGAAGAGCTCGCCGACGCGCGACGGCTCGGCGTGGGATCCTGCCACTCGTTTGGGAACCAGGTGAAGAAGGTGGAATCAAGTCACCTGGGGAACAGGTTAAGCTTTGTAACCCTGAAGAGTGAGGGAGGGAGGCAGAGGCTGGTGGAGTGATATCAGGGAGCTTGTGTCATGAAGTGCAGATCTCTTTGATGGGAGTGAGTTGCTGGAGGTTGGGCATTCAGACTACCAAACAGGAAATCTCATAGGGAAAGGTGACTTAGCATGAAGTAGATTATGAGACTCCACTTAGTTTGAATGTCAACTGTATTTTTTAGCTTTTCTTTTTTTTTTTTTTATTAAACTTTTATTTAATGAATATAAATTTCCAAAGTATAGCTTATGGGTTACAATGGCTTCCCCCCTCCCTTTCAAGTCATCTCAAGGATCTAGAAAATCTGCAGCAAACCAAACCCAAACCCAGTAGGAGAAGAGAAATAATTAAAATCAGAGAAGAAATCAACAGGATTGAATCCAAAAAAACATTACAAAAAATCAGCCAAACAAGGAGCTGGTTTTATGAAAAAATAAACAAAATTGACACCCCATTGGCCCAACTAACTAAAAAAAGAAGAGAAAAGACCCAAATCAATAGGATCAGAGATGAAATGGGAAACGTAACAACAGACGCCACAGAAATAAAAAGAATCATCAGAAATTACTACAAGGACTTGTATGCCAGCAAACAGGGAAATCTATCAGAAATGGACAGATTCTTGGACACATACAACCTCCCTAAATTGAGCCAGGAAGACATAGAAAACCTAAACAGACCAATAACTGACACAGAAATTGAAACAGTAATAAAGGCCCTCCCAACAAAGAAAAGCCCAGGGCCAGATGGATTCACTGCTGAGTTCTACCAGACATTTAGAGAAGAACTAACTCCAATTCTTCTCAAACTATTCAGAGCAATCGAAAAAGAGGGAATCCTCCCAAATTCTTTCTATGAAGCCACCATCACCTTAATTCCTAAGCCAGAAAGAGATGCAACATTGAAAGAGAATTACAGACCAATATCCCTGATGAACATAGATGCAAAAATACTCAATAAAATTCTGGCCAATAGAATGCAACAACACATCAGAAAGATCATCCACCCAGACCAAGTGGGATTTATCCCTGGTATGCAGGGATGGTTCAACATTCGCAAAACAATCAACGTAATACACTGCATTAACAGACTGCAGAAGAAAAACCATATGATTCTCTCAATAGACGCAGAGAAAGCATTTGATAAAATACAACACCCTTTCATGATGAAAACTCTAAGCAAACTGGGTATGGAAGGAACATTCCTTAATACAATCAAAGCAATATATGAAAAACCCATGGCCAACATCCTATTGAATGGGGAAAAGTTGGAAGCATTTCCACTGAAATCTGGTACCAGACAGGGATGCCCTCTCTCACCACTGCTATTCAATATAGTTCTGGAAGTTTTGGCCAGAGCTATTAGGCAAGAAAAAGAAATTAAAGGGATACAAATCGGGAAGGACGAACTCAAACTATCCCTCTTTGCAGATGATATGATTCTTTATTTAGGGGACCCAAAGAACTCTACTAAGAGACTGCTGGAACTCATTGAAGAGTTTGGCAAAGTAGCAGGATATAAAATCAATGCACAAAAATCAACAGCCTTTGTATACACAGGCAATGGCACGGCTGAGGAAGAACTTCTAAAATCAATCCCATTCACAATAGCTACAAAAACAATCAAATTCCTTGGAATAAACTTAACCAAAGACGTTAAAGATCTCTACGATGAAAACTACAAAACCTTACAGAAAGAAATAGAAGAGGATACCAAAAAATGGAGAAATCTTCCATGCTCATGGATTGGAAGAATCAATATCATCAAAATGTCTATTCTCCCAAAAGCAATTTATACATTCAATGCAATACCCATCAAGATCCCGAAGACCTTCTTCTCAGATCTGGAAAAAATGATGCTGAAATTCATATGGAGACACAGAAGACCTCGAATAGCCAAAGCAATCCTGTACAACAAAAACAAAGCCGGAGGCATCACAATACCTGATTTCAGGACATACTACAGGGCAGTTGTTATCAAAACAGCATGGTACTGGTACAGAAACAGATGGATAGACCAATGGAACAGAATAGAAACACCAGAAATCAATCCAAACATCTACAGCCAACTTATATTTGACCAAAGATCCAAATCTAATCCCTGGAATAAGGACAGTCTATTCAATAAATGGTGCTGGGAAAATTGGATTTCCACGTGCAGAAGCTTGAAGCAAGACCCATACCTTTCACCTTACACAAAAATTTACTCAACATGGAATAAAGACTTAAATCTACGACCCGAAACCATCAAATTATTAGAGAGCATTGGAGAAACCCTGCAAGATATAGGCACAGGCAAAGACTTCCTGGAAAATACTCCAACAGCACAGGCAGTCAAAACCAAAATTAACATTTGGGATTGCATCAAATTGAGAAGTTTCTGTACTTCAAAAGAAACAGTCAGGAAAGTGAAGAGGCAACCAACAGAATGGGAAAAAATATTCGCAAACTATACTACAGATAAAGGATTGATAACAAGAATCTACAAAGAAATCAAGAAAATCCACACCAACAAAACAAACAACCCACTTAAGAGATGGGCCAAGGACCTCAATAGACATTTTTCGAAAGAGGAAATCCAAATGGCCAACAGACACATGAAAAAATGTTCAAGATCACTAGCAATCAGAGAAATGCAAATCAAAACCACAATGAGGTTCCATCTCACCCCGGTGAGAATGGCTCACATTCAGAAATCTACCAACAACAGATGCTGGAGAGGATGTGGGGAAAAAGGGACACTAACCCACTGTTGGTGGGAATGCAAACTGGTTAAGCCACTATGGAAGTCTGTCTGGAGATTCCTCAGAAACCTGAACATAACCCTACCATACAACCCAGCCATCCCACTCCTTGGAATTTACCCAAAGGAACTTAATTTGGCTAATAAAAAAGCCATCTGCACATTAATGTTTATTGCAGCTCAATTCACAATAGCTAAGACCTGGAACCAACCCAAATGCCCATCAACAGTAGACTGGATAAAGAAATTATGGGACATGTACTCCATAGAATACTATACAGCAGTAAGAAACAATGAAACCCAGTCATTTGCAACAAGATGGAGCAATCTGGAAAACATCATGCTGAGTGAATTAAGCCAGTCCCAAAGAGAAAAATATCATTTGTTTTCCCTGATCGGTGACAACTGAGCGCCAAAGGGGAAACCTGTTGAAGTGAAATGGACACTATAAGCAACAATGAACTGATCAGCTCCTGTCCTGACTTTAGATGTATAATGTAATACTTTATCCCTTTTAGTATTTGTTGTTGTTGTTGTTGTTCTAGTACTATTGGTTGAACTCAGTAATTAACACACAATTATTCTTAGGTGTTTAAATTTTAACTGAAAAGTGATCCCTGTTAAATCTAAGAGTGGAAAAAGAGAGGGAGGAGATGTACAATTTGGAACATGCTCAATCGGACTGGCCCCAAATGGTAGAGTTAGAAATGTGCGAGGGGATTCTAACACAATCCCATCAAGATGGCATGTACCAATGCCATCGCACTAGTCCAAGTGATCAATTTCAGCTCACAATTGATAGCTCTGATAGGTCTAAGAGTCAAAGAGATCACACAAACAAGACAAGTATCTGCTAATACTAACTGATAGAATTAAAAAGGGAGAGAAAGATCCAACATGGGAAGCGGGATACACAGCAGACTCATAGAATGGCAGATGTCCTAAACAACACTCTGGCCTCAGAATCAGCCCTCAAGGCATTCGGATCTGGCGGAAGAGCCCATGAGAGTTAGCAGGGATGGAAAGCCAAGATATCATGGAAAAAAAAAAAAAAAGACCTAAATGAACGATCTCTGTGAGTGAGATCCCAGTGGAAAGAACGGGGCCATCAAAGAAAGAGGTACCATTTTCCGAAGGGAGGAGAGAACTTCCACTTTGACTATGACCCTATCAGAATAAGATCAAAGCGAACTCTAAAGGCTTCCATAGCCCTGGCAACTCATGACTAGAGCCTAGGGAGATTACTGACGCCATGAACAGGAGTGTCAAATTGTTAAATCAGCAACAGGAGTCACTGTGTACTTACACCCCATGTGGGATCTGTCCCAAATGTGTCATCTAAAGCGAAGTGATGCTATAACTAGTACTGAAACAGTATTTTTATACTTTGCATTTCTGTGTGGGCACAAACTGATGAGGTCTTTACTAATTATATACTGAAGTGATCTTCTGTATATAAAGAGAATTGGAAATGAAAAAAAAAACAACCTGGTGTTAAAATGGAAATGGCATAGAAAATTAATTAATTTGAAAAAAAAATTATGCAGGATCTCTGTCTTTAATGTGCTGTACATTGCTATTTAATGCTATAATTAGTAATCCAATGGTAATTTTTTCACATTATGTTGCTATATGGGCAAAATGTTGCAATCTTTACCTAATATATACTAAACTGATCTTCTGTATACAAAGAGAATTGAAAATGAATCTTTACATGAATGGAAGGGGAAAGGGAGCGGGAAAGGGGAGGGTTGCGGGTGGGAGGGAAGTTATGGGAGGGGGGAGGCCATTGTAAAAAAAAATGAATTACACATACACATAAATGCCAAGAAAATTCCATTCTTTCCATTGTCATTCTTTCCCCTGTCTCTTATGCCTTTGCTTCACACATGGTATCAGGACTCTGCTATTTGGAGCTGCCTTCATTTTGACTACTGTTGGCATCTTATGTTCATTTCCATTGTACTTAAGCCAATACTCATAGTTATAGTTACATAGCAACGAGCCCCAGCACAAAGCTCAGCTTGTAAATCTGACTTTGAAAGTGTTGCAGCAGGCAAAGCTACATTAGAAGTTTTAAAATGTTGGGCCTGTGTTGTGGCATAGCAGGGTATGCTGGGGATTGGAATGCTGGCGTCGTGTATCAGAGCACCAATTCGAGTCCTGGCTGCTGTGCTGCTGATCCAGCATCCTGTCAATGCATCTGGGAAGGCAGTGGAAGATGGCCAAGGTACTGAGGTTCTTGCCTCCCATGTGAGAGGCAAGGATGATGCTCTTGGCTTCAACCAGGGTCTGAACTGGATTTTGCAGCCATTCTTTTATGTAGGATCTCTCTCTGTCTCTCTTCCTCATTCATGAACAGTGTGTGTGTATGTGCATGTGTGTCTCGCTCTCTGTGCCTCTGCCCATTGAGCACAGAATTTTCTTTTTTTATTTATTTGAAAGTCAGAATTACACAGAGAGGAGAGGGAGAGAGAGAGAGAGAGAGAGAGAGAGAGAGGTCCTCCATGTGATGGTTCACTCCCCAATTGGCTGCAATGGCCAGAGCTGCACCAATCTGAAGCCAGGAGCCAGGAGCCTCCTCTGGTTCTCCCACGTGGGTGCAGGGGCCAAAGGACTTGGGCCACCTTCCACTGTTTTCCCAGGCCATAGCAGAGAACCTGGCTGGAAAAGGAGCACCCGGGCCTCGAACCCGTGCCCATACCATATGGGATTCCGGCACTTCAGGCCAAGGAGTTAACCTGCTGCAAAACAGTGCCAGCCCCGAGCAAAGAATTCTAAAAACCAAGGTGATGCAAAATACACATATATTTCAAAGTTACATGGTAAAATCACAAGTATCCAGGTTCATTTCTATGAGGGAAAATTGAATTGTTGGTATTTTCAACAGCTGTGAAACAAACATGTGGTAATGCCATAATCACTACAAAAAGTATCCTTACATTCTTCGAAACACTCATTACACTTGCTCTTTCCTTACCCTCCATCAATGCTTGGCCACATGTTAAATGGTTACACTTCTGTAATGACTTACAGGCCCACACGTACATCACTCAATCATAAAAATATACACTAGGTTAGACAGTCACATGTTTGTGGTGTTTCTGTTGTACATGGAGTTGATGTCATTTTCCAACAAGATATAGGGTTTACCCCTCTGAGGACTTTGGAGTCTGATTTTTGATAAATACCATGTGAATCACCTGGAGAGTTGGTCCAGGCTAAAAATAAATGCAATCATCGAGTTGAATTTGCCATTGAGCTACCTAGAAGCAGAGGTACAACAGCAAATCGTCTTCACATATTCTCTTGGCTCACAGTGTGGCTTCCACAACATGCCCCGTCTATTCATCCTGCAGCACAGGGAAAGCCAAGAGAGGACACATACCCCACATGCATGGAAGTAAGTACTCAGCAGACAAAGCTACTCCTGAACCATCCCAGACTTCCACATCATTCAGAGCTCCACACATATTGGACATACTCCTTGGGAAACAGTCGAAGGCTGTAACTACAGTGGGAGAGTATTGGACACGAGTGACATAGTCAAGGTATAAGAGGGCTTGGATTTTGTCCATTTTCTTCACTGTTCTATCCCCAGTAGTCCAAACTGGATATGACATAAATGACTATTGAAGAAATACTAGAATGAGCGAGCAATGTCTGGATTATGAACACAACACTTACTGAGAGGCGTTTCCTACACTCACTGCTATTTAAACGTGTCATGGGCCATATAGTAAGACCAGTGGAAAGAAAGCTAGCAACGGGATATGAACTGGAAATATAAATCCCACCATCGTCTGGTTATATTTGTGAAGAGTTGATCAAGGGCAGCGCCGTGGCTCACTAGGCTAATCCTCCGCCTGTGGCGCCAGCACACCGGGTTCTAGTCCCGGTCGGGGTGCCAGATTCTGTCCCAGTTGCCCCTCTTCCAGGCCAGCTCTCTGCTGTGGCCAGGGAGTGCAGTGGAGGATGGCCCAAGTGCTTGGGCCCTGCACCCCATGGGAGAGCAGGATAAGTACCTGGCTCCTGCCATCGGATCAGCTAGTGAAAAGGAAAGTCGAATGAGGCTATTAGGAGAGTATTTTGCCCCAGGGAACAGACATAGTCAAAATGTCCAGTCCTTACTTCCTATTTTATGTGAGTACACGTGTGTATATTTAGTTCATTTGGTTCGGAACCTTTGCTGCTAAGACTTAAAAGGATTAGTCTGAAATCAAAATGTGAAGTATGTATGTTTACATGTCCTCAGTGCATAATATGATTTAGGATGACCCATAAGCAGATCTGTCAGTTTGTACTATTTTGCTAAAATATAGGCAAAGAAGACTATAGAGATTTGTTTTATATGTTTGAATGGCAGAGTGATAGAAAGAGACGCGTATGGGTCTGGCAGTGTAGCACAGTGCATTTACCTACTGCCTGCAACACAGACAACCTATATGTGCACTGATTTGAGTCCCAGCTGCTTGCTTCTGGTTGAACTTACCACGAATGGACATGGGAAGGCAGCAAAAGATGGCCCAAATACTGTGGTCCCTGCCACTCACATAGCAGAGCTGGGTGGAGTTCCTGGCTTGTGGATTCAATGTGGACATTTGCAGAGTAAATTCGTGTATGGAAGATTTCTCTCTGTTTCCCTCTCTGTCTCTCTGTTTCTCTCTCTCTCTCTCTCTCTCTCTCTCTGTGTGTGTGTGTGTTTCAACTCCATCTTTTACATAAATAAATAAGCTTACAATGACACACACACACACACATGCTCATACAGAGATATCAATCTTCCACATGTAGGTTCACTCCCCAGTTTTTTGCAGTGGCCCAGGTTGGGCTGGGCCAACCTGAAGCCAGAACCCAAAACTTGTTTCAGGTCTCTGAAATAGGGCAGAGCCCCAAGTACTTGGGCAGTTACCCACTGCTTTCTCAGGCACTTCAGCAATGTGCTGA
The DNA here is from genome assembly GCF_033115175.1 of Lepus europaeus. Taxonomy (NCBI): domain Eukaryota; kingdom Metazoa; phylum Chordata; class Mammalia; order Lagomorpha; family Leporidae; genus Lepus; species Lepus europaeus. The sequence goes on along the minus strand of NC_084834.1, from coordinate 15,229,585 downwards.
ATCAGAAGTAGAGCAGCCAGGAATTGAAGTGACCCTCTGATATGAGTTGATGGCATCCCTGGCAGCAGATAAATCCACTATGCCATAATAACTACCCCCCAAAAGATGATTGAGACAATAAGATGAGGTTTTTCTTCCCTTCCAAAACTTCTCAGACTCTGAGAAGTCAGAAGAAACTCAGAAGAAATTGAAGCACCTGTTTCTGCATGTACACAATGGTGGGAATGAGAGGCCAAACTCTATGGAGGTCACAGTTTGAGCGTCTAGAGAAAAAGCGGAGATTAAATGAAATATTGCAATTAAATGTTTTCTTTGTAACTTCTCCAGTCTATACTTGCCAACAAATTGATATAACTTCTTTTTTAATCTCTATAAGGATTGCCTTCGAGCCTTTCCTAGCACACTGTTTTCAGCTGACCTCTATGATCAGTGGCTGAATGTTCTTGATGAAGGCAATGACGAGGAGGCCAGAGACATCCAGAGGTGATTATATATAATTGGTACTGTACTCCAGACATGCCTCAGAAAGCAACCGACATAGTCTGAGAAAAAGATTCTCTTCTGCTCTCGAGCATGAACCACTAAAAGAGTGCACATTGTGAAGAGGGTTCTTGTAGTCCCACACACCACAGCCAGAATCAGAAGACATGTAGACTCTACCATTGTCATTGAGTTCTTATTTCTCCCCAAATAGTGTTGTTATCGAGTTGTTGATATTGTACACATTCTAAATGTATGACATTGGTGGAGAGGAAGCCTGCTGGTGTCAGAGACATGGTACAAGAACAGTTGACCACGGGTCTGACCGTCATATTGTCAGGAGCAACTAAGTGGAGATCGCTGTGTGTGCTTATGGAATTGAAGTCAGTCAAGCACTTTTGTATACATTCATGCCTGGGTTGTGTTTGTTCCATCACTACTTTAGACTCTTGGCTTGAGGCAGCATTCTTGCACTATTACCTTTCAAAGAAGGGCAATGCTTTCAATTAATTGCTGTTGAGTTTCCTCAGTAAGCTCTCACCTGAGAACATTCTGTAACACATCTGTTTTTAATATACCTGTGTTCAATTAGATATTGACAGAGTTATCCCAAGTGAAAACACAGCAAAAAATCATAGGAATTTTTTTAAGACTTACAGCTTCTTTTGTCTGTATTTTCATTGGATTATGTGACTTGTTACAAGACTCCATTTTTTTTGTGTTTAGGCTTTTAGCCCATCTGCCCAGAGCTAACGCAGCTGTCCTAAGACACTTGTTTTCATCATTATATGCAATCTCACGTAATGCATCATACAATCAAATGACTACATCAAAGTTAGCTTTGTGCATCACCCCGAGCCTTCTGTGTGTCTGGCGATCTACTTCAACAAGCCCAGCCCTCGAAGGCGAATTGAGGAGAAAGGTAATGAGGTACCCTGTTTGTATGTGTTGAGGAGCACAGTCCCATTGGGAAAGTGAAAGTCAGGATTTGCATTCTGATGAGCCTTTTTTTTTTTTTTTTTAACCGTGAAGACTTCCATTTTACAGTGTCAGGTCACTTATTCTGTATTGGGAATTGTGGAAGGGTGGGGTGTTATGCAGGAAATTGATAGCAGTGAGTTACTTCTTTCCTATGTAGGAAACAGAAGAGTGATATGACTTAAACATGGAGAGAGAAGAAGCTCATGTAACATGATAGAAGGAAACCAAGTTTTGGTAGTTGGGCAATCTAAGGTGCAATTCTGTCTCTGTCACTGAGAGCCATGCAGACTTGAACCAAGTTTTCTTCATGGCTTCCTGAGCTGAGTGATGGCAGTGGTGATAATAGTGGTCAGTAGTGGTCAGTAGTGACACTGCCTTGTGTGCTTGGGCAAGATGAGCACACTTCTCCTTCCACCAGTGACCTTCATCCACCTGCTGTGGCTCATTCAGAGAAATGTTGGTGTGCAATTTCATCTCTGCTACTGGAATGTGAAGGTGAATCAAGGTTTCCGGAGCATTGTAGTGGGCCCATAACATCTCCAGTATACTCACAGCTCTTCTCAAGCTCATGCAGAATGTAATGCTGGGTTGAGTCAGAGCCATGCTGGTGGAGAGACTTCAGCTAACCAAGCAGACAGTTTCTTTGCACTGACTCCTTTCACGTCAAAGGATCCACAAAGAAACTCTGCTTCTCAAGCTTAAGATAATTCACTTGAGAAGCACATTTCACATGTGTTCTTCTCTCGAGTACTTGACATGTTTTAGTGTGGAATGATTACATCTTCACTTCAAACATCCTGCATAGGTTAACTGACAGTTATCCTATTTTTGCCAAAGAAGCAAGTGATATCAAAATATTAGCCATTCAACTAGGCCACAAAATATGTTGGTCTTCTAATGAGAAGTGTTTTTGGACAAAGTACATAGTATTCTTGAAAGTGTAACTGTCATTTAGGAGATAAAATTGGTTCGTATGTGTTAATGTCAAGTGCAAATTTTTGTTAGAATCCAGAATTTCACATTTTTGTGATGTTCACAGTTCACATAGGACTTGTGCTCCTAAACAGACCAAGTGGAAAAGAGCACCCCATGTCCACCCTTTTGTGTCACAGATTTCCCTTGTGGAGTTTATGATTGCAAGTTATCCCAGAATATTTGGAGATGACCAGAAGTCTAAGAAGAGCTGTATGAATTCCAAAAGAAACTTTGGAGAGAGTAGCCGGCAAGTCATCGCCACTGCGGGGCAGAGTGCTGCCGGCCTAGGTGAGAGTTCCCTGAGGTGGGATCTTAGGGCCAGCGTGCCAGGTTCTCTGGGAGAATTTCACTGCTTTGCTAAGAACCAGACTGCAAGCCTGCCAGGTGTCACGGGAGAAGCTCGAGCTCGAACCACTGCCGGACGTGCCGCCCGCAACAATGACCGTGACCGCTGAAACCGAGCCTGACCACGGTATGGGCCCGGGTGACTTGTGTCCTCTGCCCCTGGGTGCCCGCGGGGTTGCTGGAGCTCCTGGAGCGAGAAGGGGGCTTTCCAATTCCCTCTGGGACCTGGAAGTGGTCACCAAGCAATTCCTTGTCCTGAAACGCTGGCCTGTGCTCTGGAGCTGCGGTGGCGTCCTCGGCTCTCTGCCAAGGAAGGATGTGCTTCCTGGGCAGACAGAGGGGCCGCTGTGTGAGTCAGGTGCTCCGAGATGGGGCTGTGTGTCCTCCTGGGTTCTTGGCTTGGCTGCATGCTGCCTGAGCCTGTGTGAAAGTCCGTTACATTCCGCTGGGGTCCCCTAACCCGTCCGGGAGGGGGTATGCTTCCTGTTCCCCACGTCTGCTCCTGCCGTGGCCCCGTCTGGTTCAGCAGTCCCACCAGCATGTCTTGAGTTGCCACGCAGGCTGCGAGTGCAGAAGGCTCCCGGGGCCTGGCGTGGAGTGCCCCACTGCCCCTGGTGGCCCAGTGTGTGCAGGGGACTTAGGCGCGGGCACGCCGCGCTCCGCAAGGATGGTTCTCTGGGCCTCTCCTTCTCCTGAGCTGTCCTTGCCCCGGCCCCTCCCCGTCCCAGCCCTGGTGCCTTCAGTTTCCCTTCGTTGGGATTTTTTGTTGCGTAGGCACACGCCCATGCTTCTCCTTACTGACCTAGGTACCCACATTAGGCGAGGGGAGATGTGGGGCTGGGAGAATCTTTTCTGCCTGATCTTCTAGGCGGAGGCAGGTGTGTTGTCTGAAAAGACCCTCACTTAGGCCAAGGATGCGATGTCTCCTCTTCTTCCGCAGACACTTAGCCCGGCACCTGGGAACCTCTTCCGGACGTGCCGCCTTCATGCATAAATATGACCGGCGTTTTAACCGAGCCCGACCATGGTAGGGGCCCGGGTGTCTTGTGTCCTCTGCCCCTGGGTGCCCGCGGGGTTGCCGGAGCTCCTGGAGCGAGAAGGTGGCTTTCCTATTCCCTCCGGGACCGGGAAGCGGTCGCCCAGCGACTCCTGGTCCCGAACCCCTGGCCTGTGCTCTGGAGCTGCGGTGGCATCCTCGGCTCTCTGCCAGGAAGGATGTGCTTCCTGGCAGAGAGAGGGGCCGCGGTGCGAGTAGGGTGCTCCGACACGGGGCCGTGTGTGCTCCCGGGTTCTCAGCTTGGCTGCACGCTGCCTGGGCCTGTGTGCAAGGCGTCCGTTTCTTCCCGCTGGGGTCTCCTAACCCGTCCGGGAGGGGGCTATGCTTCCTGTTCCCCACGTCTGCTCCTGCCGTGGCCCCGTCTGGTGTAGCAGTCCCACCAGCATGTCTTGAGTTGCCACGCAGGCTGCGAGTGCAGAAGGCTCCCGGGGCCTGGCGTGGAGTGCCCCACTGCCCCTGGTGGCCCAGTGTGTGCAGGGGACTTAGGCGCGGGCACGCTGGGCTCTGCAATATGGTTCTCTGGGCCTCTGCATTCCCTGAGACGTCCTTGCCTTTCTCTTGGCTTTGGCTGGCCTCCGGGCTCCCGGGACAGCGTCCAGGAGGCGTGGCTGCTTCCTGAGGACACGTCATCCATTTGCCCTCTGACGCTGGCACGAGCGTGTGTTCTCCAGCCGTGCCGTGCCCTCAGACATCCGGGGAGTTGTCCGCCGCGTAGTCTGGCAGGCCAACGGGAGAATCAGACCCAGTGTCCTGGATGGGCCAGTTGCCAGTCGTCCGCTCGTGGACAAGACCAGATCCGGGCTGGTGTGTGTAGCCAGCCATGCTTGCCGGTCTTGTCCTTAGTTCCCTGAGGGAGCACAGCTGAGAGAGGGTGCGGTGGCTTCGTCCACTTTTCTCCCCTCTTGCCTTCATGGGGGGAGCCATCCAGCGTTGCCTGGCTGGGCTGAGTCCATGCTGGACACGGTGCTCAGTTACTGTCCTGGAGGGCCCAGAGGATTGCTCCAGGTGGACCCACCTGGCCCCTCTCCTGAGACAGGGGGCTGGGTGCTGTCAGGTTCTTTCTTGGCTCCTGCTGGAACCCAGAGGTGGCGCTTGCCTAGTTCCCGGATCCTTTGAGTTCCCCTTGCTCGGTGCCTTGCCTTGTGGAAGGGAAGGGCCGCTGGTAGGCCGCGAGCCCTGGCCGAGGAGGGGAACCCACTTGGAGGGTCGGGTGGCACCAAGGCCTTGAGCGTGTGGCCCAACGCAGGGGGACTGCCTGCCCTGCCCTGACCCTGGTGCCACCAGTTTCCCTGGGTCGGGATTGTTTGTGGCCTCGGCAGGCGCCCACACTGTCTCCGCACCAACCTAGGTACCCACGTTAGGCATGGGGAAGTGTGGGGCTGGGAGAACCTTTTCTGCCTGATCCTCTAGGCGGAGGCAGGTGTGTTGCCTGAAAACACCCTCACTCAGGCCAAGTGTGCTATGTCTCTTTTTCTTCCGCAGACGCCAAGCCCGGCACCCAGGAACCACTGCCGGACGTGCCGCCCGCAACAATGACTGTGACCGCTGAAACCGAGCCTGACCACGGTATGGGCCCGGGTGACTTGTGTCCTCTACCCGTGGATGCCTGCGGGGTTGCTGGAGCTCCTGGAGCGAGAAGGGGGCTTTCCAATTCCCTCCGGGACCTGGAAGTGGTCACCAAGCAATTCCTTGTCCTGAAACGCTGGCCTGTGCTCTGGAGCTGCGGTGGCGTCCTCGGCTCTCTGCCAAGGAAGGATGTGCTTCCTGGGCAGACAGAGGGGCCGCTGTGTGAGTCAGGTGCTCCGAGATGGGGCCGTGTGTCCTCCTGGGTTCTCGGCTTGGCTGCACGCTGCCTGAGCCTGTGTGCAAGTCGTCCGTTTCTCCCCGCTGGGGTCCCCTAACCCGTCCGGGAGGGGGGTATGCTTCCTGTTCGCCACGTCTGCTCCTGCCGTGGCCCCGTCTGGTTCAGCAGTCCCACCAGCATGCCTTGAGTTGCCACGCAGGCTGCGAGTGCAGAAGGCTCCCGGGACCTGGCGTGGAGTGCCCCACTGCCCCTGGTGGCCCAGGGTGCGCAGGGGACTTAGGCGCGGGCACGCCGCGCTCCGCAAGGATGGTTCTCTGGGCCTCTCCTTCTCCTGAGCTGATTTTTTGTTGCGTAGGCACGCCCATGCTCCTCCTTACTGACCTAGGTACCCACATTAGGCGAGGGGAGATGTGGGGCTGGGAGAACCTTTTCTGCCTGATCTTCTAGGCGGAGGCAGGTGTGTTGTCTGAAAAGACTCTCACTCAGGCCAAGGATGCGATGTCTCCTCTTCTTCCGCAGACACTTAGCCCAGCACCTGGGAACCTCTTCTGGACGTGCCGCCTTCATGCATAAATATGACCGGCGTTTTAACCGAGCCCGACCACGGTAGGGGCCCGGGTGACTTGTGTCCTCTGCCCCTGGATGCCCGCGGGGTTGCCGGAGCTCCTGGAGCGAGAAGGGGGCTTTCCTATTCCCTCCGGGACCGGGAAGCGGTCGCCCAGCGACTCCTGGTCCCGAACCCCTGGCCAGTGCTCTGGAGCTGCGGTGGCATCCTTGGCTCTCTGCCAGGAAGTTTGTGCTTCCTGGCAGAGATAGGGGCCGCGGTGCACGTCGGGTGCTCCGACGTGGGGCCGTGTGTGCTCCCGGGTTCTCAGCTTGGCTGCACGCTGCCTGGGCCTGTGTGCAAGGCGTCCGTTTCTTTCCGCTGGGGTCTCCTAACCCGTCCGGGAGGGGGGTATGCTTCGTGTTTCCCATGTCAGCTCCTACCATGTCACCGTCCCATACAACAGTCCCAGCCAGCATGCCATGAGTTTCCACGCAGGCTGCTAGTGCAGAAGGCTCATGGGACCCGCCGTGGAGTGCCCCACTGCCCCTGGTGGCCCAGTGTGTGCAGGGGACTTAGGTGCGGGCACGCTGGGCTCTGCAAGTATGGTTCTCTGGGCCTCTGCATTCCCTGAGACGTCCTTGCCTTCTTCTTGGCTTTGGCTGGCCTCCGGGCTCCCGGGACAGCGTCCAGGAGGCGTGGCTGCTTCCTGAGGACACGTCATCCATTTGCCCTCTGACGCTGGCACGAGCGTGTGTTCTCCAGCCGTGCCGTGCCCTCAGACATCCGGGGCGTTGTCCGCCGCGTAGTCTGGCAGGCCAACGGGAGAATCAGACCCAGTGTCCTGGATGGGCCAGTTGCCAGTCGTCCGCTCGTGGACAAGACCAGATCCGGGCTGGTGTGTGTAGCCAGCCATGCTTGCCGGTCTTGTCCTTAGTTCCCTGAGGGAGCACAGCTGAGAGAGGGTGCGGTGGCTTCGTCCGCTTTTCTCCCCTCTTGCCTTCATGGGGGGAGCCATCCAACGTTGCCTGGCTGGGCTGAGTCCATGCTGGACACGGTGCTCAGTTACTGTCCTAGAGGGCCCAGAGGATTGCTCCAGGTGGACCCACCTGGCCCCTCTCCTGAGACAGGGGGCTGGGTGCTGTCAGGTTTTTTCTTGGCTCCTGCTGGAACCCAGAGGTGGCGCTTGCCTAGTTCCCGGATCCTTTGACTTCCCTTTGCTGGGCGCCTTGCCATGTGGAAGGGAAGGGCCGCTGGTAGGCCGCGAGCCCTGGCCAAGGAGGGGAACCCACTTGGAGGGTCGGGTGGCACCAAGGCCTTGAGCGTGCAGCCCAACGCTGGGGATTGCCCACCCTGTCCCAGCCCCTCCACGCCCTGACCCTGGTGCCACCAGTTTCCCTGGGTCGGGATTGTTTGTGGCCTCGGCAGGTGCCCACACTGTCTCCCCACTGACCTAGGCACCCACGTTAGGCGTGGGGAAGTGTGGGGCTGGGAGAACCTTTCTCTGCCTGATCCTCTAGGCAGAGGCAGGTGTTGCCTGAAAACACCCTCACTCAGGCCAAGTGTGCTATGTCTCTTTTTCTTCCGCAGACACCAAGTCCGGCACCCGGGAACCACTGCCGGACGTGCCGCCCGCAACAATGACCGTGACCGCTGAAACCGAGCCTGACCACGGTAGGGGCCCAGGTGTCTTGTGTCCTCTGCCCCTGATGCCCGTGGGGTTGTCAGAGCTCCTGGAGTGAGAAGGGGGCTTTCCAATTCCCTCTGGCATCGGGAAGCGGTCGCTAAGCGATTCCTGGTCCCGAACCCCTGGCCTGTGCTCTGGAGCTGCGGTGGCGTCCTCGGCTCTCTGCCAAGGAAGGATGTGCTTCCAGGGCAGACAGAGGGGCCGCTGTGTGAGTCAGGTGCTCCGACATGGGGCCTTGTGTCCTCCTGGGTTCTCGGCTTGGCTGCATGCTGCCTGAGCCTGTGCGCAAATCGTCCGTTTCTTTCCGTTTGGGTCTCCTAACCCGTCCGGGAGGGGGCTATGCTTCGTGTTCCCCACGTCTGCTCCTGCCATGACTCTGGTGCAACAGTCCCACCAGCATGTCTTGAGTTGCCACGCAGGCTGCGAGTGCAGAAGGCTCATGGGACCCGCCGTGGAGTGCCCCACTGCCCCTGGTGGCCCAGTGTGCACAGGGGACTTAGGCGCAGGCACGCTGGGCTCCGCAAGGATGGTTCTCTGGGCCTCTGCTTCTCCTGCGATGTCGTCCCTGCCTTCCTCTTGGCTTTGGCTGGCCTCCGGGCTCCCGGGACAGCGTCCAGGAGGCGTGGCTGCTTCCTGAGGACACGTCATCCATTTGCCCTCTGACGCTGGCACGAGCGTGTGTTCTCCAGCCGTGCCGTGCCCTCAGTCATCCGGGGCGTTGTCCGCCGCGTAGTCCGTCAGGCCAACGGGAGAATCAGACCCAGTGTCCTGGATGGGCCAGTTGCCGGTCGTCCGCTCGTGCACAAGACCAGACCCGGGCTGGTGTGTGTAGCCAGCCATGCTTGCCCGTCTGTCCTCTGTGCCCTGAGTGAGGGCAGATGAGAGAGGGCGCCGTCGCTTTGTCTGCTTTTCTCCCCTCTTACCCGCATGGGGGGAGCCATCCAGCGTTGCCTGGCTGGACTGAGCCCATGCTGGACACAGTGCTCAGTTACTGTCCTGGAGGGCCCAGAGGATTGCTCCAGGTGGACCCACCTGGCCTCTCCTTGAGACAGGGCCTGGGTGCCGTCAGGTTCTTTCTTGGCTCCTGCTGGAACCCGGAGGTGGCGCTTGCCTAGTTCCTGGATCCTTTGACTTCCCCTGCTCGGCGCCTTGCCTTGTGGAAGGGAAGGGCCATTCGTAGCCCGCGAGCCCTGCCCAAGGAGGGGAACCCACTTGGAGGGTCGGGTGGCAACAAGGCCTTGAGCGTGCGGCCCAACGCAGGGGGACTTCCCGCCCTGCCCTGGCCCTGGTGCCATCAGTTTCCCTTGGTCGGGAGTCTTTGTGGCCTCGGCAGGCGCCCATGCTGTCTGCGCACCGACCTAGGCACCCACGTTAGGCGTGGGGAGGTGTGGGCCTGGGAGAACCTTTCTCTGCCTGGTCCTCTAGGCGGAGGCAGGTGTGTTGTCTGAAAAGACCCTCACTCAGGCCAAGTGTGCTATGTCTCTTCTTCTTCTTCTTCTTCTTCCGCAGACGCCGAGCCTGGCCCGGGAACCTCTGCCGGACGTGCCATCGGCACTCACGACCACGACGATGCACACAGATCCTGACCACGGTAGGGGCCCGGGTGTCTTGTGTCTTCTGCCCCTGGGTGCCCGTGGGGTTGCCGGAGCTCCTGGAGCGAGAAGGTGGCTTTCCTATTCCCTCCGGGACTGGCAAGCTGTCGCCTAGCGACTCCTGGTCCCGAACCCCTGGCCTGTGCTCTGGAGCTGCGGTGGCATCCTCGGCTCTCTGCCAGGAAGGAGGTGTTTGGAACCCCATGGGGGATAGTGTACCAGGTAAACTAGAGGAGGGAAATAAAAAAAGGACAATCACTTTACAATGGCATCCTGTAACAAGCCGATAGAGCAGGCACCATTTTAAACATATGTAACAGCTGTGCCAGCTGATGTCTGTGCCCAGCAACAGCCAAATGGAGACCCTGACTGGTGGGGAGAACTAACAAGGGGGATAGGAGCCTGTGACTATGTGAGGCTTCTCTACTGGGACTGTGAAAAAAACTGAGGGAGTGTGGGAGGGAGCACGGCTGGGACTCTGGACACTCACACTGGGAAACTCCACATGCTCAGGGCTTCCTGGTTACCTGAAGAGAGACATCGCTGGGGAATCTGAACTTACACTGAGGAATTGTGTGCTCTTTGGGACAGAGTGGATGAATATTATAGCCACTGGGGCTAGCACTAAGGCACTGGTCTCCCTAAGGAGAGGAGCTCGGCTGAGCAGAATAACTTTCCCTTCTGATAAAAAAGAGAGGACGAGATTTATCATGCCAAACCTGGGTGTTGCAACATAGACATTTGGGTTCTAGGAGTTCCTGAAGGCATGGAGAGAGAAAAAGGATTAGAAAACCTTTTTAGTGAAATATTAACAGAAAACCTCCCTAGTTTGGAGAGATAAAAGGGCATCCAAGTACAGGGAACACACAGAAAACCTAACAGACATGACCAGAAAATATCCTCACCACAACACATTGTAATCAAACTCACCACAGTAGAACAGAGATTCTAAAATGTGCATGAGAGAAACGGCAGATTACTTTCAGAAAATCTCCAGTTAGATTCACAGCAAACATCTCATCAGAACCTTATAGGCTAGGAGAGAATGGTGAGATATAGTCCAAGTCTTAAGAGAAAAAAACTCATCCCAGAATATTATACCTTGCAAAGCTCTCATTTATTAATGAAGGTGAAATAAAGACCTTCCCTAACAAAGAGAAATTAAAACAATCTGTTACCACTTGTTCAGCCCACAAAAAATGCTTAAGGATGAGTTGCACACAGAAACATTGTCATCACTATGAAAGAAGGTGAAGGAAGAAAATGAATCAGTAAAAATTCAAAGAAAATTTGAAGTAAAAAAATAAGAATATTTTTGGGAGAATGGCAGAAAAAGTCATTACATATCAATAGTCACCTTGAATGTAAATGGCCTCAACTCCCCCATTAAAAGGTACAGACTGGCTGAATGGATTTAAAAAAAAATCTATTTGCTGCCTACTAGAATCACATCTCATCAAGAAAGACGCATGCAGACTGAAAGTGTAAGGGTGGAAAAAGATATGCCATGCCAACAGAAACCAAAAGGAGTTGGTGTGGCCATTCTAATATTAGACAAAATAGACTTTAACACAAAAACTGTTAAAAGAGACAAAGGATAGGCCTGGTGCTGTGGCACAGTGGGTTAACACCCTGGTCTGAAGTGCCAGCATCCCATATGGGCACTGGTTTGAGACCTCGCTGCTCCACTTCCAATCCAGCTCTCTGCTATGGCCTGGGAAAGCAGTAGAAATATGGCTCAGGGCTGGTGCCACAGCTCACTAGGCTAATCCTTCACCTGTGGCACTGGCACCCCAGATTCTGTCCTGGTTGCTTCTCTTCCAGTCCAGCTCTCTGCTATGGCATGGGAAGGCAGTGGAGGATGGCCCAAGTGCTTGGGCCCTGCACCTGCATGAGAGACCAGGAAGAAGCACTGGCTCCCGTCTTTGGATTGATGCAGCGCGCCAGCCATAGCAGCCATTTTGAGGGTGAACCAATGGAAAAGAAAGACCTTTTTGTCTCTCTCTCTCACTGTCTAACTCTGCCTGTCAAAAAAATTTTTAAAAAGAAGGATGGCCCAGGTTCTTGGGCTCATGCACCTGTGTGGGAGACCTGGAGGAAGCTCCTGGCTCCTAGCTTCAGATCAGCACAGCTCCAGCCATTGTAGCCAACTGGGGAGTGAACCAGCAGATGGAAGACCTCTCTCTCCCTCTCTCTCTCTATCTCTATCTGCCTCTCCTCTCTCTATGTAACTCTGACTTTCAAATAAATCTTATTTTTCTTTTTAAAAAAACTTTTATTTAATAAATATAAATTCTGAAAGTACAACTTTTGGATTATAGTGGCTTCCTCCCCCCCATAACCTTCCTCCCATCTGCAACTATCCCATCTCCCACTCCCTCTCCTATCCCATTCTTCATCAAGATTCATTTTCAATTATCTTTATATACAGAAGGTCAACTTGGTATATACTAAGATTTCAACAGTTTGCACCCACACAGATACACAAAATATAAAGTACTGTTTGAAGATTAGTTTTACCATTAATTCGCATAGTATAACATATTAGGGACAGAGATCCTACATTGGGAACAGTGTACAGTGACTCCTGTTGTTGATAAAACAATTGACACTCTTATTTATGACACTAGTCTTGTTTATGTGATCCCTTTGACAGTTAATCCTATCTTTTTGATCAATTATGAGCTGAAACTGCTCACTTTGACTAGTAAGATGGCATTGGTACATGCCACCTTGATGGGACTGATTTGGAATCCCATGGAACATTTCTAGCTCTACCATTGGGGTAAGTAGGAGTGAGCATGTGCCAAACTATACATCTCCTCCCTCTCCTATTCCCACTCATATTTAACAGGGATCACTCTTCAGTTAAATTTAAACACCTAAGAATAATTGTGTGTAAATTAAAGAGTTCAACCACTAGTATTAAGCAGAACAAAAAAATTACTAAAGGGAATAAAATAGTAAGTTTTTCCTTGACAGTCAGGACAAGTGCTGATCAAGTCATTGTTTCTCATAGTGTCCGTTTCACTTCTACAGATTTCCTTTTAGATGCTAAGTTAGTTGTCACTGATCAGGGAGAACATATGATATTTGTCCCTTTGAGGCTGGCTTATTTCACTCAGCGTGGTGTTTTCCAGATTCCTCCATTCTGTTTCAAATGACCACATTTCATTCTTTTTACTGCTGTATAGTATTCTGTAGAGTACATATCCCATAATTACTTTATCAGTCTACTGTTGATGGGCATTTAGGTTGATTCCATGTCTTAGCTATTGTGAATTGAGCTGCAATAAACATTGAAGTGCAGATAGCTACTTTATCAAATAAATAAATCTTTAAGGGGGGGGAGGGAGAGAGAAGGGCACTATGTAATGATTAAGGGATCAATTCAACAGGAACATGTAACTACTATAAACATATATGCACCTAATTTCAGGGCAACTGGCCATTTAAAAGAAATGTTAAAGGCTTTAAAGGGAGAATTAGACTCCAATGCAACAGTAATGGGGGACTTCAATACTCCACTTTTAGCAATGGACAGATCAACCAGAAGGAAAATCAACAAGAGAACAGCAGATTTAATTGACACTATACACCAAATGGACCGAACAGAGATCTATAAAACTTTTCATCCTACAGTCACAGAATGCACATTCTTATCAGCAGTGCATGGAACTTTATCTAGGACTGACCACATATGAGGTCATAAAGGAAGTTTTAGCAAACTAAAAAAAAAAATCAAAATCATACCATGCATCTCCTAAGACCACAATGGAATGAAGCTGGAAATCAGCAACTCAGAAATCTCTAGAGCATAAGCAAACATGGAGACTGAACAACATGTGCAGGGTCTTAGTCCACCTGTACAGGATGGACTGGGTCCGAGGAAAGGTGAGTATGCCGCTCGCCCATTCCCCAGCCTCCTGATCCCGGAGACAATCAGACACAGCGGGGAGCCATCTCTAGTAGCAAGGACTCATTTATTTCATGCGTAACAGAACCTTTTATAGCACAAAACTGCAGAGTCATTGGGGCAGGGCTAAGGACCAACCAATCACTTAAAAGATCACTTTATGGGGGGATTTTTATAGGACTAGCCATATGTCTATACACTTGTTACTAGTTTTGTTACCTCCCCTGATGTTGTGTAGCCAATTAGCGTTTGAGTTCCCCTGGGCGCCATTTTCTTTTCCCCTCTTGCAGGGCCCGCTGGAGAGGAGGCTGCCAGCATCATTGTCGGCAGCCTGGTCCCTCTCTGGTTCCCAACAGTCCTCTTGCTGGGAGGAGGGAGGGCTGTGGCAGCCGCACGAGCTGCTCCAGGATCCACTCCCCCTCCTCGCACGACAGCAGCTTGTTCATGGCTGGCTCTGGGCACAGTGGCATCATGGCAGTAGCTGTGCACATGCTCCAGCCCACAGTCCTGCTCCTCCAGTGCCTGCAGGCTGTAGATGAAGTCCTCCTGCAGGCATTGCAGCTGGTCCTGCACCTCCTGGAGCTAGGCAAGCTCCATGTTGACCCCTCCTTGGTGCCGCCCGGTCCAGGGGCTAGAGCTGCCACCGCCCCGCACCCTGCGGGGTCACTGTCTGCCATGGTAGTGGCCGGGGCCATGTGCATGCACACCAGGTCCCTCCCTGCACTGCCATCCCCAGGACACCCGCCAGCTGGCTCCACCGGCCCTGGCTCGGGTTAGTTTGCAGGCTTGGCTCCACCCGGCTCCATTCCACGTAGCTCGGGCAGGGGCACCCGGGAGGCAGCTACACATGCGGGGCCCCCGGGCCTGGCCTGGATGTGCCATGGCCGTGTTCATGCTCCACAAACATGCTCCTGAATGAGCAGCAGGTCAAAGAAGAAATCAACAGAGAAATCAAAAAAATTTTGGAAACAAATGAAGACAACAACATAACATATCAAAACTTATGGGATATAGCAAAGCAGTGTTAAAAACAAAGTATATAGAAATAGCTGCCTACATCACAAAACTAGAAAAGCACCAAATAAATGAGCTAAGTTTATCTCAAGGAACTGGAAAAAACAACAGTAAACCAAACCCAAAACTAGTAGGAATAAAGAAAAAAAAATTAGAGAAAAAAATCAACAAAATTGAATAAAAAATATAAAAGATCAGAAAATTGAAGAACTAGTTTTTTGAAAAATAAACAAAATTGGCACACCAACTAACCAAAAAAAAAAAAAATGGGAAGAGAAGACCCAATTCAATAAAATTAGAGATGAAAAAGGAAATGTGCAACACACACCACAGAAATAAAAGAAATCATCAGAAATGACTATAAAGAGCTATATACAAACAAACTGGGAAACATAGAAGAAATTCCTAGATACATATAAGCTACCTAAATTGAGGCATGAAGACATAGAAAACTTAAACAGACTCATAACCAAGACAGAAAAGTCAAATACTTTGGAATAAATTTAATCAAGGATGTCACAGATCTCTACAATGAGAATCACAAAACATTACAGAAAGAAATAGAAGAAGATACCAAAAAATGGAAAAACCTTCCATGTTCATGCTTTGGTAGAGTCAATATCATCAAAATGTCCATTCTTCTGAAATCAGTTTACTGATTCAATGCAATACTGGTCAAAACACCAAAGACATTCTTCTCAGATCTAGAAAAATGATGCTGAAATGCATTTGAAGACACAGGAGACCTTGAATAGCTCAAGTCAGCTTACACAACAAAAATAAAGCCTGAGGCATCACGGTACCAGTTTTCCAGACATACTCCAAGGCAGTTATAATCAAAACAGTCTGGTACTGGTACAAAAACAGATGGATAGAACAATGGAATAGACAGACTAGACACACCAGAAATCAATCTACACATCTACAACCAATTTATCTTTGATCAAGGAGCTAAAAAAACCAATCCCAGGAGCAAGGACAGTCTCTTCCTGAAATGGTGCTGGAAAAACTGGACTTCCATATGCAGAAGTATGAAACAAGGCCCCTACCATACCCCCTCACACAAAAATCCACTCAACATGGATTGGAGACGTAAATCTATGACCCAACACCATCAAATTATTAGAGAACATTGGAAAAACCCTGGAAGACATTGGCACAAGCAAAGAGTTCTTGGAAAATACCCCAGAGGTGCATGCAGTCAGAGTCAAAATTAAAAATGAGATTACTTCAAATTGAGAACTTTCTGTATAGCAAAAGAAACAGGAAAGTGTAGAGGCAACCAAAAGAATGGGAGAAATTATTTGCAAACTATATAACTAAGGAGGATTAATAACCAGAATCTACAAAGAGATCAAGAAACTCCCTAACAACAAAAAACAACCCAGTTAAGAGATGGGCCAAGGACTTTCAAAACATGAAATCCAAATGGCCAACAGACACATGAAAAAATGTTTAGGATCACTAACCATCAGGGAACTGCAAATCAAAACCACAATGAGGTTTCGCCTCACCCCAGTTAGAATGGCTCACATACAGAAATCAGCAAACAGCAAATGCTGGTGAGGATGTGGGGGAAAAGGTACCCTAATCCACCATTGGTGAGAATGCAAACTGGTAAAACCACTTTAGAAGACACTTTGGAGAAGCCTCAGAAGTCTGATTATTTTCCTACCATATGACCCAGCCATCCCACTCCTTGTAAGTTACCAAAGAGAAATGAAATCATCAAACAAAAGAGCTATCTGTATCTCCATGTTTATTGCAGCTCAATTCACAATAGCTAAGACGTGGAATTAACCTAAATGCCAATCCATGGAAAACTGTATAGAGAAATTATGGGATATGTACTCTATGGAATACTACACTGCGGTAAAAAAAAAAAATCCCATCGTTTGAAACAAAATGGAGGAATCTTGAAAACACCATACTTAGTGAAATAAGCCAGTCCCAAAGGGACAAATATCACTTTCCTTCTGATCTGTAACAACTAACAGAACACCTAAAAGGAAACCTCCAGAAGTGAAATTGACACTAAGAGAAGCCATGACTTGAATAGCCCTTGTCTTGACTGTCGAGAAACAGTTTATGATTTTATTGTTTTCACTATGCTCTTTTTCTACTTAATACCATTGGTTGAGCTCTTAACATTGAATTAATCATAGTTGTTTAAATCCATTTGAAAATAGATCTCAGTTAAAAAAAATAAGAAATGGAATAAGAAAGAGAAGAGATGTACAGTTCAGCAAAAAGTTTCCATGGACTTACCCCTAAGGGTAAAGCTAAAAACTTGCCATGGGACTCCAAATCACATGAAGCTGGGTGGTACTAATGCCATCTTACTAATCAAAGTGATCATATTAAGTGTGTAACTGATCATATAGATAGGATGAAGTGTCAAAGGAATCACATAAATAAGACCAAGTGTCTGCAAATGACAATAGAGAGAATTAAAAAGGAGAGAATGATCCAACGTGGAAAGCAGTCCACACAGCAGACTCATATAACGACAATTGCCCTAAACAGCACTCTGACCACAGAATCAGCTCTTAAGGCATTTGGATCTGACTGAAAGGCCCATGAGAGCATTTCAGGCATGGAAAGCCAAGATACTGTGGCAAAAAATGATCATCATGAAGGATGTTTGTGAATGAGGTTCCAGGGTAAAGAAGGGGCCATCAAAGAAGGATGAACTTTTCTTTGAAGGGAGGAGAGAACTTCCACTTTGCTTATGGGCTTGTCTAAATACTGACAGAGTTCATGGACTCAAAATGCTTCCATAGCCTTGGCAGCTCATGTCAAGAGCCTCAGGTGATCACAGATATCATAAATAAGAGTGTCAACTGTTAAATCAACATTACAGGAGTCACTGTGCACTTACTCCCCATGTAGGACCCCTGTCCTTAACAAGTTCTACTATGAGAATTAACTGTAGAACTTGTCTTCAAACAGTACTTTATACTTCATGTGTGTGCATGAGTGTAAACTGTTGAAATCTTTACTTAATACAGAGTTGGGCTTCTGTATATAAAGAGAAGTAAAAATTAATATTAATAAAGAATGGCATGGAAGAAGTAGCAGGAGCTTGGATGGAATTGGGAGGTGGGAGGGTGGGTATGGGGGCAAGAACTTCTATATTCCTAAAGATGTACCTATGAAATTTGTATTCATTAAATAAAATCTTAAAAAATTCACAGTATTCATACCACACAAAATACTGGATGATGAGTGCATTATGAACACACTGATGCTAGAGAAGAGCACCGGAGATGGTCATCTATGCAATCATCCCACTAAAAATATAAATTATAATTGTGACAGCTGCTATGAAAGGGGAACTGGGCCTGGCTTTGTGGTATAGGGAGTTAAGCTTCAACTTGCAGCACTGGCACCCCATATGAGTGCTGGTTTGAGTAGCAGTTGTTCCACTTCTGATCCAGCTCCTTCCTAATATGCCTTAGAAAGCAGAAGAGAATGGCCCAGGTTTTTTGCCCCTATGCCCATGTGGGAGACCAGAAAGAAATATTACTATGCTCCTAAGTCTGCATATATTATATACATGAAAAATGTATGTTTACTTAACACTTTTTATTAGACTTTATTTAAGGTAAATAAAATTCATGTATTTCTCATGTACAGATTAAGAACGTAGTGAGACTTCCCACCCTACCCTTCTTCCCATCCACTTTCCCACCCTTTCTCCTCCTTTCTCTATTATTCCCAAGAATTGTATCTATATTGCATTTGTTAGGGCTAAATAAAAATATGGGGCTGGTGCTGTGGCGCGGTGGGTTAACACCCTGGCCTGAAGTGCCAGCATCCCATATGGGCATTGTTTGAGACCTGGCTGCTCCACTTCCAATCCAGCTCTCTGCTATGGCCTGAGAAAGCAGTAGAAGATGGCCCAAGTCCTTGGGCCCCTGCACCCATGTGGGAGACCTGGAAGAAGCTCCTGGCTCCTGGCTTCAGATCGGCATAGCTCCAGCCATTGCAGCCAATTGGGGTGTGAACCAGTGGATGGAAGACCTCTCTCTCTATGCCTCTCCTCTCTGTGTAACTCTGACTCTCAAATAAATAAACAAATCTTTTTTAAAAAAAGACTAAATAAAAATGAAATAAAACTCTTAAAAAAAGAAAAGGTGTGCTGAGTCACAAGAAGGATTTCAAAAACAAAAAGGGAACCAGCTTACAAACAAAACACTACAATGTTCTATTGTTTAGTGATGATTTGTTTTCCTTCTTTGAAGTTTAGTTTCCTGGCTAAACCTAATTTTATTTTCCTGATCTGAATCTAATTGCTTCAGTTTAATCATAGAAAATAAGCACAATACATAGGAATATATCATTCATATGTTCTTAAATGTTAAGTGAATGTTATTATTATGTAAAATTCCAACTTGTCCCAATGGCTGCATTAAATGCAAGAAAAAATTTCTAAAGAGTGATGGAGACTGGTTAAACCATTCCTGGAGTTTTTTGTTTTTTGTGATCACTTCTTGTTTCCCATCAACTAAACACAATTGACCTAAATTTTAAAATACCTGATATTTATTAATTTACAAAGCTTAATTACATATCCAAGGACATAAGAAAATATTATACATTCACAATGAGAGATAAGGACATTTTCCATCTGCAGACATGCAACAGCTTCCATATGTTGTCATATATAATTTGTAGCAGGTCAAAGGGTATACAGAAATACAGATTCATAGCAGTTAACAACTCAAAGAGCTCTTCTTTCCAACGAGATTTAGATGCATTAAAAAAAATACAAATTCTCTGATCTCTGTCAAGGACATTACTTGTCAAATGTTCAGCCATTACAATAATTTTCAATCTTTTCTAAAATCCATGATGAACACTATATTGGTTATGCACCAAGTAGAATCAAAACAAAACCATAAACAAAGGTAGAACCTTGGACCCAACAATACCTGCAGCTCTACTCATTAAGTCACCTCTGCCAAGAGATCTCTATTGATTTATCATGGCTCCTATAATGAGCTCAAAGGAAATGACTGCCACTTGGGATGCAGCCTGAATTAATTTATATATTGTTTGGATATTGTGGTTTGTAGTAATGACCAATCTCCACACAACTCAGCCACAGAAAAAAGAAATGTATATTTTAAAGAAGAAAGAGGTAAAAGGAAATCAATAAAATTTGCCCAATTCTAACACAATGTTATTTATGGTGGGCTACTAAAAAAGAAGCAAAAGCCATCATACATATAAATTATCCAACAAAAGGTGGAAATAAATTATGACAATTTTTAATTAATATAAATATGTCTCAAGTTAAAAGAGACTACCAAAGCCTTTCCAAACGAATGTGAAGACTCTAGCCATAGCTCTGTTCAAAAAGGAGACGCCTAACACATGAGGGCACCAACAAGTGCAAGTAATGTTCAAAACTAGATGCTAAGCTGTTGCAGTGACACATGAATTTAGGTGGCTGTGTTAGTATCAGAATTTTTGTGAATAAACAAGTTCAGTGTCATGTATTTATCATAAATTGATTGCTGACAGAGGTTCCAAGACCATTCAATGTGGATAGCAAGTTTATTCTATAAGTGGGGTTGGGAAAACTGGATATCCACATGCAGAAGAATAAATTTAGATTTGCATTTCCTAGCACATTCAAAAATCAATTCAAAACACCCTGATGACTAAAACATAGTACCAGAAACAGCCAAAGTACTAGAAGAAAACAGAAAAAGCTCCATGACATTGGTCTGGGAAATGATTTCTTGGCAATGAACCCAAAGGTAAGCAAAAACAGACTCTGTGTTTATGTCAAACTATAAAGCTTCTGGACAGCAAAGAAAACAATTCAGAGAAGAAACAACCTATGGAAAGGAGAAAATATTTTCAAACCATGTACATAAGAAATGAATATATAAAATATATAAGAAACTGAAATTTGAAAAATAAAAAAATAAAATAATTAAAAAAAATGGAGCCGGCGCCATGGCTCACTTGGTTAATCCTCTGCCTGTGGCACCGGCATCCCATATGGGTGCAGGGTTCTAATCCTAGTTGCTCCTCTTCCAGTCCAGCTCTCTGCTGTGGCCCAGGAAGGCAGTAGAGGATGGCCCAGGTGCTTGGGCCCTGCACCCACATGGGAGACCAGGAGGAAGCACCTGGCTCCTGGCTTTGGATTGGCGTAGCTCTGGCCATGGCAGCCATTTGGGGGAGTGAACCAACTGAAGGAAGACCTTTCTCTCTCTCTCTCACTGTCTAACTCTACCTGTCAAATAAAAAATAAATAAAAAGTAAAAAAAAAAAAACTGAAACAACTCAATAGTGAGAAAGCAATCAGATAAAAAAGATAAATAACTTGAACAGATATTTCTCAAAAGATACACAAATGGAAATCAGGTATATATGAAAGGATGCCTAGCATCTCTAATCTCGAGAGAAATTCACATTAACACTACAATTAAAATCACCTCTCAAGACTGGCACTGTGAAGTGGCAGGTAAAGCTGCCACCTGCAGTTCGAGTCCCTACTACTCCACTTCCGATCCAGCTCTCTGCTATGGTCTGGGAAAGCACCCACGAGGGAGACTCAGAGGAAGCCCCTGGGTCCTGGCTTCAGATCAGCATAGCTCCAGCTGTTGTGGCCATCTGGGGAGTGAAGCAGCGGATGGAAGACCTCTCTCTTTCCCACCCCTCTCTCTCTCTGCAACTCTGCCTTTCAAATAAATAAATCTTTTAAAAATCACCTCACAACTGCTAGAATAGCTATTATCTTTACATTTTTGTTTGATTTCACTGTATTGGGAAGACAGAGAAACAGAGACAAAGTGTGTGTGTGTGTGTGAGAGAGAGAGAGAGAGAGAGGGAGAGAGGGAGAGAGAGAGAGAGAGAGAGAGAGAGAGACTGACTTTCCATCTGCTGCTTCACTCTCTAAATGCTGACAACCAATAGGGTTGGGCTGTGGCCAGGAACCTGAAATTCAATGTGGGTCTTCCATGTAGGTGCAGCACACAACTACTTGTCATTACCTGTTGCCTCCCAGGATGCACATCAGCAGGAGGCTGGATCCAAGGCAGGCCTGGGACTCAAACCCTAGGAATGCAATATTGGATGTGGGCATCTCAAGCAGTATCTTCAAGGCTGAGCCAAACATCCACCCCAGGATGGCTATTCTCAAATAGACGAAAGAAAATCAAGTGTTGGTGAGGATGTAGAGAAATGAGACCCTTCTATATTCATTCATTTACTAGTTATTTGAAAAAAAGAGAAGAGATTCTTATCCCCTGGTTCAATCTGCAAATGCCCTCTTTAAGAAGTTCTGGGAAAAGCTAGGTGCCCAGAACTCAATCTGAGTCTCCCACATGGGTAGCAGGACCCAAGCACTTGAGCCATCCTCCCAGAATACACAGGAGCAGGAAGCTTGAATTGGGAAACAGCTGGGACTTCAACCCAACTAATCCTGAGATGTGTGCATGCCAAGTTGCATCTTACCTCCTGCACCAAATGCTTCCCTTGAGTTGAAACACTAACACATTGTTGGTTAGAATGTAAATTAATGCCAGCATTATAGAAGACAGGATGTCTGCTCCTCGAAATATTCAAAATAGAAATACCATACGATCAAGCAACACAACTACTAGATCTCTATCTAAAGGAAATGAAATCTGTGGGTCAAAGATGTCTGCATTGCCATGTTCATTGCAGCATGATTTACAATATGCAAGATTGAGTCAAACTGAGTGTCTATCAATTGCTGAGTGGATGAAAAAAGAGTGTATATGTTGTACATGCTGGAATCCTACTTAGGATTATTAAAGAAGGGAATACTCTAATTTGCAACAACATGGATGAACCTGGAGAAGTGAAATAACTCAGGCACAGAAAAAGCAATACTCCATGATCTCACGTAGATGTGGGACCTTAAAAATTAAATTTATAGAAAAAGAGTAAAATAAAATGGAGGCTATCTGAGGCTGTGGGGTAGAGGAATTAGAGAATTGTCAAAGTGTCCAAAATTTCAATGAGACAAGAGGACTAATGTCAAGACATTCATTGTATGGAATGCGTGTATTAATAGCTAATAACAATATATTGTATGTTTTGATACTGCTAAGAGTAGAGTTTCAATGTTTTACTACAAAAAAAGAAAAAAATATGTGCAGTCACAAAATACATACCAAAATATTATCTTGTATGCCATAAACATAAAATCAACTAATAATATTAAACTAATAATAATAATAATTTAATAATATTAAATATTAAATCTGGATCCACTTCTAATTACATATGCACATATATGTACATATATACAGTATTGAACCTGTATCAACTTCAAATATAGCTGATACACTTACAAAGAAAAATGGTAGAAAACCAGGAAGTGGACCCATTCTCAATTATAGAGAGGGATTTTAATATACCTTTCTTGGATATTTATGGACTAAGCAAACAAAGAAATAAATGGGCTTAATCAAGTAGTAAGCCTGCTCTCGTGGGCACATACAGGAGCCAACAAAGAGAGAGCGCATTCACTTCACAGGTACCCGTATCTGTCCTTAAAGCAGTGCTCAGCAATGGAAAGGCAATGAATATGATGCAAAGGTCATTCTCTGAGCAGAGGCAATAAAATCATCTCCCAAAGTCTACATATTGGAACTTAAAGACCATACTTTGAAATGATTCTCAAGTTATGTGGGAACACTTAATACAAGTCAGAATACAAATGGACAGTGATGAAATTCCACATTTCAGCACTTGTGCCATGGTGCTAAGGTAGTAGTAGAGAAATCTTTGGAATATTTTTATATATACTGTGCAAATATGAGTATCAGTAGAGCAGAGTGGTGGGGTGGTGCTGCATCAGGTTAAGTAACCACTTGAGACAGACACATCCCATGTCTGAGTGCCTATTGAAACTTTATGCTACTCTGCCTCTGATCCAGCTTCCTGCTAATGCATCCTGGGGGCAGGGCAAGGGCAATGGATGATGGCTCAAGTCTTTGGGCCCTTTCCACCTTTGTGGGAGACCCAGATGGAGTTCTGGGACCCTGGTTTATGCCTGGCCAAGCCCAGGCTGTTGAGGTCACTTAGGGAGTGAAAGATCTCTTTCTTCTCAAAGAAACTAAAATGGATGAAATGCTCCAATGAAGGACAGAAATCAGTTGATACTTAGAAACATCACCCACACACCAAATCAAGCTATACACATTTAGACATGTTAGTGCAAATATGAAGCAACTGCAAGTCTCATACACTGCCACTAACAGCAGAAACTGGTATCAACCACTTTGAAAATGTCATAGCAAATTCCAGGAAATCTGCCCTTTGAAAAATATACATATCTCTAACCCAAGGAGATCCCAATTGTGCAGTTAACAAATGTTCTGATAATTCTCAGAAATTCTTACTGTAGGAGCATCTCACATTTTCTGCACTAAAATTTCTTGTTTACAGTCACAAACATTTCCTGAATGCCATTGATCAATAAAGAACTGCCCAGTGCGCCAGGAAGACACAATTATGAACAAGGCAGAGTCTGCCATACAGGGACTCATGGATGACATCAGGGACCAGAAGTATTTACTAAGGCATATGATGAAAACTAAATTGGAAATACAGATGAGTTTGCTCAGAGGTATGAACATGGGGATAATTTCCCACGAGGGGGGTGATGTTCACGGAAGGCCTTGCAGGGGTGAATATGAGATTTCTTTGCAAAGAGATTTAGGGGGGAAGTGGAGATTGAGTTTGCACAGCATCACAAAAGGCTCAGGGATAAGGAAGTGCACGGTATATCTGAAGGGCATGTGTAGTGACCTAGGAAGCAGCGGGGAAAGCGAATCGGGGCTAAATATCACAATCTATGTGGTCCCAGCAGGAGTCAACTGGGCGCTTGGAATTCCCAGCACCTCAAGCTGTTTTCAGTTCGCTGAAAGACATGACGGACATCCGTGGGACATTGTGGACCTATTTCAAGCGGCGGAGTTAACGAGTTAACCTGCTTAGACATCACAGGAAACCCCTACTCTTTCCACCGCAATGCTGCAGGCTGCCTGCCTAAGGCGACTGCCGGAGCCTGAGGGGAGAAACGTGAGGGGCCTGTGCCTGTGGGGCCCCATGCAACAGCGGAGGGTGCAGCCCTCCACGGCGCAAGGGCGTCTCCTTACTTGGGTTTTTCACTTCATCACCACTGGCTGTCACCTGCTGCTTCCCAGGGTGAGCAGGAGCAGGACGCTAGTCAGAAGGGGACCGGACCCACAGCTGGAGAGGAGGCCCTGGGAGGCTGGGCGCCCACGCGGGAGGCCGTTGGCCCAACTGCCACCTTACCCGCCGCTGCAGCAAGCCCCGCCCCTCCGCGCTCCTCTTAAAGCAAAGTTCCAATACCAAAGTGCGTTCCTGTCCCGCCCCATCCCCAGTGTCCCCGCAACAAAGACGTTTCTCCAACATCCCGGCTCACACGCCTTCCTCCAGCGTCCCTCCAGCCCTCCTGTTTTCCCCAACCTCCATTCCCCTAAAACGCTGTCTGATGCCGCACTCTGCAGGTCGGCAGGGTCCTCCAGGGTCCCAGCGGCTCCGCTGCCCCTCTGTACCTCTCCCTGGCCTGGCGTGGTGGGGAAGCTAGGGGAAGCCCAAAAGCTGTCACCCTTCCCCGCCGCACCCACCCAAGCCTCCCCCTAGTGACAGCGGTCAGCGTTTGTCCCCATCCCATGCCCTGGATGGGCCTGCGAATCTCCTTGTCCTCGCTTTTCTGCTAAGGGCTGTGCCGCCCAAAGGAAGGCTCTGGCCTGAGGGTTGTGGGGAGCTCCAAACGGACGCATGGGGGCTGGGGGGAGGAGGGGCACCGTAGCGACAGAACCGAGGACTAGCTGGTACCACGCGTCCACAGAGACCTCGGAGGCCAGTTCTCCGGGATTCGTGGTCAAACGCCGCGGCAGCGGCCGCTGAAGACAAGGCAGAAGAAGCCTGAACCTTTGGAGGCAGCTGCTCAGTGCGCAGCCGGGGCACGGGAGTGTACTGCTTTCCTGGGCGTTGGGGACAGATTGGGATTGCAGCAGAGGAACAAGAAGGGCAGAGTGTGGAAAGCATAGCGGGCGAGTCGCCTGGACCTTGAGAATCTGGTGAGAAACTGGGACGCGGGTGCACATCCTGTGCTCAGACTCTGTCTGACTCCTGGACACAGCCCTTTAGCCAAAGGGCCCAAACCCGGCCACCACCTGCTTGGGATAGTGATCATCAGGTAGCCAGTGGTAGCCAGTGCTGGCCGTCTCGGCCAGGACAGTGACACACATGGTTTACCCTCCAATTTCCCAATATAGGTAAATGGTCCTTTTGACTGAAGCCCAGAGAGCTCACCTTATTATCAATTCTTAAGCATTATACACAAGTGAACTATTCGTGGACTATATATTTCCTTTTCCCTTAAGAATTAATAGTGGGCCACCACTGTGGTGCAGTGGGTTAACACCCTGGCCTGAAGCGCCGGCATCCCATATGGACTCTGGTTAGAGTCCCGGCTGCTCCACTTATTATCCAGCTCTCTGCCATGGCCTGGGAAAGCAGTAAAAGATGGCCCAAGTCCTTGGGCCCCTGCACCCACATGGGAGACCCGGAAGAAGCTCCTGGCTACTGGCTCAGCTCCGGCTGTTGCGGCCATCTGGGGAGTGAACCAGCAGGTGGAAGACCTCTCTCTCTGCCTCTACTTCTACCTCGCTCTGTAACTCTGTTTTTCAAATAAAATAAAATAAATCTTTTTTTTTAAAAAAAGAATTAGTAGTAGCCTTTATCTTAGCTTAGTCCTTTAGTCTGCCCACTGTTTATTTATTTATGATTCTTTATTTTTTTTTTTTTAAATTTGAGAGGCAGAATTGAGAAAGAGACAGAGACAGAGACAGAGACAGAGAAGGTCTCCCATACACTGGTTCACTCCCCAAATGGATGCAACAGCCAGAGCTGAGCTGAACCAAAGTCAAGAGCCAGGAGTTTCCTCCAGGTCTCACACCTGGCTGCAGGGGCCCAAGGACCTGGGCCATTTTCTGCTTTCCCAGGCCATAAGCAGAAAGCTGGACTGGAAAAAGAGCAGCTGCACACCAACCTATGCGACAGGCAGAGGCCTAGCTAACCAT
The DNA here is from genome assembly GCF_033115175.1 of Lepus europaeus. Classification (NCBI taxonomy): domain Eukaryota; kingdom Metazoa; phylum Chordata; class Mammalia; order Lagomorpha; family Leporidae; genus Lepus; species Lepus europaeus. Next base: position 15,203,080 of record NC_084834.1, on the reverse strand, counting down.
GCCACAGCGTTCGTCCCTATGCATGATCCATGATAGCAGGGTAAATCTCTTCCTTTAAAAAAATAGTGTTTTTAAGAGGCAGACACACAGAGATGGTCAGATAGAGCTTGTATCCACTGAGTCACCTCCCCAAATGCCCCACAGTGAGGATGGTGTGGAGCGAAGCCTGGAGCTGAGAACTCAATCGAGGTTTCCCATGTGGGTGGTAGGGACACAGTCATGTGGGCCACCACCAACCTGTCCCAGCATCTGCATCATCAGAAAGCTGTAATCAGGACCTAGAGTCAAGGGTCAAACCCAAGTACATCCAACATGGACCTTGGAGGTCTTAACTTGTAGGTCAAATGCCCACTCCTCTTCTGCAGTAGATAAGCCTTCAGTCTGGCTCCCTGTATAAACACTCTCTCCTTTCATGGCACTCTCTTTCTGTTGGGACTGGATGTTCTCTAGGGATGAGGAACAACTCCAGACCTAAAATTTCCTTTACCCCTTTGTGTTAGGTTCCCTTTTCTCTTGATCCTACCTCCCATTGTGAAGGTTACCTCCCATTGTGAAGAGAACTTTTTCTAGAAGCTTCCTGAGAAAGGATTAAACAATTCTTGAATACCTGTATATGATTATATTTTACTCTTACATTGACTAGTTGGTTGGGAATTTCATTCTAATTAGAAAATTATTTCCCCAGGGACTATGAAGATTGAGTCATTGTCTCCTAGCTTCCAAAGTGAGTGATGAGAAGTTCACTAATTTTGTTGGTGCTCACAATCTTGTTTATGAACAGTCTTCTCTTTCTGGAAGATTTTAGGTGCTTGTCATCACCAATGGTGTCTGAAAACCCTTGATGCTGTCTTGATGATGTGCCGCACTGCCAGCTTTTTTCCTTTATTGCATGTGACGCTCACTGGGCTCTGCAGCCTTCGTTGCCAAGGAAGCTCCAGGAAATCACTATTGTTGTTTCCTGCTGAATTCTCATCACCTAGCACCAGGCCTGGCACACAGTAAGTACCCAATACAAAGTGAATAAACAACCTCACAGCTAGGTGAATAGGGGTGTTTTGGGGTAATTGTTCTTTTCTAATTTCCTCCCTATTTCTCTTCCACTCACAGGGACACCATCAGTTTTCCTATTTTCTTATAGCCTTCCAGTTTTACTTCAGGTCTCTCTGTTTTACTTGATGCAAGATTTCATTGACTTCATTTTTGAAATTTTTGGTGCATTTATAATTTCTATAATAATGTGTTTAAATATCCAATATTTCTCCTTTGATTTCCTATATGCTACTTATTTACAAAATGGAATATATAGTATTTCTTGTTTTAAGGATATATAGTATCTTTTATCCTTTTAAAAATATTTAAATTTTAAAAATTATTTATCTGAAAAGTAGAGTTGCAGAGAGAGAGAGAGAGAGAGAGAGAGAATGAATCTTCGATCCGCTGGTTCATTCCCCAAATGGCAACAACGGCTGTGCCTGAACTAGACCAAAGCTGGGACCCAGGAACTCCATCTTGCTCTCCCATATAGGTGGCAGAGGCCCAAGCACTCCAACCGTTTTCTGCTGCTTTCCCAGGTGCATGAGCAGGGAGCTGGATCAGAAGTGGAGCAGCAGAGACTGTAATGGTGATGTTGCAGGCAGCAGCTTAACCCTCTGTGCCACAATGCCAGCCCCTTTATTTACTTGAGAGGCAAACTGACAGAGAGAGACTGGAGATGGAGATGGGGATGGGGATGGGGATGGAGATGTGCCAGTTCACTCTCTAAATATGCACAACAGCCAAGGCTTGACCAGGCCAAAGCCAGGATCCAGGCACTCCATCTGAGTCTCCTAAGTACGTGGCAGGAACCTAAATAGTTCAGCCTCCATTTGCTGCCTCCTAGGCACATTAGCAGGAGGCTGGATCAGAAGCAGAGGCAGAACTTGACCCCAGACTCTGCAATACGATATGTAGGTGTTACAAGCAGCAGCTTAACACACTAGGCCATAATATCAGCCCCACATCTTTTATCTTTGAGTATATTATGATATTTGCTTGCTTTTTTGCTTTTATTTTCTAAAAATTTATGTACAAAGCAGATCAGTTTAATTCTTCTTGGTTTCCCACTTTGGGAGTTTATAGTTCAGTTTTCTCTGTTCAGCTAGGTTGCTCACCAAACATTCATCTGCTTTCTTTACTCTCTGCTGTAATCTTTCTTTTCTATGTCCTGCAACTTTGTACCTTCTAAAGATTGCTTCCTTGCTATTTTAGAGGAGTTGTGAGAGGGACTGGTGGTAAGTCTATGTTTCAGCCTATTAATTTCGCAAGAATGTCACACTAAACTTTAAATTAGAGAATTTAGAATTAGGCTGCTTTCTCATAAATATTTGAGCACAACATGGAAAAATATTCTTCAAGTACCATGAATTATGTGAATGGTGTTTTTTTTTTATTTTTGAGAATAAAGTAGAATCTCAGTAAACTGTCCTACAATTGCAAATATTTGTTTTAGAGGTGTAAATGAACCTCCTGGATATTTTTTAAATATTCTAGGGAAATTTTTGAGTATTTAGATAAATTTTCATGGCAACATTTTCAAAAATCCCCAAGACAAAGTAAAACTTAAGGCTTATCTACCTGAAATGAGAAGAGGGAAGAAAACACAGTATCTTTAAATATTATTCTTCCATAGGGTGAGCATTTGGCACATCAGTTAAAAGGCCACTTGGAGTACCCACATCCCATTAGGGAGTGCTTAGGTTTGTCAAGGCCCCACTCTCAATCCCAGATTCATACTAATGCATACCCTGGGAGGCAGCAGGTTATGGTTCAAGTTGTATAGTTCCTGCTACCCCACCCATGTAGCAGACGAGGACTGAGTTCCTGGCTCCTGGTTTTGGCCTGGCCCAGTCCTGGCTATTGCCAGCATTTGGGGAACGAAATAGTGGATAGGAGATCTCTGTATCTTTCTCTGCCTCTCTGTATTAAAAATATTTTTTGGGGGGGAGAGCAGTCATTTAGCTTAGTGAATAAGATATCCATGTCCCACATAAGGACACCTGGGTTCAACTTCTAGCTCCAGATATTTTTTTTTTAAAATATTTATTTATCTGAGAGGCAGAGAGAGGGAGAGAGGCAGAGAGAGGGAGAGAGAGGGAGAGAGAGGGAGAGATCTTCCATCCATTGCTTACTTCCCAAATAGCTGCAAAAACAAGCGCTGGTCCAGGCCAAAGCCAAGAGCTTCCTCTGGATCTCCCACATGGGTGCCAGGGGCCCAGGGGCCCAGGGACTTGGTTCATCTTCTGATACCTTCCCAGGCACATCAGCTGGATCAGAAATGGAGCAAACAGGACTCGAACCAGAACCCATATGGGATGTCGGCCCTGCAGGCCCCAGCTTAATCTGCCCGGCCCCAGCCCTGGCACTTGGTTCCAGCTTCTGACCAACACAAACTCTGGAACATGATGATGATTGCCTAAGTAATTGGGGTTCCTGCCACCCATGTGGAGACCTGGATTGTGTTCCTGGCTCCTGGTTTCTGCCATCCCTCACCAACTTTGCCTGTTGCAGCCATTTGGGAAGTAAACCAGCAGATGAGCAGATGGTAGATCTCTCTCATTCTCTCTCTCTCTCTCTCTCTCTCTCTCTCTATATATATATATATATATATACATATATATCTCTCCCCCTATCTCTCTCCCCCTATCTATCTATCTATCTATCTCCCCCTATCTATCTATCTATATCTCTCCCCCTATCTATCTATCTCTCTCCCTCTATCTATCTCTCTCTCTCTCTCTCTCTCCCCCATCTATCTCTCTCCCCCATCTATCTATCTCTCTCCCCCTATCTATCTCTCTCTCCCTTCCTCTCTCTCCCTTCCTCTATCTCTCTCCTTTCCTCTATCTCTCTCCCTTCCTCTATCTCTCTTCCTCTGAAATAAAAATGTTAAGGTATTATGCTTCCATGTGTGTGTTTCACCCTGAAACAACTCAAAGTCCTTGTCAGTAGTGCTTTTCATCTCAGATTGGATGCTTACACTGCAGATCATTTTGCTGCCTCTGGGAGGAGCTGTCTGCAAAGAGTTTAATGAATCAGCTGTTACCGCTAATACACTGACAATGAAAGGAGTCATTGTTCAGACTCATTGTCTGCTAGAAGTACAAATGATAAAGTTTAGGTGAAAATTGTTTTTTCTCATTAACCTGAAGTCCTCAGTTCTAAGGCAGTGGTCTTTCACTTTTTAAACAATTTGTTTTGAAGCAGTTGATTGATGTACATATAGAATATTAAAAAGCCAAGTTGCATTGAAGATTTTAAAAAGATATGTTCCCTCCACCTCTTTCACCCCTCTTAGCCATGAGTTCAGTTGCTGACATGCATATTTCTAGAAGAATTGACACATATAGCCATCTTTTGATTAATCAATTTTAGATATTAACTGACTTCTGTGTTAGTTCAGATCTTCCAAGAGCCAGCTACAAAAGCCAGATATTTATTAGGAAAGTCCCCTTGAGAAGAAATGGAGACACAAGTGGGGACACAGTGTAAGAGCTGACAGATTGTCATGCAGGATGTCTCACCAAGGACAGGAGACAGAGAAGGGAGGAGGGTGGGGTAGAATCAATTTGGGCTGCAGAGCAGTTCTAAGGGAATATTTGCAAAGCTGTTAATAAGTCCTCAAGCCTCAGTCTCCCTTCTGAGGCCGCCACTGTGTCCCAGGGACTGACCTACCACAGTATACCTTTTGCTCCTCGTCATTTGCTGAGGATGGCCCATAGCTAAGCATGGCCTCTGTGTGAGAGTGGTGATGGATTTCACAGTGCAATGGGCCCTTTGGCCACTTATGCCCCTGCAGTTGGATATCTGAGAAAGGGCATTCTCATGCCTGCTGCCACTTGCAATATGATAGCAGAGGGTTTCACTTACTTTACACAGACCCCTCCCTTTATTGTTCCCTCCAATATAATTATATGCACATTTGGGTTACATCCATATTCACTGCTTTCATTATTAGGTTAGTGTAATTTTGCTCATATCTGAGCCAGATAATACACAAAATTACATTTATCAAATAATTTGGTCCTAAGGATGTTAATTGCCTCTATTTCTCTATTTTTCTTTGACTTGATAGAGAAAATTTTCTACAATTTTCCCTAACTCTGTAAAATATCACTCATTATAAATTTCCATTGTGTCAAATTTATATCAAACCTGCTAAGTTTAGAAGTGAGCTGATAAATACTTAACTACCAACTCTCCCAGAGTTGGGGTAACATACTGTCTTTTGTTTTATAGAGAGAGATCTTCTATCCCCTGGTTCACTTCCCAGATTCCCACAACATTTGAAGACAAGCCAGGCCAAACCCAGGATCCAGAACCCAATCTGGATCTCCCATGTGGATGGCAGGGACTCAGCTCTATGAGCCATCATTGCTGCCATCCTGGGAGTGCATTAGCAGGAAGCTAGAATCAGAAACAGAGCCATAACTCAAATCCAAGCCCTGAGATATGGGATGTGGGAAACTCAAGTGGGGACAACCTTGGCAACAAATAGCTACTCTTCTATTTTTTCATGGTGTAAAACATTCCTACAATCATAGGTTACAAGGTATTCATGTGATGTCACTGAATGTGGCATTGGGAAAAGAGATGCACAGTGGGTTCTGTGAGCCATGCACAAACAGGCTGTCTCTTACCACAGGACAAACAAGTTCATGCTCTTGTACCTACTGAGATAATGCCTTGGGACCGCTGTTCCTCCTGCTCCAATGGGAACTTCTCATCCTTCACATCTGTTGGAATCTCAACTGTTCCTGCATTTCTTTGTTTTTCTTTCAAGTCTTGCATCTGATGTGATGCAACATATCCTCCGGTTACTTCTGATAGAGGCTGTACAAGAGGCAAGAGGCTTCCAGTTCTACTCAGTGTTACATTTGCAAGCTTGCATCCTGGTATCCTTCTATTGCTTTGGTCAGTTTCTTGGAAGTCTAATTCAAAACTTGTATCTCCCTAGAATTTTGAACAATGCTATTGAAAAGTCTGATATCATTATCTCTAAAATCTGTTGAATGTGACACTTATTCTATCTATAATTTTTTTCCTATCTTTGTTGATCTGCATTTCCTTAAGAATTTACTCAGGTAAACATCTTATCACCATGGCAGTGTTTCAATCTGGACAGTCATATATAAATATAATAGTCCTTTCAAGAAGAGCAGCCATTTTCATCTATTGTAGATATCCTCCTATGGCCTTATTGATACTTTCCTCCTTTCATATTTTTATTTATATTTTGATTTTTCTAACCCTTCTATAAGACATATATGGGTATCTTAGATTTTTAGAAATACTTTTCTTATTTCTTTTTTTTTTTCCTTTTGTCCCTTTTTCTAGTTATTTCCTCAACTTTACCTGGCAAAGTTTCCACATCCTTTTTTTTTCCTATTACTCATTTGTAATTTTCAAAAATTTTGTTTTATTCTCTGATAAGACATTAGGAACAAATGACTACAATAGAATTAAATCCCTAAGGATATCAATCATAGTGTCATGGTCTCATTGAAGTTTTCTCCTTCATTGTTTCTTCTTTCAAAAACTTTCTTCGTTAGTTCTTCAAAACTTGTTTGTGATCTTTCTCATCCTTGTGGGAGACCTGTTTTAAATACCCAGCAATTTTTGCATGGCCAAGCTCTAAAATATTGATTGGAAGTTCTGGAGGCAGGTAAAGGACTTCCATCAGCACATGTCTGGAGGACCAGAGGAGTTTTCCAGTTTGGATGCCCAAAGGTTAGAATCTGTAGATCTTTTCTCTTGAGTAGTTTAGCTTCTCATACAGCTGCTAATCCCCTGCCTAGAGACAGCAGTTTCAGTGCTGGCATTTGGAGAACATCGAGGGAAGTGACTCTCTTCTACTTTGTTTATAACAGTCTTAGAGACTTTTGTTTAAACATTAATTGGGGGCTTACTTTGTAATAGGTACTGAGAGATATTTGGTAACCTTAAGTAGGCCGGCGCCGTGGCTTAACAGGCTAATCCTCCGCCTTGCGGCGCCGGCACACCGGGTTCTAGTCCCGGTCGGGGCACTGATCCTGTCCCGGTTGCCCCTCTTCCAGGCCAGCTCTCTGCTGTGGCCCGGGAGTGCAGTGGAGGATGGCCCAAGTGCTTGGGCCCTGCACCCGCATGGGAGACCAGGAGAAGCACCTGGCTCCTGCCATCGGAACAGCGCGGTGCGCCGGCCGCAGCGGCCATTGGAGGGTGAACCAACGGCAAAAAGGAAGACCTTTCTCTCTGTCTCTCTCTCTCACTATCCACTCTGCCTATCAAAAAATAAAAAATAAAAAAATAAAAATAAAAATAAAAAAAAGAAGGAAGGGTGATGCTACTGCAAAGTTTGCAAGCTCATGAGCTGGCCCTGTATTCAACTCACTGACACATTAGGAAGGTAGAAAAAGAACCTAACAGGTTGTAAAACCATCTACTTCACAGCACCTGGGTGTTTGGCACCATCTCAACAAAATAGTTCGTTGAATTTTCCTCTGGTCACTGACTTGAAGCCTATCAACTTAACCTTTTGTTGTATTTCATACAAGCTCTACATCTTGGAACTTTATCTTTAAAATAAGACTCATGCTTTGTTACTATCTAATGATGACTGTGAAATTGATGGCCACTCTGTTTTTAAAAAGACTCCAGGGTGTTATTATTTACCTAACAAAAGGTCAAGAGTTACCTCAGCTTTGTTGAACACAGGGAGAACTTGTAATAAACTCATGCAGACACACAGAAAGAAAGTACCAAGAAGAAATTCATAAAAATCTACTTATGTTCTATTATTAGGAAGACTAACAAAGCATTAATTTGTAAACTTTCTTGCATACTAACAATAAATTAAAATGCCACTAATCCCCACCTTCCTGCATATTCCACATGGCTCCAAGTTCCTCATTTCATTTGACTTTTGCAAATAAAAATGTCATTGTTATGAAAAAGTCATGAATTGACAACTTGACAGGTGTATCATTTTGGTTGTTGGTACCTAGCCTTCCTGTGCACATCAAAAAGGCAGCTGAGTCTCTGGGAGGAAACTCCTCATATTCGCTGCTGTTTGCGCAGGCATTGGGTGACCACGATCACTACCCTTTTATGTTTACTGTCCTAGACTATGTGCTTTCTCAGTATTTCTTGCACAAAGCCTGAGATTGCAAAAGGGGAAATCTATGCTTTACTCAGAAGTTTACAGTTATGTATGGAGAAATTAGCACTTACTTTTTTTAATTCAAAAATTAGTAATTTCAGACCTTCAGAACTGTGGCATACAAGTATGGACTTCAACCAGTTTCTCCAAAAGGTAGTATCTTCTATAAACCATGCTACAATTACTAAAACTAAGGTGTTAACATTATTAATATTCTGTGACTAATGCTCTTCTTCCAATTTCACCAAATGTCCCACAGATTTTAAAACATCCAAATTGATTTGGTAATAAGATATAGTTGGTATAGTTTTGTTTGTTTCTGCCATGAAGAGAATCTTAGTTAATCTGATTTGCCATGAAAAGCAATAACTTTGTGGCTAACCAGCCTGCCCTCCTCTCCTGCCTTCCCAGTCCCTTTACAAGAACATATCACAGGAACCCCAGGGCCCTCCTGTCCACAATCCTCACTTGCATGATGGGAAATGCCACTAACTGGACTCAACCTCCTCTACATAGCACGAAAGAGGATGAGTAAGGATATCTCTACAAAGTATTCTGTTGTGCTATTATCTTAGGATAGAGTCATGGCAGAGACAGTCAGAGGCAAAGGTGGGTGAGGTCCTGGGATCGCTTAGAGATCAAAGTTTGCCAGATGGGGACAGTTCACAGATCACCGAGAAAGGAGCTATGTCTAAGAGAACAGGGGCTGAGTCATCTAGGCCAAAAGTTTTTCTCAGGTATGTATAAGGGTAAGGCAGCCAAACATCCATTAGCCTCCTTCCCTCTGAGCCTCCACCACTCCCGAGGGACAAGGGCAAGGGGCTGCTCAGCAGTGAACAGTCAGAATTCTCCCAAGGCTTCATCTGATTCCCAGAGCTTGTGCCAGGCAGTGAATGGACATATCCTCTGTATGACATCTCTCCTGTGAGTACTAGGGCCTGCAGGATGTCAGGTATTGATACAATACCCTTGGTCACATCTGGTGCACCACTGCAAGTCAGTGAACTCTGCTTCTGCCAGTCTGTTGATGATGGTCTCCAGAATCTCACGCAGGTCGCGCTTAAGAACAGCCTCATGGTACTGTGACCAAGGCTGCAGGGCTTTAGTCACAGACTCATCTAGGTTATTATAGATCTTTGCTGCTGCCAGAATGCTAAATTCAAATTTGGAGTAGATGTGACCCACAAGCCCTTTTTCATCTACCACTGGCAGGGCTGAAACTCAATACTGGATACAGATGCCCAGAGCCACAAAGATGGGGGTGTTTGTGTAGACCATAGCAATATTGGTATATGTGCTATTCTGTAGCTGTTCTAGAGATTTGGACATGGATTGCAGCTTGATGAGGTCGGAGATAAATTTGAGGATGCTCTTGTGGATGAGGACAAACAAGGTGTTGCCTACTTCCAGGCCAATAACTGGCAGTCTGTGGGTCTTGTTTAGAATTAATGAAGAGAGAGCATCAAACAAGCTGGCATTAGGAGAAATACAGACAAGTGGTTTGAAGGAATCTTGTAGGTACACTTCTCTCCAAGTTTCTATCTTAGGTTCTTCTAGCTCATAGATTTGTCCCAAGGTTGATTTATAGCAGCAGTGCAGGATATTGATGAAGTCAGCAACAATCAGCTTGCCCACAACTTTTCTTCTTACTATCCCACAAAGTGGAGCTGGCACACCATCAGTCATCCACACAAAGAAAGCCTTCTTCACTTGTAGGGAAGTGTCAAATACAATGGGTTTGGAGCTTTGGAGGATCAGGTCATAGCAGCGATGAGACTTCATGAAGTGAGTGTACATGCAATTGTTGCATTCTGGTGTGTCTTAAGTATGCTCATTTTCCAAGACTGGGCACCTATCTGAAGAAGTGACCATCTCCATTTGATGAGGTATCTGCTTGGTTTGTTCACTTTAGGAATGATAACATACAGTTTTTAATTTAAGATTTCCCTCTAAAATGTACCTACCACCAGTGATCACTTTGTGGTCTTAGAGAAAACACTGATGTTCTCATATTGAGGCTATCTCTAAAATAATCAGTTGTGTGCATAATGTTATAAAGATAAATTGGTAAATGAATGGACTGAATGTGTACCCCCAAAATTCATATATTGAAATCGTAATCCCCAAAGTGATATTAGGAGGTGGGCATTTGGAGCAGAGGATCCTCCTCATAGTAAGTAGTCATGAGGGTGTATTTTGAATCACTGTCATGTATACCACAATTTTGCTTATCCATTTCTCCATTGATAGACAATCTAGGACTGTTTCCACATTCTGGTTGTTGTGCTATGCAAGTGTCTATCGGAATCCTGTTTTCAACTCCTTAGATATCTACTCAAAAGTGAAAATACTGGGTCCTATGGTTGTTCTGTTTAGATGTCATGGTTATTTTAATGCTGTTTGTCACCTTCCTTGTATTTCGTTCATATCTGAGATGTCATCACTATGCTGTACTCTCTCTTTGCTTTAAGATATGTGAATTTCATAATTTTAGATAGTCTTATAAACACTGGGAATAAGAAAGCAGGTTAGATAGTAACTAATAAAAAGTAGCTGCATTATGTCAGCTTCATTTTTTCATGGTCAATAGTAGATGACTAATAAGTTACTACATGACTCAAATAAATATACTTACAGCGATTTGAAATTTGCCTGGTTTTAACTTGTTGCTGTAAACATATTGAAATTTAACAGCACCCACACATTCATAGTATTTTTGTTTACAATTTGGTTATTTTATAACATCATCATTCTGTGCTCCTTCCTAACTTTCAATGCCACTTTGTCTTTCCCAAACACAGACAATCTTGTTGGCTTTATATATGTCACCCATTCTTGGCTCATCTCTGTTTTTAAGAGTATGTACTACTGGATCATAGACAAGTTCTTCCAAGTTTTGATTTCCCCAAATTCCAAGTTACACAATCCCTGTTCACTCTGGATGACTTAACATGTTATAAACATGCTGACAATTTCTACAACATACACGTTATACCCACACACCCTTTCATGTCACTGTGCCCTTCTCTGTAATATGATCTTGCACTTCCTCCTCTTTAATAACTCAAATTACTTCTTAGTACAGATTTGCCCTGCCATCCACACATGCTGTCTTTTCACAAGGCACTTTGTTAGTAACTTTACAGAAGCACTAAACTTAGTTTTCCTTGTTGTCTTGAGGTGTGGGGGGGAGGTGCTTATTTACAAACACTTGATCTCCTGATCTGTTAAACACTCCTTAAAGGAAGAATCACATCTTCATCTCTGGTTTCTCTACAGTTGGTGACATTTTTAAGTCAAAGTTGGTCAATGAAATTCATGCAAAAGGAATATCTATTCTAAAGTAAATTATAGAAAAAGAATTGTTTATGTTTGAAAAAGTATATAAGATGGTTTAGTCTATTTGTGTTGGATATTGCCTATATTGAATTAACTAAGAAGCACTCAATTTTACAACAGAATTAGATAATGTAGGTTGACTGAAACTACCATGTTATTTGAAATATTTAAATCACATCATTCCAAACTGAACTCAAGATTGAGTGGTCTTCTTTTGCTTCCAAGTAAGTAGTACATGAGATTTTGAGTGAAAAAGAGCATGTGTTTTCTAATAAAGTTGAAATGTGGGTTAAGATTTAGAAAGAGTTATAAGGGGGAATCTAAAAAGAGAAAATACAATAGAAGAGAAGTAAAAGACTAAATGCACAACAACTAATTGGGCAAGTACACAATAATGATTAAAGGGTCATTAGAATAGAAGAGATGTTAAGAAATACAAAGAAAAAAATCTTAGTCATCAAAATTAGAAATAGGAACCGTCAATTTAGGTTTTGAGTTGAAGATTTTTTGAAAACACTGTTTTTAATTTGAGAGAGAGAGAGAGAAAGAGAGAGAATCTCTTGCATTCACTGGTTCCCTCCACAAATGTCTACAATAGCCAGGATTGGGCCAGGCTGAAGCCAGAAGCCTGAAATTCAGTTTGAGTCTCCCATGTACGTGGCAGGGATTCAAGTACTTGAGTCATCATCTGCTGTCTTCCAGGACACACATTAGCAGGAAGATGACTCAGAAGTGGAGTAGCCAGCACCCCAAACAAGCCCTCTGATATGAGATGCAAGAGTCCAAAGAAGTTGTTTAACAAACCTCAGTACAATACTGCTCCCAAATTTCACAACATAAAGTCTTCTACCAAATTCATAAGAAAAACCCAGATATACAACTGAAAAGTAAGGAAAAGATATGAGCAGCTCATGAAAAATGAAATGCAATTGGTCCTTAAACCTAGGAAGAGATATTCAAAGTCACTCATAAAGCTATAATTAGAGCACTACTGACAATATTTTTCCATTCTTAAATTGGCAAAGATGCAAAAATTTCATAACAATGTTCAGAGTATGAGTTTATGGTTATAGTCTTCCCCACAGATAGTAGGTGTAGAGATTGGCTTGATAAAATAGCCAAGGAAAATTTAAAATTATTTATTTCTTTATTTAAGAGAGAGCATGGGGTTGGGGGAGAGAGAAAGTGAGAGAGCAAGAGAGATAATTTCCCATCCTTGTTTCACTCCTCAAATGCCTGGGAACTGGGGACCCAGTATAATCCAAATCTCCCAAGTGGATGGGAGGGTCCACGTTCCTAACCCATCACCTGCTACCTCCCAGGGTGTTGTGTTAGCAGGAAGTTGGAATTAGGAGGAGAGCTGAACTCAAATCTAAGCACTTTGATATGTGCTGCAGGTTTCTTAACCACTCTGCCAAGTGAATCTAATTACTGTATTTCTCTATACAGCTATTCTACTTCTTAGGATTTTGTTTTCTTCAGACACACTTATGTAAGTGCATAATAAACTATGCTCAATGTTACCAGTTGAAACTTTCTTTAAAATAAAGATAGGCAACAATCTAAAGGCCTTCCTATAGTCTATTGGTTAAGTAATTATGGTTCAACCATTAAAGAAAGTACTGTGCATTGTTTATAAAAAAGAATGAGAAACATTTCTGTATGTAGGAGTGGAATAGTTTATTATAATAAAGAAAGCAAAGTGTATAACAGTGTATATTGTGCTGTCATATGAAGTTTTAACAGTTCAACATATATGTAACAATAAACATAGACTTTAAGAATACATAAGAAACTGATAACAATTACTGCTTTTAGAGAGTAGTTAAAAGAAAGTTTTGAAAATAAGTCTTTCCCTACCTGTCTTTTATAAGGCTTGACTTTTGAAACTTTTCAATCTATGTCATACATGTAAAAGAGGTCCCTGGAACTCTCATACACTGGTGGGAGGGAATGTACATTAGTACAGTCATTCTAGAAAACAGTATGGAAATTAAAAAAAAAACACCTAAAATTTAGGTGTTAAAATAAAAAAAGCCACCTAAAATTTAAACAACCTGTATAATCTAGCAATTTCACTGCTGGGTATATGTCGAAAAGAAAGGAAATCAGTATGTCAAAAAGACATCTGTACTCCCACGTTTATTGTGGCACAATTCGGAAAAGCCTAGATATGGAATAAACTTAGGTGTTTGTTGATGGATGAGTGGATTATTAAAAAATGGTAACAGAGAGAATGTTTGGCCTAAGTGATTAAGAAGCCTGCATCCCACATCATGCTGGGGTTCAATTCTGGCTCTGGCTCCTGACTCCAGTTTCTCACCAAAGCAAACTCTGGGAGACAGAGGTGATGGCTCAAATAATTTGGTTTCAGTCTCCCATGGGGGAGAATTGGATTGAGTTCCCAGCTGCCAGCTTCTGTCTTGACCCAGTCCCAGCCATTGTAGGCATTTGGGGAGTAAGCCAGCAGATGGGAACTCTCTCTTCTGTCTGCTCATCTCTCTTGCTTTTTCTCTGAATCTCAAATAAATGAATAAAGCTGTTTTTGAAAATGTAAAATGTGATACAAATATAAACATAATGGAATACCATTCAGCCATAAAAACAATGAAATTCTGTCATTCTCAACAACATAGATGACATAGTGTGTCCAACACTGAAACATAAACACTGCATGTTCTTGCTTGTATGTGGAATCTAAAAATTTTGCTTTCATGCAAGTAAATAGAAAAGTAGTTATAAGGGAAGGGTGACAGGAGGAAGGCGGCACAGAGGGAGGGTGGTTAATAGGTACTAGGGTGCAGTAGGATATAAGGAATAACTTCTAATGTTCTATAGTACAATAAGATAACTATGGTTGAAAATAACTGTGTATTTTAAAACAACTAGTAGCAGGGATTTTGAATATTCCCAATAAATAGAAATGATAAATGCTTGAAGTGATATATATATCACTTATTCTGATCATAACACATTGCATATGTATATTAAAGTGTCACCTTGTACTCCATAGCATGCATAGTTATTATGTGTCAAATAAAAGTGTCCCTTGATTTATGATATTAATGAACTCCTCTGAGGCTGTTGAAGCTTCAACTCATAAATTCATTGGTTCTGTTTTCCTCCTCTCCTTGTCCCTCCTCCGTTCCTCCCCTCTCCTCTTTTCCCTGTCCTTCTTCCCTTCCCCCTTCCTCATTCTTTCCCCCAGCAGTACCAAAATAAATTTATTTTTAATCTGATATTTGTGGGCATTTTGCAGCAGAAAGATATTTGGGTTGTATAATATTCATAATATTCCTAGATTTTGAAATCTTCCTGGTTTCTTTGTAAAATTTGTTAATATAATAAGGTGAACAACTTTTGTATATTTCATGTATACAAATTTAGGAACACCCTAACCACCCATAGTCCCACCCTCCTTTCTCCTTCCTTTCTTATTCTTTATTTTAATGTTTACAATGACATACATTAAGTTGATTTTATAATCATAAGCTCCACTAAATAAAGAATTCAAGAAATAGTAAGAAAAGAAAAGAAAAAAAACACTGTTCCTCAACAGTAGAGACAAGGGCTGTAAACAATAATCAAATCGCAAAATGTCAATTTCACTCATATACATTACATCTTTTTGAACTCTGTTAGTTGCCACAGATCAGGGAGAACATGATATTTGTCTTTTTGGGTCTGGCTTATTTCACTAAATATAATGGTTTCAAGTTGCATCCATTTTGTTACAACAGACAGAATTTCATTCTTTTTTATGGCCAAATAGTATTCCATAGTGTATATATACCATATTTTCTTTTCATTGGCACCTGTACTGTCAATTTTTTATTTGACAGGTAGAGTTATAGACAGTGAGAGAGAGAGAGACAGAGAGAAAGGTCTTCCTTGTGTTGGTTTATTTCCCAAATGGCCACCACAGCCAGTGCTGCACCAATCTGAAGCCAGGAGCCAGGTGCTTCTCCTGGTCTCCCCATGCAGGTGCAGTGGCCCAAGCACTTGGGCCATCCTCCACTGCCCTCCTGGGCCACAGCAGAGAGCTGGGCTGGAAGAAGAGCAACCGGGACTAGAACCGGGCGCCCATATGGGATGCCGGTGCCACAGGCAGAGGATTAACCAAATGAACCATGGCGGCGGCCCCTGTACTATCATTTTTTAAATGCCAATAGAATGGTCTAAATACATATCGCATTATTTTAATTTGCACTTTCAAATTACAATTTTTTCTAATTTATATTAGCCATTTGGTTTTTTAAAAATAAATTAACACAATAAACAAGCATCATATATTGTTGATACCACACAAACATATCCAAATGTATGATAAATGTGCTGGTAGATAATAAATATGACTGTATCTTCCCAGAGTTAAAAATTTAAAGCAACTATTTCTCAAAATCCTACACTTTCCTATTGGATAGAAAAGTAATTTACTAATTCTAAGTCCATCTATAGTTTGGATGTGTCATTGGACTTAGAATCTTTTTCGTTGAACCCTCTGGTATCATGCCAGAATTACACTGTTGAGATATTTTTGCTTAAAGTTTGAATTCCACTCTACTCTTTTGTTACATAAATTTTGGAATTGGAATTTTAAAGGGAATTACTTTATTATTATCAATGTAAAATTACTCTAGTGGTAAGTTTGAAATTTTGAAATTTTTATTTTCAAGGTTTTGCTTTTTTATATTCTGGAAGTATGAAATTTAACAATTTCTTGTCATCAAAGAACAAAGTTCTTTTTTTTTTTCCACACAAGCACATTATGTAATGCCCAGAGATGATTCCAATTAAACCAACACTTTCAGAATAGTTGCATACAAAATATTTGTGATAAAGATAATTGAACCTAGCCCTGAAATTAAAAAAAAAAAAAAAAAAGAAAACAGCTGCAATGGTCCAGATTTGGGCCTCGAACTGAGCTTGTTCAATCTTGTAGCTAATGCCTGTTGAAAGTAATTATGAGATTTTTATTCTGCTTTCTCATAGACCTGATGGCAGGTGACAATGCACATGACTTAGTCTACCTTTAATTTCCCATCTTGCAAGACCCTTGCTATTGTGCTTTCCCTCCCATCCTACCGCAGATAAACCATCCCACCACACTAAGCCAATTCGAGGTCTGTGAAAGTGCAGATAGTCTGAGTTTTTCTGCCATCAACTGTAGTTTCTTTAAATTTCTCTCCCAGGGCTAAAGTTTTTATGATGAGGATTTTGCCGTGCTAAGTGATGACACAATCTTGTTTCACCATTTCACCCGTTTTTCACAGAGCTGGTCCCTCCCACTCCTATTCCTTCATGTTTTCCTGAAAGCCTTGGCTGAGCACCAGATGCCGCCTTTCTACCAACTGCTGCATGGTGGTCGTGTTGAGCACTGGCATGCGTGCACAGCAAGCAGAGCAATGGCCGTGGGTGCACACCTGCTGTATGAGAACAAGGTATTTTACTACATTTATTTAGAGCTTCTTTTAGATTCCTCGCTAAAATGTTGTGCTTTTCTTTACTGTCACCACTGCATGTCTCATACTGAGTTTACTACAAAGTATTTGGAATTCATAGGCCCTTCTCCAATGGTTAGGTCCCTTTGTTGTGTTTCTTGTGTCCTATAGTGTTCTTTAGTCCCTCTGCAGCTCTGAGCAGTACCCAGGCTGTGAGCTTTGAATACCATAGGTCTGGCAAACATCATTTCTTCCTCATGTGCTTGACAGTGACCACATCTTATACTCCTTTTAAGACCTGTGGAGAGTTTACAGTGACCTACTGCTGGACCAAGAGCTAGAATCACTAGTAGCCCTCCTTCCTTTCCATAAGCAATGGTTGACTGTCACCTTTTATACTGCCACCCCACAGTGAGCACAGCACTTGTACTTCTGATCCCTGCCTGGATATCAGATTTCAAGCGTTTCCTTCCTCACAGGACTTATACCCACCCAGGGCCCCTATAACAACCCTAAAAAATATCAGTTCCTTCTTTCCATTTGAATCCAGAGATTTGCTCCTATGCTTATTAAATGTCTATGTGATACCATAAAGGAAATAATTTTGCATCAGAAAATTTCCAAAAGAAAGAAAAACCATAGTTATTTTTTATTGAAATCCTTTGTCATAAGTAGGTTTTTTGAAGGTAAAATAAGACCTTGCATCTAAAATTTTCCCATTACCTTTCTGCTTTATTGCGGCAAATTACATGTAAAATCTACCATTTTTTAAAAGAAATTTCCTCCCATTTCTATTTTTCCTTAGTTTTTATTCCCCCCCCCCCACACACACACACTGGGCCAAATATCCTGTACATACCATATTTTCCCTATTCATTATCCATCAATGGACATCTGGTTAACTTCCAGCTTTAACTATTGTAAATAATATTCCATGAACCTGGGAGCATGAGGTTCTTTAAGAATCTGCTTTAAGAGCTGGTGCTGTGACATAGTGGGTAAAGCCACCATCTGCAGTGCCAGCATTCTGCATGGGCAGTGATTCGAGTCCTAGCTGCTCCGATTCCAATCCAGTTCTCTGCTATGGCCTGGGAAAGCGGTGGAAGAAGGCCCAAGTCCTTGGGCCCCTGCACCCAGAAGAGGCTCCTGGGCCCCGATTTGGATCTGCGCAGCTCTGGCCATTGCAGCCATCTGGGGAATGAATCAGCAGGTGGAAGACCTCTCTCTCTCTACTTCTGTGTCTCTGTAACTCTGCCTTTCAAATAAAATAAATGTTTAAAAAATACACAAGTTTCTGCTTTAATTATTTTCTGAGTGTTTACTAGATTTAACTCATTTGATCCTTACTACAACTTTGTGAATCAGGTACTAATAATAGCCCAGTTTTACAGGTGATGAAATAAATTACCAACTGATTGTGATTCCAGAAATCCTTCATTTAATACCACCTATGCCATTTTCCAGAAGAGAAATTCACATGTTTTGCACTAGGAAATGGACATATAGGAGAAAAATAAAAATCATGCTTGCATTTGGCTAACTATAAGCTAAGAGACATGCATTGATTTTTGTCATTCATCCTATTCAAAGAATGTACAGTGAAAATGATACTCAGGTCATTTCTCTTCCCAGGAATGAACTGTAGAGTTCAGAGTTGTACAGACAATTCAGGAAAACATCCTGCTTTTGAGTTGCCTTTCAAAAATAAATTTTACTCAGATAATTGCTTTGATATGAGTGGTTTATTTAAGTTATTTCATGTTTTTAACATTTCACTGTCAATTCCATTTTTCTGTAAGCATAGCCATAATAAAAAAGATAAGAAATAAATTAAATAGGAAGAAAAATGATTGATCTGTAAGAACCTCATGAAACTGAGCCACATTTTTAAACTGCTCCTATCTAATAGTATTACTATCCTCATGTAAGGACTTGAAATATTACTCTAGGAAATATTTTAGGCATAGAAAGTCAAGACACTCTGGAAAAAAAAAACTAAATGAAAGATCTTTCCAAGTGAGATCCCAGTGGAAAGAACAGGTCATCAAAGAAAGAGGTACCTTTCTCTGAAGGGAGGAGAGAACTTCTACTTTGACTATGATCTTGTCTAAATAAGATCGGAGTTGGCGAACTCAAAATGCTTCCATAGCCTTGGCAACTCATGACAAGACATTAAAATCATCCATCTTCCCTAGGTCTGAAAACACAGCAGGAAATAAATATACTTTGTTTCCTGCCCCCCAAAATAAATTATTTGAGTTGTTTTTCTAGGCTAAATTGTATTTCAGTTCCTTTCAGATTTCTTTTACTACCAAACATTTTTTTTCAGTTAGTGTAAAATTTTCACTCAGCACATGCATTTCATTGAAAAAGTGTAAAGTGCCTTCTAGAAATAGAAATCATTATTATTTCTTCCACAAAATTATCCTCAAAATAGATAGAAAATGTTTTACTAAGTCTGATGAGTCTTGGTTGTATGCTATAGTAGATATACATTTCTACTGTATGCTATAGTAGATATACTATAGTATATATGTTATAGTAGATAAACAAAGAAAATGCCTAGGGCAATTTTAAATTAAAAGGTCACTATGTAAAAACAAGTAAAGCAAAACTCTTCCACTGAAGGAAAAACAGAGGATAGAGCTGAAATTACTATGATTGTTACTCTGATTAAATTTTATAGTGAGATTTTGGTGATAATGGAACCTCATCATAGGAGTTTGGATGACAATAATAAGTTTAATGTGTTTCTTTTGGTTATGGGACAGGAACCCAACTCAAAGTTATTGAAACATAAAGGTGTTTTCATTGATCACTGTATACAAGAAAAGACTGAGCAGACAAGGCTGTTCCTGGGCCTCAAGAATAGTTGGAGCCAGGCCTCAGGTGCCGTCAGCATCTCTTGTCTCTGCCTCTTGCTCTGCAAGTTCATTTCCTTCTCTTTCAGATTCCTCCACCTGGTCGGAAGCACAGCCTACTGACAACTCCCTAAATCTTTCACTGTTACCCACTGTACTGGACACTGTCCTTGGCCAACTCCTGAGGTCAATACAGTTGGGGAATTCTTTTCCTGTTTGGGCCAGGCTACCCACCTCATGCACCTGCTACTTTTTGCCAAAGGACTTTCTCTGGTTGTGGAGTGAGTTGGGAAAGCAGATAGGACAAGACAAAAGTACCAGGCAGTTTATAGCACAGGAATAACTCCTAGGCACAGAGGGCTGGGAAGGAGTGGATAAACACTTCACTTTCCTCTTAACTTACACTTTCTCTTAACTTGGGGAGATAGATTCTACAGGCTCTTAGAGGGTCCCTGGAAGGAATGAGTACCATTGTTACTTTCCTATTTCCTGTCTGCCACACTCTATCCTCATGCTTCCAGCTATCAGTTCCCAAATAAAAGACTTGTACCCAAATTCTTTTATCAGAGTCTGTTTTGGGGAGATGAAGATTAGGACAATCACAAAAGAATAGTTGGTTTGGGTTTCCTTTATGATCCAGTGTAAAAAAGGAGGGGGGAAATTCTTAGATTGGGCCATTCTCAATCAAGTGCTTACCCATTGGTCAATCAGCTGTATCCATGTTGCATAAGGACACAATTGCTATCACATGGCTAGAGTAGGAAATTAAAGTATTCAGAATCAGAGCAAAAGGGAGTGGAGAGGAGCAACTCAAAGGCACAGGAGGAAATTATTCACTGAAAGTAGGTTATATATTGGGAAGATACACTTATTAGATATATAAGACAGTAGGCATTAACCCATAGCCATTTAATAACATGTTTTATAAAATTTTGTCCTGAGTCAAGGTTTTCAATAACTATATTGAAAAATAATTTCAAATTTAGAGAAAAGCTACATGGCTGATCAAGACACTCTCATATACCTGTTGCACAGATTTACCAATAGTTCTCTCACTTGCTCTCACCACACACACACACACACACACAGAGAGAGAGAGAGAGAGAGAGAGAGAGAGAGAGAGACCACAGAATAGGTACAAATGTCTCTATATAAATGTACACATTAATTTTTTATCTAAACTATTAGAGAGTGCTTTGTGTAAGAGATGTTATGGGGCCTGGTGGCATAGCAGGTTAAGCTGCCACGTGTAATGCTGGCATCCCATGTGAGCACCTGTTGCAGTCCTGGTTGCTCCACTTCCAATTTAGCTCTCTGCTAATGTGCCTGGGAAATCGGCAAAAGATGGCCCAAGTACTTGGGCCTCTGCCACCCTCTAGGAGATCCAGATTCTGTGTTTGGCTTTGCCCAGCCCTAGCCACTTTGGCTATTTTGGAAGTAAACTGGTGGATGGAGGATCTCTCTCTCTCTCTAATACTACTTTTCAAATAAATAAATAAATCTTTAAGAGAGGTGCCATGCCCCTTTACCCCTAAATACTTATATGTGTGGTTGCTAAACATAAGGAATTTTCTTACATAATTTAAGTGCAGAAATAACCTCATGAGATTTATAATTGATTTTTATACTACTTCCTAGTCTATAATGCATATTTAAGTTTTATAATTTATCACAATTGTATGCATTTAAAGCAATTTCCCTCCAGTCCATCAGGCAACCCAGCAGCATATATTATGAAGACTCTTCATTCTCAATTTGCAGCAGTTCTTTCAACCTTTATTTGGCCCTAGCATTTTTGAACAATGCAGAAGCCAAGTATTTTACAGGATGTCCCCCTCACTTATGAAACCAGTAATATTTTTAACTGGTGAATATGTGGGAAGCAGAGAGGGGTAATAGCAGGGTCTTCTTTACATGTAGCCTTGACAGCCAGTTCATTAACTTTAGAGTGGTTTCCATTCTACCTTATATTATATCTAGTTTTGGCTAGACTAAAACACGAGAGAAGGCCACTGATTTGAGGTAGACCATGTAGTACTACCGAAAAATCTTGGAACACGTGGATGTAATCAAGATATCAGTGATCATTTCTTCAAGTTGCACTTTAAAAATAATACTACTGAAAGATGGTCTCTAGCCAAAAACTTTATACACCAAGTGATTATGTTGAATGTATCATGGAAATTTATAGTTTCATGGAACTAATGATTATTTAGTGCATAGCAAGAATTTTTGATTACTAGGCTTAAGAAATTGGACTGTAGTGGTCAGTGGAAAGCCAAGATGAGATCTTATTGCCTTGGTGTTGATTTTTAGCCCAGTGTTCTTTACTGTTCAGCTGCAAGCGATCAAAACTGTGCTGCCCCCTGTATCTGCTTCTTGATTCCAGTTTGTGATTTGGCAGTAAACCAGTTTTCAGAGTATTTGACTAATCTCATTATCAAACAAATAGAGCTTTACCAGGAGCATTCTCACTTTAGGGACTAATCCCAGAAAGAGTTACTTAAATTAAGGGGATCTTCGCATACCTCAAAACATTCACTCTGTCAACAGAAATGTCTCCATAGCTAAATGAGCAATTATTTTTATTTATTTGTTCACTGGCTGATTGATTGGCAGAAAGAAAGAGAGAGATCCCCAGGATCTCTCAGGAGCCAGGAACTCAATCTGGGTCTCCCACAGAGGTGGCAGTGACCCAAATACTTGAGCCAGCATCCACTGTCTTCACAATGTGCACACTAGCAAGAAGCTAGAATCAAAATTAGGTCTCTGTCTCTCTCTCTCCCTATAGATCTAAAAGAAATAAAATATGGGGGCTGATGCTGTGGCATAGTAGGTTACACATCTGCCTCAGTGCCAGCACCCCATAAGGACACAAGTTCGAGTCCCAGCAGTTCCACTTCTGATCCAGCGCTCTGCTAATGGCCTGGGAAAGCAGTAGAAGATGGTCCAAGTGCTTGGGCCTGTGCATCCATGTGGAAGGCCCGAAAGAAGTGCCTGGTTCTTGGCTTCAGATCAGCCCAGCTCTGGTCACTGTGGCCATCTGGGGAGTGAACCAGCAGATGAAGACCTCTCCCTGTCTCTCCCCTTCCCTGTAACTCCACCTCTCAAGTAAATAAATAAATCTTTAAAAAAAGAAAAAAAAGTAGGGTAGCCATAACTTGAACCCTCATAATCCCTTCTGGGTTGTGGGTATCCTAAGAAGTGTCTTAACTGCTACAACAAATGCCCACTCCACAACTGTTTCAGTACATCGATGTCTGCTGTTCCATTTTTAATATTTTAGTTATTGCTTTTAACTGGGAAAAGTAGTCTCTATTGCATTAATTTAATAGTGATGCACTCCAGTGGAATGCAGACCTAGCCTTGTCTTACGTGACAGAACAAGGCATCTACATAGTCTCCTTTTCAAGATGGAGAAGTGATTTTTTTTTTCCATGAGAACTCTTTATGAAGGACTGAGAAAGCACTTGAAGGCAGTTAATTATTCTACTTTGGAAACTCATTCATTTAAAACATAAATTTCCAGTGTACAGCTTATGGATTACAATGGCTTCCCCCTCCCATAACTTCGCTCCCACCTGCAACCCTCCCCTCTCCCGCTCCCTCTCCCCTTCCATTTGCATCAAGATTCATTTTCAATTCTCTTTATATACAGAAGATCAATTTAGTACAAAGATTTCAACAGTTTGCACCCACATAGAAACACAAAGTGAAACATACTGTTTGAGTACTAGTTATAGCATTAAATCACAATGTACAGCACATTAAGGACAGAGATCCCACATGAGGAGCAAGTGCACAGTGGCTCCTGTTGTTGACCCAACAAATTGACACTCTAGTTTATGGCGCCAGTAACCACCCTAGGCTGTCATCATGAGTTGCCAAGGCTATGGAAGCCTTCTGAGTTCACCGACTCTGATCATATTTAGACAAGGTCATAAAAGACAGGGTGAGGATAGTAACCAATGATCCTAAGAGTGGCATTAACCAGCATTAAGTGGGGAAGAGGACCATCAGTACACACAGGTCGTGAGTAGAGCCATTGGAGGTAGAGTAGAGGTTATGATTACAAAGGAATAAGGCCCAAGTGCACTAGACAGGGCCTAGGACAAAGGACAGAGTCATTATTAGAGGAGCTAAGAAAGGTGCTGTCTAAGCTACAATTAAGTTTTCTGATTGAGAGGCAAATGGAACCTGATAGAAGGGGCTTGATAATAATCTGTTGGGCTTTAGGCCTTGTAAGCTAAGAGGCCCAGGCCTATCTATCTCTTCACATGGGGTATATCCTAAGGGAGGTGTGAACCTCCTAGGGGAAGGCACCCTGTTGACTTTCATTACTTGGCTGGCCTGGGAGGAGAGCTGGCCAGGTAAAGGCAGGTGGCATCTCTAACAAGAAATTTACAGTTCTGCCTGCAATGTTGCTGACCCTACTTGACCATCCCCTCAGCTGCAGTGGTCACTTTGGAAGTTGGGCTGAGTGAAGGGCTTTTCAGCTTAGAGCCAATAAGATCTGTGGCTCTGACCTGGGCATCCTTCGACTCCAGGGCAGGTCCATTTCCAGTGATCCAACTCTTGGCATAGCTGCCAGGGCTCTTCACAAGCTGACTTCTGCTGAAGCCCAGGCTTACCACATTGAAAGCCAATGCAGTGGACTGGCCTGTTGGGTCACCTTGAGGGCAGATCACTGTACAGATCAGCCATTAATAGGCCTGCCACCCATTGCTTCTGATGCCTAGCTTTCTTTTCCTCCTGGTTTGTGTTAAAGCAGACCAGAGGATGCAAGTCAAGGGAGTGCCCAAGTCCCATTCTAATCTTCGGTGGCCTGAACTACAAGTCTATAGTCACAGGCATGTTCTGTAGTAGTTTTTCTAAGGTAGACAATGCCCATGAGGAAAATTATATTCTCACTTTAACACTTTCTTTCCCTTTGGTCTGAAAGGGAGGTTTTTTCTACTTACTGTATACTTCGCTGATGGCGAAGTGAATCTAGCTATGAGATTATTATTTAAGTTCTTATTTTGGCTATGCTATTACAGAAAAATGTTAGCCATCTCTTTTATAAGGTCTAAAGATTAAATTGTGTGTCCTACAGATTCCTTTATAATAGAATTAGTTTCCTACCTTGAAGAGAATAGAGAAATGAAAGAACAAGTTGGGCTTAGAATAGAGAAATGAGGGAGCAAGTCCTAGATCGCTTGCTGACAATACCAATATTACTTGAATACTTAGCAAATAGTTTCAACCATTAGATAAGAACTCAATAAAACATTTACCAGAAGGTCCAATGCCTTCTATAAATTTTAAGAATCACGTATTTGAAAACACCTCTTAAATATCCAATATGGTGTAGTTTGTTTTAACCAGTAAACTTAAGCACAACCATCTAAAATGTTTTTAGTTTCTTTCTACCAACAAGTCTAAAACATATGATACACAGATTCAGGTCACACAAATTAAAATGTATCTTTGATTGATTTTAGCAGCTTAAATTTATGGACAATCTTATCTATAAGCCATTTAAAATAAAACTCTTAATAAAATTTCCCCATGTGGACATGCAATATGTACACACATATAACATAGCATAATAGACCAATATAGCAATTTTAATAATAGCTTTTAAAATCTTTAACTCTTTTTGTAGATTGCCAATTGATTTGAATTGCTTTTTGTTTTTAGTAACCTCAGTTAAACATACTTTCTCTCAGTTGGTACTGTTAATACATTATTGGCTTCATCTGTATACAGAGCCATCCCAAAGTACTGAATACAATAAAAGTGGCTGGAAAAAGTCCATAGGAACCTATAGGAGGACAGCTAAACACAGAATCAACAACGCTTTAGTTTTATGGGCAGCAGATCATATATAACTGTGGATGACAAAAGACTTTAAGTTGCCATGTTTAAAATTATAAACTCATCAACCAACAAGAGGCACTTGCTTACTTCACAGTATTTTTGAAAGCACCTGTAGGATTTTACAAGTATTTAACCCTTTAGGCCTCTGGGGCTTTCTCATTAAGATAACTATCATGTCTAGTATCACAAGATCATTAGACTTTTTAATTCTCAAACATTTGTATTAATAGCATTTTCCATTATAGAAACTTAAAGTTTGGTACCACATCACATCTTGACAGTACTTCTAATATAATCCAAATAGCCTGATTAGTTGGTGTCTCTATAAGATGAGAGACATAGGTCTTTCGATTTTTTCAGTTGGGACCAAACTGGAAAAACCAAAGTACAGGATTTACTGGAAATTTTAGAGACCAGATTGTTTGAAACTTTGATTTTTTGAATGCCTGTCAAGAATGCCAAGAAGGCTCAAAATCCAAAATATCTGGTTGAAATAAGATTCCTTAAAATCATGACATAACATAGACCAAATTTGATCATTGTTACAAGGTGATTATGCAAATCCTTGAAAATAAGCACATATTTAAATAACCCATAGCTCTTAATAAAAATGCAGCTGTTTTTGAACAATTAGAATTTAACAGACATCAAGAGAACATAATAGATTACTTTAACACATTGCTTTAACGGAGAATCAGAGTTTAATTCTATGTCAAAGAGAAATTGAGCTTCCTGTGATCTTTTGCTGTGAGGTTTCCTTCCTTTACCTTCTTTCATATTGGTGACCATGTTTCTGTGTTTCTGTGTGTAACACATCTTTAAGCATCTCTTGCAGGGCAGGATGAGTGGCAACAAATTCTTTCAATTTCTGTTTGCTATGAAAGGTCTTAATTTCACCTTCATTCACAAATGAGAGCTTTGCAGGATATAATATTCTGGGCTGGCAGTTTTTCTCTCTTAGTACCTGGGCTATGTCTCGCCATTCCCTTCTAGCTTGTAGGGTTTCTGATGAGAAGTCTGCTGTGAGTCTAATTGGAGATATTCTAAGAGTAATCTGACATTTCTCTCTTGCACATTTTAGGATCTTTTCTTTCTGTTTCACTGTGATGAGTTTGATTACAACATGTCGTGGTGAGGATTTCTTTTGGTCATGTTTACTAGAGGTTCTATGAGCTTCCTGTACTAAGATGCCTCTGTCCTTCTCCAGACCTGGGAAATTTTCTGCTAGTATCTCACTGAAAATGCCTTCTAATCCTTTCTCTCTCTCCATGCCTTCAGGAACTCCTAGAACCCGAATGTTGGTTTTTTTAATAGTATCCTGTAGATTCCCGACAATATTTTTTAGATTTCTAATTTCTTCTTCTTTTCTTTGGTTTGCCTGTTTCCTTTCCTATTCTCTGTCTTCTAAGTCTGATATTCTCTCTTCTGCTTCGCCCATTCTGTTTTTAAGGCTCTCTAATGTGTTTGTCATTTGATCTATTGAATTCTTCATTTCATTATGATTTCTCATCACTATCACAATTTCTTGTTCCACTAGTTGTTTCATTTCATTTTGATTCCTCCTTAATATTTCACTTTCACAAGAGAGATTTTCTATCTTGTCCATTAAGGATTTCTGTAGTTCAAGAATTTGTTTTTGAGAACTTCTTAATGTTCTTATCAATTTTTTGAGATCTGCTTCTTGCATTTCTTCAATCTCCTCATCTTCATAATCTTGAATTGGGGTGTCTTTTTCATTTGGGAGCGTCATAGTGTCTTCCTTGTTCTTGTTACCTCGGTTTTTGCGTTTGTTGTTTGGCATGTTGGAGATATTTGGTTTCTTCACTGTGTTGTTTTTTCTTGTTACACTATGGCTCTATATTAAGTGGACTGTCTGCTTTCAGTGGAGCCTTAGAGGCTTGAGATGAGTGTGGACTGAGAGCTGTGTTTGGTTCCTCAGGGTTGAGGGTGTGTCAAAGAAGACACTCCCAGGTTAGGTGTGGTAAATCTCTCTCTTTTTTTTGATTCAAAAGGGAAGTAATTCCGCACAGCTGAACGTAATTGGAGGTAGTTAGCAGGCAAATGATATACCCACAGGAGCCAGAGATCGGAAGCTCTTTCCCAAGGACCACACAGGGAATCTCTGCTGCCCTCAGTGTGGGCTCCAATTCTCCTGCAGTCTCCCACTGGGTTGCCAAGTTAGATCCTAATCTCCTGTTATTTCACCCCTCCCCCCAGAGTCAGGTTTTTCTGCTAGGCTCAGGGCTGGTGCAGACCTGAGGTCACCCTGCTTATGACGTATGTCCAAAATGGTGCCTGCTCTGTCTTGCTCGCCTTTGAGAGGTGAGCGGAGAGAGAGAAACTTGTGTCCGTATCGGTCACTTTTTTTATTTTTTTCCTCTCTCTCTTCTAGTTAGCCTGGTGGATTTTTCCCCACGGAGTTTCAAGCCTCGTTCCCTCTAGCCTCCTCTTTCCGCTTGCCCGCTGGTGTCTCGGGCTATTGAGGTTTGGCTCACCTCGCGTTCCAGCACTAGTGTGTTGAGTCTGCCGCTGGTGTCCCGAACTTGGGCTCCCACGCTCTCCACGCAGGTCCACTGTGAATCACTAGTTCCGGAAGAGTTTCCTCTGCTGTTTCTTCCCCTACTCTTCCTTGACCCTGCAGTATCTCCACTTATATTAAACTGTCTCGACCCCCAGACTAATAGTGTGCTCCCTGCCTATTCCGCCATCTTGCCGCTCTCTGGAGTAGTGATTGAAAAGCTGCCTGGTGAAGTGTAAAGTGCATAGTGTCAGTCAAATGGCGTTCCAAAGTCTTTCAGGCAGTAGTGGTAGTACAGCTTGTCCAATTTATCTGTTTTGCAGTTTCTTCATCCATGTAATGGGAGTGATAACATCAGGTAGTTGACTCTGGTATCATTATGTACTCCTCAGGATGACAGAAGGTGTATTTTAAAATATCTGTTGTCTTGTCAATGCTCTCTAGATTATTTTAGCCATTATTCAACTGCATAATTGTCCAAGACAGTGCTATCTAGAGAAAATAAGAAGTCATATCACTACAGAATGAGGCAACTTATCTCTGCAACTAGTGGCGAAGTCATCTGAGACTCATCAACAGTCCACGGCTACCATCTAAGCTTCTTCGTTGCAGGTCTGCAAACAGCAGTGAGGGGTAATATTCCCCTTCTCTGTCCCACATCTCTGTCAGGTTTGTTGTATTTAAAAAATAAAATAATACATGTCTTAGCTATTGTGAATTGAGCTGCTGATGAAATCTTTACTTAGTATATACTGAATCGATCTTCTGTATATAAAGATAATGGAAAATGAAAAAAAATTGGTGTTAAATTGGAAATTGCATAGAAAATTAATCAATTTTTAAAAAAATATCATGTAGGATCTCTGTCCTTAATGTGCTGTACATTGTTATTTAATGCTATAACTAGTACTCCAACAGTATTTTTCACTTAGTGTTGCTATGTGGGGGCAAACTGTTGAAATCTTTACTTTATATACAGAAGATCAGTTTAGTATATATAAAGAGAATTGAAAATGAATCTTGATGAGAATGGAAGGGGAGAGGGAATGGGAAAGGGGAGGGTTGCGGGTGGGAGGGAAGTTATGGGTGGGGGGAGCCATTGTAACCCATAAGCTGTACTTTAGAAATTTGTATTCATTACATAAAAGTTTAAAATAAAATAAAATAAAACTCCTTAAACTCTGCAAAGCTGCCCTCATATTTTCTTTTCTTTTTTTTAACTTTTATTTAATGAATATAAATTTCCAATGTACAGCTTATGGATTACAATGGCTTCCCCCTCCCATAACATCCCACCCACCCACAACCCTCCCCTCTTCCACTCCCTCTCCCCTTCCATTCACATCAAGATTCATTTTCAATTCTCTTTATATACAGAAGATCAATTTAGTATACATGAAGTAAAGATTTCAACAGTTTGCACCCACATAGAAACACAAAGTGAAACATAATGTTTGAGTACTAGTTATAGCATTAAATCAAAATGTACAGCACATTAAGGACAGAGATCCCACATGAGGAGCAAGTGCACAGTGACTCCTGTTCAACAAATTGACACTCTAGTTTATGGCACCAGTAACCACCCTTGGTTGTTGTCATGAGTTGCCAAGGCTATGGAAGCCTTCTGAGTTCACCGACTCTGATCATATTTAGACAAGGTCATAAAAGACAGGGTGAGGATAGTAACCAATGATCCTAAGAGTGGCATTAACCAGGTCTGAACAATTATACAGCATTAAGTGGGGAAGAGAACCATCAGTACATACAGGTCGTGAGTAGAGCCATTGGAGGTAGAGTAGAGGTTATGATTACAAAGGAATGAGGCCCAAGTGCACTAGACAGGGTCTAGAACAAAGGACAGAGTCATTATTAGAGGAGCTAAGAAAGGTGCTGTCTAAGCTACAATTAAGTTTTCTGATTGAGAGGCAAATAGAACCTGATAGAAGGGGCTTGATAATAATCTGTTGGGCTTTAGGCCTTGTAAGCTAAGAGGCCCAGACCTATCTATCTCTTCACATGGGGTACATCCTAAGGGAGGTGTGAACCTCCTGGGGGAAGTCACCCTGTTGACTTTCATTACTTGGCTGGCCTGGGAGGAGAGCTGGCCAGGTAAAGGCAGGTGGCATCTCTAACAAGAAATTTACAGTTCTGCCTGCAATGTTGCTGACCCTACTTGACCATCCCCTCAGCTGCAGTGGTCACTTTGGAAGTTGGGCTGAGTGAAGGGCTTTTCAGCTTAGAGCCAATAAGATCTGTGGCTCTGACCTGGGCATCCTTAGACTCCAGGGCAGGTCCATTTCCAATGATCCAACTCTTGGCATAGCTGCCAGGGCTCTTCACAAGTTGACTTCTGCTGAAGCCCAGGCTTACCACATTGAAAGCCAATGCAGTGGACTGGCCTGTTGGGTCACCTTGAGGGCAGATCACTGTACAGATCAGCCATTAATAGGCCTGCCACCCATTGCTTCTGATGCCTAGCTTTCTTTTCCTCCTGGTTTGTGTTAAAGCAGACCAGAGGATACAAGTTAAGGGAGTGCCCAAGTCCCATCTCTAGACTTGTAGTTCAGGCCACAGAAGATTAAAGTCTATAGTCACAGGCATGTTCTGTAGTAGTTTGTCTATGGTAGACAATGCCCATGAGGAAAATTATATTCTCACTTTAACACTTTCTTTCCCTTTGGTCTGAAAGGGAGGTTTTTTCTACTTACTGTATACTTCGCTGATGGCGAAGTGAATCTAGCTATGAGATTATTATTTAAGTTCTTATTTTGGCTATGCTATTACAGAAAAATGTTAGCCATCTCTTTTATAAGGTCTAAAGATTAAATTGTGTGTCCTACAGATTCCTTTATAATAGAATTAGTTTCCTACCTTGAGGAGAATAGAGAAATGAAAGAACAAGTTGGGCTTAGAATAGAGAAATGAGGGAGTAAGTCCTAGATCGCTTGCTGACAATACCAATATTACTTGAATACTTAGCAAATAGTTTCAACCATTAGATAACAACTTAAGAAAACATTTACCAGAAGGTCCAATGCCTTCTATAAACTTTAAGAATCATGTATTTGAAAACACCTCTTAAATATCCAATATGGTGTAGTTTGTTTAACCAGTAAACTTAAGCACAACCATATAAAATGTTTTTAGTTTTTTTCTACCAACAAGTATAAAACATATGATGCAGAGATTCAGGTCACACAAATTAAAATGTATCTTTGATTGATTTTAGCAGCTTAAATTTATGGACAATCTTATCTATAAGCCAATTAAAATGAAATTCTTAATAAAATTTTCCCATGTGGACATACAATATGTACACACATATAACATAGCATAGTAGACCAATATAGCAATTTTAATAATAGCTTTTAAAATCTTTAACTCTTTTTGTAGATTGCCAATTGATTTGAATTGCTTTTTGTTTTTAGTAACCTCAGTTAACCATACTTTCTCTCAGTTGGTACTGTTAATACATTATTGGCTTCATCTGTATACAGAGCCATCCCAAAGTACTGAATACAATAGAAGTGGCTGGAAAAAGTCCATAGGAACCTATAGGAGGACAGCTAAACACAGAACCAACAACGCTTTAGTTTTATGAGCAGCAAATAATATATAACTGTGGATGACAAAAGACTTTAAGTTGCCATGTTTAAAATTATAAACTCATCAACCAACAAGAGGCACTTGATTACTTCACAGTATTTTTGAAAGCACCTGTATGATTTTACAAGTATTTAACCCTTTAGGCCTCTGGGGCTTTCTCATTAAGATAACTATCATGTCTAGTAACACAAGATCATTGGACTTTTTAATTCTCAAACATTTGTATTAATAGCATTTTCCATTATAGAAACTTAAAGTCTGGTACCACATCACATCTTGACAGTCCTTTTAATATACTCCAAATAGACTGATTAGTTGGTGTCTCTATAAGATGAGAGACATAGGTCTTTCGATTTTTACAGTTGGGCCCAAACTGGAAAAACCAAAGTACAGGATTTACTGGAAATTTTAGAGACCAGATTGTTTGAAACTTTGATTTTTTGAATGCCTGTCAAGAATGCCAAGAAGGCTCAAAATCCAAAATATCTGGTTGAAATAAGATTCCTTAAAATCATGACATAACATAGACCAAATTTGATCATTGTTACAAGGTGATTATGCAAATCCTTGAAAATAAGCACATATTTAAATAACCCATAGCTCTTAATAAAAATGCAGCTGTTTTTGAACAATTAGAATTTAACAGACATCAAGAGAACATAATAGATTACTTTAACACATTGCTTTAACGGAGAATCAGAGTTTAATTCTATGTCAAAGAGAAATTGAGCTTCCTGTGATCTTTTGCTGTGAGGTTTCCTTCCTTTACCTTCTTTCATATTGGTGACCATGTTTCTGTGTTTCTGTGTGTAACACATCTTTAAGCATCTCTTGCAGGGCAGGATGAGTGGCAACAAATTCTTTCAATTTCTGTTTGCTATGAAAGGTCTTAATTTCACCTTCATTCACAAATGAGAGCTTTGCAGGATATAATATTCTGGGCTGGCAGTTTTTCTCTCTTAGTACCTGGGCTATGTCTCGCCATTCCCTTCTAGCTTGTAGGGTTTCTGATGAGAAGTCTGCTGTAAGTCTAATTGGAGATCCTCTGAGATTAATCTGACGTATCTTGCACATTTTAGGATCTTTTCTTTCTGTTTCACTGTGATGAGTTTGATTACAACATGTCGTGGTGAGGATTTCTTTTGGTCATGTTTACTAGAGGTTCTATGAGCTTCCTGTACTAAGATGCCTCTGTCCTTCTCCAGACCTGGGAAATTTTCTGCTAGTATCTCACTGAAAATGCCTTCTAATCCTTTCTCCCTCTCCATGCCTTCAGGAACTCCTAGAACCCGAATGTTAGGTTTTTTTTTTTTTTTTTTTTTTTTTTTTTTTTTTATTTTTTTTTTTTTATTTTTTTTTTTTAATTAAACTTTTATTTAATGGATATAAATTTCCAAAGTATAGCTTATGGGTTACAATGGCTTCCCCCCTCCCATAACTTCCCTCCCGCCCGCTACCCTCCCCTTTCCCGCTCCCTTTCCCCTTCCATTCATGTAAAGATTCATTTTCAATTCTCTTTGTATACAGAAGATCAGTTTAGTATATATTAGGTAAAGATTTCAACTTTTTGCCCATATAGCAACATCAAGTGAAAAAACTACCATTGGATTACTAATTATAGCATTAAATAGCAATGTACAGCACATTAAAGACAGAGATCCTACATAATTTTTTTTTTCAAATTAATTAATTTTCTATGCCATTTCCATTTTAACACCAGGTTGTTTTTTTTTTTTTCATTTCCAATTCTCTTTATATACAGAAGATCACTTCAGTATATAATTAGCAAAGACCTCATCAGTCTGCGCCCACACAGAAACGCAAAGTATAAAAATACCGTTTCAGTACCAGTCATAGCATCACTTGGCTTTAGACGACACATTAGGGACAGATCCCACATGGGGTGTAAGTACACAGTGACTCCTGTTGCTGATTTAACAATTTGACACTCCTGTTCATGGCGTCAGTAATCTCCCTAGGCTCTAGTCATGAGTTGCCAGGGCTATGGAAGCCTTTAGAGTTCGCTGACTTTGATCTTATTCCGATAGGGTCATAGTCAAAGTGGAGGTTCTCTCCTCCCTTCGGAGAAGGGTACCTCCTTCTTTGATGGCCCCGTTCTTTCCACTGGGATCTCACTCACAGAGATCATTCATTTAGGTCTTTTTTTTTTTTTTCCCATGATATCTTGGCTTTCCATGCCTGCTATACTCTCATGGGCTCTTCAGCCAGATCTGAATGCCTTGAGGGCTGATTCTGAGGCCAGAGTGTTGTTTAGGACATCTGCCATCCTATGAGTCTGCTGTGTATCCCACTTCCCATGTTGGATCTTTCTCTCCCTTTTTGATTCTATCAGTTAGTATTAGCAGATACTTGTCTTGTTTGTGTGATCTCTTTGAGTCTTAGACCTATCAGAGCTATCAATTGTGAGCTGAAATTGGTCACTTGGACTAGTGCGATGGCATTGGTACATGCCATCTTGATGGAATTGTGTTGGAATCCCCTGGCACGTTTCTAACTCCACCATTTGCGGCCAGTCCGATTGAGCATGTTCCAAATTGTTCATCTCCTCCCTCTCTTTTTCCACTCTTAGATTTAACAGGGATCACTTTTCAGTTAAAATTTAAACACCTAAGAATAATTGTGTGTTAATTACTGAGTTCAACCAATAGTACTAGAACAACAACAATAACAACAAATACTAAAATGGATAAAGTATTACATTGTACATCTAAAGTCAGGACAGGAGCTGATCAGTTCATTGTTGCTTATAGTGTCCATTTCACTTAACAGGTTTCCCCTTTGGCACTCAGTTGTCACCGATCAGGGAAAACAAATGATATTTTTCTCTTTGGGTCTGGCTTAATTCACTCAGCATGATGTTTTCCAGATTGCTCCATCTTGTTGCAAATGACTGGGTTTCGTTGTTTCTTACTGCTGTATAGTATTCTATGGAGTACATGTCCCATAATTTCTTTATCCAGTCTACTGTTGATGGGCATTTGGGTTGGTTCCAGGTCTTAGCTATTGTGAATTGAGCTGCAATAAACATTAATGTGCAGATGGCTTTTTTATTAGCCAAATTAATTTCCTTTGGGTAAATTCCAAGGAGTGGGATGGCTGGGTTGTATGGTAGGGTTATGTTCAGGTTTCTGAGGAATCTCCAGACAGACTTCCATAGTGGCTTAACCAGTTTGCATTCCCACCAACAGTGGGTTAGTGTCCCTTTTTCCCCACATCCTCTCCAGCATCTGTTGTTGGTAGATTTCTGAATGTGAGCCATTCTCACCGGGGTGAGGTGGAACCTCATTGTGGTTTTGATTTGCATTTCTCTGATTGCTAGTGATCTTGAACATTTTTTCATGTGTCTGTTGGCCATTTGTATTTCCTCTTTCGAAAAATGTCTATTGAGGTCCTTGGCCCATCTCTTTAGTGGGTTGTTTGTTTTGTTGTTGTGGATTTTCTTGATTTCTTTGTAGATTCTGGTTATCAACCCTTTATCTGTAGTATAGTTTGCGAATATTTTTTCCCATTCTGTTGGTTGCCTCTTCACTTTCCTGACTGTTTCTTTTGAAGTACAGAAACTTCTCAATTTGATGCAATCCCAAATGTTAATTTTGGTTTTGACTGCCTGTGCTGTTGGAGTATTTTCCAGGAAGTCTTTGCCTGTGCCTATATCTTGCAGGGTTTCTCCAATGCTCTCTAATAATTTGATGGTTTCGGGTCGTAGATTTAAGTCTTTAATCCATGTTGAGTGGATTTTTGTGTAAGGTGATAGGTATGGGTCTTGCTTCAAGCTTCTGCACGTGGAAATCCAATTTTCCCAGCACCATTTATTGAATAGACTGTCCTTATTCCAGGGATTAGATTTGGATCTTTGGTCAAATATAAGTTGGCTGTAGATGTTTGGATTGATTTCTGGTGTTTCTATTCTGTTCCATTGGTCTATCCATCTGTTTCTGTACCAGTACCATGCTGTTTTGATAACAACTGCCCTGTAGTATGTCCTGAAATCAGGTATTGTGATGCCTCCGGCTTTGTTTTTGTTGTACAGGATTGCTTTGGCTATTCGAGGTCTTCTGTGTCTCCATATGAATTTCAGCATCGTTTTTTCTAGGTCTGAGAAGAAGGTCTTCGGGATCTTAATGGGTATTGCATTGAATGTATAAATTGCTTTTGGGAGAATAGACATTTTGATGATATTGATTCTTCCAATCCATGAGCATGGAAGATTTCTCCATTTTTTGGTATCCTCTTCTATTTCTTTCTTTAAGGTTTTGTAGTTTTCATCGTAGAGATCTTTAACGTCTTTGGTTAAGTTTATTCCAAGATATTTGATTGTTTTTGTAGCTATTGTGAATGGGATTGATTTTAGAAGTTCTTCCTCAGCCGTGGCATTGCCTGTGTATACAAAGGCTGTTGATTTTTGTGGATTGATTTTATATCCTGCTACTTTGCCAAACTCTTCGATGAGTTCCAGCAGTCTCTTAGTAGAGTTCTTTGGGTCCCCTAAATAAAGAATCATATCATCTGCAAAGAGGGATAGTTTGAGTTCGTCCTTCCCGATTTGTATCCCTTTAATTTCTTTTTCTTGCCTAATAGCTCTGGCCAAAACTTCCAGAACTATATTGAATAGCAGTGGTGAGAGAGGGCATCCCTGTCTGGTACCAGATTTCAGTGGAAATGCTTCCAACTTTTCCCCATTCAATAGGATGTTGGCCGTGGGTTTTTCATATATTGCTTTGATTGTATTGAGGAATGTTCCTTCCATACCCAGTTTGCTTAGAGTTTTCATCATGAAGGGGTGTTGTATTTTATCAAATGCTTTCTCTGCGTCTATTGAGAGAATCATATGGTTTTTCTTCTGCAGTCTGTTAATGTAGTGTATTACGTTGATTGTTTTGCGAATGTTGAACCATCCCTGCATACCGGGGATGAATCCCACTTGGTCTGGGTGGATGATCTTTCTGATGTGTTGTTGCATTCTATTGGCCAGAATTTTATTGAGTATTTTTGCATCTATGTTCATCAGGGATATTGGTCTGTAATTCTCTTTCAATGTTGCGTCTCTTTCTGGCTTAGGAATTAAGGTGATGGTGGCTTCATAGAAAGAATTTGGGAGGATTCCCTCTTTTTCGATTGCTCTGAATAGTTTGAGAAGAATTGGAGTTAGTTCTTCTCTAAATGCCTGGTAGAACTCAGCAGTGAATCCATCTGGCCCTGGGCTTTTCTTTGTTGGGAGGGCCTTTATTACTGTTTCAATTTCTGTGTCAGTTATTGGTCTGTTTAGGTTTTCTATGTCTTCCTGGCTCAATTTAGGGAGGTTGTATGTGTCCAAGAATCTGTCCATTTCTGATAGATTTCCCTGTTTGCTGGCATACAAGTCCTTGTAGTAATTTCTGATGATTCTTTTTATTTCTGTGGCGTCTGTTGTTACGTTTCCCATTTCATCTCTGATCCTATTGATTTGGGTCTTTTCTCTTCTTTTTTTAGTTAGTTGGGCCAATGGGGTGTCAATTTTGTTTATTTTTTCAAAAAACCAGCTCCTCGTTTGGCTGATTTTTTGTAATGTTTTTTTGGATTCAATCCTGTTGATTTCTTCTCTGATTTTAATTATTTCTCTTCTCCTACTGGGTTTGGGTTTGGCTTGCTGCAGATTTTCTAGATCCTTGAGATGACTTGAAAGCTCATCTATTTGGTGCCTTTCCAATTTCTTGATGTAGGCACCTATTGATATAAACTTTCCTCTTAACACTGCTTTTGTTGTATCCCATAGGTTTTGGTATGTTGTGCTGTTATCCTCATTTACTTCCAGAAAATTTTTGATTTCTCTTTTAATTTCTTCTATGACCCATTGTTCATTCAGGAGCATGTTGTTCAATCTCCATGTGTTTGCACGTGCTCTAGGGATTCCTGAGTTGCCAATTTCCAATTTCATTCCTTTGTGGTCTGAGAAGCTGCATGGTATGATTCTAATTCTTTTGAATTTGCTGAGACTTGCTTTATGGCCTAGTATGTGGTCAATCCTAGAGAGGGTTCCATGTACTGCTGAGAAGAATGTAAAGTCCTTAGATGTAGGATGAAATGTTCTGTAGATATCTGTTAGATCCATTTGGGCTATAGTGTCATTTAAATCTACTGTCTCCTTGTTGATCTTCTGTCCTGTTGATCTGTCTATCTCTGAGAGTGGAGTATTGAAGTCCCCCAGTACTATTGTATTGGGGTCTAAGTCTCCCTTTAAGTCCCTTAACAAGTCTTTTAAATAAGCTGGTGCCCTATGATTAGGTGCATATATGTTGATAATCGTTATATCTTCCTGTTGAATGGATCCCTTAATCATTATATAGTGCCCCTCTTTGTCTCTCCTAACAGTTTTTGTGGTAAAGTTTATGTTGTCCGATATTAAGATGGCTACGCCCGCTCTCTTTTCATTTCTGTTGGCGTGGTATATCTTTTTCCAGCCTTTCACTCTCAGCTTGTATGGATCATTGTTGGATAGATGGGTTTCTTGTAAGCAGCAAAAGGATGGGTTTTGTTCCTTAACCCAGTCAGCCAATCGGTGTCTTTTAACTGGACAGTTCAAGCCATTAACATTCAATGTGACTATTGAGAAGGAGTAACTTTGCCCTGCCATTTGCCAAAGATATTTTCTAATATCTGGTTTGAGATTCCTGTGATCTTTTGCTGTGAGGTTTCCTTCCTTTACCTTCTTTCATATTGGTGACCGTGTTTCTGTGTTTCTGTATGTAACACATCTTTAAGCATCTTTTGCAGGGCTGGACGAGTGGCGACAAATTCTTTCAATTTCTGTTTGCTGTGAAAGGTCTTAATTTCACCTTCATTCACAAATGAGAGCTTTGCAGGATATAATATTCTGGGCTGGCAGTTTTTCTCTCTTAGTACCTGGGCTATATCTCGCCATTCTCTCCTGGCTTGTAGGGTTTCTGATGAGAAATCAGCTGTAAGTCTAATTGGAGATCCTCTGAGAGTAATCTGGCGTTTCTCTCTTGCACATTTTAGGATCTTTTCTTTGTGTTTCACTGTGGTGAGTTTGATTACGACGTGTCGTGGTGAGGATCTCTTTTGATCATGTTTATTAGGGGTTCTCTGAGCTTCCTGTACTAGGATGTCTCTGTCCTTCTCCAAACTTGGGAAATTTTCTGCTAGTATCTCACTAAAAAGGCCTTCTAATCCTTTCTCCCTTTCCATGCCTTCAGGAACTCCTAGAACCCGAATGTTAGGTTTTTTAATAGTATCCTGTAGGTTCCTGACAGTATTTTTTAGATTTCTGATTTCTTCTTCTTTTCTTTGATTTGACTGTTTCCTTTCCTGTTCTCTGTCTTCTAATTCCGATATTCTCTCTTCTGCTTCACCCATTCTGTTTTTAAGGCTCTCTAATGTGTTTGCCATTTGATCTATTGTGTTCTTCATTTCATTGTGGTTTTTTGTCAGTATCGCGAATTCCTGCTCCATTAGTTTTTTCATTTCATTTTGATTCCTCCTTAATATTTCATTTTCACGGGAGAGATTTTCTATCTTGTCCATTAAGGATTTCTGTAGTTCAAGAATTTGTTTTTGAGAACTTCTTAATGTTCTTATCATAAATTTTTTGAAATCTGTATCTTTCATTTCTTCTATCTCATAATCTTCATAATCTTGCATTGGCGTGTCTTGTTCACTTGGGGGCGTCATAGTGCCTTCCCTGTCCTTGGTACCTCCGCTTCTATGTTTCTTGCTTGGCATGTTAGAGATAATTTGTGGTGTTTTTGTTTTTGTTTTTTTCTCTCGTTATACTATGCCTCTAAGTGAGCTGTCTGCTTTGTTGGAGCCTTAGGGGCTGTGATGGGTGTGGCCAGAGAGCTATGCTTGTTTCTTCAGGTTTAAGGCTGTGTAAAGAGCAACTCTCCCAGATTTCTCACTCACTTGCTCCTTGCTGGCTGGCTCTCTCTCTCTCTCTCTCTCTCTCTTTTTTTTTTGACTCAGTTGGGAGTGGGGTTGAGTGTAGTTGAAATCTGGCCTTTGTGAGTATTCGTTTGATCTACCCCTGGGACCATCCACAGAGATTATGCAGCCCTCAATGTGTTCTCCAGTTTCGCTAAAGATACTGAGTTTGGCTGAGCTTTACATATGTAAATTCGCAGTGTTCTTTGTTTTGCTTGGTGAGTGAAGGGAGAGGCCTCTGTTCCCCCTCCCCCCAATGTCTCGGACTTCTCAGGTCTTTGTCTTACCCTCCTCCTCCGTTCCCGCGCTGGCGAGATTCTGAGGCTCTGGCTCCTCTCTCGCCGCTGCCACTCGGCTCGTCTCGGTTGGTTTTCCACGCGGTGGGTTCCCTGTAAGTCCTCTGTGTCTCATCCACGAGATCCGGAAGCGTTTCCTCTGCAGTTTTTTTCTTGAGTCTTTTCCTGAGGCTACAGTAATTCCACTTTTATGAAAGTTTATTTTCCCAAACTAAGGCACACGTCCTCACTATCCGCCATCTTGGCTCCGCCCCCCGAATGTTAGGTTTTTTAATAGTATCCTGTAGATTCCCGACAATATTTTTTAGATTTCTAATTTACTCTTTTCTCTGGTGTGCCTGTTTCCTCTCCTGTTCTCCATTTTCTAAGTCCGATATTCTCTCTTCTGCTTCGCCCATTCTGTTTTTAAGGCTCTCTAATGTGTTTGTCATTTGAGCTATTGAATTCTTCATTTCATTATGATTTCTCATCACTATCACAGTTTCTTGTTCCACTAGTTGTTTCATTTCATTTTGATTCCTCCTTAATATTTCACTTTCACGAGAGAGATTTTCTGTCTTGTCCATTAAGGATTTTTGTAGTTCAAGAATTTGTTTTTGGGAACTTCTTAATGTTCTTATCAATTTTTTGAGATCTGCTTCTTGCATTCCTTCTATCTCATCATCTTCATAATCTTGAATTGGGGTGTCTTTTTCATTTGGGAGCGTCATAGTGTCTTCCTTGTTCTTGTTACCTCGGTTTTTGCGTTTGTTGTTTGGCATGTTGGAGATATTTGGTTTCTTCACTGTGTTGTTTTTTCTTGTTACACTATGGCTCTATATTAAGTGGACTGTCTGCTTTCAGTGGAGCCTTAGAGGCTTGAGATGAGTGTGGACTGAGAGCTGTGTTTGGTTCCTCAGGGTTGAGGGTGTGTCAAAGAAGACACTCCCAGGTTAGGTGTGGTAAATCTCTTTCTTTCATTTTTTTTTTTGATTCAAAAGGGAAGTAATTCCGCAC
Organism: Lepus europaeus; assembly: GCF_033115175.1. Lineage (NCBI taxonomy): Eukaryota > Metazoa > Chordata > Mammalia > Lagomorpha > Leporidae > Lepus > Lepus europaeus. The sequence continues at coordinate 15,162,050 of NC_084834.1, read as the reverse complement.
AGCTGAATGTAATTGGAGGTAGTTAGCAGGCAAATGATATACCCACAGGAGCCAGAGATCGGAAGCTCTTTCCCAAGGACCACACAGGGAATCTCTGCTGCCCTCAGTGTGGGCTCCAATTCTCCTGCAGTCTCCCACTGGGTTGCCAAGTTAGATCCTAATCTCCTGTTATTTCACCCCTCCCCCCAGAGTCAGGTTTTTCTGCTAGGCTCAGGGCTGGTGCAGACCTGAGGTCACCCTGCTTATGACGTATGTCCAAAATGGCACCTGCTCTTTGTCTTGCTCACCTTTGAGAGGTGAGTGGATAGAAAGAAACTCGTGTCTGTATCGGTCACTTTTTTTTTTCCTCTCTTCTAGTTAGCCTGGTGAACTTTCCCCATGGAGTTTCAAGCCTCGTTCCCTCTAGTCTCCTCTTTCCAGTCTCAGGTTATTGATGTTTGGCTCACCTCGCGTTCCAGCGCTGGTGTGTTGAGTCTGCCACTGGTGTCCAGAACTGTGGGCTCCCACGCTCTCCACGCAGGTCCACTGTGAATCACTAGTTCCGGAAGAGTTTCCTCTGCTGTTTCTTCTCATACTCTTCCTTGAACCTGCAATATCTCCACTTTTATTAAACTGTCTCTTCCTGGAGTATCAGTGTGCTCCCTTCCTATTCCACCATCTTGCTGCTCTCTCCTCAGATTTTATTTTCATAGGTTTCACCAACATAAAACAATTTTGGGTTTGGAGATCCTTATAGCAGGGTTTGTTCTGCATTCCCCTTGGGTAGCCTTTGCTGAACTTACATACCCATGCTGTGGCCTAAGTGCCCATAGTATGCTAATGAGAAGAGAGATGGTAAATGCATTTGTTGAAATGCAATATTATCCCTATGCTTTTCATTTTTTTCTATTAGTTTTTTTCCTATTAGTTTTGTCATCTCTAAAGTTAATTTCTAAAATGAAAATTTTAGAAAATTCTTGGGAACATTTCCTCCAAGGTTAAAGTCAATAATGTTAGGCTTGGCATCAATGACAAAGCCTTGAAAATGGAACCCATAATGGAAACTGCAGCTCAGCCATGTAATCACAGAATTGCAAACATGAAGCTGGGATGCAGACTCCCTTACCACTTGAATGAATGGATTTCTCTCCTTTCCAGTCCTGTGCAGTTGTTCTCCTATTCACTTCCTGTTTGAATGGAAAAGGATACCAACTGCATTAGCCATTATCTGTATGAATGCATGGTTCAGATGTTCCCAAGTTCTTCAGTGTCTTAGAAAAATATTTCAAAAGCATTTGCCTAGCACATAAAAATCATAGAACAGGGTGGAGGCAGTCACTGGCCCAACCCCACAGTTGTAGCAGGCATTTCCTCTACAGTCTGACAGATAGCCAACGAGGTTCTTTTTTATTCAAAATGATCAAATAAGTCATTCTAAGAAAAAAGTGGTGAAGTTCTGTGTTTTGGGCTCTATAATTCTTCCCACTTTATTTTAAGCATTGCCTTCCAGAAACAGAATCTGGAAAAAGGAAAGCAAACTAGAACATTGTGTGAAACTAGAACATGGTATGAATGCATACACACATGCACTGAAAATATTAAATAGCAGCACAGCGGAGATACTGCTGAGCCTGACAATGAGGACTGGGCATTTTACAGGCAGCAGTCACACGCTGGGTGCCACAACATTTCAGAGTCAGGTGTCCTGGATATGCTTTAGCAGCGAACTGTCAGTCATGAGGCTCCCTGAGGTTCACTCTGCTGTGATTATTTCAGAAGGAGGCCATTGGGTAAAGAGAAAGCTGTGCCAGCTGAAAATAGAACCAAATATGATAAAAAGTACAAGTAGATTTTTACTGGCATGCCATAAGCTTTGTTTCTTGGTAGGCTCGTGTTGTCAAGAATTTCTTTTCTGCCTGCCTTTTTGATCTGTCCCTTGGGAGGCTTTTTTATGCTCAGTTCTAGTTAGATGTTGAGCCTTCCAGGCAAAGATGACCACTCATGTTGAGCTACAGTTTCCACCAGTGCCTCATTTTACATAGGGGTGGCATGTGAGGTGCAGAAATTATTGTGGAGGGCTGTCTGTCACATAGTAAACAGGGATGGCTGCAGATCAAGGCCCAGCTGAATAAGACACATGGCCGGCTGCAGGAACCAAGCAGAGCTGCTGAGAATTGAATTCTTCCTCCTAGCTCCTGACCTATCCAATCACAACTCGAGAGTTATTTTTAATGAGTTAGTTCCTCGTTTTTATTTTACTCCCCACATTTGCTTGTGATTTTACTCATAAGAAAGAGAAATCCTAAAACACGAAGAGAACCAATATTTCACGTGTTTGAGCTCAAGTTTCACTGAAACCTAACATAAGCTAACTATGAGGCACTCCCAGAATCCAGCTGTGTTCTCAGTAGCTGAAGTCTCTCAGTGCCTGTAATTAGAATGAGTGCTCTTATGCAATCAATTGCTGAGCCTTGAGCATACCTTAGAGTTCCTGTTTATTACCTGCCAGTTCCCATAAAAGTGGAAAATGAAGGTGATTTTTAAGTTTACTTGATGTTGGATATGACTTTAAAAAAAAAAAAAACTAAGCGGCTGCAGAACTGCTATGTTTCCTGGGCACTGGTGTGGCCAGAGCAGCCTGTTTACCAGGTTTAGACACTGCTGACTTTCAAGACTCAAGAAATTCTGGTAGTTAGTGTTCGCTTAGGGTTGTTCCACTTGCTCAGCTGGGCAATGTTACTTATCAGCCATGGTGTACTGACCATCCTTTATGTGCCTGGCACTCTACTGGATACTTTAGAAAATCACGAAAGAAGCAGATGATACTCATTAAATTGTCAACATTCTCAAGTGTTGACAATTTAATGAGAACAAGACAAAACACAAATAAATAAACACCTGTAAATAAATGGACAAACAAACTCAGCTTGGCTCATTGTCCCTGGACTGTGGTTAGGCTCTTAGGCTCTGAATGTGTTACTCCTGTGTCAAGGACACTAGTAACGGATACCACTAGGTGTTCAGGAAATGAAAGATTTTTTATATATTTTCTGTTTTCTTCTAAAAGTAGTAATGGTAGTATCAAAGTTACACAATTCCTAACTAGTAAAATACACAACACAGCTTTGACTGAGAAATAGAAATATTCTCAAGTGTCAGCAATGATCCTTGAATTTAGGAAAGAAGTTGATCCCTATCTACTATAGTTACTATGCTCTGTTTTGGAACTAAATGGCCAGAATAACATATGTGAGATTCTGAAAATAGACTTTATAATTCCATGGATCAAAACTAGTATTGTCAATTTAGTTAATTCATTCAAGAAACACTGACTGCCAACTATTTGCCCAATACTGTTTTAGATGCTAGAGATTTAAAAATTAGTAACAGAGCAAACTCTCTGTCAGTAAGTTCACAGTGTGAGTGAATGTAGGTCAAGGGGGAATTTTGAGTGGAGTGCAAGCAAGCAGAAACTATTACCACACAGCAGTGAATAAAATGATTTTTATTTTGTTTCTTTGGATTTTGTGGTGGGCTACAGGAGGTTAGCAATTATATTATTGCTAATGTTTCTTATGTGCCTGAACTTTCTGTTGTTGGGTTTGATTATTGAAGGTCAAATAGTTAAAGGAAAAAAGTAGAGTTATCTTATCTCCCAGAATTCCAAAGTTCTGGGCCAGTGAAATGCTTAGGCATAACCATACAGGGAAAGAGTTTGCAACAATCACTGTCAGTACCTGGCCCATCTCCTCTCTGCCTTATCATTGTAGTTCACTACTTCCAACAATCTAAAGGTTTTCTCTGGCATGGGGTGGCCAGACTCCATATGCCAGAGATTTAATGTTCCTGTCCTAGCCCTTCATTCTCACCAATAATCATTGGAAGTAGCTGTGTAAATACTCCAGCTCCTTCATTCCTCTGGTAGGATAACTCGGAGATTATGGACACCATAGGAGGGAGAGAAGCTATGAGCAAAGTAGAGACCATTTGGCAGTGGAAAGAGAAGCAGAGAGAGACACAGAAGCAGAAATGGAGTTTGCACAGGTACTGTCTTTGTGGATTAGACAAATTGTGGATGGAAATATTCAGAAAAAAATCACATCAGAATATATTCAGACTTTTTTCCTTGTTATTATTCCCTAAAGAATACAATAATATTTATACAGAATTTACTTTGTATTAAGTATTTTAAGTAATTTAGAGATGGTTTCAGTATATAGGAGTCAAATTATATAGGAGAAGGTACATAGGTAATATGCAAATACTAATATGCAAATACTATTCCAATCATATAAAGGATTGAGCATCTGCAGATTTCGGTATCTGCAGGAGTACTAAGACCAATCCCCCATGGACAACAAGAGACAACTCTAGTTCACTAAATTTACATGGGCTCATTTAATATTTGTCAGTGCAATCCTCTAAACTTACTAATTCTTACCTATATTTTGTACTATTCCATATACCTTTAAGCCAGTAGGATGAGCCTCACCTGGGAACTTGTTGGAGATACAAATTTCTAGGACCCATTTCAAACCCACTGAATCAGAAATTCTAAGGTCAGATTAGCAATGTGATTCAATAAGCCCTCTGAGTATTTCTGATGACATGCTAACAGTTGAAAAATCACTGCTTTTGTCTTTAAAAATAATCAGGATCCAGATCTGCCCACAGAAAATATTCAAAATATCCTTACAGATTACCATGAAACAGCTTTTAAAAGAAAATATATTATTTTTAAAAATGTATTTGAATGCCTCCTAGGCCTTTTTTTGCTATTGGTTGATGACGATGATGATGATGTGTATTACATGTGTATACATTTTTCGGTTCTAGGTATGCCAAGTCCTATGATGTGCTAGTGAATGCTCAAAAACCAGTTCTCTGGAGGGGATAAAAAGAAACACCCTCATTTATAGATATTCTCATTTCTGGGATGCAAATTCTGCTGACAATATTTCTTTCATACAATTAAGCATAAATTCTGGAATATAGTTGTGCTTTTAAGGATTCATTCATTCATTCATTTAAAAGGCAGAGTCACAGAGAAAGAGGGAGAGACAGAGAGATTGATCTGCTGGTCCATTCCGCCAAGTGGCCACAACAGCCAGGTCTGGGCCAAGCTGAATCCAGGAGCCAGGGACTTCACCCTGCTCTCCTACCATGGCGACAGGGGCCCAAATACTTGGTCCATCATCTCTCGCTTTCCCAGGCACATTTGCATGGAGCTGGATTGGACACAGAGCAGCCAGGTCTTGACCTAGCATTCCAAATGGAATGCTTGTATCACAGGTGTCAGTTTAATCCACTGTGCCATATGCTGGCTTCTGGAACATAGTTATTTGTCAGACCCTCACCAGTGAGGGTCCAACGTAGTCACGACACGGTCACTGTTCATCGGTTCTCAAGGAACTTTCACCCTTTTTCGGTTCTCAAGGAACTTTTACTTGTGGGGGCAAAAGGAAAGTGGGGAGAGGAGAAAAGAGGAGGAAGGGTCGTGGCGGCGGCCGCTGGCAGTGGCGGCCACACCGGCCCGACCAGATCCCAATGTCCCTTTTTGCAGATATCGTCCAATCAGATGAAAGGGCGCATATAGTCTCAGGTCGAAAGTTCATCTGTTTCACCTGGTTCTTCCTAATTGTTTATGCAGAGTCCGTCCTGCCTCAACTTCATCTGTTTCACCGGGTTGTTTTCGTAGGACTTGTGGTTGATCGATTGCTGCAAACTATGTAGATGAGGAGGTTCTCACAGGTGGCCAGCCTGCGGTTCCCCACAGTTATTATACTTAAATGTTAGTTGAATGAATTGTGAAAGAATAAACTAAGGATGACCCCAGAATTTTATTTTTGTGGTAACGAAATTTCTATGCGAATGAGGACTTTAACATTCCATACCATACTTTCTGAATTGTAATAACTTTCACAAATGTAACAGCAGAAAGAAAACTTGAATGAGACAGGCATGTACTTAGAATATATTCTTTGAGTAGCACTCTTTATTACATACTGCAAGAAATCAGGCTATTTAAATACAGACCATTTTCAACATAGCACTTTATGACAATTAAACACTTTACAAATCAATTTTACTGTTCCTTTCTTCAATCCCAAGAAGTAATAGATACTAGTTCCCTATTTTCACAGATGAAGAAAGTAGGGCACAAAGAGATCGTCAAGCTTTCATGTGGTGTGTTAATAGAATAACTGGGATAAGGACTTGATTCCCAGAATTTCTCAGCCAGAGTTGATTGAGTAATGTTTTCCAAAATGAGGCTGATTTTAAGTCAGGTTTCATTTTTTTAACTTTTATTTAGTAAATATAAATTTCCAAAGTACAGTTTATGGATTACAATGGCTTTCCTCCCCCCCATAACTTCCCTCCCACTCGCTCCCCTCCCATTTCCCACTCCCTCTCCCATTCCATTCACATCAAGATTCATCTTCAATCATCTTTATATACAGAAGATCGATTTAGTATATATTAAGTAAAGATTTCATTAGTTTGCACCCACATGGAAACACAAAGTGAAAAATACTGTTTCAGTACTAGTTATAGCATCACTTCACATTGGACAACACATTAAGGACAGATCCCACATGATGAGTAAATGCACAGTGACTCCTGTTGTTGACTTAACAATTTGACATTCTTGTTCATGGCGTCAGTAATCTCCCTAGGCTCTAGTCATGAGTTGCCAAGGCTATGGAAGCCTTTTGAGTTTGCCGACTTTGATCTTATTCAGACAGGGTCATAGTCAAAGTGGAAGTTCTCTCCTCCCTTCAGAGAAAGGTACCTCCTTTGATGGCCCTTTCTTTCCACTGGGATACACTCACAGAGATCTTTCATTTAGGTTTTTTTTTTTTTTGCCTTTTTTTTAGGCTTTCCATGCCTAAAATACTCAAATGGGTTCTTCAGCCAGATCCGAATGCCTTAAGGGCTGATTCTGAGGCCAGAGTGCTATTTAGGCATCTGCCATTCTATGAGTCTGCTGTGTATCCCGCTTCGCTTCCCATGGTGGATCGTTCTCTCCCTTTTTTATTCTATCAGTATTAGCAGATACTAGTCTTGTTTGTGTGACCCCTTTGACTCTTAGACCTATCAGTGTGATCAATTGTGAACTGAAATTGATCACTTGGACTAGTGAGATGGCATTGGTACATGCCACCTTGATGGGATTGTATTGGAATCCCCAGGCACATTTCTAACTCCACCATTTGGGGCAAGTCAGATTGAGCATGTCCCAAATTGTACATCTCCTCCCTCTCTTATTCCCACTCTTATATTTAACAGGGATTACTTTTCAGTTAAATTTAAACACTCCCTGATCGGTGACAACTAACTGAGCACCAAAGGGGAAACCTGTTGAAGTGAAAAGGACACTTTGAGAAACAGTGACTCGATCGGCCCTTGTCTTGACTGTTGATGTACAATGTAATACTTTATCCCTTTTAGTATTTTTTTTTTGTTCTAGTACTATTGGTTGAACTCTGTAATTAACACACAATTATTCTTAAGTCAGATTTTCAATGGCTTTGGTCTGCAGTAGTGGCTGTGTTTTCCATTGAGCATGGTGTACCAGGCCTGAGTAGTAGTCATAAGACTTGTCCTATCCCATCTTGCCAGCCCTGATTTGCCCATAGTCCCTGCTTAGGGTCCCTTAAAGGGTGAGGCATCCTACATATTCCTAAAAGCATCCAATTTCCCAAACTACAACTGCTTTGTTTAGAGATGGATGTCAGACCCAGCAGTGACTAATCAATAGACCAGAGAGTGGCTTATCTTTTTAAAAATTATTTATAAATATATTTATATTTATATAAATAATATTGAAAGACAGAGTTACAGAAATATTACAAAAATATTTAAAGACAGAGTTACAGAGTGAGGTAGAGACACAGAGAGAGGTCTTCCATCCACTGGTTCACTCCCCAGATGGCTGCAACGGCCAGAGCTGCTCTGATCCGAAGCCAGGAGCCAGAAGCTTCCTCCAGGTCTCCCAGGTGGGTGTAGGGACCCAAGGACTTGGGCCATCTTCTACTGCTTTCCCAGGCCATAGCAGAGAGCTGGATTGGAATAGGAGTAGCTGGGACTAGAACTGGAGCCCATATGGGACGCTGGTGCTTCAGGCCAGGGCGTTATCCCACTATACCACAGCGCTGGCCCCGAGACAGTGGCTTAAACATAACACGGTGATGATATTCCCTCCAGAATTGGAACAACAAAGGATGAAAAAAAAATCAGGAGCCAGTGCCGTGGCTCACTTGATTAATCCTCCGCCTGCGGCCCTGGCATCCTATATGGGCACCGGGTTCTAGTCCCAGTTGCTCCTCTTCCAGTCTAGCTCTCTGCTATGGCCTGGGAAATCAGTAGAAGATGGCCCAGGTACTTGGGTCCCTGCACCCGCATGGGAGACCAAGGAGGAAGCACCTGGCGCCTGGCTTTGGTTCGGCCCAGCCCTGGCCGTGGTGGCCATTTGGGGAGTGAACCCATGGAGGGAGGACTTTTCTCTCTGTCTTCTCTCTCACTGTCTACAACTCTACCTGTCAAATAAATTTTAAAAAAAAATCAATGTGGGAACTGAAAGTTAAAAGATGTGATGTGAAGACACAATGGACTATTAGTAACTGAAGTTACGAGATGGGAGAATTATTCATAAGTGGAAATTTTGACTTAGAGAACAGACCTAATGAAGTGATAATAAAGCAAGAAGTTAGAGAAAGGAAAATAAATGGTCAGAAAAACAAAATGTACACCATGATACAGACCATGCAGCAACTGGAGAGAAGGGGAGGAGAGGAGAGGCAGTTGTTGGGTTTCCTCTGGTGACTGGCAACTTTCCAGCTTCTATCCACTTGCACGTGTGCAAGTTCTGTTGCATGGAACAGGAACTCTGCATCAGTGACTTAGCCTAAAGGGGTTGTAGTCTTCGCGTAAACAGAACCCTGGAGGCAAGTTCAGGGATGGAGCAACAGCTCCACAACCTCCAAACAGACTAAATTGCTCCAGCCTCCCCATCACCATTCTTGACCGGCAGCTTTAACCTCTTGTTGGCTGTCACATAGCCTCCAGCCTCAGGTCTATTTCCAGGCCAGTAGGAGAGGGAAATGATGAAGAGAACTGTTTTCCACGTTTAAGGGCACTTCAAAAAGTTTATGTCCAACAGAAATAAAAGACAAGTCTATTTTGGCATGAAGGCTTTTAGGGATCTATGCATAAGTTTTTTTCCTCATATGCATTTTCCATGAACTCTGAGGAATTTGGATAGGTATCAGGAATGCTAAATTTCTCATAGAAGATTCTGCTGTTGTTTCATTGACCTGAACAGTGACATGGACTACTAGCAGCTAAGAGATTAAGAAATAGTGTATCCTCTCCTGCTCTCTGCTCCCTTTTCTCTCTCTCTCTTTTTTTAGCATTTCACTTTGCTTCCCAGGACAAAGTTGGCAGTCCAGTTAATAAAGGAGAAAATTGTGTAGGCAGTGTATGCCAGTATACTTATACCTGCACCCCTACCATGTGGGTAACTTGAGTTTGAACTAAAACAGAACCAGTGTGGAGGTTTGCCCAGTGGGAGGTATTTCAGCCATCATAATTCCACTGTCTCCCACTTTGAGTCAATATAGCTGCCCTACCCAGAAGAATGCTATATTGTTTTATAACACTTAAAAAAATTAAGCCCAGAAGCAGATTTTGGCCTAGCAGTTGAGAAACCTGTGTCCCATACCAGAGTGCCTGTGTTAGGTTGCCATCTCTGGCTCCTGACTCTAGCTTCTCACAGATTCTTCTGGGAGACAACAGAGATGATTCAAGTTATTTGGTTCCTGCCACCCACGTGGGGACCTGGATTTGATTTAGGTCCCTAGCCAATCTCCACCTGTTGTGGGCATTTATTGAGTTAACTAGTGGAACGGTTCTCTCTCTTCTTCTCTTTCTGTCACTTTGCTTCTCAAATAAAGCATTTTTTAAACCCCAAGATAAACCAGTATTGTGATGCAGTGGGTTGAGCTGCTATTTGGGATGCCCCTATTCCACATCAGAGTACCTGGGTTCGAGTCCTGATTCCAGTTTCCAGCTAATGTACACCCTAGGAGACACAGATGATGGCTCAAGTAGTTGGATCCCTGCCACACATATGGGAGACTCAGATTTAATTATGGGATCCTGGCTTCAACATGGCTCATCCCTAACAGCGGCATGTGGAAAGTGAACCAACAGATGGTAGATCTGTGTGTGTGTGTGTATGAGACTCTTTCATATAAATAAATATTTTAAAAATTCATGGAAAATGGAATTGATGCATTTATTTTTTCAACTTTTATTTAATAAATATAAATGTCCAAAGTACAACTTTTGAATCATAGCAGCTTTCCCCCCATAGCTTCCCTCCCACCTGCAACCCTCCCATCTCCCGCTCCCTCTCCCATTCAATTCACATCAAGACTCATTTTCAATTATCTTTATATACAGAACATCAACTTAGTATATACTCAGTAAAGATTTCAACAGACTGCACCCACACAGACACACAGAGTACTGTTTGAGTGGTAGTTTTGCTGTTAATTTGCATAGTACAACACATTAAGGACATAGATCCTACATAAGGAGTAAGTGCACAGTGACTCCCGTTGTTGATTTAACAATTGACACTCTTATTTATGACTTAAGTAATCACCAGAGGCTCTTTTCATGAGCTTCCAAGGCTATGGAAGCCTCTTGAGTTCACAAACATTGATCTTATTTAGTCAAGTCCATAGTTAAAGTGGAAGTTCTCTCCTCCCTTCAGAGAAAGGCCTCCTTCTTTGATGGCCCATTCTTTCAGCTGGGATCTCACGCACAGAGATCTTTCATCTAGGCCATTTTTTTTTCCCACAGTGTCTTGGTTTTCCATGCCTGCAAAACTCTCATGGGCTTTTTAGCCAGATCTGGATGCCTTATGGGCTGACTCTGAGGCCAGAGTGCTGTGTAGGACACCTGCCATTCTATGAGTCTGCTGTGTATCCTGCTGCCCATGTAGAATCATTCTCTCCTTTTTAATTCTATCAATTATTATTTGCAGACACTGGTCTTATTTATGTAATCCCTTTGACACTTAATCCTATCTTTTTGATCAATTATGAACTTAAATTTATCACTTTAACAAGGAAGATGGCATTGGTAGATGCCACCTTGGTGGGATTGAATTGGAATCCCCAGGCACATTTCTAGCTCTACCATTAGGGGTAAATCTGAGTGAGCATGTGCCAAACTGTACATCTCCTCCCTCTCTTATTCCTATTCATATATTTAACAGGGGATCACTTTTCAGTTAATTTTAAATGCCTAAGAATATTTGTGTATTAATTAAAGAGTTCAACCAATAGTATTAAGTAGAACAAAAAAATACTAAAAGGAATAAAATAGTAAGTTGTTCCTTGACAGTCAGGATGAGGGCTGATCAAGTCATTATTTCCCATAGTGTCCATTTCACTTCAACAGGTTTCTTTTTAGGTGCTCAGTTAGTTGTCACCAATGAGGGAGAACATATGATATTCATCCCTTTGGGACTGGCTTAATTCACTCAGCATGATGTTTTCCAGATTCCTCCATTTTGTTGCAAATGACTGGATTTCATTTCTTTTTACTGCTGTATAGTATTCTATAGAGTACATATCCCATAATTTCTTTATCGAGTCTTCTGTTGATGGGCATTTAGGTTGATTCCAGGTCTTTGCTATTGTGAATTGAGCTGCAATAAACATTAAGGTGCAGACAGCTCTTTCATTTGCCAATTTAATTTCCTTTGGGTAAATTCTAAGGAGTGGGATGGCTGGGTCATGTGGTAGGGCTATATTCAGTTTTCTGAGCAATCTCCAAACTGAGTTCCAAAGTGGCTTTACCAGTTTGCATTCCCACCAACAGTGGGTTAGTGTCCCTTTTCCCCCACATCCTTGCCAGCATCTGTTGTTAGTTGATTTCTGCATGTATACCATTCTAACAGGGGTGAGATGAAAGCTCATTGTGGTTTTGATTTGCATTTCTCTGATTGCTAGTGATCCTGAACATTTCTTCATGTGTCTGTTGGCCACTTGGATTTCCTCTTTCGAAAAATGTCTATTTAGGTTTTTGGCACATCTCTTAAGTGGGTTGTTTGTTTTCCTGTGGAGTTTCTTGATCTCTGTAGACTCTGGTTATTAAACCTTTACCGGTTGCATAATTTGCAAATTAAAAAAAAACAAACATTATCTGCTAATGGCAAATTTGAATATGTTAACAAGTCATGCCAAAGCAACTTCATTAAAATTAAAAAAAAAAATAGACAAAGCCAGTGCTGTTGCTTAGTGGGTAAAGCTGCCACCAACAGTGCCAGCATCCCATATGAGTGCCAGTTCGAGTCCCAGCTGCTCCAATTCCAAGCCAGCTCTCTGCTATAGCCTGGGAAAGCAGTAGAGGATGGCCCCATTCCTTGGGCACCTGCACCCTCATGGGAGACCCAGAAGAAGCTCCTGGCTCCTGGCTTTGGATCGGCACAGCTCTGGTTGTTGTGGACAATTAGAGAGTGAACCAGTGGATGGAAGACTTTCTCTCTCTCTCTGCCTCTACCTCTCTGTAACTCTGCCTTTCAAATAAATAAACATTTATTTAAAATAGAATAGAAAGTTAGAGAAACAGTGTAAACAGAGTATCTTTTTAAATTTTTTTTTAACTTTTATTTAATGAATATAAATTTCCAAAGTACAGCTTATGGATTACAATGTCTTCCCTCCCCATAACTTCCCTCCCACCCACAACCCTCCCCTTTCCCGCTCCCTCTCCCCTTCCATTCATATCGATTCATTTTCAATTATCTTTATATACAGAAGATCAATTTAGCATATATTAAGTAAAGATTTCAACAGTTTGCACCCACATAGAAACACAAAGTGAAAAATACTGTTTCCGTACTAGTTATAGCATTACTTCACAATGTACAGCACATTAAGGACAGAGATCCTACATGAGGAGTAAGTGCACAGTGTCTCCGGTTGTTGAATTAACAAATTGACACTCTTGTTTATGGCATCAGTAATCACCCCAGGCTCTTGTCAGGAGTTGCCAAGGCTATGGAAGCCTTTTGAGTTCACCGACTCTGATCATATTTAGACAAGGTCGTAGTCAAAGTGGAAGTTCTCTCCTCCCTTCAGAGAAAGGTACCTCCTTCTTTGATGACCAGAGTATCTTGATTTTAGCAAGGCACTTAATAAACTCTATTGCTGTCATTGCAAAAAGATGGGCAACTTAGCTTATAGTAATCTAAATATAAAGCTGGCTAAATACAGTTATCCATTGTGCTGACAAATTTTTAACCCAAGAAGGAGCCTTTCGAGGTGAACCAGTAGTCTCTGCCCTTGACTTTGTCCTGTTCAGTGTTTTGGGTGGTGACCAGGAAGAAGAGAGAAGTTCCCTGAACCAAAGTTGGGAGGATAGCCACTAATGATGGGTGATAGAGTAAAAATGTGCAGGCCAAATGACCTAGGTTAAAAAATCAATCACACAAATAGGGTGTGGTATAATAGCCACACATGACAGAGAAACCCAAAGGACTGATGTTTAATCCAAGTCGACTCTGATGATGTGTGGCTTACTTGCTCCTCTCCCCCTTTATCTTACTTAGCAAACCCACAATTCAGGTGAAATCCAATCCTAACTATTCTACACCTGTATTTGTACAGCTGTTAAGTCGCTAGAGAAAAACACAACCATACCAGGAGTCCTCACTTTAAAATCATGGCCAAGGAGGCCCTTAACGCTGTGCCTCATAGCCCCATCTGAGTGCTCCTGGCTGTACTGGGGTTTTTCCCTATGTCCCGCAGCTGAATAAATACTTCACACATTCTCCTCTCTACTCAAGTCTTTTCATCTACTGCCTTATCCTCCTTTTCAGTGGATCCCCTGCTTCCCATTTATCTGAAAAAAAATGAAGTGAGTGAAAGGAAACCTGCACCAAGCCTCCTGCCGCTCCTCCACCTGCTCCTCAGCACCTCCACCCACATCCATCACCATTTGCCTGGGACAGAAGGAGCTCTCTATTTGTGCACTATTTCCCACCCTTGGTTCCTCTCCTGCCTCCTCAATTGTTTCCTGTTAATACAGTTCCTATCAGCGCTGAAATGCGCTATCATTACTCAGGGAGCTGACTCCAGATCTGTGTAGCTCCAGAGAAGTTTCCTCTGTGGCTCTCCTGGCCCTGGGGCATTTCCTCTTCACAGGTGTGTGCTCCTCTCCCCTACCCCCAGCAGGGACACCTGCAGCCTCCAGACCTCTCCACACCTTTCTTCTCTGCAGCCCTCTCAGCTTTGCTCTCATGCTCTGGCATAGCCTTGGCCTCAACTGAGTTCTCAACTGTCTCTTTTCTGTTTTAAAATTGTGGATTTTCATTGTATTTGATTTTATTAATTTCATTTCTCTGTCTCCTGCTCAGCCTCTGAACCTGTGGGTGTCTCAGGGCTTTGTCCCTGGGCTCACTCTCACCCAATTGACACTCACCCCTTGGCAGTCTCCTCTCATCCCTGAAGGGCCTGAAGCCCTCTGCAGCCTGGGTCCCTCCCTCCCCCAACTCAGACCCTACACTCAGCTTTGTCCTCTGCCCCTCCATTCTTCTGCTAACTCTCAACATGCCCCAAGCCCAATGTTGCTCTCCTCCCAAGCCTGCCCTACTCACAGCCTTCCTCATCTCTGA